>NC_053158.1:35802528-37002528 GCF_016835505.1 Polypterus senegalus
AAATTCACTGAACTTGACTTTGCTGATGATGCTGTGATCATTGTGGAGTCAATGGACGCTCTGATTGGGGCTCTTGAGAGACTGAGTGAGGAGTCTGAGTGTCTGGGCTTTCAAGTGTCCTGGATAAATACCAAGATCAAGGCCTTTAATGACCTCTTGTACACAGCCATCAGCATTGTGTCTGTCTGTGGAGAGAATGTAAACCTCATTGAGAGGTTTACTTTCCCCGGCAGTGACATTCATGTCTCTGGTGTCTCTTCCTATGAAGTCAGCAGACAGATTGGGAAAGCATGGGGGGTCATGAGGTCGCTGGAAAGGGGTGTGTGGCGCTCCCGATATCTATGCAAAAGGACGAAGGTCCAAAATTATCTATCTATCTATCTTTAGAGTCCTGGTCTTGCTATATGGTTGCCAGACATGGGCGCTATCCGCTGACCTGATACGAAGACTGGACTCGTTTGGTACTGTGTCTCTTCGGAGAATCCTTGGGTTCCGCTGGTTTGATTTTGTGTCAAACGAGCAGTTGCTCACAGAGTCCCAAGAAGATAGATGGCCATTTCCAGGGTGTGGTTCTGGAACGCATTTCTGCCTGGGGGATTGCCAACCAGGATCCCGAGCTGTTTCATTGTGCTGTGGCAGCAGCAACGTGCTGTACCTGCACACTCCTTAACCTAACCTGACCCATGACTTATCATTTTGGTATCCCAGCCTTTCTTGACTTCTCTGAATTGTCATTTCTTATGATATATATATATTTATATATAAACTGCATATACACATACATACATAGCATATATACAGTGTACATAGTATATATACTATATATGTATGTGTGTATACTGTAAATAAAAATAATTAAGGAGACAAAAATTATTCATTTTTTATTAAATTATATTTTAAGGTGAGTGGATTATAATGGTGCAATTGTGTTTTAAATGTCTCTGAGTGCAATGTCTACCAACTATACTGGACCGGGTATAGTGACCTGAGCTCTGAGACCTCACTGAGATAAAATTAATAGAATTAAATATCTGTGGTATAGTGGGTTTGTGGTGTTGTGCAATTTTAAATAAATGAAGGAGCACTTTGGCTCCAATGAGGTGCAGGTGTATGGACAGCAGCATGGCGGAGCATCTTCAGATGTTGATGGGCAAGTGGCTGCTCATGCATTACTTTGCAGAAACGTGCAGTTTGGTCAGATGATCCAGCCATAAACCATATTCTAGGCAACTACAGAACCGAATAGATGATTTGTGGTGCATCTATAATGACATCTAGAAGCTCAATCAAGTCTTGGAATTGCATGCCAATGATATTAAGAAGCTTAGTAATACTTATTCCCTAACTATGAGCAATATGACTAAAGACTATTAGTATATACAGTACCTTCAGAAAGTATTCAGACCCCTTCACTTTTAACACATTTTTTATGTTGCAATCTTATTCTAATATCATTTAAATGAATTTTTTCCTTCCTCAACCAACACTTAATAACCCATAATAACAAAGCAAAAATAGGACTGTAGGATATTTAGCAAATTTATTAAAAATTGAAATATCACAGTAACTCAAGTATTCAGATTCTTTACTCAGTACTTTTTTGAAGTACCTATGCCAATGATTCCAGGCTACAGTTTGCTTGGGTATGGCGAGACAAGCTTTATGTAACTAAATTTGAGTATGTTCTGCCATTCTTCTGTGCAGATCCCCTCAAGCTTTGTCAGATTAGATACAGACCATCAGTCTACAGCTATTTTCAGGTCACTCCAGAGATGTTTGATTGGGTTTAAAAGCAGTGTCTGGCTGGGTCACACCAGAACAATCACAGAGTTGACCCAAAGCAATGCCTGTATTGGTTTTGCTTTGTGTTCATGGTCATTTTCTTGTTGGAAGGTGACCGTTCAGCCCAGTCTGATGTCTAGAGTGTGCTGGAGCAGGATTAAGGATACCTCTGTACTTTGCACCATTCAGCTTTCCCTCATTGTTTGCTATTTTCCCAGTCCCTGCCACTGAAAAGCAATTCTATAGCACAATTCTTCCACCACCACGCTTCACTGTTTAAATGATATTTCTTAAATGATGAGTGGTGCCTCGTTTCCTCCACATGTGATGTCCAAACAATTCAATCTTCTTTTCATCAAACCAGAGAATCTAACTTCTTATTGTCTGAGAGACCTTTAGGTGGCTTTTTGTAAACTGCAAGCAGGTTCTCATCTGTTGTCTGGCCATTCAGCCATAAAGCTCAGATTAATGTAGTGTTGCATTGATGATTGTCCTTCTAGGAGGTTTCTCCTATCTCCAACGAGATTCTTTAGAGCTCATCCAGCTCATCCAGGTTCCTCTTTACCTCTCTTACCATGGCCTTTCTCCCCCAAGTGCTCATTTTAGCCAATTGGGCAGTTCTTGTAAGAGCCAGGGTTGTTCCAAACTTCTTCCATTTGAGAATTATGGAGGACACTGTGCTCTTGGAAACCTTGCTGCAGGAATTTTTGTAGCCCTCCCCAGGGGCCTCATGTATAAACGGTGCGTACGCACAGAAATGTTGCGTAAGAACTTTTCCACGTTCAAATTGCAATGTATAAAACCTACACTTGGCGTAAAGCCACGCACTTTTCCACGGTACCTCATGCCTTGTCGTACGCAAGTTCTCCGCTCGGTTTTGCAGACTGGCGGCACCCAGCGTCAAAGCAGTGCCACTGTTCCTGTGTGGTTACTCATTATTTTCATGACGCGGCTTTATAAATACACTGAAACTAACCGCATATTGTTTATTAGTGTAATGCATCTGATTGTAATTAACTTGTAACAATATAATGATCCAGGGAACAGCCATAGTATTCCAAATACCATAACTGCTTTAGTGTTGTTACTCTCACTTCTTCTTCTTCTTCTTCTTCTTCTTCTTTCAGCTCCTCCCGTTAGGAGTTGCCACAGCGGATCATCATTTTCCATATTACTCTCACTGCACGACTCCGAGTATTTATATCACTGTATCTGAGTGTGAATCACAGCAGCAGCTGATCGGAAAGAGAATTATCGGTATACAGCTTTAAGGACACGCTACCTCAGCCACTGCAAAATGTTTTAAAGCCTTTCCTGTACGGACCTCGCGGTTCAGAAACAGTTTAATCCCAAGAGCTTTAAATGCACTCAATCAATTGCACCTTGTAGAACGGTTTGTACTTATAAGTACAATCACCCCACTGTAAACTTGCACTACAGTTATAATATCTCACAACCTGCACCACTTTATAAAGCGTGTATTTACATATGATGACGTTATCATTTTTAAGGTGAAATGCAGCAAAATATGTTTGTTAAATTATACACATAAAACTTTAACTTCATTTAAATAATCTATATTCTTCACTGGGAGTGTCGTGAAGGATAGAATAATTAAACATGTACTACGAAGATATTTCAATGTTCTTTAAACGTTTTGAAGAATCTGCGCTAAGCTTACAGATGGCTTAACTTCTATTACAGAGCTGATTGTGTGGCGATCGGTTACTTGGGGAAAGAAAAGCAAGGACTCTTGGGGCGGCCACGCCAATATATATTGAATATAAAACAGAAAGAAAACAACACAGCTAAAAACGCAGCGACAAATTTCGACAAAAGATAAATGCTTGTCATGAGCGCGAGACTCATGAAACACATGTTTAATAATGTGCTTTAGCTCCTATCATCATGAAAATGATATCACGTATACATCTCAGTATTTTAGTTATTCAGAGAGCTGTAATATCACAAATGTAATGGACTCTGTGTCCAGTTGGAGGAAGAGAGCCAGTTTAAGAAGCAAGTAGTGATTCACACACATAGATCACATACGAGTAGAAGATCAAATACAAAACAAAGCATTTAACGTGCTACTTTAATTACGATGTAATTTTGAGAAACTGGTTAATTAAACGATTTTAAGATGAAGTTTATAATGTTCTACTAAATGACAAAATAAACTACGTGATTAAAGTGGAAAATTCGAGATTAAAGTTGACATTTCGTGCTTTTTCCCCACCGTGTGCCTTTTTTCTCTGTACCCTAATAAGCTTTCATATGACACTCAGACAGTGGGCTTACAACTCGGCTTTTCACGGCGACTTTGATATGTGACTTCTTTTTATTTCCGCACTGTGCGATTTTGTGAATGTGAGCTTTCAAGTTTCTCCAACACGCTATGTCACTCGATCAACTTCCTTTTGTTGATTATACCACGGTTTATTTGAACAAATAGTATGTATTTCCTTTGCCTCCACTTGGTATTCGCTGAAATTCTTATATTTTCCCCGTGCTTTTCCCATTGTCTTTTCACAGAAGGCTGCGCTTAAGGGCGATTTATATTGATTTGCATATTCAAATAGGCGTAATTCTGGGAGGATTTGGGGCGTTACAAAATGCGGCACGCGCGTTAGTTTTCACGCTGATCGGGATTTATGTAACGAAAGAACGTGGAAGTTGGAGTACGCACAGATTCCTGCATCTGGATTTTTCTGTGCGTAAGCACATTTCGGCTTTTGTGCTTACGCCATGTTATAGTGCGAGTTCTACGCACGGCGTTATACATGAGGCCCCAGATCTGTGCCTTGACACAAGTGTGTCTCTAAAGTTTGAGGACAAATCACTTGGCCTCATGGCTTGGTGTTTGCTCTGATACAGTGTCAGCTGTGGAACCTTCTAAAGACAGGTGTGTGCCTTTCCTTATCAGTTCAATCAATTAAACTGACCACAGGTGGACTTCAAACAAGGAGTAGAAACATTTCAGTGGTAATCAACAGACTGAACAGGACGCAACTCAGCCATATTTCAAGTATTATAGCAAATGGTCTAATTACTTATGCTGATGTGGTATTTCAATTTTTTATTTTTCATAAATTTGCAAAAAATCCTAAAATCCTATTTTTTCTTTGTCACTCTGGGGTATCAAGTGCTGTTTGATGAGGTAGAAAAAGAATTTAAATGATTTTAGAACAAACCTGCAACATAATAAAATGTGAAAAAAGTGAAGGGGTTAGAAGGCACTGTATCACCTGACTAATTCCATCATTATGAAAACAGCATTTCAAATTGCTTCTGGACTTTGGTGCAGTTTATTCAGTGTTAATACAAACAGTAACCATAATAACAGATGAAAATATCTAGTAATAGTTGTGGTGGATTGCCGGCATTTTACTCCGGCCCTCACCCCCTGGCCGCTAGGAGGAGCTCTCCCGAGAGCATATACGGGCCCCGAATTCCAGCAGGGCCTCATGGACTATGTAGTTTTTATACACAGCCCTGCTGGATACCTTGGGGACCACTGGGAGTCGCTGTCGGGAGGCCAATGGACTCATTTGGGCACCATGACCCGGAAGTTAGTCACAGGAAGAGCGACGGGCTTCCGGGGTGAGGAAAAGTACTGTTTACCCTGACCCGGAAGGAATAAGGACTTGTGGAACTGTTGGGCAGAAAGACTTCCGGGTCAGGAGGAATAAAAGGACTCTGGGAACTCCCAGACAACGAGCTGAGCTGGGTGGTAGGAGGGCAATGCGTCTGGGAGTGGAGGATTGTGATTATTATTGTTATTGTGATTTATGAATATAGTGGAGTGGAGGGTGCTTGGTGCACATTATTATAATAAATATAAGTATTGTGGCAATTTTACCAGGTGTTTGGCATGGTACCTGAGGGTTCAAGGGCGCACTACTGCCCCCTACTGCGACATAGTATAGTGTAGTAGTCGGGTTTTATATGTGATTTGACTAGTTATGTGCCAGCTTTCCACATCCTTTCAATGTAGAAAGTGTGCTTACAAACTCTAAGGTGGATAGATATATAAGTTGCTTGAAATTAAGAGAACACGCGTGTAGAAAAAGGGTAATTTGCAGCGTCTAACCTGACTCCTATTTCTGCCCTTAGATTGGAGGAGGACACATTGAAGAATCCTGATGCCACTTCTGCTTCACTGTCAAGCCCTGCCCCTTTGTGGTCCACTTGTACAAAAGAAATGCCACCACTGGAAGTTGACATTTACTTTGAAGCAGCTGCCAAAGACAGCAGAACGATATCTAGGGAGCTGAAACATCTCGTTCAATGTTGAATGTTGAACATTTGTCTCATTTTTGATTTCTGTTTCTTTGCTCTTTGGTTCTCCTGGCTGGGCCCTCAACACTCATTACAATTCTATTGTGCTTATCTTCCACCACTCACTTAGGTTTTGAGGCACTAACAGCAGTGTAGATAATCTCAAGACCAAAGAGATACCTTTTGACTGTGTGAGAAAGCATTGGTCAATCAGTCAATCATTCTTTTTTTATAGAACAGCTGCCATTTTATGTAGGTGAACAAAAAATACCATACCCAAACACTAATACATTGCAAACTAAAACACCATATTGGACAAATTAGACAAAGGAAAGAATTTCTTCCGTTTGGTAAAGATTACCTCGCATGAATCTGAACTGGTCTCCCACACTGATTTCCACTCCTAGTATGCCATGATGGGTAAAGTAATTCTTTTCACTCCATTTTCACTTGCCATTGGCATAAAAGGGCATCATGGCATATTTGTGACACCCCCAGTGTTGTATCTGTGCACTCAGCACATTTTTCTTCTATTTTGTAAGAAGCAAATAATCTAAAGAGCTGCCAAAACTTGCAAAGATAAGCAAATTAAAAAAGAAACACTTGTATAACCAATAGGGGAAATGCCATACATTCAAAGCTTAATTTCTCTGGCATGTGTTGCTGTTTCTTTAGTGGGACATAAGTCAGCGGAGAAGAGAAGTAATGCAGCATGGGGAGGCTTATCTTTGAAGGATTTCAGAGTAGTGTCTCTGGGACTTAGATAATGAGCCAGCATTGTAAAAATGTTAAAAGAAGAGGGCGATTTCTATTTGGGAAAATAATGCTGTAATGGACTAATGACAAAAAAAGGGAACACAAACTGCAGAGAGTCAGACGCAGGCAGAGCAGGCTTGGCTGGCTGCTATGAGCTTCCCATGCAGCCCAGGCATCTGTGCAACAGTTGAGTAGGTTGTCTGGCGCCTCAGTCATCAAGTTTGTCTGTCACTTACCAAATCTACTGTTTTCCTTAGAGGATGAGCTAAGCTGCCCCCTTAGCTCTAACGATTTATTTAAGTCCTGAACATGCAGGACCCCTCTGCTCAAATCTCAGTTTATCTTGGACATGTTGTTTCAATACGGGCCAATCAGTTCGGCCTACAGTGGAATGCCCCCTGAGACTCCGCTGGGGTTCCCAACAGGCCCATTCATTCAACAGATTTCTAGGACACTGGTTTAACATCTGGAATTTATTAGCAGCTTTACAACAGTTCTCATCCTGCAGCAGTCACTGACAGATATTTTGGGATGAGAACGTCAGTGTGATTCTTTCAAATATTTATTTATTTACTTGCTATGGTTTTAAATGCATACATGAAAAAATATACTTTAACAGCTTATTTAACTCCAGTCTCTGACAGCAGTAGAAAAGTAACAAAAAAAAAAAAAAAATATATATATATATATTTGAAACACATTGATGGTGTGTTCAATGCCAGCAGTGCTTCTCAGGCTAATTTACTAAGGTGCAATTCATCATGTTTGCATTGCATTACATTTTACAACTCACTTTTCTTCACCTCATCCTTAGGAAAAGACAAATAGACTAATGTGCCTCTTATGCATTGAACAATTTCATACCATCTGGATGTATACATCACAAAACTGTGGCTTCCGCCTAGATTTTGGTGCCATGAGGAGTTAAGAAAATCCACTCCTGGACACCCCCACCAAAGAAAGGAACAATTTTCAATCCAACACACAAGTTTTCAAGTATCACTCATTACTGGCAATAATTCCTCACTGTTTCTGCCCAAAGGCTTTTAAAACAGAACATGGAAATTCCCAGAGTTGTGCTATAATTTCTACCTATTTATTGCAGATGGTCAGAAGTACGGTGAGAGTAGCAGGGGCGTTAAAAAATAATAATAAATGGCACAGTCAGTTAAATATTATTAAGTCAATAAAAGCAAGACTGAATCCTTGGCTTACAAATGTAAAAAGGTTCTAAGACATTATGCCGGTCTCTCATCTGCCCCCAATTTATTTATTTAGTTCTGTGGTGGAGCCTAACTTTCAACATGAGGGACCCCATGGCAATTCACTTTTAAATGCATGTTATCTTGACCATTACACTTAAGTGGATCTCACTTTCCTCAGTGGCTTCAGGTTGTAATTCTGATCATTTTTAAGTTTACTGTTAGTATATACAGCAGTCCCCCCTGTTTCCACAGAGAATGCACTTCATTTCCCCCTGCAAACAAGAGAAATCCATGGATCATACTGAACCCAGTATACTCTGTTCATCATGCACCAGGGACATAACTTTACCAGTTTTAGGAGCATAAGCAACACCAGCACGAATTTCATACTTCTTTTTTTTATCACTTCATGGATTCATGATTTGTTCTTGTTGTACGTTCTGCCAACTTCAGCATACAACTTTTTTCCCTTTCAATAATAAATAAAGTATTTTGATTTTCTCACTTGAAGGAAGGACTTCACACCTTCTCTTAGGCTTAGCAGAATTCTCTGCATCACTCCATTTGTGCTTGGGGACCATATTAAGCACAATAAAAGTTATATTTGTAGTGATCCCATGAACATCGATAACGTTTACACCATAGATGCTATGGTGTGACTAACAGTGAGAGGGAGGGAGGCTGGCTGGGTGGTTGAAGCAGGTGATAAGAAAAACAGTGGACAACGGGATCATTCATGCTGGATACAGTTTGACACTGTTCAGCCTGGCGGGAGCATGGTTAATTCAATTTTATAAATGTTTAATATTTGGATTTTTTTTTTTACATTTTCAAAAAATGGGTAATTGAAACTATGATTGGGGAATCTAGAATTGTGGGGAAACACTGTATGAAATTTGATCAGTTTGATATTTATTTTCTTCTGCAACATTAAAAGATGAATGAATTAATTCATTAGTTAATTAATTCAATTTATATAGCGGCTTTTCTCACTACTGATTTTCTTTCAGAGCCTGGGCAAATCGACATGAATACCAGAGGAATGCATACGGAGCATTCTAGTTGAGCAGCACTGTGAGATGGCAACTCTTGGCTGCAACAAGCTGGTTATGTTTGCACATAATATCAAACTAGGAGGATAATATTCAATCTGCTCCATTGTCACAGAGGAATTTGTATGACATACAGGCCTGGGCAGATTTGTGGCAGATGAAACACAACGTAAGTGCAATAAATATAAGATTTTACACATAGGACATTGTAAAGGGCCAGCCCTGACACAGTCAGGCGTATGACACAGGTTCAAAGCACAAGCATTTTATTTTCTTTTTCTTCACTTGTGGACAATGCGTCTTCCTCGTTCCCACAAGCACAAACACACCTTAAACAAATTCTTTTTCTTTTTCCTTCTCTTTCACTTTCTTTCTCCTCCACTCTCCCTCCAGCAAGCTTTGTCGTTGTCGTCGTCGTCATCGTCATCATCGTTGTCTTCCTCCTCCTCCTCCTCCCAACTCTGGCTTTCGGAGTGATGACTGCTGGATTCTTTTATAATGCCTCCAGAAGTGCTCCAGGTGCTCGTTGACCTACTACCAGGTGTGGTGGAAGATCCGCCCAAGAGGGCTCAGCAGCTGTTGCAGCACCCCGTGGCAGCACCCCCAGGTCCCAACATGGCTGTAACCAACTCCAACTCCCATGAAGCCCTGCGGGAGTCCGGGGGGCTGCTATCTAGCGGTCCAGGGAAGGTAATATTCTGTCTAGGTTGGTTCCCCCGGTCCTTCCAGTGTTGAGGCGGGCCAGCCCAGCAAGCGTCCTGGCCATCCGTCACAACATATACATTTTATGTTTTCAATACACAATGGGATGTCACAAACTTGAAAGTACCGCTAATGAGAAGGACCTAGGAGTTACTATCTACATCAAGACAAAAGAGTTCAAGTAGGCTAATTGGACGTTACAGTAGGTTATATATCACAATGTGTGCGTACAGAGGTTATGCTTAAATTGTATAACATATTGGTGAAGCCTCACCTGTAGTTCTGTGTACAGCTTTGTTCTCTATATTACAAAATGGACACAACAGCACTAGAGAAAGTCCAGAGGAGAGCGACTAGGCTGATTCTGGGACTTCGAGGTATGAGCTATCAAGAGAGTTTGAAGTAGGTGAGCCTTTTCAGTTTAAGCAAACAGAGATTAAGAGATGACGAGACTGAAGTGTTTAAAATTATGAAAGGAATGAGTACAGTGGATCTGCTGAGGGCAGATTTTGCACAAAGCTAAGAAAGGTTTTTTTTTTCACGCAAAAAACCATAGATACAGTACATGGAATAAATTACCAAGTAGTGTAGCAGAGAGTAAAACTTTAGGAACTCTCAAATCTTGGCATGATGTTATTTTGGAGAATGGAGTAGAATACGATGGATGAGCTTGTTGATCCAAATAATCTGTTCTTGTCACAATGTTTCTAAATTTCTAATGAAATTGATATTGATGAGGGCTTTGACTATTTCCATTCCTATGCAGAAGTTGTTAAGCTATCCCAGAGCTCATGAAGCCCCTCTCCCCCTTTCATATACATTGTAATAAATCAAAACACAGAAGACAGGTAAAGAGTTGGAGAGCCTCCCCATATACTGGCTGCAGGTTCCAGTTCCAGTTAGGACAGTCAAAATTTGCACAACAGATACACATTTGACATCACAGTATGGTTTCTCCCAGTATGGAGGAGACTTAATGAAAACAGGAAATTAACTGACAGAAATGACATCAGGAGAAAGCTGGAGGTGCGATGAATTGATAGAGTGATATGGAAGTATTCTTTGTGGGACATCTGAGCCGTTTTTTATTCTACCATTTTCCTGCGGGTGTAAAGGAAACGAGAGCATTAGTGCCATATTCTGAATCCCCATTTCTGGTGGTTTCACATGTGATCAGGCCATTTTACTGTTCCCTAGTCGCGCATGTGTGACAACATATAATATACTGCTCTTCGATTCTTCTTACATGTCTTTGATGACTTTCTTGCACAGATTGGACATTTTAAACACCACCTACTAAAGTCAACACACCGTTCAGTTAGCTTAAAGTCAACAGTTTTAATTTAATTCAAGTCAATTTATTGTGATTATATCAAACAGTACCATTAACAAGCATTTGTTGTCCATTCCATTATTCTAGAAACATGCAATGTCAATAACACAGTGCACAGCACAACAAACCAACACACACAAAGTGCTAAACTGAGCAATGGAAATAAAAGAAATAGGTAAATGAATATTGTATGGAATCAAGCAACATATATATATATATATATATATATATATATATATATATATATATATATATATATATATATATATATATATATATACTCAGCAAAAAAAGAAACGTCCTCTGACTTTCAACTGTTTTTACTTTCAGTAAACTTAATGTGTAAATATTTGTATGAACACTAAAAGAGTCAACACCATAAGACATAAACTAAAAAATGTTTCACAATGTGTCCCTGAATGAAGGGAGGCTCAAAATCAAAAGTACCAGTCAGTATCTGGTGTGGCCACCAGCTGCTTGAAGTACTGCAGTGCATCTCCTCCTCATGGACTGGACCAGATTTGTCAGTTCTTGCTGTGAGATGTTACCCCACTCTTCCACCACGGCACCTGCAAGTTCCTGGACATTTCTGGGGGGAATGGCCCTAGCCCTCACCCTGCGATCCAACAGGTCCCAGACGTGCTCAATGGGATTGAGATCCGGGCTCTTCCACTGCGAAGATGATCAGCTGTCCTTCCTGTCTCCCTGTAGCGCTGTCTTAGGCGTCTCACAATGCGGACATGGCAATTTATGGCCCTAGCCACATCAGCAGTCCTCATGCCTCCCTGCAGCATGCCTAATGCACGTTCACGCAGATGAGCAGGGACCCTGGGCATCTTTCTTTGGGTGTTTTTCACAGTCGGTAGACAAGTCTCTTTAGTGTCCTGCGTTTTAGAACTGTGACCTTAAATGCCTACTCTCTGTAAGCTGTTAAGGTCTTAACGACCATTCCACAGGTGCATGTTAATTAATTGATTATGGTTAATTGAACATGCATGGAAAACATTGTTTAAACCCTTTACAATGAAGATCTGTAAAGTTATTTGGATTTTTAAAACATTATTCTTGAAATACACAGTGCTGAAAAAGGGACGTTTCTTTTTTTGCTGAGTATATATTATATATATATATATAAAAGTCAATGTGTGTATGTATGTATATTCCAACATTACTTCCGAATGGCTGGAGCGACTTTCATGAAAGTTGGTAAACATGTTTCTCATTGGTCGACTAAAAATACTGTAGGGTGAAATCAACCCTAACCCACCTCCTTCTGGATAGGGTGGGGGGTGATCTTACGGTCTTGTATGCATGTATGCATGCATGTGTCATCCAGTTGACACTTGGAATGGCCACCAGAGGGCAAACTCGAGGTGACTGCAAGCATTCTTTATGTTTGAACGCCACCGCGCCCCTGTTGCTTTTGAAATTAAATAGAACTGGCCAGTTCTGAGCGTCATCTGGATGATAACATACATACAAGACTGCAAGACAAGCGCATTAGTGAAGTTTCATTGTTTGTTAATTTATTTTAATTTTTTAAGTTGTGGGTTTTTCTAATTATATTTTTGTCAAACAATTAAAAAAACAAAACACTTTAGTTTTCCTCCTGGGCAACGCTGGGTATTTCAGCTAGTATAAAAATAAGAGAATAAAACTGAATTGCTTGTGCAAACTGAATAGAGGAGCAGTGTTTATATAATGGAGTCTTGGTCAGAGATCAGACAGAAGGCAGTTCAGTTGTACTTTAAATAGTATTTGAGGAGAACGGAAGGTAGTAGTTGCTTTATCGCCCAAACCCATGTGGAGTTGCCAATTAACCCCAATGCAGAGAATATGTGAAAAAACAGGGTAGCTGGAGAGAACCGTACCATGAGGAGACACCATAAGCTCCATCAGACACTAAGCAAGCTGGGAAGCAGTGTTATCAACTGAAACACAATAATAATAAAGAAATAATAGAAAATAGCACATCTTTTTTTAAATTAAAAAAATCATAGGTATGGTTAGGGCAATTAATTATTCATAGCTTGTTTTGGGGGTATCTGGGTCTCATTGTGACACAGAGATTTAACAGTTCAACACACTGTGAGATACGTCTCTGTGTTTCCTCTTCCTGATGTATTATGAGGGAACCAATTCATCACAACAAAAATCCAAAGGTAAGTTGCCTGAGAAATAATGCACAATAGAACTCAGATGCATTAGGATATACAAATGTCACACAATAAACATTCTTGACACAATTCAGACATTGGCCCATGGCTGAATTTAACATAAGCATTTATCATTCAAGTTTATATGGACAGCCGCCTGCAGTGTTTAGCATCACTTTGGTTTAAAAAGGATATTAGCCAGACACATTGTTGTTTGATACTCAGGCATTTTAGACATCAGAGGCAGCAGAAATTCAGCACCTCTACAGTGCCCTCGATTACCCACATTGACTTCATTACTGTTTTACAAGAATTAAAAGCCACAGGCCTTGGAAGCTTCTACACAATTACCTGTACAGAACAATCAATGAAATTTGAAATTAACATTTGCATCTATACACAATCATGTCCATTTTTGCTTATATGACCATAGGAAAATATGAGATTTTAATAAAAAAAATTCCAAACATTCTACAGCTTCAGTGAGCTTCATAGAAAGGTTTGGGCAATAATTATGACATATTTGAAAATAATTATACAGTTTAAGTATCTTCATTTTAAAAGTTTTAGTGAAATTCAAAGCAAAAAGAGTTCACACAAAAATAAACAGTAAAATTGATAATACACACAAAAAAAAATAGAAAAGTTTTTATCTGTAATGTTTCTGATAATGGCTTACATTTTTGTTATTTCTCTTTATATATACAGGACATATGGTATGTATGCCATTGTATCCTTTTATTTGCAGACACATCTAACAGTCCATACTTCTAGCAAACAGACTGTGGTCCAGACCGACTCATTTACATTTTCTTATTACAAACTAGGTGGCTTCGCCCTCTGCTCGCTTCACTTGCCAACCCCCCGGCCTGCGCTATGCACTAGCCTCTTTGTGGTTCTGCCACTTGCGTATAAGGATGCAGATGTACAATTTAAACAGATTTTTATTTTCATGGGAATTTTTACATATGCATCAATGCAACATATAACTGCCCGTGATTGAATTTTGTTTCTTTCTCTCTAATAAATTAAACGACTTTTTTGAATGTTTCGCTCTGAGATGTGTTAATTGTCTTTGCAAAAGCTATTCTAACTTAATTCTAACTGTTAAAGTTTTAATACGAACGGCATATCAAGATCTCCTTGGTTATCTAATGTACTACATTACCTTTCTTGGATACATCCTTCTTTCTACAGAAATGCATGCATTGCAAGACCGGACATTGTTAATGGTTGTAGATATTCTTTGGGATATTGTAAGTTGTTGTTTTTATCTTCTGCACGATCACCACCAACTGTTTCAGCATAATCTATTGATACACATTTATCCAATATGAGTTGTAACTGATCGACATTTTTTCTGTTAATTTGTTTGACTTCCTCGTTTCTAGGTGCTAGGATTGTGCATGTACTCATTTTTTATGTTGATAACCCTCTGTGTTGAAATTCTTCAATAAGATCTGGACATAATACGTCTTCTTTAATTGGAAACTTAAAGTGAATAAAACGTTAAAATGTATGAGCTGAGAGTGCAGGAAGTGTGTCTAACAAAAGCATTCACACGAATGAGAGGTGAGGTCTTGTTTGAAAACGTTTGAGAGGAGGGCGTAACTTGAAAAATCTCTCTTCCAAAAAGTCTCATCTTCAAAAAGTCTTGTCATGTTGAAGGATTTTTTTATATAATAGAGAGATAGAGAGAAAGGTCCATTACATGGTATCTTAGGGGATAAAAGATTACACCATTATCTAAGTAACGATATGAAGTTAACATTCTAGTCTACTTAAGCATATAATATACTTCTGTGTATTTTATTATTTTAGGATTGACTATTACTACAGGTTTTTAATGTTTATAACAATTTCTGACAAATATCTTGATATTCTACTCTAAGGGAGGTCATGGGCACAAAACACAATGGTATCTTCCCTTTGAGACATTCGTAACTGGTGGAATAGGTAGATGGAAACAGAAGATAATATAACTCAGTTCTGGAAACATCAAAGTAAGCCGATTGAGTATAATAAATGAATAAAGGAAACTGAAAATTAATTTGGGCAATATCATCAAATGAAATAATTTTACTATTTTTAATGTACCATTAAATAAAAAATTCAAAGGTTTTAGTTTTTTATACATAAAATAATAGTACCATCTGACAAAACAGCCATGGACACGGAAACATCAAGGAACCAGAAGAACAAATTCAGTCCTTTGATACCAAATAGAGAGCAGTTCACATAATCATGTTGCTTGTGTTCCATAATTCACTGTTGACATGTTTATTCCAAACCATGGTGGTTCATTCTTACAAATAATTAATTCATATTACATTTTTTTGCAGTATTTGAGTTTTGGTGTTTGGACTTGTGTTCCAGATCTTTAGTGCTACTTTCAAGGTTTATTAAAGTAACAAATACTGCACAAAATAGAGAGGTTCAGAACTGAGTCAAGGCTAATCCATCAAAAACCTAACTTTTGGAGAGGTTAAGTACTCCACTTCATTTCAATGGACCATAATCTGTCCTATGAAGACTTAGAAGAACACCTTCTATGTTACCTTTTCTGTGTTACATTGCTGCATTCACTCCATTAAGTTCTTTTGTTAGCCTTTTTGTCTTTTTGCACCTCCATAATCTTTGATTTGAAGACTTTCTTCAAAAAAGTTCTATTTGTTGCTTACAGGTAATTGACAATACTGCTAAAAATATTACTATAGCTAGAAGGTTCGACCTCTTAACTCCTATTCTCAGGTGTGTACATTGGCTTTAGGTTTAGCTTTGAGGAAGACTTCTGAATCCTTCTTCTTATATAAAGTATCCATTGGTTCAAATGGCCTTCCCCCAATCACATATCTGAACTTATAAATACATACATACCAAAGTCCATATTATACTCTCTTAATTCTGGTCCATTAAAGATTTCAAGGATTAATAAAACAACAGAGGTAGATTGAGCCTTTCGTTACAGGGTCCCAAATCTGTGTAATGATCTGTTGGACCCCAATGTCCTTTACCTTCTTTATTAAGCAAAACACAAATCTAGGTATTTAAACATAATATGGAAAAGTGCTTCACTTTAGAATATTATTTCATGTGGTAAATTAATATACAGCATACCATGATTGTGAGGAAATAACTTTGACTAATCCTTTAAGTGGGTTTGACAATGTTATGTTGTTTGTAATAACTGAACATACTTAATCATTACACACTTGTCATTTGCAGGATAAGTTGATACATACACCCACTTTATCTCCCATTGGTCTAAGTTAGAATTGCTAATCAACCTTACATGGTGTGAAAGGAAGAGACTTGACACACGTAAAAAGGTTTGGGGCAGCCACCCGTATAATATTCCTAGCTGCAAAGGTATTGGTTTTTTAAGCAACAATGAAGTTGACTGTAGATAGTCCAAGACAGAACTGCTGAAGGTTTGAAAAGATGGCGGTTTTAAATGGTCAGACAGGAAGTGATGTATGTTAACTGGAAGTGATGTAGGTTGACCGGAAGTGATGTTTCTCTGACATCAGCCTGGGAGCTGGGACCGGAAGTGACAATCTTCTGGGCGCCGGAACTGGAAGTGACATTTTTCTAGGCGCCGGTACTGGAATTGACGTTCTTCTAGGCGCCGGAACCGGAAGTGATGTTCTTGATTCAGATAGGTTTTCCCGCAGCTGGTCTGTAGAGATAGCAGGAGAAGGTTTAATGCACCCTGCCCTCCCTTGGCCTAGCGTAGAATTACCTCTACTTGGTCCACACAACGTCCCTCTATTCGCACGTGTGTGACAATGGATATCTTGGGATTTGAGATTAACTGGAGAAAGAAAAAAACATAAACACAGGCAAACAGTGTGTTTAAGATTTTGACTATTATTATATTGTATACTTTAAATTGCATGTGGATTTCAGTTCTGATCTGATTCACATTCACAGAGTGTCACCTGTGGGAGAAAATTGATTGATAATACTGACTGCTAAGGTGAAACATTTAATTTCACTTTTGTATTAGCAAAACTAGATAGATGTTACAGAAATAAAATGTCTGAATAATTGTTTTCTGGCTTGGCTGAAAGGAGTTACAAATTATTATATCTTGTGTGCCAACCAAAAATGAATAGCCTTAAGGGCAAGAAAAACTCCCTGGCTTCTGTCTTCTCGACTTTGTTTAACCTAAATCTTTAAATTGAGCCATTTGTGTAAATATGAAGTCAGTTGCTTAAACGGTGTCCCGTCTGTACATGCCACTGACTGTACAAAAGCAGGAATTGGATATACATTTGGAAATGCGTAACTCTATGAACAGTTACGCAATGGATGGGATCTATCAAGAAACTTAAATAATCAGTGGTATTTTGGCATGAAAATTCTGGTGGGACCACATGGACCTGGGAAGGAGACACTGTTAGAAGAGGTGTTTGTGTGTGAGAGAGAGAGAGAGAGAGAGAGAAGGAAAGAGACTGAGAACAGATAAAGATTACCAAGCACATAAAGAGCAGCATTTATGGGACTCTGCTCTGCTGCTTAAATCTATTGGCCTTGGTAGGTAGCTACAGTAACTTTGAGAAGGATCCTGGCCTGGATCAGCTCAGTGAGTTGAGGAAATTTAGTGCACATGGTGTTGCCTCTGACTCCAGGTGAGTGATATCAGGTGGAGCCATCAATGAACAGACAGACATCCGGGAGCAAAGGAGAAACACTGCATTTCAAAATGTATTAAGCTAACAGGCACCAAGGATGATAAAATGTTAGCTGATTAATGCCATTAGAAATCAAACAAATTAAAGATCTATCAAAATATTGCCATACAGTACAACCACCAAATGACTTGACTTACAATTAACATCAAATACTCAACACCAAAAGTAGGAATTCTAATGGATACTCATAAAGTTTATTAATTTCAAAAATTTGTTAAACAGAAACAGAATTATTACATTACAGCCTTATTCCAAAATGGATTCAATTCATTTTTTTCCTTAGAATTCTACACACAACACCCCATAATGATAATGTGAAAAAGTTTACCTGAGATTTTTAAAAATGAAAAAACTAAGAAAGCACATGTACATAAGTATTCACAGCCTTTGCCATGAAGCTCCAAATTGAGCTCAGGTACATCCTGTTTCCCCTGATCATCCTTGAGATGTTTCTGCAGCTTAACTGGAGTCCACCTGTGGTAAATTCAGTTGATTGGACATGATTTGGAAAGGCACACACCTGTCTATATAAGGTCCCACAGTTGACAGTTCATGTCAGAGCACAAACCAAGCATGAAGCCAAAGGAATTGTCTGTAGACCTCCAAGACAGGATTGTCTTGCGGCACAAATCTGGGGAAGGTTACAGAAAAATTTCTGCTGCTTTGAAGGTCCCAATGAGCACAGTGGCCTCCATCATCTGTAAGAGGAAGAAATTCGTAACCACCAGGGCTCTCCCCAGAGCTGGCCGGCCATCTAAACTGAGTGATCGGGGGAGAAGGGCCTTAGTCAGGGAGGTGACCAAGAACCCGATGGTCACTCTGCCAGAGCTCCAGAGGTCCTCTGTGGGGAGAGGAGAACCTTCCAGAAGGACAACCATCTCTGCAGCAATCCACCAATCAGGCCTGTATGGTAGAGTGGCCAGACGAAAGCCACTCCTTAGTAAAAGGCACATGGCAGTCTGCCTGGAGTTTGCCAAAAGGCACCTGAAGGACTCTCAAACCATGAGAAACAAAATTCTCTGGTCTGATGAGACAAAGATTGAACTCTTTGGTGTGAAACACGTTTGGAGGAAACCAGGCACCGCTCATCACCAGGCCAATACCATCCCTACAGTGAAGCATGGTGGTGGCAGCATCATGCTGTGGGGATGTTTTTCAGCGGCAGGAACTGGGAGACTAGTCAGGATAAAGGGAAAGATGACTGCAGCAATGTACAGAGATATCCTGGATGAAAACCTGCTCCAGAGCGCTCTTGACCTCAGACTGGGGCGATGGTTCATCTTTCAGCAGGACAACGACCCTAAGCACACAGCCAAGATATCAAAGGAGTGGCTTCAGGACAACTCTGTGAATGTCCTTGAGTGGCCCAGCCAGAGCCCAGACTTGAATCCGATTGAACATCTCTGGAGAGATCTTAAAATGGCTGTGCACCGACGCTTCCCATCCAACCTGATGGAGCTTGAGAGGTGCTGCCAAGAGGAATGGGCGAAACTGGCCAAGGATAGGTGTGCCAAGCTTGTGGCATCATATTCAAAAAGACTTGAGGCTGTAATTGCTGCCAAAGGTGCATCGACAAAGTATTGAGCAAAGGCTGTGAATACTTATGTGCATGTGATTTCTCAGTTTTTTTATTTTTAATAAATTTGCAAAACCTCAAGTAAACTTTTTCACATTGTCATTATGGGGTGTTGTGTGTAGAATTCTGAGGAAAAAAATGAATTTAATCCATTTTGGAATAAGGCTGTAACATACCAAAATGTGGAAAAAGTGATGCGCTGTGAATACTTTCCAGTGCACTGTATGTATGTCAGTAAATGTCTTAATTCAAGTAGATTTATCTTTTTATCTTCATAAAAACTAGCCCAATACACCACCTTTAAAGAGGACTTATTATCTGACTTCAACATGTACTCTATTTAGTTTATTACTCACATATTCTACCTATATTTTTTTTATTTGGCAAGTTGTGTTAATTCCGATTGACTCAATCAGGTCTAAAGTGACTTCTATTCACACCATATATTAGATTTTAATTTGCTATTAAAATAATAATACTTGTAATACAGATAGGTAATTGTTTCCCTCCTTTTGAGCAAACACATTTCAGCAGTAACACTTTGTCGGCATTCTTCCCAGCCGTAATTATGACCTGTTTTTGGCTCTAGAAGGTAGTGTTGGCTTTGGATTTCCCTTTAAACAGTACGTGCTTTTGTCAATGATATTTTGCAAGGTAATCAAATTCATTCTGACAAAAAAAAAGAGAATGAGGTGAAAGGTACCCAGAGAAACCTGTGTATGGGTGCATAAGCTGGTAGAGAATTTGGAGTTGAAAGGCATGTCTATTTCTGAACTATACTGAGGAGATCGTTAGCATGAAAGTTGACCCATCTGTCCTGCCTTGTGGACAGTTCTAAGAATTTGGTCTCTCGCTTCCATTACACCTCGACTGTATACAGTACATTTGAATGTGTGTGCTTTTTGTGGAATGACCACAATAGTGCTTTGTCTTACATAGTAAAATAGCTTACTCAAAATCAAAAAACATTTTTTTACACAGAACTTAAGCATTAGATTAAATTGTAAGGAGTCCACTTTCAGCAGCAGCACCAGAAAGTCCCAGGCATGTTTTGTTTTCTCAGTTCAGTTATATGTGTTCATGCTTGAATAAAATAGAATAGTTAATTAGGAATAAACTTGGTCCATTAGGATGAAAAGTCAAAACGGAGGTAAAGAATTTAGGGGTAACTATTGACTCTGACCTGAATTTTAAATCACGTATTAATCAGATTACTAGCACAGCATTTTTTACTCAAGAATTATAGCAAACATTAGACCTCTTATAACAAGATGCTGAGAAATTAGTTAACACTTTGGTTTTCAGTTGACTAGATTACAGTAATGCACAGGCCGCAGCCAGGTGTTACGTGGGTGATCCCTTGGCCTGGTCCAGCCACTCGGGTCCCCAACAGTGAGGATCTTACGAGCTCAGGGAATGGCCGTAGTGCTGTAATTGATGCTCCCTCATAATGCATGTAATGTGCCTCATTCAGGACTCCATGAGCAACTGCTCATTCGACACAAAATCAAACCAGCGGTACCCAAGGTTTTTCCGGAGAGACACAGTACCAAAGGAATACAGTCTTTGTCTCAGGTCACTGGATAGGGTCAATGTCTCGCAACCATATAGAAAGACAGGAAGCACCAAGACTCTAAAGACTTGGACCTTTATCCTTTTGCATAGATATCGGGAGTGTCACACACCCCTTTCCAGCGACCTCATGACCCCCCCATGCCCTCCCAATCCGTCTACTGAATTCACAGGAAGAGTCACCAGAGACATGAATGTCACTGCCAAGGTAAGTAAACCTCAAGACAAGGAAGGGAAAAAAAGGTTGGTGTGACATAAACTGTAAGGACTCTTGTTTTGTTTTCCTTCGATCGGAGGAACAATTTTTAGACAAATTACGATTTCACTTCTGCCTCTCCATGTGCAGCTTCGCCCCTTCGTTCCCGGCTTCTATATATACCAATGTCCCATTCATTCTTTTTGAACCTTGATCCTGAAGGGGACAGATCTCCATGTGTTACAGGTGAGAAGCCAGTTATTCGAGAACTACAATTGATAGAACGAAAGAAGAGCTCTTAACTAACATTTATATACCGATTAAACCGTGTGCCTTAGAATGTCAAAGAATTATAAATACTTATGTATTCAACACTGTATCAGTTCTGCCTGAATCTTTCTTACGGTTACTATACTGGGCTCCCTTGGTACCTTAGTATAAATACTGTAAAGTAGCCGTCAAAACATCCAGAGCTTTGACTGATTATTTAATAAAGAGAAATCTCTGACATGGTCCATTAACTTATTTGTTCATGTTTGTTTTTGTATTTTACCCTCAATTAAATGAGGTTTCTGTCTTGGTACTGCAGCACCATGACACTTTTTGGTCTTTTCTTTAGAGATATACCATTTAACAATGAATGTTTACCCCAAAATAAAAGACAGCAAAAAGATGTTTATACTTTACTTAATGAACGGGATTTGCTTAAGAACACAGTAAACAGTGAAGCGAGTGAACCTTCTCTGCCCCATATATGGATCACTGAAGAGTCCTGTCGGGCTCTGCCGAGGGCCACACTTGTCGGTGGGCTCTCATGAAAATTAAGCCATCAGAGTCTTGCAAACTAAACTTCGGTGCGGAATTTATAAGGGATCTGAGCTCCCTGAAAGGTCAGTATGTATAAAACAACACCAACATTAATTTATATAGCACATTTTCATACAAATGATGAAGCTTAAAGTGCTTCACATAATGAAGAAAGATAAAAAAGACAAAATAAATTAGAAAATAGAATTAGGGAACACTAATTAACATAGTAAAAGTTAGGTCCAATGGCCAGGGAGGACAGAAAATACAAAAAAAAAAAACTCCAGACGGCTGAAGAAAAAATAAAATCTGCAGGGGTTCAAGGCCACGAGCCCCCTCTAGGCATTCTACCTAACATAAATGACCTCAATCAGTCCTCATGGTATTCAGGGTTCACATGGAAGAACTTGATGATGACGGTCATGTGGACTTCAGAAACAGAAGCAAGCTAAAAGTCTCTGTAAGGCAGGACAACTGATAGATTCATTATTATTCTACATTTCATCACTAGTTGTGCTTTCTACTGTAGTTAGACCCAGTGATCAGTATTGCTCTAAATTGGTTGGTTGAGTTAGGCATTAAACAGTGATGATGTTGATGACTATAATGTGATAGTCTGTAGCTCTCTTGTTGGCTGCAGTGGTGGATGTTTAGAGCACATCATTCGTTTGGTTTTAGTGAGATAGTCTCAATTCAAGCTAACTAATAGTTGTGATTTTTGTGATCACTTATGGAGGAAGGTGGCTAAACGATAATGGCATTATTTCCTTATTCATTTTTGCAAAGTTTTACCATTATTTGTGTTTAATTATTGAATGCAAAGTGTGTACAGTATAGGCTATTGTGTTTTCCCAATTGTCAGCTGTTCAAATAAAGCACGCTAATCCCAACACAATTTATTGTTGTTTAAATTAAGTTCTTTATTACATTATGTTTTATATCCTATAAATACAAATTAACATCATTTAGTTGAATAACCTGCTTTTGTTTAATGTGTCTGTAGGTTGGTTCTGGCTGGTGGCAATGGGTCATGATGTCTTGTCAGACCGTGGACACCATTCACTTGGGGTGCCTCCTCGCTCGGTCCAACCCCCTAAATTACAGTGCCTGCAAGAAACTTGTGAAGAATGACTGATGAGGCAGTTATTCTCTTGTTCTGAATCTGCATGAAGTGCACACCCTACAGAACAGGCTGATTGAACTATAGTGTTTTGTAGAATTGCCATATTAGGATGCTTTATCTGGTTGACAGTGACTTAAATACATACAGACTTATAGTAGTGTCACTTTTGCAGGATGAAACTTTGAAATCAACTACCCTGAAAAAGAAAAGTAGATTTAATATGCATAAAATAAATCTGCACGGGTTACACTGCCTCTGAATTTGTGTCAAATAAAAACCAGATGGGGAATGAAAAACAGACGAGAAGAAGAAGAGCCTTAATACTATAGATTGCTTTGCTGAAATTAGACATGGTCCTGAAAGGAAAATTGCTTTTTTGCCTCAAGAGGGAAAAAAAGTCTTCCATATACAGTATGTGCACTTCCAGTGACAAAACCCAGATGTGAAAACTGGACTGTGAATGAAAAACCTATCCTGATAACGACCGATGAATGAGAGCACCACCAGGAGTCAAGGAGAGGGTTACTGTATGTGGGTGTGAGATCAGGGTGAGGGTTACGAAATGATTCCAGCTATTCAATATCTTACACATTCAATAAAGGTTAGGGAACCATAGTGGTCACATTAATGTGTAAGAGTGGATGAAATATTCTCCAAAGCCAGAAAAAAGTTGCCACTAGGGAGACCCCAGTTTTCTTCAATCCATTTTCTGTGAGCACCTTAATAGAGCAGCATGGCTACTTAATGTTTGCATGTGTTGTAGCCCACCAAACACCATCTATATGATGATGTAACCACCATAGTTACCATGCAAGTTTAGCTTCTGTCACACACGTGCAAGTAGGAGACAGCTAAAGGGCCTGAATAATGGTAATTTCACATCCGACCAGGGGGCGGTGGGGTGCACTAACTATCTTTCTCAATCCCTTGAAGTCCTTTCTTGGGAAATCCCACCGGGTTCCGGCACCTCTGACAAAATCACTTCCAGTTTTGATGCCTCTGATGACGTCACTTCCAGTTTCAACGTCTCTGATGATATCACTTCCGGTTCTGGTGCCTCCGATGACGTCACTTCTGGCAAATAAAGATGCCATCTCTACTGACAAGAATCAGTTCAGTTGTGGACTCTGATCTGTAAAGATCTGTGCAATACCTTAACCTTTTGCAGCCAGGACATAATATACGGGTGGCAGCCCCAAACATTCTTGATGTCTTTGTGTGCTCTTTGTGACACTTCATTATAAGGATAATCGCCAGGATTAGCTAAGAATTAGAGTAAATTTTGCCACCTTTATAGACATTTAAGGACGATATAGTAACTATGTATTACCTAATGCAGCGAAGGAGAATTGGGTCAAGCCTGGCTTCATGATACATAAAGATGGTCTGCACCTTCTGACTCATACTTCTTTAAAACACCGTTGACTTAGGAGTCAGCTGCTAGAGCTTTTGCTGGTAAGACTTCCTTGGTTAGTGTCCTGAGTTTCTTGCTATGGAGAATGTATTTTTTTCAGATTTTCAATTTTTCATATTTGTTTTGAATTTAATTTAATTGTTATGCCAATAATGTCATCTTGACACCATTATTTTGTTGGGGTGCCATTTTGTGGTGGTTTCACTTTTGTATCAGAGGTACTTTACTGTTTGTGTACATGAACACTGGTATTGCAGATTGTGACATCAGCTTGTGAACATTTCCATTTCAGTTTACTTAGTTGGCTGGCACCTTCATCCATGGCAACTTACAACATTTATAATATAACTGGTTACATTTCTTTTTTTGTATTTTTTTCCAACTGGAGCACAGGCAGGTCAAGTGACTGGCTTATGGTCCCACAGTGTTAGTAGCAGACTGAAGGAGTTGCAAGCTAAAGTAGCCACAACCTGAGTGTTTGAAATCCAAAGGTGGAACACTATTTCTGAGTTTAGTGTGTAAATAAAAAAACAAATATTATGTTTTCTTTTGAATATGGTCCTCTTTCTAGTTACAATTTTGATCTTTCAGCAATTGTTTTCTGACTTAGAATTTTGTCACTGGTTTTGGTTAAGGTAATTTTGGTACTTGGATCATGGTAATAAATCCCCACTTGGTATTTAAATCTCCTTCTGGCTTTACCCTTTTGCTCTTTAACCTTCTGGCCTCTTTATTCAATTTGACATTTTTAGGACAAGGCCTTCTACCACGTGAGTCATGACTCGGCTTCATTTCTCCTTTTTATTTCTTTAGTTAGGTAGAAGCATATGGCTTCTAAGTGTGCTGGCTGCACAGCATGGAAGCAGTCTAAAGTAAGATGGAATCATAAGATGGATCATAATTGTAATAACAAGCCAAGGTCATAGCTGTTTATTGTGAGAAGACAAAAGACAAGAGACATGTAAATGTGAACAAGAAATCATAGGCAGTGCCAGGCTTAAGTAAGAAAACTGGGAAATCAAAGAGATAGCACAGGCAATCAAACCAAAGGAACAAACAAACCAGGAAATTAAGTCAAAGACAAAAAGAGAATTCAAGAACCCCAAAAGGAGCCTAGGACTTGGTCTACTTATAAAAACTGTCGCTAAGAATTTTTAAAAATTCTTTATCCAACCAAATTATAATTGCAATCGCCGCCATATTTATGTCGAAAGTGGATGAGGTCAGAAGTGCAAAGATCTAAACCCATTCACCTGATGCGCTTATCACATTGTATAAATAAATAAAAGAAGAATTTCCAAAGATAAAACTGGAACTTAAAAATCTTGTACACTCAGATATGGGGATGAATATTTGAGGAGTAAACCACAAGACAATGATTATATTTTTACTGTATATTATGTACATTAAAGGACCATCAACAACAAATCAAATTAAATTAATAGTATATTGAACAATTATTATAAAAGTAAAGTTGAATAAATCAGTCTCTGCAGCTGCATGCATGCAGTAAAGTAAGCGGAAGTGGGTCAAAAGTTGCAAGAGACTTTAGTAATGTGTGTAATGTAATAACTTGTACACAAAATTTCGTTTACGTAAAGCAAAAGCGTTTTCAAATACGTATTACCATTTGAATGTCAAAAGGAAAATTGTGATTATCTCGAAAACCAGTTGTTTTTCAAAAAAATGTTTAGAATGTGGTGCTTTACCATAATATGATGTGAAATGATACAATTTTTAATATTTTTCAGGAAACGTTTTAGGTAATTTACCACTTCCAGTTTGTGAAAATAGCTTAAAAGTTGATAGAAATCTACGGTTTGTACTTATTACTTGTATGCAAAATTTGGTTAACTTAAGTGAAAGCGCACTCAAGTTATCGTGTTTACATACACACACACACATACGCAAACAGACACCCAGATATAATTCCAAAAATGGTATTTTCGGACTCAGAGAGGTCTAATATGTCGAGATTCATCAAAATCTCGAGGTCAAATTATTGGACGATTCCAATACTTTTCCCTATACTTTGTATACCTTGCCTGATGAAAGGGTCTTAGCTGCCTCAAAAGCTTGCATTTGTAAACTATTTAGTTAGCCAATGAAAGGTGTCATTTCACCCTACTTTCTCCTGTATCAATATCTGGCTAACACGGTACAACACTCTACTGAGTGAACAGCAGGTAACACAGTTTAAGAATTTACAAAATCGGATGAGCTTATGATCTCCTCAACAACACTACAAATTTTTTTTTAGGCAAGTTTCCTGCTAAGGTTTTCCTGTTTCTTTTTTGATTAAATAGCCTTAGATAAATGTTTCATGCTTCCAGAAAATAATATTTAGTTTTCTGTGTCATCTGATTCCTAATGGTGAGGAAGGAACTTCTGGGTGCCATTTATACAATCCCTGCAGGTGAATCTTCACATCAGCTCACATCTCACATCTCACTCTCGAATCATTAAGTTATTGTGTGTTGACCCTCTTTTATTCTCTTCTTTTGTAGTCACTTGAATAATCACCAGCCATTTGACCCCGGATCAGAAACAGGCTACAAAATTCTATTTATTACTGCACCAAAATCATCTTTGGCATTTCGGAGGACAGATGCTCATTGAAACCGCTCTGTTAGACTGACTTAACGTTTTTTTCCTTCTGCTAATTCCAGATGTTCTGTTGGATATTCTTGCTCCCCAAAGGAAGGAGAGGTACTTTAGGAGAGGTTAGCTATATTTAAATTCCACACAGTTTGATTAACTCTATTTAAATTCCTCACAGTTTGTCCTCTTTTCAGTGACATTTTCCTTTAAATTTGACATCTACTTTTACTACTGTCACACACATGCGCATGGGAGGCAGCTAAAGAGCTTAAAGGAGGGTAATTCCAAGACAGACTAGGATGTGGCAGAGTGCACTGACTCTTTTTCTCGCTTTTCTGCAGACCGTTCACAGGAATTCCACCTGGCCCTGATGGCGTTAATTCCGGTTCCAGAGCCTCTGATGTCATTTCCATGCCTGAAACAATGAATGAAGACCCTTCCAGTTCCGGCCCCTTTGCGGTCACTTCTTATACTGGCCTTTGAAAGCCACCACCTTTCCCCTATCTTCTCAGTTCTGTTTTGGACTCCGATTTGTGCACATCAGTGCTTTCACTTTATTCAGTTTTTCAGCCAGGAAATAATATCTGGTTGGCAGCCCCAAACCTTGATATGGCTCTTTGTTGAGTGTTGAGTTTGTGACACTACATTACTATTTGTTGGAGATTTCTTTTACTTTTTGATTCAAACACACTTTTGCCAGTTAGGCAGCCTGTCACATTTGGCTTAGCAACTATGACAGGTCTATGTTTCTATAATTTACAGGCTTTTTATTTTTACAGATTTCACTGCAAAATAAGTGATTATGAAAAAAGGTACAATTTTACCCCTTTATGTATATATCAATTTTTAAACCTGGTTAATTCAGTCCTTTAATTGTGTCACGCACGTGCGCTTAGGAGGCCATCAACAAGCCCAAAGGTGAGCAATAACATAACGGGGGACTAAATTGTGGTAATGATGCCTCTCTCTCTACCTTTATAGAAATAAGGAAGAAAAATAAACAGTACCTTACACCACGGAACGAAATTACCGAAGAAAATGGCTCTACTTCCGATCCACTTCCACCCAGCCATGATGACATCACTTCCATCCTGCTCTGATGGTGTCACTTCTGGTCCAGCCCTGATGACGTCATTTCCGTTAAACGCAACTTCCTGCCACATCATACCCGTCAGCCTTTTTCTACAGTATATAAATGATTTGTAACAACTCATTTTTGTCAAATGTCTTGACTTTGATCATTATTTTGGCCACATTGCTATCCAGCAATATACGGGGCAATTTCCCAACACTTTATTGTTCTTGTGGGGAAGTTATTTATTATCACAATTGCCAAGTCCTCAGCAACTGCAACTCATCGAGTTTTAAAAAAACTGATCATTGGTTTGTGGCACTTCAATCTGTTTCATTGTGGTTGGGCTTTCATCACGCTCTCTGCTTTTTCATATTCTGAGTAGTTTTCACACAAATTACCACAGAATAGGTGATGTGCAGGTGGCTTGGCTCCATCAGAAAGTTAAGGTTTTTATCCATAAACAATATTTAATTGTGCAATCATTAATAGTTGTGGCATGTTGTCTTACGGCATAGCAGTCCAGACCGTATGTATTTGGGGTTTGGTGGTCTTTGGGTATTGTTTCTGTTATGCAAAACTGTCCAGTGTACTAACTGAAATAATTTACTGTGCATAGGCAAGGGATTGTTAAATTTTTTTTTATTAATATTAATATACTTCAAAAAGGTATGATAAATTGTGATGAATATGCAGTTCATTTTGATTAAAACTTTTAATAGTTTGATTAATCACAATTTAATATTTTAATCAAACAGCAGCCCTATTAAAAATACAATGCAGTGTAATCATTCAGTTCAGATTTTTGCTATGTGTATAAAAGACAATGAAATTCTTATGTGTGCTGTTCACTACATCAATGCCGAAATAACAACACAGAATGTAATAAGCAAAAGGCAGGCACCGTTAGAAAAAAACAATTCTGTTATTTGAGCACAAATCTGTCTATTTTACAAGCCATGGCAGAACATAACTGCTAAAGAAACAGAATTACAGGAGCAAAAGAAGGATAATAAGTAGAACATGGCTTGGTGAAAGGGGTGGAGTGGTCGTCTTCATCTCACCACGACGCCTGCAGCACGCAGAGGAGCGAGCAAGAAACACATCCTTACCTCGAGAAAACAAGACCCAGAATTTGTGATTAAAAGTATTATTGCCAATTTACTTCAGTTTGCCACAAGAATGCCTTTCAAACATGCAAGGAATGCTTTTTTTATTTTTTTTTTATCTTTTAATGAATTTATTAAAAGCATGTAACGTTCCATACCAAGTTAAGTCAAATTTAACAAAACTAAATTCAATTCAACCCCCACCCATGAGAAAGAGTGGAAGCCAATAGCCAGAGGAAATCTTTGAGAGGAGTAAAGGGGGAAAGGAGTCCTTCTCTCCAATATACATTCTTATTGTAAAATGTTATTGATTAGATCCTGCCAGGTTTTGAAAAAGTTCTGCACAGATCCTCTAAGAGAGAATTAGATTGTTTCTAATTTCAAATAGTATATAACATCAGTTACACAGTGACTTCAAAGAGGAGAGTTAGGATTTCAGTTGAGCAAGATAAGTGTATGTGCTAATAGTGAAGCAAAGGCAAGTATGGTTTGTTTGCCCTTCTGCACTTTAAGCCCATCTGGAATTCCACTAAACACTATGGATAGTTAATGGATTAGGAGGGATTGTGACACCAAGGCTGTCTGAAAAGCATTCAAAAAGTTTGGTCCAAAATGATGTTAATTTGGTGCACCCCCCCAAAACATGTGGCCCAGTGAGGCTGGAGCTCGATTGCAGCCTTCTCATGTTGGCTCTTGCCCTGGAAACATTTTGGACAATTTTAAATGAGGTAGACGTGCTTGATAAAACATTTTAAGTTGGAAGGAATGTTTTTTTTAAACTTTACTACTACAAGTGAATGTATTAAGTAAGTTTTAAGGCTTTTATTTCACACTGTGATCCCAGTACATATTAACTCCAATATAGAATGCAAGAGCAGGCTAGTTATTTTGCTCACATTTATAAAATATGCTATACTTTAGAGTGCAATTTCAAGTTGCAAATTAATATATACCATAATTGTGAAGAAACAACTGATTTGAAAAATATAGAACTTGTCCTTCTAACATTAAAACAACCAATTTTAAATGTATAGCAGTGTCAGTGTCTCTTCTTTCAGTGACCTTTGTTCATTTAATATTAATTCATATTTATATTTTACACATTAGTTGTATTATTAAACTTATAATGCCATAAGCTCCTTGCACTCCTATTGCATCGTTTAAACCAGTGGTCTCACACTCCGGTCATGGAGGGTCGCAGTGGCTGCAGGTTTTCATTCTAACCCTTTTCTTAATTAGTGACCTGTTTTTGCTGTTAAAATCTTTTTAATTAACTTGTTTTTAAGATTTATTCCCCTAAATTTCTTCATTGTTCCTCTGACTTGCTTCATTTCTTTCCTTAAATGGCACCCAAACAGAAATCAAACATGAAATGAGGGAGCCAACAGAAAACCAACTAAGCCAGGGGCTCAAACTCCAACCAATTTCACTCATTAGGCTCTGATTCTTGTTGTTATTTAGACTCGTTTTTTAATTCCATGGCTTGTTGCTGCTCTCATTGTGCAATGGCAGGCATTTCCAAATGTATTGATTTTCTCATATCTGAGAGCAGATCAGCATTCCTGAGACCTTCACCTTTCTTTATTTTCAGATATTGTATGATGGCCACAGTTTTCTGGTCATGTTTTGGCTCATTTTGTATCTCATTATTGTTTGACTGCTAATTAAGGAAAAAGAAACAATTGAGGGATCTGAGTCTTCAAAAAATTCAAAAGAACATAATTAGCAGCAAAAACTGGTCACTAATTAAGAAAATGTTGGAATGAAAACCTGCAGGACCTGCAGACCTCCAGGACTGGAGTTTGAGACCACTGGTTTAAGCAGTCATCAAGTAATCTGCTCTTAAACCTTCCATAATTCTCAGGTTCAGCCAAAGTCTGCCTATACAGTTAAAAGTCCATAGAAGTGGCCCACTTCCTCAGGAAGCTGTCTTTCTCTATCCTTAACATTGGCATCTTGTGGAAGACATAAACTGACCCTGAAACTGATTTCAGTCCATTGCAAGGCACACTTGAAAGAAATGCAGAAAGCCTTCCGGGAGTTGGGGAAGTTGTGTAAACTCCATTCAAAAAGACAGTGTGTTTAGTGGTTTGATTAAAAATGTATTTTCTACTGATTGTTAAGCACATCATCATATTGCTCAATGTGAAAAGCATTACATTACCTAAAGATTGACAACTTGACAGATGTGATTTGCCCATGCAATTAAATGTTCATAGCATAGTGAAAAAGCTATGTTCTACATCATAAACAAACATTTTTTTTATAATCAATTCAGAAACAATTCTGAAATAACACATGCATAGAATTTTCCATACATATTCCACATATTCGACTTGAGTCATTTAAAATTCCACATATGAGCCATATTGCATCATCCTGGGCAGTGCTATGCCAGAATGGATTGTCTTTAAAACAATAATTTCACTCATTTGCAAAGAGAAAAATAAAGGCTCTGTGTGAATTAAGTCACACATTAAACAAACCAGTGCATAGTAATATTTATGTGCTGCAAGAAGGTTTTCTGTGAAAAGTGCTTTACTACCGCAAATCATTCCCAAGGCACATCTGTATTCTGGAAGTAATAAAAGGTATTTTTTAAATAAGCAGTAGAGGAAGCTTGAACCTACTAATCCCAAAACAGGATTGAATGATGGCAGAGTCTATCCTGGTAGCAATGGATGCAAGTCAGGAACTAATTATGAAAAAGATGGCAGTCGTTCACAATTTACATGCATGCATTGGAACAAGGACCACTTTGCTAAAGTCAAACCTATAGAGTCTGACCTACTCATCATTTTGTGTTACATTTCTCGGATTTCTTTCAAAAAAGGCATTTGTGTAAAAAAATACTAAGATTCAAATCTAACCTTACAAGTTTGCATTTTTGAGTCTCAGATTTTAGCCAGTGATCCATAAAAACACATTATCCATGAAGATTGATTAATAGCAGGAATCAATGAATGCGTCTCTGAAGGCATTGATTTAAGGGACTGCCTTGATGAGATGTGGGCTCACCAGGCCGATTTCAAAGTTAGATTAGAAGAGGTACATGCACAGTGACCAAGATCAGCTGGATCTTACAGAAACTGAGGTTCAAGAAGTGTTGAATTTGAGAGAGGGGGAGAGAAAGAGAATGTGAGAGAAAAAAAGTGATCACAACAAGCAAACAGGAGCAGAGCACACTGAAAAAAGTATAACATTGATGTTGTTCATTCAACGTACATTTTCTCTTTCAAGCAACTTAAGATTAGTCATTTAGTGTTGTAGCTTGAAATATTTGGTTTCAGATTTCAATCAAAGTAAAAAAAAATGTTTGTACCAAAGTAAGTTATGGTGGAGGGAATAAACATAAAAATCCTATTTCAGTTAATCTAATATTTTAGGTTGTTCGTGTGCTGTGTGGGAGGGGCCATTTGTATATTCTTCCGGTTTAACTTTCCAGCATGTTGGCTTTCCAACTGCTAAAAAAGAAGAACACATTTCCGAGTGGAGTAGATGTGGCTATACTTATTTTCAGCAGCAGATTTTCATAACGGAGGATTTCTGGTAAGTAACCCTGTTTCTCAACTGTTAATTGTAAGTATAAGAACTTGTAATAAAATATACTCTCAAGAAAACTGTAGAAACATTTAATTTTTTGCTTTATATTTAAGATTTACACTGCAAAATGCTTTTGTATTTGCACAAGATTTTAAAATAAATGTAAAAAGTACAGCATTGGAATGTGTTATGTTCATAATATTTCTAATAGCATAAAAACAGGTTACAACCAATAAACCATTTTAAATTGTAACAACTTAAAAAATAGATTTATTTCAGTATTAAACAAGTGAATTGCACCTAATCATTCTAAATGATTTGCCTCAACTTAAAAATTGTGGGTTCAATAAGATAAAAAGAATTATATTGGTTCAGATTGAAAATATTATGTGTGAATCATTAACTTAATTATTTTAAGTTGAATGGAGGTTATACTTTTTTCAGTGCAGGAAGGCTTGGATTAGAAGCAAAAGTTGTTCACATCAACAAGAAAGTTAAATGGTGTACTCCATATTCGTGCTAGTTTTAGAGCCATTCTACGAGGTGAGACACAAAAATAACCAACCTGGACTTGGGGCTTTCTTGGAAAACCATCTCGAGGTCGGCTGGACGTAAATCATAGAACTATATCCCCTCCTCCTACATGCCCTCTTAAACCGCTGACCGGCTAGGTATATCCTGTGAATAGCCCAGTCAGTATTTGCACAACAATCACTACACAAGTTACTGCGATAATGTTGGGTGAATAAATAGAACAGCGAATCAACATTAAATTTCTCATGAATTTTCTCTTTTTCCGTAAAGCAGTTTTTGGCTAACAACAACATTCCTGTCCTCGATCATCCTCTCTAGTCGCCCGATTTAGCTCCTTGTGATTTTTACTTGTTCCCGAAAATCAAAAGTGACCTGAAGGGAACACATTTTTCTTCAATGGATGAAGTAAAGAGAGAAATGTTGAAGAGCCTCAAGCAAGAAGACTTCCAGTTTCAAGCAATGGACGATACGTATGGAGCAATGTGGAGATCGGGATGGGGAGTATACAGAAGGTGACAATGTTTAGAATATTGTAATTCATCAACAAATATTTTTTTTACCAATCCGGTTATTTTTTGTCTCACCCCGTATATGTACCGATTGAGTAGCAGTGATGTTGGCCTGGCAGCCTTGATTATCTATACTAATAAAAGGCAAAGCCCTCACTGACTGACTGACTGACTGACTGACTCATCACTAATTCTCCAACTTCCCGTGTAGGTAGAAGGCTGAATTTGGCAGGCTTACAGCTTACTTAAAAAAGTTAGGCAGGTTTCATTTTAAAATTCTATGCGTAACGGTCATAACTGGAACCTACACATACCTGTATATGCGGCCATAGACCTCAGCTCGGTCGCCGTGTGAGGCGGAGTTGCGTCCCTCATCATCACGCCTCCCACGTAATTGAGTGCCTGCCCATATAAGTCCGTCCATCAGCAGTAATCCAATAGACACGCTACCGCTAAATATTCGCAGGTGAAGGACTGTGCTTATGCAAAAAAAGATGAGATGGTCAGGGACAGACTAGTGTTTGGCACAAACTCAGCGAAAGTGCAAGAGAAACTTTTAAGTGCTGGGTCTTAGCTAACATTAAATACAGCTGTGGACATTGCAAGGTCGCACGAGATAGCACAAGCAAAGCCGAGAACCTTCAATACATGTACTCCGAGCGGCTTATGTGAACTGACTGTGAATGCAGTACACAGAGAACAAGCAAGAGCTCCGAAGAGAGCTGAACAAAAAACGCATTACACAATTGAGAAGGCAGCAAAAGAATATGAAGCGTGTGAAGCATACAAGCATATTCATAAGTGCAGCTACTGCGGAAACAAAGCACACGGTGGAAAAAGTCAATGTCCAGCTAAAAGAAGACAGTGTAAAAAATGTGGTAAATTGAACCACTTCGCTAAAGTTTGCAGCACTGGGAAAGGTAAACCCGTGCATGCAGTGTGTGATGTCTCAGATAAAGAGGAAGACGAGCTATTTATTGATGCAGTAAGAAAGGAACAACCTTCTGAATCTGAACAAGCCTTTGTAGATATATCAATAGGAAAGCAAAGTGTAAAGCTTAAGTTTAAATTAAGTTCATAGACATGCTGCCGCTAAATATTCCCAGGCAAATCCACAACTTAATACTGGGAATGCCTGTTAAACATCTTAGATTCACGAGTACTGATTTAGGTGTTGATCACTTCGATGAATGAAACCTGTTATCTTTACAACGGTTGACAAACACGGAATGTAAATGGAACACAACACATCCTCCAAATACGAACCTGATTGAAAGAAATAATGATAATCAAATCCTTGATGACAGCAACACTCATAACAGTGACAAAACAATTACACTGACAAACATGTTACGTTATTTTTAAAATGTTTCCTTTTCTTTTTCATAACTTCTTTAACACACTACTTCTCTGCTGCGAAGCGCTAGTATTTTGCTAGTTACAAATAAATTCCAAAGCAAGTACAAAAATGAAATCAACATTTTTGAGCAATTTAAAAGTCACTTGGCCTTGATGACTGTCAACTTTTGGACCATGTTGCTTGTAAATGACTGGTGGTCCATATACCCCACTTAGAGAACCACTGCTCTAGAGTAGTTACTTTAACAGTGTTTCTCGAGTGAAAATCCTTCCAGAAGCTAAGGAAATGGCTGCAGCATCTTTAGGATGCACTGGCTTCACTATATACTTCTCAGAAATTAAGAAATATGGCATTGTAATAAACTACCCTGGAGTCATAGACACTGAGATCCCATTATGTAGAAGACAAAGACAAGCAACAGAAGACACATTAGGTATCATCAGTTCTTACAGAGGGTTGAGAGTTCACAGCTGGATATAGCTAAACCTGCTCCATGCTAGTTTGTAGCACTTCTTAAAATGATTTATAATATTTAAACTCCTTATTATTATATTTTAAGGTGATTAATAATGCTTGTACTAGTTTGCATAAGGACAATCTGTACAGTGTTCTGAAGCAATCTATGGTGAAAGCTGATATTTAAAAATAAACACAACTTAATAGGGCCTTCTGGGACCACTGATATACAGCAAACGCAATACAGATCTAACATGTCCAATAAAAGTATTCACTGCTTGGACGTTTTCACATTTTATTGTTAAACAAAAATAAATCACAGTGGATTAAATTTGTCCTTTTTGACATGGATCAACAGAAAAAGACTCTTTAGAAAAAGTGAAAACAGATCTCGGTAAAGTGTTCTACACTAATTACAAATATAAAACAAAAAATAATTGATCTTATAAGAATTAAACACCTTGAAGTTAATGCTTAGTGCCATGACAGCCCTGAGTCTGTGTTCTCAGGTATCTATCAGTTTTGTACATTTGGATTCTGCCATTTCTCCCCATTTTCCTTTGCAAAACTGTTCAAGCACTGTCAGGTTGCATGGTGATCATAAATGAAGAGCCTTCTTCAAGTCCAACTACAAGTTGGCCACTTCAAGACATTAACATTCTTGTATTGAAGCTATTCCTGTGTAGCTTTGGCTTTACGCTTGGGGTTGTTGTCTTACTAGAAAACACATCTTCTTCCAAGATGCAGGCTTCTTATGGACAACATAGGGTTTTTTTCTCGCATTTCAATGTGTTTTGCTGTATTAATTTTAACCACACAGGCCTTCCAGGACCTACTGTAGAGAAGTATCCCCACAGCATCTGCCACCACCATGCTTCACTGTGTGGATGGTGTGTTTTTTTATAACGTGTAGTGTTCAAATATGGTGTTTAGTCTGGTGGCCAAAAAGCACAATTTTGGTGTCATCAGACCATTGATTCTCCTTCCAGCTGGCCACAGAGGCTTCGATTTGGATTTGTTTAGAAAAATCTATTCAAGATACCATGTGTGTTTTTACCAGTCTGGTGATTTCCATTGAATAAATTCTGATACTATTAAAACCAGTTGGCTGAACTGGTGTGTCTCATGGTTCAGAATGGAAGATAAAGCCACACCCATGATGACCACCAAACAGAAACTGACTTTGTCAAAAATGGAATTGAGAAATTAGAAAGAAAAAAAATGTTGTGACACCCTGAAAATGAAAAACTTATTGCAAGACAAGTCCACACATTTTAAACTATACAAACAGTTTAAAACCCCAGAATTATAACAATAATGGTGGTGTTTGAATCTTATTATAGAGGCAAGCAGAATTAGCTCTTACAGATTGGATGCGGCCAGCTACCAGGAGTGTTGAGTTGAGACTGAGGAGGTCCTAAGAGTGCTAGGAGTAACAAAAGAGGAATAACTTTCTAAAGAGAGAAGCTGGAGAAAAGATCTCACGAGGTCAGACATGTGGTGAAGAAAGTATGAACTGCAACTCGCCCCAACTGCTGTTTTGGTGATGGAGAACTTTGCTTAAGTAAGTCAGAGTTAAGTGACTACCTGTGTGTAGCAAAATACAATGGGTTTGAATCCACGTTTGTGCACAATGGAGAGTTGGGAGTTTCTTTCTGTACTTTGGATTTCTGCTATCATTCCAAAGACATACATGCGAGGTTGATGGTGACACTGAACTGGCCTTTTAAAAGTAGGAGTTCGGTTATATGAGAGAGTGTCTGGTAATGGACTGGAATACTGTGCACGCTGGCGCTTCTTTTGCCCTTGAAGATGCTGTAATGCGGTACAGAAAATACTGTAGATGGACTGGTGAAACAAATTTAAATGATTATAATGTATATTGTAAGTGCCACACAGAGGATGGTTCCTTACCTGGATGGGAGGCTCGAAGAAGGCAGACTGGCATGTCAGCCAAGGGAGAGAAAGGTGCCAGACCTGAAAAGTACTTCTCAGGTGGATGGACGGACATCACGACAGGGAAAGAAAATTCAATACCCAGGCAGGAAGACCCGGGCAGATGGACAGGCATTTGTATTACCTTCCCTGGCAAAGATCAATGGGAAAGACAGGGAAGAGCTGGCTCTAAGGGATATTTATTCTCCCAGGATGCTAGATGGCAGCAGCCCTGGATATCAGTGCCTGTTCAGATATCAGCAAGGAATGTTGGGATTTGAAATCCGGTAGTGCAGCCCCGTTGGGGTCTGGGGTGGCTGCAAGGAATTTCACTCCCTGCTATTGGGATCTCCCATATGACCCAATAGTGCTTCAAACAGGCAAAAGCCCTGGCACCGGAAGTACTCTCAGATCTTCAATAAAAGGGACAGCACTGCCTTGTCCAGTCAAGTCGGAGCTGGGAGAAAGGACGGCATCACTCGACTGGAGGAGAGCAGTGTGGAAGAGGAGAGTAGAGACAGAGAGAAAAGACAACTTGTTTTAATGATTAGATATACTATACAATATATTTGTGTAATAAAACTTTCTTTGTTTGAACCTGAGACTGGCTTGTATGTTCATGTTTGGGGTTTTGGGCTCGCTGGCACCCCCTAGCCTTAACAATATCTTATAGACACAATGACAACAAAAGTTTGTAATATTTACATAAAATCTGTTGATATTAAGACATACAGGACTAGGGATAGGATTTAAAATAAATATATGCATAATGCAAATTTATATAGATGTTAAAGTGGTATGAAACTTGAGAAGGATGTTTAATTCAACACACCCAGGCATAAGAGTCTTGAGACTATAGCAATAATGGTAAATTCACAGCTGGAATGGTATTTGTTGCTAATAAAAGACATGTAAAAAAAGTAAAGAAAATACAGCATAACGCTAACGGTCCATGTTTATTAGCAGCAACAGGGAGACAAAACTCCAAAAAACAACATGTGGTGTGAAAAGCCTTAAAAGACCCTAACAGTAGCCGGACAACAGAAAGCCAAATAAGAAAATTATGTAGAGCTTGCAAAATCCTGCTTTGCTGTCTGAATTTGCACAGTCAGTCTGGGCCTCTGCCTACTTTAACTAGCTCCTAAATAAATATTAAAACACGACAGTGCTGAAAAAAATGGAACAGGCAACAACTTTAAGCAAACAGGAGCATAAAACAGCAAAATGTTCTCAAAAAGTCAGAGAAACTTGTGTGGACAGACTATCAACAAGTTAAGGAAAATAAATTTCAAAAGGACACGGTCTGGCTTCAGAGGAGCTAACATTCTGCCCATCATTCCAGGTCTGATTATATAGTGTATACAAAATAGTCAGAAAAACCATGTGATCATGATGTTGGCAGCACACATTCTCCAAGTGAGCTCAGCCCTCCATACCACACTCCAAAGTAAAGGCCTTGTTGAATCTACTTAGACGAAAGAAAAAGCCAGTTACAGAAGAAAATGACCTAAGAATCTGAGAGAATCGTTGGTATCTTGTCTCTTCAAGTTGTCCTGCAACAAAAAATACTAAATTGTACTTTAGCACGTATGATCAGATCAAATAATTTTTTAGAACAATCAGGAAATAAACAAAAAACAATAATGTTACTCCCAAATTTCAGTGTGTTTAAAGTGCAGCAAAACTGAAGCTAATAAAATGTAACTGCTCTCTCCATTGTGTACTTGCTTTTTGTAAATGGAAAAAAGCAACCCGAAATCATTTATCAGTCAGCTGCTAATCTTATCACGCTTTATCACAAAGACATTTATCTGTCAGAGGTGGCTTTTCACACTTCACTCAATTAGTTTAGATCAGTGTATTTTCCCACATAAAACTTCAGAAAAGTGAATCAAAACAATGTTTTTCTCTAGATACTGATGGATGATCAATATTACATACCATAAAACAAACACATGTTGGTAGGCTAAGGCGTGACACCAAGCACTTCTCGAAACTTAGTTGCTCTTAAAAAAAAACAAAACAAAGAAACTCCAGATGGCTGGAGGAAAAAATAAAATCTGCAGGGGTTCTGTGGCCACGAGACCACTCAGCCCCCTCTAGGCATTCTCCCTAACATAAATGATCAGTCCTCATAGTATTCAGGGTTCTCATGGGAGGACTTGATGATGATGGTCACGTGGACTTCTGGCCTTAAATTCATCAATGTAGGGACATCACGGTGCTTTGATCATTTATCTGTTCTCATCCTCTTAGATCTGAGTGCTGCATTTGACACCATTGATCATAATATTCTTAGAAATCGCCTTAGTCAATGGGTGGGCCTCTCTGGCAGTGTCTTAAATTGGTTTGAATCCTACCTGGCAGGGAGAAAATTCTTTGTGAGTTGTGGTAATCAAATCTCAAAGACACATGATATCCGATATGGTGTTCCACAAGGCTCTATCCTGGGTCCGCTGTTATTCTCAATCTATATGCTTCCGTTAGGTCAGATTATCTCAGGTTACAATGTGAGCTACCACAGCTATGCTGATGACACACAGCTGTACTTATCTATAGCACCTGATGACTCCGACTCTTTCGATACACTAACACAATGTCTTACTGGTATTTCTGAATGGATGAATAGTAATTTTCTCAAACTAAATAAAGAGAAAACTGAAATTTTGGTAATTGGCAATAATGGATTCAGCGAGGTTATCAGAAATAAACTTAATGCACTAGGATTAGTAGTTAAGACGGAAGTAAAAAATTTAGGGGTAACCGTTGACTGTAATCTGAATTTTAAATCGCATATTCATCAGACCACTAGGACAGCATTTTTTCATTTAAGAAACATAGCTAAAGTTAGACCTCTTATATCATTGAAAGATGCTGAGAAATTAATTCACGCTTTTGTTTTCAGTAGACTAGATTACTGTAACGCACTCCTCTCAGGACTACCCAAAAAAGACATAAATCATTTGCAACGAGTGCAGAATGCAGCTGCTAGAATCCTAACTGGGAAAAGAAATTCGAACACATTTCTCCAGTTTTGATGTCACTACACTGGTTGCCTGTGTCATTCAGGATTGACTTTTAAATACTGCTTATGGTTTATAAAGCCTTAAATAATCTCGCTCCATCTTATATATCGGAATGTCTGACACCTTATATTCCAAATCGTAACCTTAGATCTTCAAATGAGTGTCTCCTTATAATTCCAAAAGCTAAACTTAAAAGAAGTGGTGAGGCGGCCTTCTGCTGCTATGCACCTAAAATCTGGAATAGCCTGCCGATAGGAATTCGCCAGGCAAATACAGTAGAGCAATTTAAAACACTGCTGAAAACACATTACTTTAACATGGCCTTTTTATAACTTCACTTTAACATAATCCTGATACTCTGTATGTTCAATTCTTCATAATAACTATTCATGGTGGCTCTAAAATCCGCACTGACCCCTACTCTCTTCTGTTTCTTTTTCCGTTTTTTGTGGTGGCGGCCTGCGCCACCACCACCTACTCAAAGCATCATGATGCTCCAACAATGATGGACTGAAAGCCAGAAGTCTACGTGACCATCATCATCAGGTCCTTCCATGAAAATATGATGATTTATGTTAGGTAGAATGCCCAGAGGGGACTGGGCGGTCTCTTGGTCTGGAACCCCTACAGATTTTATTTTTTTCTCCAGCTTTTGGAGTTTTTTTTTGTTTTTTCTGTCCACCCTGGCCATCGGACCTTACTCTTATTCTATGTTAATTAATGTTGACTTATGTTTATCTTTTATTGTGTCTTCTATTTCTCTAATCATTTTGTAAAGCACTTTGAGCTACATTTTTTTTGTATGAATATGTGCTATATAAATAAATGTTGATTGATTGATTGATTGATTGATCAGGTGGTGGTGGCACAGAAGACCGGAAAAAGAACAGAAGAGAAAGTAGGGGTTAGTACGGATTTTGAAGCCACCATGAATGATAATGATAATTAATTGAATATACAGAGCATCCGGATTAAACTAAGATGAATCTATGAGAAAGCCATGTTAAAATAATGTGTTTTCAGCAGTGTTTTAAAGTGCTCCACCGTATTAGCCTGGCACATTTCTATTGGCAAGCTATTCCAGATTTTAGGTGCATAGCAGCAGAATGTATTCTAAGCAGACATTCATTTGAAGATGTAAGGTTACAATCTGGAGTGTAAGGTGAAAGACATTACAAAATATAGGATGGAGTGAGATTATTTAAGGCTTTGTAAACCATAAGAGGCGGCACGGTGGCGGAGTGGTAGCGCTGCTGCCTTGCAGTTAGGAGACCCGGGTTCACTTCCCTGAGTCCTCCCTGCGTGGAGTTTGCATATTCTCCCCGTGTCTGCGTGGGTTTCCTCCCACAGTCCAAAGACATGCATTGGTGATCCTAAATTGTCCCTGGTTTGTGTATGTGTGCCATGTGGTGAGCTGGTGCCCTGCCCGGGGTTTGTTTCCAGCCTTGCTCCCTGGGATTGGCGAGAGACCCCTGTGACCCTCTAGTTAGGATATAGCAGGTTGGATAATGGATGGATGGATAACCCATAATCAGTATTTTACAGTATAGTCAATTCTAAATGACAAGGGTAACCAATGTAGTGACATCAAAACTGGTGTGATGTGCTCAGATTTTCTTTTCCTAGTTAAGATTCTAGCAACTGCATTCTGCACTCGTTGCAATCGATTGATGTCTTTCTTGGGTAGTCCTGAGAGGAGTGCGTTACAGTAATCTAGTCAACTGAAAACAACCGCGTGAACTAATTTCTCAGCATCTTGCAATGTTACAGTATAAGAGGTTTAATTTTTGGTATATTTCTTAAGTGAAAAAAATGCTCTCCTAGTAATCTGATTAATATGTGATTTAAAATTCAGGTCAGAGTCAATAGTTTCCCCTAAATTCTTTACCTCCAACTTGACTTTTAATTTTAATGCCAGTTAATTTCTAATAACCTCATTATATCCATTTTAATGATATTCAATCACTAAAATTTCTGTTTTCTCCTTATTTAGTTTGAGACAAAATTAATCTTAACTTAATGTGTTGCAATGTACACACACCTAAGTCAAATGCAGATATATACTGGATATATATTTATTTATATATACATGTAAATTAGATCTGGTTGTTCTCTTGCCATCTTTATGTATAAGGCTTTTAATTAGAAGACAATATGAACCTGTTTTTGAAAAGAGTGAAAGTTTGGTTTGCATTTTAGTGTTTACATTTTGTTTAACACTGCTCAAGTTGTTTTCCTACGTAGTACGTTTGCATCTGTTATAAATTGTCATAATACTAATATAAATATATATATATATAAAAGTCAATGTGTGCATGTATGTATGTATTTATGTACGTTCCAGCATCACTTCCCAATGGCTGGAGTGATTTTCATGAAACTTGGTAAAAATGTTTCTCATTGGTCGTCTAAAAATACCGTAAAGTGAAATTAACCCTAACCCACCCAATTCTGGGTAATGGGATGTGGGGTTGATCTTGCGGTCTTGTATGCAGATTATCATCCAGTTGACACTCGGAATGACCACCAGAGGGCGAACTGGAGGTGACTGCCAGCATTCTTTATGTTTGAGCCCCACTGCACCCCTGTTGCTTTTGAAATTAAATCAAGTTGGCTGGTTCCGAGCATCAGCTGGATGATAACAGACATACAAGGCTGCAAGACAAGCACATAAGTGAGTCTTCATTGTTTGTTAATTTATTTTTATTTTTAAAGTTGTGGTTTTTTTAATTATGTTTTTTTCAAACAATTAAAAAAATACAGTTTATTTTCCTCCTGGGCAACCCTGGGTATTTCAGCTACGTTAGCTAGTTAATGATAATATCCAAATAACTATGGTATATCTTTATTGTGTTTGTTGATTAATCTGTGGAAAGTATATTGGGTTGCTTTTAAATGTATGATAAGGTGCTATATAAATAAAGTTATTAGATAGATAGATAGATAGATAGATAGATAGATAGATAGATAGATAGATAGATAGATAGATACTTTATTAATCCTAAGGGGAAATTCACAATTATTATTATTATAAATTATTATTATTATTACAAATGATTGTCTAATTTCTTATTCTGTTCTTTTTTAAATTCCACACACCATCACCACATTCTCATTTCTGCCACCTCCTTCTTCTTCTTTTACTGCCCATGTCTCAGGTCCAAACTTCATTGCTGGTCTTACGACTGTCTGAGAAGCCTTAACTTTAACCCTGACCTTAATTCTTCGATCACTCCTTCTTTATAAAAAATGCATGCGAAGAACTGCTAATTCAATGGTTTAATAATTTCTTTTCTGACATAAAAAGTAAACAAACCAAAAAAATGACAAAAGACAAGGATGACATACATACCTACTAAACAAAACAGTAGCAGTTCTTAGTAAGATCAAGAGAGCACCATGGATGAGGGCTGCTTGTGAGTTTGTTTTGTGATTTATTACAGCAAATGTTTTGTTTAACTTAAACAGGAAACACACAAAGTTTATTTAACAGAAAGGTTAGCACTGACTTTATTCATTTTAGCCCCTGGTGACATAAGGAAAACTGAAGTTGCAAGCTACTGTATAAGATGGGGCCTATCACTGTGAGTACACTGTCAGGGAAATCAGCAAATCCATGTGTCTGCAACTGCAGTCAGTTTTGTTTTAATCTCCATATATGTCATGCATGCATCTGTCCATGTTTTTATTTATTTGACTGGCAGATTATTGTTATCTTAAATAAGCAAGAGTCAATAACCAAGGCAACTATGTCTGTGTTTGAAATCATGAAGGGGATAAACAACACTCTGCACAGTATAAGGTCAATATTTTGGAACTATACATTTAAAGCCTACTCTATTGGGCCCGTGAACAAGGCCGTTAACCCAAAACTTGCTCACGGGGCACTGTACAATGGCTGACCCTTCTCTCTGAACCCCAGAAAGTCATGCGAAAAAACAGTTTCCCCTTGGGGATTAATAATTCTTTGTATTTATATAGCACTTTTCTCACTACTCAAAGCGCTCGGCAATTGCAGGTTAAGGGCTTTGCTCAAGGGCCCAACAGAGCAGAGTCCCTTTTGGCATTTGAACCAGCAACCTACCGATTGCCACCACTCTGCCTCAATGTTTAATGAAGTCAATTCAAAATCCAAAACATAACTCAATGAGGAGCCTTTTAGTTAACAAGAAGCTTTTTCTTTTTACAGAGTATGGACAATAGAGGCAAATTCAGTACTCTCACTGTTATAACATGCTAATGCTAAAATGAAATGCAAATGTATGTGTATGTGGAAATGCACCTGGAAACAGCAAGTGTCATCCTAGGCCTGAACCACAACTTCTTCTTCTTCTTCTTTTGGCTGCTCCCGTTAGGGATTGCCACAGCTGATCATCTTCTTCCATATCTTTCTATATTATGACATAATTATTAAGTGCCATCTAAATAGCAAAACCTTACAACATTAGAGGAATTATGGCAAGAACAGTCCATTCAGCCCAACAGGCGTGTCCATCCAATTCATCTAGATTGTATGAAATAACATCAAGTCAAGATTGAAGGTCTTACTAGTACCACAATACTTAATAATTTATTTAATGTGTCTATTGTTATTAGCATGAAGTAAAACTTTCTAACATTTGTGTAAAATCTGCCCTTAACAAGTTTATAACAACAACAACAACATTTATTTATATAGCACATTTTCATACAAACAGTAGCTCAAAGTGCTTTACATATTAAAGAATAGAAAAATGAAAGACACAATTATAAAACAAAATAAATCAACATTAATTAACATCGAATAAGAGTAAGGTTCACTGCGGTGGGTTGGCACCCTGCCCAGGATTGGTTCCTGCCTTGTGCCCTGTGTTGGCTGGGATTGGCTCCAGCAGACCCCTGTGACCCTGTATTCGGATTCAGCGGGTTAGAAAATGGATGGATGGATGGAAGAGTAAGGTTCAATGGCCAGGGGGGACAGAAAAAACAAAAAAACTCCAGACGGCTGGAGAAAAAATAAAATCTGTAGGGATTCCAGACCATGAGACTGCCCAGTCCCCTCTGGGCATTCTACCTAACATAAATGAAACAGTCCTCTTTGGATTTAGGATCCTCACGGAAGGGCTTGATGATGATGATGGTCACGTAGACTTCTGCCTTTTAATCCGTCCATCATTGTTGGAGCATCATAACCACATCCTTGTGTTCTTCTTGAAGAATTTATTTTATAGTAGTAGCCTGGATCCACTGTACTAATTCCTTTCATAATTGTTAACTCTTCAATCATATAATCTGTTAATTTTCATTATCTTCAACTGTGAAGGTGTGGCTCCTTTAATCATTCTCCATAGCTCATACCTCTCAGATCTTAAATCAGCCTAGTCTCTCTTCAGTGGACGTTCTCTAGCGTAGCTGCGCCTTTTTAGTAGCAGTACGGACAAAACTGCACCCACTACTTGGGATGAGTTATAAAGCTTAAGCATAACCTCTTCTGACTTGTACTCCACACATCGTGACATGTAACCTAACATACCATTGGCTTTCTTGATCACTTCTGTACACTGTCTTGATGTGGATGGTGATGAGTCGACTGTGACTCCTAGATCCTTCTCATAAGGTGTGCTTTCAGGTTTCAGACCTCTCTTTGTGTATTCAGATCTAACATTTTATTTCCTTCATGCAATACCTTACATTTACTTACATTAAACTTATTCTGCCTCAGACCTGACCAAACCCATGTGCTGTCCAATTCCCTATGTAACAATTTAAATAAAAGAACCAGTAAAATTATTTTTTTAAAGTGATAGGTGAAAATAAAATTAAGAATTTAATAACATCAAACAAGTCAAGAACCCAATTAAACCATCAAAAGCACAATAGTTCAACAAACCAGAAAACGCTGTTAATTCAGCTTATTTGAAGCAAACGAAAAGAGAAAAATAAGAAAATTAGCTCTGAAACTTACTACCACTAAGCACGGACAACAGTGGCGGAGAGTCATGCCCATTACGACTTGAGAATGAAGGGCATATCGGGTATGCCTTTCTAGAAAGTTCATTAAAATCTTCTGTGCTAACATTTGTCCAAAGAAATAATTCTGCTTGGCATTTCAGTCACCAAGTCTTGTGTTTTTCTGGGGAACGCCAATTTCTAGTTAAACAAGAATGTTTTGCAAAATCTTTCAATTGGAGTCAATTCTGTTGTAAATTTTCTTGCTTTTGGGGTTAAATAATTAGCATCAAAAGTATATAAAGATATATAAGGGTATTTTCTCATCAAAGGCTTGGGATTGAGTGGCACAATTACAGCAAATTGACGGTGATTTACATAGTGGAGCCACTGGATTTGTGGGTTGTTTGCACAAACGAAGACCCTCAGTGTCAATATGAAGAGAACTGTGGATTACAACAATATAATGTAATAAAATTCCTTGATTTGCTTACTATTGAGAGCATTAAAGAAATGTCACACTATAATATCTATCTGTGCACTAAAATGGGTCTCTGGTGTGGATGTAAGCAATACTAGAGCACCACAAGGAACAGTCCTGTCTTTTTTTCTGCTCACACTGTACACCTCAGACTGTAAATAGAACACCAGGTCATGTCACTTGTAGAAATCTGCAGATGATTCTGCACTAATGGAGTTTTGTAACAAGGAGACTAGACAGAGTGTAGGAGTCAGGGTTAGAACCGTGTTTCTTGATGCAGAAGGAATTGTGTGCAACTTAGCCTCAGCATAACCAAGGAACTGGTTTGTGACTTATATGTGTCTGTTCACTACTCAGCGAGAGGATGTGGAAGTGGTGTACTGTTACCTGTACTTGGGGGTCCACATCCAAGATAGGCTGGACTGATCTCATAACACAGAGGAACGGGCAGAACAAACACTTTTTCCTTAGGAGGCAGTGTTCCCTCAATTTGAATACTGACATCCTTAACATGTTCTAAAACTCTTTGATAGTCAGTGTGATTTTTTAAGTTGGGGTGATCTCGGACAATAACATTACTTTAACTCTTTTAGGGCGGATGTAAACTTTTGTCAACTTTTGTTGAGGGTGGTTATCAACTGAAAATGGTGACTAAAACCTGCCATTACATTTTAGTTTGACTCTCGTTAGCTTGGTTGATCCGACTGAGATTCCCTTTGCTTGCATGAGTAGCGAAGAGCAAACAACAGCAAAAATGATATAATGGTCAAGTGATCTGGAGATCAAAATCAAAAACGAAAGTGAGGTGTCCACATCAACTCATCGGTCCTCAGGTGATCGTGGTGCGTAACGCGCTCCTGCAGCTGATGCCTCCGTAGCAATGTTCGCCTGGGTGGACAATCACTTAGAATGACAAGAGGTACAAACCAGATGGCATTGCACTGCGACTGTGAATGCCGCTGCCACCCCTGCCACACAAAGACATCCCTGCCAGCCGACACGCCACCTGTGAGTGGCTCGAGTCACAAGAAATGGCAAACTGGTGCACACAGCAACAGACATTTTATGTTGGTTTACATGTGAAACTATTGCTTTGGGGAGGAACGGTGGTGCAGTGGTAGCGCTGCTGCCTCACATTAAGGAGACCTGGGTTCGCTTCCCTGCATGGAGTTTGCATGTTCTCTCCGTGTCTGCTTGGGTTTCCTCCCACAGTCCAAAGACATGCAGGTTAGGTGCACTGGTGATCCTAAATTGTCCCTGCTGTGGGTGTGTGTGCACTGCGGTGGGCTGGCACTCTGCCCAGGATTTGTTTCTGCCTTGTGCCCTATGCTGGGTGGGATTGGCTCCAGCAGACCCCCATGACCCTGTGTTAGGATATAGCGGGTTGGATAATGACTGACTATTGCTTTGTTTGCCTTTCAGAACACTGTATTTTTATTGAAAAAATATTCAGCCCTCAAAGGGTTAAGGGAGGCCCACTGAATCAACAAACGCAGACTTAGTTATGGGCTGCACTCTTGACCTGGCGAGAGTAGTAGCGGAGAAGAGAATGCCCATTATGAAAAATGCTGCACATCCTCTGTCAAACACATACTGACATACTGGCATTGACTACGCTCAGCAGACGACTATCAAGAAATGATACTGGAGCTCCTTTATTACAAACTGAGAAGTGAGCAAGTCTAATATTCCCACACTGTTAATTCTTTTCTGAACCCACTCTACCTACTATGGCGTAGTGGTGAGCCATTTCACACACATACACATCCCACTTACTCACATCAAGAATGCTAAGGAGTTTTCGGGGACAGAAGGAAGCTGAAATACCTAGAGAAAAACTCACAGCTATATATACAAGAACCATGATGTGATGGGACAATGGATAGTGTTGTTCCTTCACTGTTCCTGAACAGTCTTTGGTTTAAGTCAAGCCCAAGGGCTGACACAGCCTTCACATGCTCTTCTAATGTTTTCAGGTTGCTTTTACTACAGTGTGCATAAGTGTCTGCCACAATGGACTATATCCTGCCCAGGACTGGACTGGCCCATGCATTCAGTGCTGTCAGAAATAACATGACTCAAATAATGAATAGATTAATGGTAAGGTTATTTTGCAGCTAAAATATTTGCAGATTTTGAAGATTTTTAGAAATATCGGGTGATATAGTATTTTTCAAAATTATGTTTAAAACACAATAATTTACTAATTTGCAGATTTACATATCCCCTTTACAATTGCAGAAAAGAAAAAATTAATCTGATAATAAAAATGATTATAAATACTAATCTATTGATCTTCAGAACTAATTTTTCCATTGCAGGGTTACTGGGAGTTGGACTCTATCCTAGCAAAGTTGGGTACAAAGTTGTAAATGACACTGGATGAGGCTTCCTGATAGTCAAGAACACCCCTCCATTACCCTCTCACTCCTGGTCATTTTGTATTCACCGATCTATCAGACACGTTTAGGGTGTGGGAGGTGATTTTGTGAAAATGGGCACAGGGAGACCATACAGACTTCACACACAACAGGATAATGACATGAGCCTGAGTGTCCGAAGCAGTGAGGCAGCGGCGATAATGATCATGTCACTGTGAAGGCCATAATAAACATTCACATTAAAGCTTGTGCACTTTCATACTTTTTACGACGATATGCTCAAAACATGAAAATGCAAATTGGCACTCAAAGGAACTTTTATTCCTGCTACTAATTCAATTCAGTGGGAAAACACAACATTTTGAAGTTCTAATTAAAACTTGCGAAACTGCTCGCCTATTAAATATTTGATGAACTTTAAAAGAGAGTACAAATGTGTAATTCCAGATGCCAACGTGTTTAGCGAAGACGTAGTTAGTATGGCAACAAATGTGGCATAGGGAATTGCAATCAGCCCACATTTGAACGTGCTTGGAAACAGACATTTTTTTCAGTTATTCAGCTCTAAAATAGGAAAACTTTACCTTTCATAGGTGCAGTTGTAATTGTGTTTTCTTTTCAAAGCATTCAAAGAAATGTATATTTTTTTTGAACGAAAGAAAATTGCTAAATCCTTGAAATGGAAAAGAATATAAAATAGTTTTAGTGATTATTTTCAAAATACTAAAGACATTTTTTGTCAGCAGTTTAACTTTAGGGTTACAAAATCTTTTCCATAATGGTGACAGTGTCCGCTGGTTTACATTCCACTTACAGTTCTTAATAAACCTAACCAATATGATTATTTTTTTAATTTCAGAATGGTACATTTGATAGTTTTCATTGGCTTCAAATGATTGCTAAAAAAATCCATTTGACAAATTATACTCTAGGTGGAAAATGACTAAAAGGTCTATATATTTGATGCAAGTGTCCAATTAAACACATAATTTAACTAATTAAGAAATGGCAATCTTGGTATTAGAAAAATAAAACTCACTGGAAAAGATTAGCAATAAAAAATGTAGACTTCTGGCTAAAAAAATGCAAATGTTTTTCTTAAAGCTGATCTTACCCAATGCATATGACATTAGTATCTTGCATTAGGCAAAAATGAGGAGGTGGGATACCAGCTGGTAGCTTTGTTTAATGATCATGATAAAATATTGAAAATGAACTGCTCACATAGGTGTACAACTACCATAAGTTAATATAGAACAAATGAAAGCTGAGAGAACATTCCACCCTCTTTAAGCAGAGGTCCACAAAGCAACCCGACTGCTGTTGAATAAATTATTGGCTGAAATTCCTCAGTGTGTGTCAGAGAGAGGATGGGCAGCATTGTTCATAATGGCACTCAGTTTTGTTTAAATTCTCTCCTTTGCTACTACCTTTAGGGGGTCTGAAGTGTGTCCCATAACTGAGCTTGGCCCTGTAATTAGTTGGTTGATTCTTGAAGAGATGTTACCAGCCCAGTACACCATAGCACAGGGAGTCACACTGGTCATCACAGACTTGTAGAAGATGCGAAGAATGTCCATATTAAAGGAACACAGTTTCTTCTATAGCTCCTCTCTCTTCTGAGACCAGTCCAAATGGTCTTTGATGTGGAATTCCAAGTACTTGTAGGGGTACTCTGCCTCTACTTCAACTCTTTGAATAGTGACCAGGCACAGAGACACTTCGGTGTGGTGAAATTCAATAACCAGTTCCTTGGTTGTGATGAAGTTAACATGCAGACAATTCTCTCTGCACCAAGAAACACACTTCTCCACCTGATTCCTATACACTGTATCATCGCTGTATGAATACACCCCATAAGTACAAAATCTTCAAAGAATTTCTGCAAGTGACACGACCTGGTGTTGTATTTAGAGTCTGGGTCTAAACTACATAGTTAAACAAAAGGTAGTAGTAATAATTTGTAATAAGGTACTTGATTCAAACTGGTGAAATGGGTCCTATCCAGCCCTTTAATCCCATTCACAAAAACTACCATAAGACGCTGAGAAGGTTTAGGGCAGCCACCCGTATAATTGTTCCCGGCTGCAAAAGTAATTCATAAAAGCAGACATGTTCATACAAAAGAGTCCAAAACAGAACTGCCTCTCTAGATGCAAGATGGCAGCTTTAAAGGTCAGTGGAGGAAGTGATGTCATCAGGACTGGAACCGGAAGTGATGTCATTGGCTGCCCCAGAGCCAGGCGGGATTTCCCTAGAATGGTCTGCAAAAGATCAAGAGGGAAAATTAGTGCACTTCGCCACCCCTTGGTCCGGCATGGAATCACATGTATTCGAGCCCTTTAGTTGTCTCCTAAACACACGTGTGTGACACTCTCTATATATAAAATCCAGCATTTGTCCGTCTTTTCACAAGAGAACTAATTGACAGATTTAGATCAGGCTTTCTTTATTAATTTGCTTGAACATTCCTGTTGATTTTACGACTTTTGTCATTGCGCTGAGTATCGTAGTTCACTTGCAGGAGCGTTTTATTTGCTCTAATCCAAGACAGAGGACGTGGGCTGATGTGAGGGGGAAGTTTGAGTTTAGGAGTGGGACTGTCCTCACTTACGCACCAGCCACTAGCTAGCAATAAGTGTTTGTTCACTGATTTTTAAAGTTTTTCTTTTTTCACTGCTTCGCGGGCAAAGCCGCGGGGGACAGCTAGTACAAAATAGGATTCTAAGGAAATTTGTATATTATCTAATCAAACAAGCCAGATTTGTCATGGAGTCTCCTCCTTCAATGTCCCTGAATTGAACTTGAGTTTGAAAATGCTTGAGGAAATAATTATTTTTGTTTTTTGGTTATAGCCTTTGAAATGCTTGTGTGTTTTAATGATTAAAACACAGTAATGAAAAGGAAAATTATGTCTGTTCTGATTGGGAACTTACAGTACTTGTTAGGAGAAGAAATTGACAGCTGTTCTAATTATGTAGTTTTATTTCAATGTATCAAATGCAATATGTCCGTTTCTGTTGTGTGAATCCAAACTGTTCTAGCACACATGGTGCATATGTATGTAACCTGTTTTTCATGTATTGTATAGGACAGAAGTAAAATAATTATTCAAAGGGTGCAAAGGCAGCATAGTGTAAGCTCCTTTATCAGAGGAATGGTAAGGCTTCATCCTTGAATGTGATCTTCCCCACACCTCTCACTTGGTTTTGTAACAACAGTTCCTCACTCATCACCTGCGGTTCCTTTGAGCTCAAGTATCTCATTATTGTTTTGCACACAGTTGGGACTCTTGTTGAGTACTGTGACTTTCTCATTTCCATTACTTGGACACACAATGTGATTTAAAACATTCATTGTCTTACACACAGAAGACCTAATCTTGGTCTTTAAAATTCTTAGACACCCATACAATTTGTCCTGCACTTAAAAACTCAAGGGTTCTGATAAGGACACTTGCAATAGGCAAAAATAAAGACTTCACACAAAAAGAAAACGAGAAAACTATCACAGCTTTTTAAAGTATGTGGGTAACCTTGCTGTTAGCTGGCTCTTATCTTGATTGTAAAATATCTTGCGTTTATTATGTGTGATTTTGGTTTGATGGATGCTTTTGTTACAAGATGTTTTTCTGTGAATCCTCTACATTTCTGTTTACTACAGTTTTTCGTTCCAACTGGTATACAATTCTCCCTTTCAGCCATTTGTTTGTCTTATAAATGTACCACCAAACTTCAGTCTGCCTTAAAAATGCCATTACTGCTTGTCCGCGCTGGAAGCGAGTTTTCATACCTCTGACATAAGGGTAGCAGTGCACAGTCAGAGTGGACAATCCAGCAGAGCTGTCATGATGAAACAGAACCTTAATGTAGAGTCTTGCCAACAGCAGAGTTAAACATGCTAAGATTTGCATTGGGTGTAATAAGGATGGATAGAATTCCAAATGAGTAGATTAGGGGGTCAGCTCAGGTTGGACGGTTTGGAGACAGAGTCAGAGAGGCGAGATTGCGTTGGTTTGGACATGTGCAGAGGAGAGATGCTGGGTATATTGGGAGAAGGATGTTAAGGATAGAACTGCCAGCAAGAGGAAAAGAGGAAGACCTAAGAGGAGGTTTATGGATGTGGTGTGAGAGGACATACAGGTGATGGGTGTAACAGAACAAGATGCAGAGGACAGAAAGATATGGAAGAAGATGATCCACTGTGGCGACCCCTAACAAGAGCAGTCGAAAGAAGAAGAACAACAACAAAGAAATAAGTCCAAATTCACGTCTGCATTGGAGGGAGGCACATCTGACAGTAGGTCTATTTTGGAGAAAGAGATTTTTCATCTTATGTTTACTTCACGGGTAATACATTTATTACACACTTACAGGGACGCCATTTCTGTTTGTAAATTAGCACAGCACTGAGCTTTAAGAGAGAAAGCTTTTTCATGAGCAGCTTTTACTCATCTGTCATCTGAGCCCCATCTGACTCCTGTTTAAACAGACACTTGGCTCAGAGCTATGATGCTATCATTGGGTTCATTTTGCTGTATTTTTGAGCTTTTCTTTGTTTCCTCTTGTGTTTATGACCTTTCCTTTTGACCTCTTGATTACTTCTGTGTTTACAAGAAAAAAGAACATCCAAAAATGATGTCAACAATTTTTATTCTATAAATCATACAGCAATGAAATGATTATTGTTAGTCTCTTGACAGAAAATGCAGCAACCATGAGACCTCAATGTTACATACTGAGAAAATACATCAAGATATAAAGTCTGTTGCTGTAGCCTCAATGACCAGAGCTGACTTACAGTAGTTACAGAGTATAACATGATTGTGGTAAAAAATATGAATACATTTCAACAATCTTATAAGAAACCTGAAGTGTTATAACCGGAGACACATTAAGTAGTTTAGTTCATTTTATAGTCTTCTGAGTCAAAGAATTCCTCCAAGATTACACCCTGTGTGCTGTGCTGCGTGTACTGTATTTTTTGGTAAAGGTTTTGTTTTAATTTTAGGATTTCCCTTCCAGAATTTTGTTGTGGTCATTGTGGTGGATTTCAAAAATGTTTTAACAGGTTTTTCTTTTCCTTTAGAAGCATCTTTTGCCACTTTTTCATCTATTCAAGTACAGGTCTTGTATAGAAATGGCTGTTTCATCATATTGTTGCGACTGGTACGTATCATGGTGTCAAATTCAATTTTATTGATGGTCAATAACAACACTTTATATAATCATTGCCGGCTGGAATATACCAATAAAGAACTAACAACTCATTTTCTTTGTAAACAAGACCTCTGTACTTAACAAAAATGTTTATTCTGCAACATGCCTCTCTTGAAACTGTCTTCCGTCCATATCAGCTTATGTTTTTGTCAAACCAGCAGCAGGTTAGGAAAGCTACCAAAAGCCACAGTACCAAAATCAGCATTAAGTGAATAAAGTGCTTTAGTCAATAAATCAAGTGAGAGCATCAGTTGAAACACATGCAAGGCTTTGCAGACAAAGTGAAGAACATACGGTTACACCTTACACACGCTTAATGGTAAGATGGCACTTAACCGCATAAAAAAACAGTGTAAACTCGTAAGTGATGTATCATATACATTCAGAATCGGCCAGAAATACATATGGATCACAGTTAACACATTTTCTATCCATATACAACAATCAATTCAGTAGAAACACAAAAATCCACTTAATTTGATTATGTTTCACACATTGATAATGAAGTAGCGCCAAGTGAATCCAAGTCTGTTAATAGTAGTAGTGGGTCATGGCCACAAAGGAATTCTAGCCAGTCTAGTCCAGAAAAAAACTTTCTCTCACCCATAATACTCTCCTGTCTATGTGAACTGCATCTGCTTGTCTCACCTTCAACTGACCCAATACTGAATTGCTTTCTTAATCTTGTCCCTTTATCAGCTGATAAGTGACCTAGTCATCCATTCCCTGTCACACATGGCACACATGTTCACAAAACAGCAGCAGTGGACATCCACAAATGTCCCCTTCAGAAAATCTGCAAGGGTGCACTTTTCAAAACTTTGCTGGCCTATCCCTTCTTGTCACTTTGAATCTATTGTCAGAAAGCTAACGACTCTAAAGAAATTAGACAGGCAGCAGTCTAAACATCTCTCTGATCGCTCTTCCCTCCAGCACTCTGCCACTGATACCATCCCTCACCCTATCTTGTGCATCTGAAAGGACACAAGTAGGTGCCATTTCATGGATCTGTATTTTAAAAGTGGAAAACTAAAAAAGGCATTAGAACATTAGAACAATCTAGACGAGAACAGGCCATTCAGCCCAACAAAGCTCGCCAGTCCTATCCACTTGTTTCCTCCAAGAAAACATCAAGTCGAGTTTTGAAAGTCCCTAACGTCTTACTGTCTACCACACTACTTGGTAGCTTATTCCAAGTGTCTATCGTTCTTTGTGTAAAGAAAAACTTCCTAATGTTTGTGCGAAATTTACCCTTAACAAGTTTCCAACTGTGTCCCCGTGTTCTTGATTAACTCATTTTAAAATACAAGTCTCATGTTTGAATTATATTCAGTTATTCACAAAATAACTTTACCTACATTCAGAAAGCTGGTGAGGGCACCTATAAAACTAAAATACTGTAAGTAAGTATGTTGCATCCTCACACAGGAGTATTGCCTTTCTTCCCAAAGATGATGTTTGATGGGGCTGTAACTTCGAATATGTGGGTACTTCGGTTGTGTGGCAACTTCCAATGCAAAAGAGTTTAAGAAGGAACAGCAGTCCGATATTAAACATTTCATTTATCTTACCTCTTAATCTCTGTTTGCTTAAAATGAAAAGGCTCAACTCCTTCAATAGCTCATATGTCTCAGTCCTGGAATCAGCCTAGTTGCCTTTCTCCGGACTTTCTCTAGAGCTGCTATGCCTTTTTGCAATATGGAAATTAAAACTGTACAGAGAAATCCAGGTGAGGCCTCACTATTGTATTAAATAATTTAAGCATAACCTCCTTTGACTTATACTCTACACATTGTGCTATATAACAAACATGCTATTAACTTTCTTGATTGCTTCTGTACACTGCCTGTCTGAAGTCCGTGACAAGTCCACAATGACTCCCAGGTCCTTCTCAAAAGGTGCACTCTCAAGCTTCAGACTCCCCACATTTATTTACAGTACATTAAATTTCACAAATCGTCCCAAGTCTGTATGCTATTCAACACCTTCTGTAACAACATGTGTAGGTTCTAGATTTTCTGCCCTTACGTCTATTTTGGTATCATCTGCAAACTTAACCAACTTATTGATTATATTCTTGTCCAGATTGTTTATGTTTGTTAAAAGGATTAGCAGCTCCAGCACTGAACCCGGAGAGACACCACTTTGCTAATCACCTAATTCTGATATGATACCTTATTAAAAACCTTTTGAAAATGAAGATAAATAATATTATTTGCACTTCTCTTATTATACGTTTTTGTTGATTTCTCACATGACCAACTAGCTTCAATTGAATCGCTTGTATACGTCACCTTGATTTTAGTTATGTAAAAGTGGCCTTGTATCATTCAAGGGTGGGTTACTGTCTTTCACCTAATGTTACCAGGCTATTGGTCACACTATATTGGCATGAGAAGGTTCATAAAACAGATATGTAATCAGAAACTTCTCTATACAAAAACAATTTATAAAGCTTAGTCACTAAATCATCGCTGCTACATCCTACAAAATTTATAATGTTGAGCTTTTTTCATAATTCCTGTCTTTTGACATCTAAGACGGAGGGGTGGCTATGAGGTTAGGAATCTACACTGGCAATCGGAAGGTTGCCGGTTCGAATCCCGTAAATGCCAAAAGTGACTCTGCTCTGTTGGGCCCTTGAGCAAGGCCCTTAACCTGCAATTGCTGAGCGCTTTGAGTAGTAAGAAAAGCACTATATAAGTGCAAAGAATTATTATTATTATTTAAGACAACAAAATCTTTTATTTATATAACACATTTTCATACAAACAATGTAGGGCAAAGTGCTTTACAAAATAAAATTAAAGGAAGTTAATATAAAACATAAACTAACAAGATTAGGCAATACTATATTTAAAACAGAAAAAGGTAAGGTCGAATGGCCAAGAGGACAGAAAAAACAAAACACATATAAATATAAATATAAACACATATATAAAAACACTCTAGTTAGGTGAGAGAAAGAAAAAAAACAAAATCTGCAGGGGTTCCAAGGCCAAAAAGACCACTCAGCCCCCAATGGGCATTCTACCAAACATTAGTAGATGTTCTAAATCAGTCCTTATGGTTTTCAGGCTTTACATTGAAGAAATTGATGATGATGGTCATGTGGATATCTGGGATACCCGCCATTCAATCCATAGACACAAGGGGCAGCATTGTACCTTGATCAGGTGGTGGTGGTGCAGAACACCACCACAGAAGAAATAGAAAAGACAGCAGAGAAAAGTACAGGTTAGTAGGGAATTGCAGAAGTCAGAGGAAAATGATAATTCAATGTCCATATAGTGTAATAGGGATACAAATAAAATGTAGCTACAAAAAATGATGTGTTTTTAGCAGTTTTTTAAATTGCTCTACAGTATTAGCCTGGCAAATTTCTACAGGTAAAGTATTCCAAAGTTTAGGTACATGAAAGCAAAAGGCCAGCTCACCACATCTTTTCAGGTTAGCTCTTGGAATTATAAGCAGACCTTTATTTGAAGATCTGAAGTTACGACTTGGAGTGTAGGGGGACAGACATCCCACAATATAGTAGAGGGCAAGATTATTTAAGGCTTTGTAAACCATTAGTAGTATTTTAAAGACAATTCTAAATGACACGGGTAACCAGTGTAACAATGCTAAAACTGGCGAAATGATTTAAATGATTTATGAATGAATAATAAGCAGATACAGGTTATGAAGTAAACATTAAGAACATTGAGAGGGGATTACCTGCAGTGGCTGAATCCCCAGGCCCACCATTCTGTATAAAGTGACATGTCATCAGAGAGCACTCCATCGCCACTTGTGGCTGTCAGTGCACTGTGTTATCGGGGGCTTAGTGTTATCTGACAAGTGATGAAAAGGTTTTCACAGCTCTTCAGATTGTTGTTACAGTGATTATGGGAAGCATTATATGTTTTCAAATATGTCAGAAGAGATCCTTATAATGCAAATTTTATCTAGGGAATTAACAGATTAAATGTTGAAAGTAAAGTTAAAAGAAAACATAAAAATGACCAATGCTTCTGATGGTAAGGATGATATATTTTTTTCAAATATTGTTTCTTTTAAATATGGATTCAATAGATTTGCAGATCTCTGTAGGGACTGTGGATCATTGTGAGGAGGTGTGAAGCTGTGAAGAGGTGACTGGGTAGGGCAGAGAGCAGCTTCTAAGGAGAGGTGGGTATAATCATACTTAACGAAGACTAATCCTTCAGTCAAGTTCTGATGCACCCAATCCAATGAAGAGTCGTAAAACCAGAACCAAGTACTTGGAAGAGAACACTCACTGACATACTTTCTCACTTATGGCTATGCCACATTATGTGACTTTTCCAGTGAAATTCAGTTGCAGAGATTATTTACATATTCTTAGCAAGTCAGGGAGCAGTCGCAGCACACTGCTATGATGGTGAATCATGTAGTTTTACCAGTGGCGTAGCTCGAATTCGTGCCGCTCGGGGTGGGGCGGGGCTTCAATTTGCCGCTCTCCAACATATCTGAATATGTTAAACTATTTAAATAGAAAATTAAAATGACGTATAAAGAAAAATTAAGATACATTTTGCATAGATTATTCATATACAAAGAAACAGCAATAATTTTTATATACATTTATAAGCATCAACTAGACAAGAATATAGTATAGACGCACTGATAAGCCGTGTTCTAATTATTAGTTTAATATAATTACGCTACGAAAACCAGAACCAAAGTAGGGTACAAGTGATTGGTGGGGATGTTTTCTGCGCAGAGCAAGAACGCATTCGGATTTATAACGAAACAAAATTATAAATTGTAAATTAGTTGTTTATCTTCCTAGAGATTATTATCGGTGTAACGTTTATGTTTATTTTTGTCATTGCCTCATACATTTCAACTTCTGTGTCTGATGCAGAAGGACAGTCTGAACATTATTTTTCAAGCATTTGTGGTTAAAAATCAGAGAATTTGACTTTTTTCATACATGAGTGATATTTTTTCGGATCCTGCAGCTTACACACGAATTGTACTGAGCCTTGTGGCCTATAATGCCGGCCCCAAAAATGTGCCGCCCAGGGCAGACCGCCCCCTCCGCCCCCCCAAGCTACGCCACTGAGTTTTACATATTCAGTGACTCAGTCGAATTAGTCTGTAACTCACCCCAACAAAATTTATCTTAAGTTGTAGAGGAGGGTGCATGTGCATGTGAGAGCTGACAACAAACGATTGTTCAACCAGAAGTCTAATGCACATAATGCAACTATGAGGAAAAAGGAAAAGAGCTGCTTTGGACCTGACAAGCAAAAGTGTCTGGTCTGTGTGATGTTGTGTGTTTTATATACTAAAAACAGAATGGAAAAGCAAAAAAAAAATGGGCAGAGATTAAGGTTGAACTCATTGTACCTCAAAAACCATCACTCAGTTCCATCAAGTCAGCAAGTTACTGGCTGTCAGAAAAAGGAACAAGCATGTGAAACTGCTGGAAAGTGATTACACTTGTCTATGTAGACATACCCTGTGACTTCTAGTCATTTAATATGACAAGATCTGCAGCAGCAGTCATAAAATTTCACATTTCCTCCAACTAGAAGTTGTGGTATTTTAGAACATTAGAACATTATAATAATCTGGACGAGAACTCAGCATTCAGCCCAACAAAGCCTTCCAGTCCTATCTACTTTATTCTTCTAAAATAACATCCAGTCTAGTTTTGAAAGACCCTGTAGCTGCATTTCCCAAAATTACCATAGTTCAGTAGTTGTAGTATGCAAAACGGGATTCTGGCAAAAGCTTGATGTGTTGAAATGATTCCACAGACAAAATACCTTCCTTTTAAAAACTTTAGTAAAAATTCATTGATATAGCAAAAAAAAGAAAAGCTCTTGTTTAAGTAAAGTTCTGTTTAAAGCTTATAAATCTTGTTTCGTTTCTTTAAGTTTGCTTATACAGATGAACCATTTCTAAATGGGACCTGTTCTAAACAACAACTGACTCAATTAACATGCTGTATCTTAGTTATAGTAAGAAAGTTCTGTCTCATATTAACTTACAATGGGTGAAAGGCTATACCATAATCTATGACTATGAAAGAAAATTATATTCGATTCAAATTAAGCAAACACTAATATGGGTTTAACTTAAAGCAGTAACTTTCTAAGATTGTCTCTTACAGTCCCTAAAGTCCTGCTGTCAACCACACTACTTGGTCGCTTATTCCAAGTATCTATAGTTCTCTGTGTAAAGAAAAACTTCCTAATGTTTGTGTGAAATTTTCCCCTAACAAGTTTGCAACTGTGTCCCCGTGTTCTTGTTGAACTCATTTTAAAATAACACTCTCGATCCACTGGACTAATACCCATCATAATTTTAAACACTTCAGTCATGCCTGTGTATGACATTGGCTTTACTTACAGTCAATGTATTTTGTTTTCTTCATTCTTACTGGCATGTTTTTGGAGGAACATTTAGAAACTTCAAACAGACAGTTAATGATGGGATTTGATCCATTTACTAATTTATTTTATTAATGTAAGAGTGAGTTACAGTGAAAAACTGTGATTTTTTTTTTCTTCATACTATAATAACTTGTTTGTAAAGATTTTGTTTAATTTTAGAAATATTAGGTATTATTCTAAAACCAGTCCAATTCAGGATTGTGGGGGGCCTGAACCTATCTTGCAGAATGGGGTATAAGGCAGCAGGAAATCCTGGACAGTTCATCGCAGGGCCCACTTAAGTACACACTCACACAGAGTCATCATTTATCTTAACGTGAACGTCTTTGGGGTCAAATTCCTGAAGTGCTTACAATTTTAACTTTCAAAAACAAAATAAGATACATAAAACAATGTGAATAATATCATGCAAAAACCAAACAGACTACAGTTTGGCACAGGATTTCAACCAAGAGGAAATGGATCCATAAGGCAGTAGTGCAAACCTCTGTGCCACTATTCCACCAGTATATTTCACAATAATAATTATTACTAGTGGAACACTCAGACCTCTTGACCTCAAATAAAAGGTAATTGAAAGGGGTGTAGTCCGTTAAAATAATGATAAACCTGATTATGAATTCTAAACATGTAGGCACCATGTCCTGGGGGATTATCAATAGAGACCACCGAGATAGAACAGGTACGAAGATGTTGCTACTGTATTACTATACCTGTGTAGATTCTTCTTGCACTTCTTTTCGGAGTACCAATGTCTTTGAGTAAGTGTGGTGATTTAAATAGGGCAAGCAGTACTTTTCCATCTTGGCAACGGAATTTTGTTTTTCCCCAGATAAAATAGTACTCCATAATGCTGATCCAACATTTGTAAGTAGTGTTCATCAAGCAAAGATGGAAGTAGTGAAACAGTTCCTGAGTTTGGCTTGAAGCTGAGCAATGGTCTTGATTTACTTCATGGCGTCACAGTGTGTATCACTTCTTTCACAATGAAGTATGCATCTTATAGTTGATGTTCAGAAGTTAGCACTGCTGTTCTTCTTGTCATTCATATGATCAGCCTGTGCAATGCGTTTCACAATGAAATGCAGCTGTCGTGAAACCTAGCCACCCAGGTTATGTACTACACATGTGGTGTGATCGCTTGGCCGTGGTTTTTGTGTCAGCTGTGTCACGCATTGTGTCCCACTGTGCATTTTCTGTTAGTGGCACGCACTGCTGTGCAATTCCTGTCAGCTGAAGTACTTGGCCTTGTCTCTGCTTGCCATGAGAAGGAGTCAAAGCCCAATTTTGGCGCCAATTCATGTGTCTTGTTGGCACAGCACAAGCTGTCGAATGAGACCAAGATCAAGTTTCAAGGGCCAGGGGTGTGCAGGTTTTTGCATGACAGGCAGACAACCCTTAAAATTTATACACAGAGGTTTTATTTTAATTATATATTATTCACATCATCAAAAAACTATCACTACATTTTAAGAGTAGACTATTTGGACTATAACATTTGGGTATCTTGTATTTTAATTGAGTTTATTTTCTTTTCTGGATCTTATCTATCGAGGGAAATTATATTTTAGTGTTTTCACTATGCAGAAAATTCTAAGTCTGTGTAGATATAGGCTTTGAAGTAAACATGGCTATAAATAAATGCATCTTAGTTTTAACCGCCATAAAGTCAAACAGCAGGAAAAATAAAAAATAAATGAATGAGTTTAATATTTTATTGCTATACAATGGCAAGTGCTAATCTTACATAAAGACTCCAGCAGTTAATTATATTTGTCAGATTCAAGTGTGCATGCAGATGAAGAAAAACACCAAACAAGTCCCTGGCAGCTGGGTTACATTATATACTGGGTGTGGATTCCTTTTTAAATCTCTATGAGAAAACCTGAATCAGCTTGATTAGGTAATAAATTTAGAAAATCTCAAAATTAAGTCTTAATCTGTGTCAACAAAGTCATTTTAATTTTGGCATATCTAAATTCCAGTAAAGATCAAAATGTAAGGTTCAAAAATCCTAATCAGAGTAAGAAGCCAACCAGTCTGACCCACACTGATTCTGCTTACATCTGAGAGGTCAGGGTTCAAAGGGTAGGCATTTTTCCAACAAAGATGAAAGAACTGAATTGCTCAATAACAAAAGTCTCTTCAAACAAAAAATGTATGACATGTGCAGCCTTTTAAAGTTTGTCATCTGCTGTTGCTTTTGTAACATTTGTGGTAAATAAACAAATAATGAATTGTATTACTGAATTAGCACTCTATGGCTTTCTTATACAGTACAATTTTCTGCTGCAAAGAGGCATGCACTTTATTTGACATTACAATTTGAAAAGTGAATCCCATGCACCATACAGCTAATCAATCAATCAAATAATTTAAACTGTGCTTTTAAAGATAGCACCACGATAAGGCTATTAATAATACAAAGAGCAGGTCTACAGGCAAAGGAAAAATACAAAATAATTAAAAGATAAACCGTAATGAAAAAATGATGTCCTGACATTAAGAGAGTCAAATTATAGCAACATCTCATAGATAACACAGAAATATGAACATACAGTATGCGAAGTATTGAAAAGAATCAACAGAACAGGAGCAAATTATTAGTAGCGCCTGTACATCTGCTAGTCAGAAGATCATGTGACAGCAGCATAATGCATATAGTCACCCAGATACAGGTTAGAAGTTTCAGTTAATGTTCACGGTAAACACCAGAGTGTGGAAAAAATGTGATCTCAGTGATTTTAACGGGTGGCATGGATTGTTGGTGCCAGAGGGGCTGGTTTGAGTATCTCTATAACTGTTGATCTTCTAAAATTTCACACACAACAGTCTCTGGAGTTTACTCAGAATGGTTCAAAAAACCAAACACATGAGTGAGTAGTTCTGAGGACAGAGATCAGAGGAGAATGGCTAGACTGTTACGAGCTGGCAGAATGGCTACAGTAACTCAGACAGCCACTCTGTACAACTGTGGTAAGCAGAAAATCATCTCAGACAGTACAAAACATAGAACCTTGAGGCAGAAGGGTTACAAAAGCAGATGACCACTTGGGGTTTCACTCACGTCAGCCAAGAAGATAAAGCTGAGGGTGCATTGGGCACAGGCTCACTTAAACTGAACAGATGAAGACTGGAGAAACGTACCCTGGTCTGATAAATTTTGATTTCTGCTAAGGCGCAGAGATGATAGGGTTAGAATTTGGTGCTAATAGCATGAATCCATATGCCCAGTGAGCCTTGTGTCAATAGTCCAGACTGGAAGTGATGGTGTAATGAAGTTGAGCCTGTCAATATCAATCAGTCATTACTTGAATGCCACAGTCAATTTGAGTATTGTTGCTGACCATGTGCATCCCTTCTTGACCCCAATTTACCCATCAATGGGTTCTTACCGCATGATCATGCACCGAGTCAAAAAAGCAAAAGTCAAACTCAAACTAGTTTCTTGGACATGACAATAATTTCAGTGTTCTTCAGTGGCTTTCTAAGTCATTGGATCTGAATCCAATAGAACACCTTTGGGATGTTGTAGAAGAGGAGTTTCACAGCATGAATGTACAGCTGACAAATCTGTAGAAATTGTGTGATTTAGTCATGTCAACATGGACCTGAATCTTAAAAGAATGTTTCCAGCATATGCCAAGAATAATAATAATTAAGGTTGCTTTGCAAAAGGAGGCCCTATCCATTATTAGTGTAATGTTCCTAATAATTTGCTCAGTTAGTGTATGTCTATATTATACAATTCAAGGAACACCATTTAATGATGGATGATATTAGAAAGTTGATGATAAGGCCATAGCTCGGGAGCAAATTGAAAGGTAATGGAATGCCATAAGATACTGTTAATACAGGTGTGTGTTACTGAATGGTCCTTTGTGCAGAATGTCCGTGTTCCACTTTTATCACAGACATGTTTCCTCCAGTTGGGCCTCTAGGTTTAAGTTGACATACACATCCTATGTCAGCACGAGGAGGCAAATGAGAAACATTGAGGCATATTTCAATAACGATTGATGCCTTTACAGGGCAAAAACTAGAGAAGGAGGAGGTCATAATGAGTTTAGAGAAAAGTATTCAGATACAGTGACCAGATTTTTCTATCGGCAACCTGGGACACCAGGCGGTGGGCCAGGGGGGCAGAGCCCCCCAGAAGCCAGATAGACTTTAATAATATGAATGCCAATTTTCATGTTTCCTGCATCTTATTCTGTACGAGTTTCTTCCATTTGAAACACTCATATTATTAAACCACAAACATATACCCATTTTCAAAGTAGGGTTCTATACCATTGTATGCTATTTTTCGTGAAATTACAGGCTAGATCTTGCCAAAAACAGTTCGTGACAATTGACTGAAAGACATGCTTTCCTGAAGAGCAAATAAACTCATTAGTATACATTATTAGATCAGTTACACTTGCAGGATAAACGTGCTTCATTCACAATAATGCATCCCGCGTACATGTGCTACTGCTAGTGCATGTCCCGACTTCAAAAAAAGAAGCAGCAAACCAAATTGCAAAGAGGCAATGGAAGAAGCAATGTCACTCTGCACTCTAAACTAAAGGAAAACAAAGTAAAATATGGCTGTAAGTGTAAGGAACAGGCAAGCATCCGCAAATGTTGTTGTGACTTGTGTCAAATATTCATTCATTATTAATATATAAATTAATATTATCAGATTCACAACCACGATGAAATTTACAGAGAGTACAGTCTGCAGACTTGAGACTATACAGTAAAGTGTGTACAGCAGAACTTACTTAAAGAATAAAGAGCTCAAATTAAAGTTAAAGAAAATAAACTTTGTCAGCACTTTCAATTTTGTCCTGCAAAATAAATTGGCAAGTTTAACTCTTTTAAGTTTAGAGTGTAGCATAGCCAAAACGTGTCGTATCACAAGGCACGGCCGATACCATCCGACGATGCGTCCGCTCCCACCTTCTCGCCTTCCGTGCGTTTCCATACTGCAAACAATGGCTACCAGCAGGCATCAGACTCAGAAGAAGGTTGATTAACCGTCTGACGTCATGATGGGTAGAAAGTATGATATGGAATCAGAAAGACTGAATGGGGTCTAGGCCTCTAGGAAAAAGTACGCATTTTGTCGGAAAACGCCACAGGCCGGGACATTTCCTGATCTTTCGGGGACGCCGGGACGGGTGATCCAAAAATAGGGACTGTCCCGGGTAAACCGGGACGTCTGGTCACTGTAATTCAGAGCCCTTTATCAAATTAAAAAGCTATAATTAGAGGCTAAACAAGAATTAAAATGTCAAAATCAAGAATGAGTATAAAAGCAATAGATATATTCAAAGAAGAACAGGCCACTCACCCCAAAATGTCAGAAGTCTCTAAGGTTGTACTCTTAATTGCAATACATGAGAGATTATTCCATGTAGTTTTACTTTTCTGTTTAGAGAAATATTGGCCTGATAGTTCCAGGCACTGATGTTTGATTCCAGGCCTGACCACTGCCTGCGTGAAGTTTATGAGATCGCCCCCACATTTGAAGTTAATTGGTGTCTATAACTTAGCTCACTGTGATTGCGCCCCACAATAAACTTATAATCTGTTTGGAGCTGGTTCCAGCCTCATTGCTGGTAGGCTTGGCCTTGACTTTTTAGGACTCAATAGCTTCAGAAACTATTTGGAAGGGCAGACACATGAACAGAATGAACTTAATTTGTTAGCTGCCTATAGCCTTTCATTTTCACCTCATTGCCAACTGGCATCTTGTTCAAAAAATGGGAGCAAACAAGCTTAGGATGTTAACACGGAAATGATCTATAACAAAAAAATGCAGCGGTTGTATCGATGGTTAGGTATTGAGTTATGACAACAATAGAAATCTTGTTCAGATTGCAGAATTATTCCTGTAACTATGATTATCCATTCAATTTAAACCAGTTGCTCCACTGACCCTAAATGGATCATTTGCTCCCTTTATGACAAAGTGTCTCAACTAATTACCTACTGCACCTTGAAAATAATTAATAAATGAGCTTAATTCTTTACACTAAACTCCACCATAGTTCACAATCACATGTTCAAACTCCTAGTGAGCTTTCATCCAGTTTGCCTCCTTAATCTGGACTCGCTGAATCCCTGTGTTGCACTTGTTAATATAAAACCTATAAGTAATTTAAGGGCTAATTTATACGGTCTGATTCCTCAAACTGTTGCTATCTTGAGTTATCTTAAAGTGGCAGCACATCTCCTAACTATTAGGTAATGTAATGGAGCTCCTTTTTGTCTTCTCCTGCTATCAATGACATCAAAGATCATCATCCCTGTCCATCATACATCTGGGCTTCTGTTTTAATTCAAAGAGAAGATCAAGAGAGGAGAAGAGTCTGGTCCCATGTCCAGGCACTTATCCCACTTCAGCAAGTCACGTTTGTTGCACAATCTCTCTGTAGCTTAGTACTTCCGGGTGTTTCTCTCTTACCACCCATACCCTTGGCTGGTTTTTCATCTTTTTCTCAAAATCCATCCAGGATGCTCTTATTCTGTGCTCACATTTATCAAGAATCTCATAATAGGAAAACAGTCCTAACTGGCTCAGTAACCTTAGAGTGATGCAAATTTGGTCCTACTCTTATCAATTTTCCTAATTTAGGAAACTATTCTTAAAATCTCCAAGATTTAGGAGACCTCGTGAGCTGTCCTAAATAGGTATGAGCTGCCAGAGATGGCGTTTAAGCAGACATTGTAACGCACACCCTAGGAAAAGACTAACTGCTTTGGAAATGCTGGAAAATAATGAACTTGTGAAAACATATCAATTTGATGGAGATGGGATAATAGTTTTAATAAATCTTGTACATCATGTGATCGCTACTCCTACAGTTTCACCTGAAATGAAATTGTTGGTGTAGTTATGTTTTTTGGCCACAGGCAAAATGCAGCTTTGCCATAGCAATAACAACCAACCATTTCTCGCATTTTGCACTAAATTTTGAAGGCCTTTACAATGCATAAAGTAATATGTAGATTTATACATTTTCCCATCAGTATATGAGGTAATGTTAAAGTTAGCTGCATTCATGCAAATTGCTGGTTTTCCTGAAGTTGCTGGTGTGATTGACGGCACACATTTAAAAATCATTGCCCCAAGTATGGATGAGGATGCATTGGTGAGTTGAAGCAGTATCACAGTATTAACACACAGGTGGTCATGGATAAAATCTGTATTGTAGTGGTCAACCTATTATCCTGAAGATAGGCAGGGCTGGATTGGTGATTAATAGTGAAATGCCACACAGATATACTGAACTCTGCATTCCACAAACCCTTAGGAAATTCAGATTACTCTTTACAAGGCCAGGAAAGTTCAAGATGGCAGACAGAAACTCCCGGTGCATTGGAAAAATACAACCTCGCAGAAGGTAAGGGAGTGAAGTTAACAAAGGGGGTACAGCATGCGACTCTGGAAGGTGATCGGGAACTTTGGAAATGTGCAAGCAACTCCAGAGACAGCACAGGAACAGCCATGGCTACTTTCAGTAACTGTTGTTTTACAAGGTGTTTCCCGTAGCCATAACAGCAGGAAGGTGATTCTTCCAAAAGTATGGCAGTGAATCATTCATTGTTAAATAAACATGCCTATTATTGAACTTTTCTCTCATTCAGTGTGTATGTGTGTGTACCTTAGTCTTTTGATCTCAGTTCTCATTACAGAATTATTCTGGATTTTGTTACAAAACGGCAACATTTATGCGAAGCTTAGTGCAATATCTTACTTTATTATGTTTTTCTTCTTTTTTTTTCAACTACTTTCAATATTATTATAATTATTATTATCTTTGATGTGCAGCCTTATCATTAGTATCACAAAACTAAAACGTCATCATGAGTGCCATTTTGCATCTCATGGTGCCATAAATTTGTGATGTCATTCATTCTCAAACTCCTCACTGAAAGTGGTTGCAGGACGCGTCCTAATACTTCTCATGTCCTCCTTTGGGGTAGGAGAAAGTCTTACCCTTATCAGACCTTTAGTGCAATTCCTAGGAGAATTTTTGTGAAGCTTGATAGATATGAACACTGGTCCACATCTGGCAATTTGTCTGATTAATGTTTCATTTGTGTCAAAGAGAGCCTGTGGGAGATGCCCTGCAGTATTTTTTTGTCTCAGGGAAATGAAGGACAGTTTCTAATCTTTGGTTTGGATAATCACGTAATTTGTAGGTAGGAGCCCAGAATATCATTAACAAGCGACAGAAGAATTGGAGTACAGAATGTGTGTTGTAGGGCAGTGGAGAACCATCAGATCAAGTATACTCACCAGGCTGAAGTGCCTATGTGGACATATTTTCAGAAGTCTTTGAAAACCTGTAATATTCCTTCTTGTTATAAACATACTGGCATGGATATAAAGTCTGCTGGTCCTGCCTTAGATAGCAATCAAGCAAGTCTGGGCCTTTGTATAAAATTGTCAGGCATTGAGGGTGTAGTGTGTCCAGACAGCGGTGCTGTTTAGTGGCTCAGACAGTGTGACAGTGACCCATAGCATTTCCAATGAGCTTTTCTTTGGAGTTTTCTTTTGATAAAACATCACATTTTTATTCCATTTAATCCAGTTTAAATTTCGCAGGGTAGGGGCTACAACTTTTTTTCCAAGCAGCATTAATGAAGAGGCAAGAAACAAAGAGTGTAGCAGTAAAATAAATCTCTTCATTTTCCAAAAACTCTCCTTGTGTTCATTTAGGGAACGAGCAGTAGGGTGGACCCTCCTAATGTCACTTTTATACAAACATATGCAATATGCAGGTTGCGTGTACAAATATGTCATTACATCATTAGTGATAAACTAAAAGAAAAAAAGAAAAAACTCTGTATATAGAGAACGTCATCCTCACTCAGACTAACTGTTAGAAGTGTGCCCCCAAATCCCAGCGGTCTGCTGCGGTGTTTCGAATGCCTTGTTTTTTTTAACACACTTGACACAATGTAGTTAACATTAATCCTGGCTATCATTATGAGCTAAAGACTGTAAATAAAACTAAATTTAAGTCACTTTTCCTTTTTGTTTGTGAACAAAGTAAACAAAACAACAAACATAAGCTGTACACACTCTGACCTGATTACCTATTATATGTGAAGAACAAAAGAAAAAAACACACCACACAATGGGAGTAATCTGCTTTTAAATAATGGTGTCCATAAATTATGGCCAGCAATTGAAAATAATCTGTTATTTATGAAGACACATGGAAGGACAATGCAACAGTGATGAGTGTGGAGAGAAAACCTAAAAAGACAAGGCATGAATTAGCTCATCCTGCATCCAGTTTACAGGGGAAAAAAACAAAAAGCTTTCTTTTGGAAAGGAAAATTAAACATACAGTACTCCATCTTTTTATGTCTCAGCGTGAAAAATATAACGTTCAAACAGATATTCACATTGGCTAAAAATCTGAAGACAGGTGAAGTATTAGCAAGAAATATATAAGAACTTAACATATGCATTCACTTAAGAGAAAACAACCATTTATCACCATTTACTTAGTTGAAAAAAATCCTTTGCCAAAAAAATCAAACCCAAACATTGACTTCAGGCACAAGTTAAACCAAACTGTATATGGGAACAAATCCTTGCATGTTAGTAAATGAAAAGCCATCTATGTGTTTGTCCGCATCAAGTAAACTGTGGCGTCTCTGTATTTGCAGCTTGCTGAAAAAAAAAAAAAAACGTTTGATGGATTTTGTTCTCAGGAGATTCCCAGCCACATACCACTGAGGTATATAAACAAAAAGGTGACAGTGTAAGGTCTTTGGCAAACCAAGGCTGACGTAACCCAAACAGCAGGAAGTAGCCCTCTAAACACCGTCTCCAGCTGATCACTGGAGCCGACCCACCACAGGCTTGAAGAGTTGCTCAGAAGATTAGTATTTTTCCTTAGGGCCGAGAGTATTGCGGGCGGCCTCCTGTCTGAGCTTTTCAACAGGTGCTCGCCACTTGACTGAGCAGATCCCAAAGCTTCTGTAGCACCTAATATGGTGCTTTAAAGAGGAACTTGTTGTAAATACTTCAAACATTTATTAAAATTACAGAGGAGGCATAAAATTAGAGTTACAGAAAAAAAAATTCTACATGTATACAGTTCATTTTTTAAATATAGATCACAGGTAAAATGGTATGAGAATAGACCTCAAAATTACATGCAAAGTATACAAATTCCATTTTGTGTGTGCATAAACATCCATCCATCCATCCATTATCCAACCTGCTATATCCTAACTACAGGGTCTCAGGGGTCTGCTGGAACCAATCCCAGCCAACACAGGGTGCAAGGCAGGAAACAAACCCTGGGAAGGGCACCAGCCCACCGCAGGGCACGTGCGCACACACACACCAAGCACTCTTTAAAATCACCAATGCACCTAACCTGCATGTCTTTGGACTGTGGGAGGAAACCCACGCAGACACGGGGAGAACATGCAAACTCCACGCAGGCAGGACCCAGGAAGCGAACCCGGGTCTCCTAACTGCGAGGCAGCATCGCTACCCACTGCTCCACCATGCATAAACATATACTGTAAATATCATGTCAACATAATAAACACGTTTCTTTTCCATTCTGTCATTTTTAATATTTTTCTCTCTCCATTGTATATACTGGCATATGACCATCTATCTATTTAATAACTCACTTAGGCTATTTTAGGGTCTCAGGAGGGCTGTTGACAATCCAGTTCTTCGCAGGATGTTCTCACTCAATGATCAGGGTAGGCTAGAACTGCCATTTAATCTAACATGTGCATACTTAGGAGAAAAACTCACCCAGAAAGTAGAGAAGCAAGTATTAGGGTTCAGACCATTTCTACAGGAGCTGTGAGGCAATACTGCCAAGCATTATGCCCCATTATGCATATGGCGTTAGTGAAGATTTACGTTCATGTGCATCTGAAAATGAAAAAAAAGATGATTCTCATGCTGTATATTCTTCAACGGTTATATTTATTGTGGCCACTTGGGCACAGCAGAGCCCCCCCCCACACTTTTGACACATCTACAAAGGCAAAGTCCCTGTTCAACTCAAACCCAGGAGTACTTCTAGTACAACAACAATGCCACTAGGTAGTAGTTCTGGGCCAGACAGAACCTCCCTAGGATGAATCCTCCTGGCATCTCTTCTAGTGGCACCCAAATACCCTAACAGGGCCAATCGCCTGGTACTACAGCTCCAGTGCTGCCCTGATAGAGTAAAAACTGGACTCCTACCAGAGGGATTCTGCCAGCTCGGGTACTGGGGGAACACATCCCAGCCTGGATTCCCATACATCCCCTTAAACCATCCACTTGAAAGGCTTCCTGGCTGGGCAAGAAACCATCATCTGCCCCAAACAGGATGCTGGTCCATCCATGTTCTTCACAGTTTATAGATAGGGTATATATATATTATATATAGGGTATATAGGGTATATATATTTACATACATGTATGTGTGTATGTATTCTTATATCTACAGTATGTACAGCTCATAGATGACACTTTAGATTTCAGAAATATATGCATATGATATTGATTTTCACTGTAACAAAAAACCTCTATATCTGGTTACTATGACAGAAATGGAAGTAGAGGTGTTGCACTCCAACAAGTACTATGGGGTCCACATCAATCACTGGTTGGACTGGTCTCATAGCACAGATGAACTACAGTATGTAGGATAGGGCAAAGCAGGCATTTTCTCCTTGTGTCACTGGCTTTCTTTAATGTGGGTAGTGACATTCTTCACATCTTCTACAACTCTGTAGTGGCCAGTACAATTTTCTACATTGTGGTGTGCTGGACTAGTAACATCACTTCAAGAGGGGCCCAAGTGAATCAACAAGATAATAAAAAGGGCAGACCCAGATATGGGACACACTCTGGACCCTCTGGAGTTAGTAGAGAAGAACAGAATGAAAACAAATATCAAATGTCATTATTATAAATGCTGCACATCAACTCTCTGACACACCAACAATGGGGACTTTCAGCTGAAGAATTTATTCAGCAGAAGTGTGTGAAGAAATGCTGTGTGGGCTCCTTTATACCAACAGCAATATGCCTGCATAATGCCTCACTGTGACTCTGACTGACAAGTAAGATTTTATTTTTTTTTTTTTTTAAAAAGTCTTTATTTTTAGTCATTCTGGTTAACTACATCTGGTACATGAATATATGTTATGATGGAACCGTTCCATCAGTGATCCCCAAACTCCAACATGAACACACCAGCACAGTCCCGGGTTTGAATAATGGATAGTTTTATTATCCAAAAAGCACCTGCACAAAATAGCACAAGCAAAAAACTCAAACACAGGTCTTCTCTCTCTACAAATATTCTCTGCTTTCACCACCACACTGCCCTCCTCCAGTCGAGCATTGCTCCATGTCCTGCCAGCTCTGACTCTCCTGGATAAGGGAGTGCGGTCCCTCTTATTAAGGACCTGGGAATATTTCTTGTGCCAGGGCCACTGCTTGATGGAATTACTTCTCATACAGAAATCCCATAAATTGGGGAGTGCATCTCCTGACAGCGCCTCCTTGTGGCACCCATGGTCCCCAGCAGGGCTGTGTTGTCGGACTACATCTCCCAGCATTTCCTGCCAGTTCCTAAATGGGTGCCAATACGGAGGGCTGCTGCCATCTCATGTCCTGGGGATGTAACATACTCCCCTACGGGATCTTTTACAAATGATGGGTGGTCCGTCCATCATTTCTGGCAATCTCTTTTAGGTCTTGCTCCTTCCTCTGTCCTAGCTGGGATTCCCAGCTGCCTGCTAGGAGCCTCCTGTCTGGGTAAGGAATCATCACCTTTACTGGTCGGGATGCCCGTCCAACTCCCGTGGCATTTACTATATATATATAAATATATATATATATATAAATATATATATATATATATATATATATATATATATATATATATATATACTTTGTAGTATATATATATAGTACAGGCCAAAAGTTTGGACACACCTCCTCATTTAATGTGTTTTCTTTATTTTCATGACCATTTACAGCACTCCATCACTCTCCTTCTTGGTCAAATAGCCCTTACACAGCCTGGAGGTGTGTTTGGGGTCATTGTCCTGTTGAGAAATAAATGATCGTCCAACTAACCTGACTTCTGCACAGCACAACTGCTGGTCCCAACCCCATTGATAAAGCAAGAAATTCCACTAAATAACCCTGATAAGGCACACCTGTGAAGTGAAAACCATTTCAACAGGTGACTACCTGTTGAAGCTCATCGAGAGAATGCCAAGAGTGTGCAAAGCAGTAATCAGAGCAAAGAGTGGCTATTTTGAAGAAACTAGAATATAAAACATGTTTTCAGTTATTTCCCCTTGTTTTTTGTCATGTACATAACTCCACATGTGTTCATTCATAGTTTTGATGCCTTCAGTGAGAATCTATCAATGTAAATGGTCATGAAAATAAAGAAAACACATTGAATGAGGATATATATATATATATATATATGTATATATATATATATATATATATATATATATAATCTTCATTTGGATCTTGATCTTTGTTTGTCCGCGAATGAATTAGAAGAAGAAACACTAGATGGCAGTAGAGAGATAGCTAAAACATAGGTATTGCATTAAGAATCTCCTTCAGGCTTATACTACTGAAGACTGTAGTACGCCAGTCACACCTCAAAACACAGACATTCAAACTAAACAAATTGTTGTGCTTTAAATTAACTAAAGAGATCTTCATTTAGATCTTGATCTTTGTTTGTCCGAATTCCACGCATGCGTAGACCACCTTCCAGTTTAGTACGTTGTTGTTACTCACGGATGTCAACAATGGGCCGGAATAACGAAAGGGGTGGTGGACAGTGTTACGCTGGTTAGCTCCTGAGGCCTGGTTAGAGAATGAGATTGCTGAAGATAAAAGGTACGTGCCTACATAACATACAGTATGAATGAAAGAAAGACAGTGGGTAAAATGAATGACAACGTAACAGCACGTTCTGGAAATTATTATTGTTACATTGTAGTCGGCGAGTGCTGTGCGTCTTACAGTTGTACCATGGCTTGCTCACATGTCAGTGAAGTGATCCCTATTTATGCTTTAAAGAGCCTGGATACCTATGTGTCCCCCTTTTATAACCATTGCTCTGTGTATATTGCCTTACTCTTTGGATTGCCACAAAGCAACCTCCGAGATTGGAGAAAGGTTGAGAAGAGATCGTGAGAGGAAATGACAGCGTCGTGAAAACGAGAAGGACTGTGAATAGACAGAAGCAGAAATGCTCCTACACCACCACTTAATTACGGATTCGGACAGTGATTCTGAGTAGGCCGTTCCTATTGAATCAATATCCAAGGGTTTTCTTTTGTAATTTTGTTTCCCTTATAAAAAATCATAATGCTGTACGACGAAGGGCCCAGTTCACGACTGGCAGCCGCGTTTAAACAGGGAGCCCTTCACAGACAACTTTAACACGCACAACGTGGTTGGGCGCACATGGCTAGTATATGTATATATATATATATATATATATATATATATATACACACTGTATGTAAATCACATGCACAAATAACTATACTATATAATGCATACATATACATGTGTGTGTATTTGCTTATATATGCTTATGCTCAAAATTTAATATTAAGTTTCCTAAGAGTAAGTAGAAGTATATATGTATAAGAAAAGGGTAAGGTAAAAATATTAAATTAATGCTAGGCTAAATTAAGACTAATATTTGTAGATATTTAGACATTTTATATATTGAGTGCCAGAGATGTTCATATTATAATATATGATTTTATTTAGGTTACGATCAGAACAATTTACATAATTATTAAATTAGCCTTTTTATGAAATTGACTATATTAAGAAATTTAAAAGTAAAGCCCATCGTTCTATAAACTATTCCAAACCACTGCCCATTGTTTTTTAAATATTTACTGTAGGCCTCTCACAAATTAAGTATTGAATCATTGAAGCATTTTGGACAATGGAGTCTGCTCATGATGTTATAGAACATGTGGTTAAAAGTACAGAATGGCCCCTCATTTTAATATTCAATGCTCCCCTTCTGTTATTTTCTTCTTCTTCAAAGTAAAAGGTTATACACTTTATTATTAATTTGAGCAGGATTATGTGGGTTTGACAATGGACGGAAGGCTATAAACACCCGATAATGGTTAAAGAGCATAAACAATGTGTCTCTACCCTTTATGTAATGTGTAACTGTTTATATATTCAGCACATTTGTATATTTAGTCTTCATGTTTCACCTGCCGTTTAACTGAATGATCAGTTAAGCTGGGTGACAGTTTCTTGAACAGCTATTAAGCTGACATACTGACTCCAATTTCAATAGTGAATTTGATTTTTCTGTTTCTTCACTTCTCATAGTAACATTTTAAATCCGTTTGAAAATTTTGATGTGGAAGTGGAGTTAGAAAATTCAGTCAACAAAATCTCAAAGTGGCAATTCCAAATTAACGAGATAAAAATTAATAAAAAAAAGATATTTAGGATGTGTAACGTAATATAACATAACACTCTAAAACTCTGCAGTTCATGGAATTGGACACTTCCCTGACAAGAGCACCAGTCCATTGTAGGACTTTGAGGATGTATATATGTTGTTTTTTCAATTGCAATCTTGTTTCATTATTTATCTCCTCATGTTTTAAACCTGCCTTTTTGGACCAAAAGCCCCTGGGCCCTTTTTATTAATATTAGACTTATAAAACAATAACAGGTAATCACAGAACCAGCATTTTTTTCTCACAACTTTGTGGGAGGAAACTTAAATGAAGGAATAACAGGCCAACAACTCACAGAATGGCGGCTCACCTGGGACATGAAGGTGTGTTGTGGAGCCTCTAAAGGCTATGCCAAGAAATGGCAACAATAGTAATCATTTGAACAATAGGCATAAGCAGCCCCTAAAAAATATTAAAATGTGTGAAAACAAGCAGAATACAATAAAAAATGTAATGTAAAAATAAATAAGAGCATATAAATGTATGAGTATTTTATATGTACATTACAATATGTCAGTCGGGTGGTCTAGTGTGTTTAATAAGCTTAACTGAAAGGCCAGTAAAATATTGAAATGCTTTTCTTTAACTATGTGTTTAACTCATGATTCCTTCTGGCTGGCAAAAAAAAAAAAAAAAAAAAGAAAATACAAATAAAAGTCAAGTCCAAACATATTAAAAAGTATGAAGTCATGTATAGAAACTTTAATGTATAAGGATTTAATGAAAAAAAATGGGGACATTTTTGAAAAAAATAACAAGTGACAGGTTTCAATATTCATTAACAATGCCACATCTTTTGCTTCTTATTCAGACACTGAAAATCCACCTGCAGTCCAGAATGCAAAGTGGTAGGTGAAAAGTCCGTCACCCTGTGTCAAGTATATGGATGGGTGAAGGGGTGGTCAGGGGTGGGCTTGGCTTTTAAAGCATTCTGATATCAACAAAATGTCTCTGCAAGTGCAACAAACAACAGCCTCGTGTGGAATGTTATCTACTGAGCCTCCATGTGGCTAAAGCTTAATGATCCCCCCACAGAGACAGCTCCCTTGATCCTGGATTACTTTCTTTAGCTTTTTCCCACAGATACTTCTGCCATAAAAGGCCATTTTGAAATATCCTAGAGTAACCTCTTCTCTGAATTGCCTATTTATTAAAATGGACTTCTTATGTTCGATTACTTAGGCACATTCAGTTTAATGGCCGGTTGAGAAATGGCCTATTTAAATATGTGCTTGACATTTATCATCAATACCTAAAATGCTTTATAAAAATTCCTTTTTCTCAGTAGTTTTTATTTTATTTACTGAGATCATAAATATTGTATGTATATGTATTTACTATTTCCACATGTAAGTTAAATCAGTTCTTTTATCAATTAAGCCTTTATCTTATTTACAGTATATATATAGTACCCACATAGGCTTTACTTTCCCAAGGCTCAAAGCAAACAGGAATTTTTCAGATTCGCAATATTAAATACAGAAACTTTTAATACATTACAGACTTAAGTGCACATAAGAAAAAAGGGACTGGATACAAAATTGGAATAAATGATTTGACAATATAGCTGCAACAGGATAAGCCATTACTGAAGAATTAAAGAATGCACTTCAAGGTAGAAGATGAAAGCGTCATCCACACTACTATTTTTTTGTTTGTTTGTTTTTGTTAAAAATGAACAGACAGTAGTCTCCATTTACATCTTTCATCAACACTGGCATATTCAACCTCCAAAAATGAAGAGTTTCGAAAATGTTCTCCAGAGCCGTATACTTCTGAAAATGCAGCCTCAGGGTTGTAATGTGGATGAGTGAAAATGCAGATTTTTGAAAACGCAGACTCTAATTGTGCTCTGATTAGTTTGTGCTTATTGTGTGGCCCTTCTCTGATTGGATCCTGCTCATTACAATGTCTTATTCACTGACTAGTCATCCTTCACAAAAGAAAACCGTGTTTCAACGTAGCAGAATAACAAAAGTTGGTTCCCATGGCACTTGTTTTGTTGTTTACCTGTACACTTCTAAATTGTATTTTGTACAGTCTGAATGCAAACATGCATAAAAGTTATTAATTTACTGGCAGCTACACTTTTGCAATACATCCCATGGCCAGGGGTATTCCCACCCTTTCAAGGATTTTTCTACCAATGTGTGCATGCCCAGAGTAGGCTAAACGAGCAATGAAGATGAAAAATGATGTAAAGGTGATAAAACTGCTATCTGTTGGTATTGGTAAGGAGAAGAGGATTTCCTTTTTATTATTTTGATGAGCAAATAAAATAAATAAATATATTTGAATAACAGACATTAATGATCTAAGTACCAAAATATGTTTTGCCGTGCTGGAGAAATGGCACAAGAAATTTGAAAAACATGAAATGGATGTGGGGTGGCAGGGTGGTGCAGTGGGTAGCGCTGCTCCCTCACAGTTAGGAGACCTGGTTTCACTTCCTGGGTCCTCCCTGCGTGGAGTTTGCATGTTCTCCCCGTGTCTGTGTGGGTTTCCTCCCGCAGTCCAAAGACATGCAGGTTAGGTGCATTGGCGATTCTAAATTGTCCCTAGTGTGGGTGTGTGTGTGTGCCCTGTGGTGGGCTAGCGCCCTGCCTGGGGTTTGTTTCCTGCCTTGCGCCCTGTGTTGGCTGGGATTGGCTCCAACAGACCACCGTGACCCTGTAGTTAGGATATAGCGGGTTGGATAAGGGATGGATGGATGGAAATGGATTTGATTAAAAATAAAGGCAAAAAATTCTAGCAGAAGTCCTATACCAAAGTGGAAAAAAATAAAAACTACTGAGCCAAAAAAAAAGCTTGAAAATCAGACACCAAAAGTACATGCAAGAAATCTGATGTCTTCAAATCCCTATACCCGCACACTACTAACACAATGAGAACTTTAACTTGATTTATCGACTAGGAAGCGTGTAGCGCTGACCTTTAGGCCTTGTTCACACGGGCGTTAAAATCGAGTGTTTTTTGCGTTCGTAGCGTCCGGTGAGCGCTGGATCAAGCGCCGAGTGTTTTCTACACGTAGGAGTCAATGAGAGTGTTCACACGGGCTTTGGTGACGTGCGTTTGTCCGGCAGCGCGTTTATACGGCATCAAAAAAACGTTGCATGCAGCTTTTTCTTGGCGTTCAGAACCTAACGAACGCAAGGAAACCGCTTCTAGTTCGTTTTCTGCTCGTTTATTTTACGCTTCGGAGGACCAGATATATCCCATGATATTAATATTTTTATGTTTTCATATACAACATATATATTTTCATATTGCTTATTTTATTTTATTGTCTCATGTAATTTGTAAACCATGAACCTATTAATTTATATTCTAATATAATATTTGATAACGATTATGTAGGGGGTCAATCCATGGCGGGGGGGGCATTTCAGTGCATAACACCGGTGTAAGCGCACACTCGACTACTGCTTCCTTACCTCAAATCAATCAATCAATCAATCAACATTTATTTATATAGCACATATTCATACAAAAAAAAATGTAGCTCAAAGTGCTTTACAAAATGAATAGAGTAATAGAAGACACAATAAAAGATAAACATAAGTCAACATTAATTAACATAGAATAAGAGTAAGGTCCGATGGCCAGGGTGGACAGAAAAAACAAAAACTCCAAAAGCTGGAGAAAAAAATAAAATCTGTAGGGGTTCCAGACCAAGAGACCGCCCAGTCCCCTCTGGGCATTCTACCTAACATAAATCATCATATTTTCATGGAAGGACCTGATGATGATGGTCACGTAGACTTCTGGCTTTCAGTCCATCATTGTTGGAGCATCATGATGCTTTGAGTAGGTGGTGGTGGCGCAGGCCGGCACCACAAAGAAACCTTTTTTTGGTCTCGTCCGATGCGAGAGATGGACGTCTGAAGTGGAGCTCCGCTAGCAGTGGTGCTATTTTTCATATTATTTGCTTATTATTCTGAGATATCCTGTATTTATTCAACCCGAGAGGGACCGCTACAGTATATGTAAACACATATAAACATGGCCAACAAGAAGGGGGGTCCGAAAGAATCGAAGACTAAAGCTACATCCAAGCTGCGATCAGCAAGCCCTAGTTCGAGATCGGCCTCTCAGAGACAGACCTGGATCAGATGGGCGAAGTACAGACTCCTCGGGACCACGGTCCGCTACATCGTCGCCTGCTGAGAGCGAAAAGGGGAGCGAAGGTGCGATCGTGAGTGCAGATGTGGATAGCTCGCCGATTGGAGAGGATTACCTGAAACTGGAAAAGGCCGGGAGGTCCGCGGCTTCAGTTACGCAATCACGCGGGACTGGAGCAGCGGGACACCGCTTCAGCAGAGTCTGCTGCTTCATCTACGGTACAAGAAGGCACATTTGAGCTATCTGAACTGAAAGTGTTGCTCGCTGACCTCAGGCAAGATATAAAGAAAAGCGAGAAGGCTAATGAGAAAGCAACGGCAAAGGCACATGAGAGACTGAAACAGGAATGGAAACAGGAGATGAAACAGGCCAATGAATGTCTGCGACAGGAAATCCAACAGGCAAATGAAAGGCTTGGTCAAGAGGTACAGCTTGAACTTCGACAGGTGCTGGGTAAAATTGAAGAGCGCATTGAGAAAAACTCGCTAAACTGAGCACGCTTGCTGATCGATTGGAGCATCTTAGTGAGACATTCACGAATCGGATCGAAATAGCCGAACATCTAGCTGCCAGTGCCGAGGAAAGAGCAGTAAATGTCAGTTGAATGTAAAAACTCGGAGAAAAACTTGGAGACAGACTGGCTGCTTTAGAAGATGGGAATAGAAGGTATAATGTCAGAATTGAAGGCTTGCCGGAGAATCGAGAAAGTTTAAACCCGGTGAAATTCGCAACTGAACTTTTTTCTAAAATAATCGGGGGCGACTTTAAAGCAGAATCTGAGATAGCAGCGGCTTACAGCGTCTGCTGATCAAACACCGTCAGACCCGACCAAGATCTTTTATAGTCCGTTTTGAACGATTATCATTTAAGTTAGAGGTGATGGAACTCCTCAGGAAAAAAAGGAAGATATTATATATGAAGATTGCCACATTCGTCTTCCCTGACTTCTCTCCAGCAACAGCTATCAAACGCCGCCTTCTATAATATTAAACAGCGCTACGGCAAGCCAATGTCAAATCGGCCTCCTGTATCCGGCAAAACTGAAAGTGGAATGGCAGGGCATTTCTATGTTTTCGCTAGCAAGGAGGAGGCAGAAAATGAGTTAAGAAAGCTGATCCCGGGACTATTCTGATACATAATTGTGAGTCATGGCGGTAAATGATAAAGCTAGGATTAATAATCTACTGTCTGATCTATTTGTTTCTAAAATACGGGTTTTTATCAGCATATATTCTCATATTCTTATATTATTATTACTTACTTATTACTTATCATTACTTAGTATTACTAGGGCTAAATGTTTGTGTTTTATTGTGCTTAATTACGTTTTCCTCCTCTTTTTTTTTTCTTTTCTAATTATTTCATGTGTACCCTAAATGAGACTGTTCAATATCATACCCTTGGTTTGCTGTTATTGCTATTACTGCATTAAGACTTGTTATGCTTGTTTTGGACACATCTTTAACACCATCACCTGGGTTTATTATCTGGGGATATCATCTTAATGCACTAAAATTGATGAAGATTATATGTATGTATGTATGTATGTATATATATATATATGTATATGTGTATATGTATATATATATATATATATTAAGTGCAAAATTCTTTTCTTTCTTTTTCCTCTTTTAAAGACTATATTGGTAACAGATATCTCTATCTTTTAACCTTAAAGCGCCACTGCATGGGGGCTTGATGTGCTTTGGGCGTGCTCTGTCTCTGGGTATGTCAGAGGACTGGGACTGCATGAAGTGGGTTTTAGCCTCACCTGGGGAGGCAAAAAGGGAGGGTGGGGGTTAAGGGGAAGAGAAAGAGAGCAGGCTTGATCTATATCTAATCTATCATCTCAATCTTTATAATTATAACTATCAACGTAATAATAAGCTGCATGGCAACAACTCTTGGGGGAATAGGAAATTAAGACCTAAACTATTTCACTTCCAGTTAAGACTATAATATGACACCAAAAACTCAGAATCAGTGTCTCCATGATGGGACAGTTAACTTCGTAAGCTGGAATGTTAAAGGCCTGAATCACGAATTAAAGAGAAAGAAAGTACTTTCTCACCTAACAGGTCTAAATGCTAAAATAGTATTTTTACAGGAAACCCACTTACTAAGTAAGGATCAGTTCCGGCTGCAAAAAGACTGGTCTGGCCAAATGTTCCATTCTAGTTTTACAAAGAAAACTAGAGGGGTGGGAATTCTCATACATAGAACAGTACCATTTGTAGCATCAGATGTAGTATTGGATCCTGAAGGGAGATATGTGATGGTCATGGGAGACTTATCTAACTGTAAAATGATTTTGATAAATGTTTATGCACCTAATGTTGATGATAAGGAATTTATACAAAATTTATTTGCATCCATTCCCAATCTGAACACTCATAAACTTATAATGGCTGGGGACTTTAATTGTGTTCTAAATCCACTTTTAGATAAGACTTCCTCCACAGGGGAACGCAACTAACACCGCAAAGATAATTACAAAGTTTATAACTGATCACAACTTATCAGATCCCTGGAGGTTTTAAACCCAAATTCAAGAACATATTCTTTCTACTCACCAGTACATCATTGCTACTCAAGGATTGATTACTTCTTTATAGATAATAACTTCTTGCCTAAGATTAAATCTTGTAAATACGATGCTATTGTTATTTCAGACCATGCTCCGATGATCTTGGAGCTGAAATTACTAAGCCCCATACACTCACCCGCAGATGGCGTCTCAATCCGCTTCTATTAGCTGACGAGAATTGTACTGAATTTATATCCAAACAAATTGAATTCTTTCTAGAGACAAATACATCCCCTGAGATCTCTGCAGGAACACTCTGGGAAACTCTTAAGGCCTTCTTAAGAGGACAGATTATCTCATATCTTTCCCACAGAAATAAATCCGAGCGAAGAAAGTAGCAGAGATAAAAGCGAAATTACTAAAATAGATGAAGAACATGCCAGACTACCAAGCGAGACTCTACATAAGAGGAGGCAGGCTCTACATTCAGAATTAAACCTCTTGACAACTAAAGAAACCGAACAACTAATTTACAAATCCAGACATCATTATTATGAACATGGAGAGAAAGCTAATAAGCTTTTAGCGCAACAAATTCACAAGCAAGAAGTGCATAGCGCAATCTCGTAATTACTAACACGAATGGAGATAAAATCATCGAACACAAAAATATAATGTGCACTTTTAGAGACTACTATAAATCCCTATATACTACTGAGTTTAAAGAAGACAATATACAATCTAATGCATTTCTGGATAAATTACAGATACCACAAATTGACGCTATTAGTGTGGAGGAGCTCGATAAACCTCTGTCATTATCAGAATTACTGGATGCTATAAAGTCACTCCAAGGTGGAAAAGCAGCAGGCCCTGATGGCTACCCTGCAGAGTTTTACAAGAAATTCTCCGCTCAGCTAGCTCCCTCCTATTAGCAACATTTACAGAAGCCAGAGATAACCAATCTCTTCCACAAACCTTTAAGCCAAGCACTAATCACTGTCTTTCCAAAACAAAATAAGGACTTATTACAATGTGCATCATACAGACCAATTTCACTTCTGAATAACGACGTTAAAATACTCTCTAAAATCATAGCTAGAAGGATGGAGAAAGTGCTCCCCTCAATAATATCACAAGACCAAACTGGATTTATTAGGGGCCGACACTTATCTTCAAATCTTGACGCCTGTTTAATGTAATATACTCACCAACTAAATCAAACACCCCAGAAATATTATTATCATTGGATGCAGAAAAAGCATTCGACATGATTGAATGGAAATACCTTTTACTATTTTGGAGAAGTTTGGGTTTGGCCCGAACATTTGTGCATGGATTAAATTACTGTATACTAACCCAGAAGCTTCAGTTTGCATCAATAACATTTGCTCAGACTACTTTAAACTAGAGCGTGGCACAAGACAAGGATGCCCTTTGTCACCACTGCTGTTTGCAATTGCCATTGAACCACTGGCAATACATTGTCGAAATACTGATCAGATAAAGGGGATTAGCAGAGAAGGACTGGAACAGAAAATCTCATTATATGCAGATGACATGGTACTGTATATATCGGACCCAGAAAATTCTGTGCCTGCAGTCTTAGCAGCACTCACAGAATTTCAAAAGCTCTCTGGTCTCAGAATTAATCTGAATAAAAGTGTACTCTTTCCGTGAATTCGCAAGCATATAATATTAGATTAGACACCCTTCCTTTTATCATTGCAGAACAGTTTAAATACCTCGGGTAAACATCACAAGTAAACATAAAGCTCTTTATCAAAAAATTTAGTGTCTGTATGGAAAAAATTAAACAAGACTTGCATAGATGGTCAACCCTTCATCTCACACTAGCTGGAAGAATTAACACTGTTAAGATGAATATTCTTCCTAAGCTCCTTTTTATTTCAAAACATACCAATATACATTAATAAATCGTTCTTTAAGCAATTAGATTCAACAATAACCTCATTTATTTGGAATTCTAAACATCCACGCATCAAAAGAGCGACCCTACAAAGACAAAAGGCAGAAGGCGGCATGGCTCTACCTAACTTCCAGTTTTATTACTGGGCGCAAATATACAGTCGATAAGAACCTGGACACAAATAGAAGAACATACACAGGCATGGACCGCAATAGAAGTAAAATCCTGCAGTACTTCTTTGTATTCCTTGCTTTGTGCTCCAATAAACACACGTTATCGGCAATACACTAATAACCCAATTGTGCTCCACTCACTTAGAATCTGGAACCAATGTAGAAAGCATTTTAAGACGGAGAAGCTTCTTTCTGTGGCACCCCTGCAAAAGAACCACCTCTTTCAACCCTCACAAACATATGCAGTTTTAATATCTGGAAAAATTTGGAATTAACTTGCTTAGAGACCTTTATATAGACAACGTCTTTGCATCCTATGAACAATTACGTTCCAAATTTAACATTCCAGCTACAAATTTCTTTCACTATCTTCAAATCAGGAACTTTGTTAAACAGAACCTTCCAGATTTTCCTCATCTTGCACCCTCATCCACGCTGGAAAAATTATTGCTCAATTTCAAGGAGTTAGACTCCATCTCTACAATATATAAAATCCTTTTACAATCCCTTCCTTTCAAAGATCCAAGAGGACACTGGGAAAATGACCTCTCAATTAATATATCAGAAAAGGAGTGGAAAGTAGCAATGCAGAGAATTCACTCAAGCTCCATATGCAAAGCATACAATTATACAACTCAAAATTATATATCGAGCACATCTGTCTCGACTAAAACTCTCAAAATGTTTCCAGGGCATGATCCAACCTGCGAACGTTGCAACCAAGCCCCAGCCTCACTAGGTCACATGTTCTGGGCCTGCTCCAAATTAACATTATTCTGGACAAAAATTTTTAATTACCTCTCAGACAGTCTTGGACTCACAATCCCTCCTAACCCATTAACAGCTGTGTTTGGGGTTCTTCCAGAGGGTCTTAAAGTGGAGAAAGACAAACAAACTGTGATTGCATTCACTACACTGTTGGCACGCAGACTTATTCTGATAAACTGGAAGAACCCAAACTCTCCTCTTTTAAGTCAGTGGGAAACTGATGTGTTATATTATTTAAAATTGGAAAAAATCAAATACTCAGTTAGAGGATCTGTGCAGACTTTTTTCAAAACATGGCAGGATCTAATCCGTAATATTTTGAAATGATTTTATAAAGCACAGAGAATTTGTTGATTTAGGTATTTTTAAAAGCCTTAAATTTTACACCGTTTGGCTTGCTCTCTCTCTCAAGGGTGGGGATCGATCTGTTCTTAGCATAATTCTTTTTTTTTGTAAAACTTGATTGCTATGTATTGATTGTAATAAAATTAATAAATAAATAAATAAAAAAAAAAAAAAAAAAGAAAAAAAAGAAACAGAAGAGAGAGTAGGGTCAGTACGGATTTTAGAGCCACCATGAATAGTTATTATGAAGAATTGAACATACAGAGTATCAGGATTATGTTAAAGTGAAGTTATAAAAAGGCCATGTTAAAGTAATGTGTTTTCAGCAGTGTTTTAAAGTGCTCTACTGTATTAGCCTGGCGAATTCCTATCGGCAGGCTATTCCAGATTTTAGGTGCATAGCAGCAGAAGGCCGCCTCACCACTTCTTTTAAGTTTATCTTTTGGAATTATAAGGAGACACTCATTTGAAGATCTAAGGTTACGATTTGGAATATAACGTGTCAGGCATTCCGATATATAAGATGGAGCGAGATTATTTAAGGCTTTATAAACCATAAGCAGTATTTTAAAGTCAATCCTGAATGACACAGGTAACCAGTGTAGTGACATCAAAACTGGAGAAATGTGTTCGGATTTTCTTTTCTCAGTTAGGATTCTAGCAGCTGCATTCTGCACTCGTTGCAAATGATTTATGTCTTTTTTGGGTAGTCCTGAGAGGAGTGCGTTACAGTAATCTAGTCTACTGAAAACAAAAGCGTGAATTAATTTCTCAGCATCTTTCAATGATATAAGAGGTCTAACTTTAGCTATGTTTCTTAAATGAAAAATGCTGTCCTAGTGGTCTGATGAATATGCGATTTAAAATTCAGATTACAGTCAACGGTTACCCCTAAATTTTTTACTTCCGTCTTAACTACTAATCCTAGTGCATTAAGTTTATTTCTGATAACCTCGCTGAATCCATTATTGCCAATTACCAAAATTTCAGTTTTCTTTATTTAGTTTGAGAAAATTACTATTCATCCATTCAGAAATACCAGTAAGACATTGTGTTAGTGTATCGAAAGAGTTGGAGTCATCAGGTGCTATAGATAAGTACAGCTGTGTGTCATCAGCATAGCTGTGGTAGCTCACATTGTAACCTGAGATAATCTGACCTAACGGAAGCATGTAGATTGAGAATAACAGCGGACCCAGGATAGAGCCTTGTGGAACACCATATCGGATATCATGTGTCTTTGAGATTTGATTACCACAACTCACAAAGAATTTTCTCCCTGCCAGGTAGGATTCAAACCAATTTAAGACACTGCCAGAGAGGCCCACCCATTGACTAAGGCGATTTCTAAGAATATTATGATCAATGGTGTCAAATGCAGCACTCAGATCTAAGAGGATGAGAACAGATAAATGGCCTCTGTCTGCATTTACCCGTAAGTCATTTACTACTTTAACAAGTGCAGTTTCTGTACTGTGATTTGTTCTGAAGCCTGACTGAAAGTATCAAGAATAGCATGTTTATTTAGGTGGTCATTTAACTGCATAATGACTGCCTTCTCTAAAATTTTACTTAAGAAGGGCAGGTTAGAAATGGGTCTAAAATTTTCAAAGGCAGAGGGTCAAGATTATGTTTCTTAAGAAGGGGTTTAACTACAGCAGTCTTAAGACAGTCTGGAAAGACCCCGTATCTAATGACAATTTACTATGTCCAGAATATTGTCAATTAGAACCTGATATTTCTTTGAAAACCTGGTTGGTATTGGGTCAAGGACGCAGGTGGAGGATTTCAGTTGAGAGATTATACTATGTAATTCAGGTAAATCTATCCTGGTGAAAGCATTTAATTTGTTTATAACGGAGTACGGGGCTTTGGAGGTTCTGCAGTGTTCGGGAGATATACTATGTTATCTCTAATATCATTAATTTTTTGAGTGAAAAATACAGCAATGTTCTCACAGGTTTCACTGGAAGTATTCTGGGGGCATTCCTTTGTGTTCCCTGGGTTTAACAGACGGTCAATTGTTGAAAATAAGACTCTGGGATTACTAGCATTGTTATTTATAATATTAGAGAAATAGCAGCCTCTCAAGACGGACAGTGTTATTGTATTCTGTTATTTTAACTTTTAATATTTCATAGTGGATAGTTAGTTTAGTTTTCCTCCATTTACGCTCAGCTCTAATGACATGTTCTTTTTAAATCAGACACTCTTTGGGTCTTCCATGGAATAACAGTACTAGAGGATTTTTTAACTGTCTTTTCAGGTGCAACTATGTCAACAGCAGTTCTTACTTTAGAGTTAAAGTTTTCCACTTTACTATTTACATTATCCTCGCTATTATAGCTGGCATTATAAACGGACTGATTGCTTAGAATAGTTGTAAGCTTTAAAGCTGCTGATGAGTCAAAGAAGCGTTTTTTAACAAAATGCTTCTCATGAGCGTTTTCTATCTTTATTTCTATATTAAATAGTAGAAGGAAATGGTCTGATAGACCGATATCAGTGACCTGCTTTATATCAACTTTAAGTCCTTTAGTAATCACTAAGTCTAACGTATGACCTGCTTTATGTGTAGGCTGATTTACGAGCTGCCTCAAATCAAAAGAGTCCAGGAGGTTCATGAATTCCTTTACCTTTTGGTCACACTGATTGTCGACATGAAAGTTAAAGTCGCCGACTATTAAGAGTGCATCATAGTTTGTAACTAAAATTGACATTAAGTCAGAGAATTCCTCAAGGAAAGACGCGTTATATTTAGGAGGTCTATACACGGATAATACGAGAACGTGAGAATCTCCATGAATAACAACGGCGAGATACTCAAAGGACTTAAATTTACCAAAACTAACATCTTTACATTTTAATCGGCTCGAGTAAATGTTTGCCAAACCGCCTTTTCCTGGCGGTCGCACGAGTAAAACTGTAATCCGGAGGCGCAGATTCGATTAAAACTGCCGCCCCATTGGAATTAAGCCATGTTTCATTTAGCGCAATAAAATCAATGTTTCTATCACTAATAAGATCGTTTATAAAAAATGTCTTGTTAGTTAAAGCTCTAACATTTAATAGTGCCATATTTAATGTTTCTGAAGGGCAGAGCTGAATTTTATGCGTGTTATCGGTAATCGAACAAAATTAAGTTATTTTTGTTAACGCCGCTCTGTGCGCTCTCAAAGTGACAAGTAGTCTCTCTTCGGGGCTAACACCAAGTCGCATATTGGTTGATCGGCGTGCAATGTGGCATTGCACCAGCTGCAGCAGACAATCAAAAGTAGAAACCGACATCCGACAGTAATTAAAAAACTTGCTAGGAAATTTTCGCATTTCTTCATAAAGCACAAAAAAACTTCCTTTAACCCGACGTTGTGCAGTCAGAGGATGAACCCAGTAGCGGCGGCGATTTTTCTCTCCCGTACGTATTACGAGTATTTTTAAAACAAGAAGATTAATATCTAGCATAGCAAAATGGTCCATATTAAAAAGAGGCACCTCAAATAAAACGACAAGGGCTTTCATATCCAGTTCCCGACACTGCCTCCACAGGTTAACACACAAACTACAATTTGGGCTGCAGGCTGGCGTTAGACAGAGACAAACGAACGCCGCTGTAGAAGTCAATCGATCGCCACCACAAAATGCAACATAAGCATCTAGGACGTTCAGAGTAAGTTCGTTTATCCAAAAACTTAACGCCCGTGGGAACAAGGCCTTACACAATTGCACATGCAAATGGTAGCCATGAAAGTAGAAGCTGTACATGAACGTGACACAGAAAACTAATCATATAAAGGAATTCCCCCCATCAGAAACCCTACATAGGAATATAAGAGCAAGGAAATATGTGGAATTATTACAAAGAAAAAATAAAAAAAATGTTCTCAATCATGACAAAATGGCTTCTGGGCCAGAAATATATTGCAAATTGTTTTGCAAACATTGATCCATTAATAAACCAGCCTAATTCCCTTCAGAATTGCACAGGCCTGAGATTTTACCAGAAGCAGAAGGCCATATTGCACACTCATACAGTAACAAGATGGCACAAAATACGTAAAACAAAAACAAAACACAACGTCAGGACTGCTGATCAAAAAAATGTATGTAGTCACCTTCACAGAATCTATCATAATCACACCATCTAAATCGAGAAAACTGTCAAAGCACTAGCACATCTGTGGCTATCTGGAGTCATTTCAAGATAGACAGCAGGGTCATTTTATTTCTTCTCACTGGGCTATATTTATTTCTCTAATAATACCAGGAAAAATACCCCACTTTTTATCTGCGTAATATCAAAACGACTCTCCTTTTGTATTGTTGTAAAGTTGTAGCCAACATATTCATCTATAAAGCAGCTGTTATGCATTTGTTTCAATGGTGTCTTTATGGGCACAAAAGAGTTAATATCAAAAAGAAAGATTTTGTACCCTTGTTTTTTTCTAAATTCAATTATTCATTGCATGGATTCATTTTATTATTAATTACATTTTATTAAATTCAGATCATTACTATAAGTACAACAAAACTCAGTTAAGAATATAATCAACACAACATTCTAAAAAAAATTACCATATGTTAAAAAATAAGCAAAATGTAATCCCCCTATGCTTTTCAGAGAGTTATATAAACAAAACAATACATTATGAGATAATACTTCATGTTTATTAAAATATCAAAATAAAGCAAAATGAAACAAAACAGTGGCAGCAGCCTGGTAGGCTATTTTAGAACAGCAGGAATAAAATCTAAATTCTGAAAGTTTGATTTTTACCAGCTTTAAATAATATAAGATATGGCCTTCTCATTGAGCTAAGAAGGGTTTAAGTATTTTTCCAGCTTAGCAAGATAAGTTGATGCACAAGCAAAGTGGAAGGCAATGTTATAAGAGAAATGACTAACAATTAAAAGACAAATGTAACCAAGTAGTGTGATGGACTTTCAAAACTCAACCTGACATTATTTTCAAAGAAATTAGGTGAATAGTACTGGTGAGCTTGTTGGGCTTAATGGCCTATCCCGCCAGATATCACTTCAAGTAATGTTATTAGGGGATCAGGAGTAATTCAGAATCCAAAATTATCTGACTTATAAGTGAATGTATTCCCAAAAGTGGTTTTACAGTGGGACAATTCCAATATCGCCTAAAGAGGCTGCTGTGTGTTGACATTGTTCAAAGTTAGTATCCTGCTCTAAGTTCATTTTTCTTTTAAATTATGGCATGTCGTTAAATTTAAAAATGAATTACATGCTTTCCTCAGACTGACGTTATGAATGATTGAATTTCATTTGTTGTCTGAGCTATTCATTGGGAGGTCATTTTACGTGGTCCTGAAGTGGAGTCTTGCTTTTTATGAGCTCACTCTCTAAACTGTAAGTCATAAACACACACTGTAAAACTTATTAGGTAATCACAATTTTTTTAATTCAATTTTTGTCAATATCACATTGAATTGTGATTCTGTGTTTGGACTTTCATCGTGACAATGCAACCCATAACTGTCCGTGACTGAATTTCGTTTCTTTCTCTCTATTAAATAAAATGACTCTTTCAAATGTTTGGCTCTGAGATTTGTAAATTGTCTTTGCAAAAGCTATTCTAATGGGAAACTGTTAGCGTTTAATATGAATGGCATATCAAGATCTCCTTTGTTGTCTAATGTTATCCCCTGAAGGTGTACTACATTACCTTTCTTGGATACATCCTTCTTTCTACAGTAATTCGGCCGGTGGAAGACCAGACGGTGTTAATGGTTGTAGATATTTTTAGGAATATTGTAAGTTGATGTTTTCATCTTCCGCACAATCACCACTAACTTCTTCAGCATAGTCTATTAATACACATTTAACCAATTTTCAGTGTAACCGAACCACATTTTTGGCATTAATTTATTTGACTTCATCGCTTCTCAGTGCTAGGATTGCCCGTGTACTCATTTTTACTGTTGATAACCCTTCGTGATGAAATTCTTCAATAAGATTTGGACATACAGTAATACATCTTCTTTAATTGGGAACTTAAAGTGAGTAAAACGTTAAAATTCATAATAGCTGAGAGAGCAAGAACTGTGTCTGTCAAAAGCATTCACACGAATGAGAGGTGAGAGTACCATGTGCGTGGTTTTCTATGGTTGAGACGAGGGTGTGACTTGAAAACATTTCATGGCCAAAGTCTTGACTCTCTGGACTTGAAAAAATCTTCCAAAAAGTCTTGCCTCATCGCAGGATTTTTTATATAATAGAGAGATATATATTATATATACTGTGTGTGTATATATCAATTTATAATGTGTATGTATATATATTGACACTAGGCTGGTTGGGATGCCTTCACACTGAAAGGATCAGGGAAGAAAACAATCACTGGGCATTATCTCTCCCGGAGCAATAGATGGCAGTCCCACTGGGTTGTGGCATCAACATGGTTTCCCACAGGGTCTCATGAGAATTGAAGTTTGGTGACTCAGCCCTGTTAAGTACCATGGGTGCTACCATGGGTCAAACCTTCGAGACACTGTTGTACTGTGCTTTGGTGGTTGGAACACTTGCTGAAAACATTTCCTATGAATAAAAGCTTTATTTGCACTGCACTTGTGCACACTATGATGTACATGATGCCCAGAAACACTTCTGCAACATGTGTCTGCTATTAATAACACCATTAAAAAGCAATCTACAAAGCACATAAAAGGCAGTTCAAACAGTTGCTATTTTTTTTTTACATTTATAGATCCTTGTACGATTTGTCTCAGCAAATAGATCTATCTATCTATCTATCTATCTATCTATCTATCTATCTATCTATCTATCTATCTATCTATCTATCTATCTATCTATCTAAAAAAAAAGGGAAAGCACACAGAAACAGTAGTATTGCTTTCATGCTGAGTGCTGCTCGTTTACAAAACAGCAGAAACATACGTACAAGTGAACATGTGCATAGTGGTACACCAAGTTTAGTTTTTATTCATCTTGACGTGAGTGGAGAAGCAGGCATATGCAACTTTTTGGTGGGTATGCACCTTTATACAGGAGGAGACATATGTGCCCAAATACAATGCAACAAGTCAAACTACAAATACATTTGCATCCAGATATAAAATAATATTTATAAAAACAGAGTTTCTATCAGAGTTTCAGAAATTCTATCTATTTTTTAGGCTACCTTGTACATTACAGACTTATGTGGTAGCTAAAGTATCTCCTGACACTCTGGCAGTAATGGGCACAAATACCAGTATGGGATGCCATGCCTGAATTCACCAAATGGAATTGCACATCACAAAACTTTGCCATTTTGACAGCAAATGGAGCTGTAATGGGATATATTGCACAAGCTCCTAATGGCCTTAAATTAGGAAAGCAGGCTTAGTAAATGGAAGGCTGTTGTAACTCAAAACCTCTTCCAGCATCATAAAAGATCATCTGTTCAATATTCTCTTGCATGATATAAACGTAAGGTGAAATATTTAAACAAACTTTTAAAGTCTGTTTGTGTAATTGCAAGCGAATGTTGTATACAGTGTGCATCCCATGGGACAAGTCTTGTGATCCGCCCTGAACATTGTTAAAACAAATCACATTACATTTTAAATACTACAAATTCTACACAGAAAAAGATGAACTGACATCAAAATAAAGCAAATGCCAGTTCGATTTGCTCATTTAATTCTGAGTTGTGAATGAATCCACCCATCTGTATACTGCTATAAAACCAGACCAATACTATGAATGAAATCATCAGAGAAAAAAAATATTAGAACAGTATTAAAACAGCACAGTAAATACCAATATAAAATAGTAGCACTAAGCAGATGCTGTATTGTAAATATATAATTATTATTCAAACATTTAATTGATTAGTATGAAGAAAAGGCATATATGGAACATCAGTCGCTGTTGATTAAGCAGGAAAGCTACAGTTTCAAAATTCTGGGTTTTATAGCAATGAAGGAAGATCTTCATTTTCACTTTGAACTTACAGATTGAGCTCTCAAAGACATGAGTTCCAATGAGTGGCATACCACAAAACCCTTTGAAGTACACAGTTGTCTCCCTTTCTTCCTGTTGGAATGAAGCATTTTGGCCAGCTTTTATGTAATAAAAGCTCAAATTTCTTTTATGCCTATTGCCATCGCCTTTCTATCACTTCTCTATGAAGAAATCCAGCACAGACAGTTGGCCAGCCATTTGAAGTGCTGACACCAGGAGACTCCCTGTTGGGTAACATCAAGTCCAAGTCTCAGGGGCCATTGTAAACTACACTGTGAAGTCTCTTCTTTAAACAGCTAGTCCATTTCTACCAGATTAAAGATAAGCATGCTTTACTTTCTTTTCTTTCAATGTCCACATAATTAATTAATATTTATTGTGCCTAGAATGAAAAAAGGCAGTTGAAAAGACAATTTTCATATTTGAGAGCCAAATCGACCAGTACATCAAAAGACAAAAAAATTCAAACATTGGTGCCTAAAATCAAATGAATATCAAAAGTTAAAGTCAGAAAAACAGAGCTGAGTTGAAAACTGTGACCAGAAAGAGATACCCCAAAATATCGCTTTTTAAAGCAAAGTTTTCGAGGGTTATTTTACTATTTAAACGCTAAATGAAGCCATCTAAAAAAAGAAATACACAGTGACATCCCAACTAATGATGACGCCTGGACACTCGTTTGACAACTGCCGTCACAACCAAATGCAACATGGCTGAAATCATTAGATCTGAAATGGCAGCAACCGTGCAGGAGAACAAGCTGCAAAATAGTGTTGGCAATTAATTAAAATGAAAATTAACAATACTCAAAATATCAACAGTCTTATGGTCTTTTATGGGTTTCACATTGAGGTTTTGTTTTTTGTCTTTTTTATTTGGGTTGCCCTAGTTCTAATTAACTTATATGTTGGTTGATTACTTTTTTTTTATCACATTTCTTTCTTTCTTTCTTTCTTTCTTTCTTTCTTTCTTTCTTTCTTTCTTTCTTTCAATCTCCTTTTTGTGTGTAATAAATCAGAATCTTTCACATTTAGAGATGCAGTTTTTCTCATTTTGGACTGTTTAGTTTTGTCTCTTTATTTATTTCATTTTTCACTATTTTCTGCCAACTCCGTTTTATGCTTCGTTTTTTGAAATGTTGTTGCCATTTTCTAACTCTTTTTGAATTATCAAGGCCATGTTGTTTACAGTCACTGTTATTTGCCAATAAAAGATATATTATGTGTAGTGTTAGTTAGTGGCAATAAATGCAACTTTGTCATGTCATGACCTTTGCAATGTTGTTCTGAGTACTTTTCTAGTTCACAACTGTGTGCAGTTCTTTCCACCACGTTACAAGAAAGACATAACTGCACTTGAAGCTGTGCAGAGAGCAACAAAGCACATCCCAGGACTTAAGGACGTGTCCAGCTCTGACAGACTCAAGGAATTAAACCTGTTTAGTTTCGAGCCGAGAAGAGTGCCAATAAACCAAATCCGGGTATTTAAAATTCTCCAAGGCATTGATAAAGTAGATCCAGCCAAATTCTTTCAGCTTAAGAGCGGATCACAAACTCAAGGACGTCAGTGGAAATGAAGAGAATGTGCATTAGGAAGCACTTCTTTACACAAAGAGTTGTAGGAATCTGGAACAAACTACTGAAGCCTGTAGTTGAGGCAGAATCCTTGACAAACGTTAGATATTGGGGCAGCTTAGCTAATAGCTAAACAAACGGGCTAGATGGACTCCTCTCATTTGTCAAATGCCTAATTCTAATTTCATAATGTTGTGTCTTGTTAATTGTTAAGTTGTGGGGTGTCACCTCCAATTAGGTATTTGCACTCAGGTGCTGTCTTCTGGCTGTAGGGCAGTATCTGAGGGTGATATTGTTACTGATCAGTTACAGTAGCATTAAAGGAATACTAACTCCTAATTCTTTATAAAGATTTATTTCATCACCCGTATAAAATACAAAAAGTGCATACATTATAGGAATAATTTAGCTACATTACTTAATATTTTGTACTCAGTATATTGAATTATTAAATGAACAGGGATAAACTGAATGATATTCAAACTGCTTTAGAATATTGCACTAATAGTGGAGTTCATTTGAAAAACATTCTAAAAAATGTTATGTAAGTCAAAGTAAATGAATGGATTTGATTAATCATTTTTTCACTGCTTTTGTGTTTAGTTAATAAATTAAGTGACCATTCATACAGCCCTTTCAAAATTCACCATAACCTTAAGCCACATCAGTTATCAAGGAAAATGCATTTATTTCAGCTTAATTAAGACATGACTAAGCATTTACACTGGCAGTAATATACCTCACAAATCTATTTCCCATTTTGAAGGATAATTATTGTTTTATTAACAACTAGCCATCCCTGTGGCTTTGCCCACATATTAGGAAAGCGGACAGAGAGCAAGGTCCTGCCTGGCTCCCCACTCCTGAGGTCACGCTTCCCTCTCCCCTCGGCCCGGTGCGTCTCTCTTGGATTTGCGCAAATAAATCATTCCTGCAAGTGAACTATGATTATTAGTGCAAAATCAACAAGAATGTTCAAGCAAATTATACAAAAAAACTTGATCAAAATCCGTTAAGTAGTTATCTCATGAAAAGCGGACAGACATACAGACAGACTTTGGATTTTATATATATATAGAGACTAGCTGTGGTACCCATGTAAGACGAGTTGAAATCTAAATCATTAACATTTGCGGTGCACCATCTATTGGAATGTATTTTGTAATGCATGTAGTAATGAAATGTATTGTATTTTCCATTCCAACAGACGGTGCATCACAAACATTTGTAGTGATAAAATCCATTACTGCAAATGTTTGTCACATTCCATCTGTTGGAATAGCAAATGCAGTGCACTGTATTTTATTACAACAAATGTTTGTGATGTGCCATTTGTTGGAATAACAGAGACACAGCAAATGGACGGGCATACAGATATATAGACACACAGAAACATCCTTTTATTAAGGTGGATACATTTGCTTTCCACTTTTCTCTTTTAGTTGTATTCATGTGAGAAATATGTTTGAATGGAAACAAAAACTTTTAACAATTTTTTTAGTATATAGCCATGGTTATTTGTATGTCTCTCCTGTCTTTATAGTATTTTATTATTTGGGTCCTAAGATTAAAAAACTTAAGAAACCCTGTCTTATAGTATAAGAAAACCACACATACATAAATAGGTAACCATGAATTAAGCTGACAAAGACTTGCACATTCCAAGTTTAATTTGTTACATTACCTATAATGTCAGAACTCTTGGCTTCTTGAATCCTTGCAGTTACACTTTTCTTTGCTTTGTCACTTGTCCTCCTTTGATTTTTTAAATGTCCTTTTTTCCTTAATTACTTTTGCTACATCATGTCTTTTTGTCTTTCTGACATCCTTCTTTTCCAACCATGATCTTTGTCATTGCTTTCAACATCCCAGTCACTAGATGCTTCTGAAAAACAACTGACTCTTTCATCCAATGCCACTCCTGTCAAATTATCTCATTCTTGACACATGCAGTACTTCCTTTTTACTTTTCTCAAGTCTCTGATTGTTGTTATGTTAGACGCTCACAAGTGAGCTCATTCATGTTTCACACCATGCCTTCATCTCTATTATGTTTCTTATGTCAGCTTCTTAAAATAATATAAACTTGTTTCCTTCTTTCTTAAAGTTTTGCTAACAATTGATGAAATGATCAGCTTGAGAGTTCTGATTTCTTCCAATCAATATTTTTTATATTGGAATGCAAGCCACTGTGAAGTCGCTCAGCCTTGACTTCCACATGACCATTCACGGTGTCATCGGGCACAATCGTCTCACTGGGGCACCACAGATATCTCAACAGCAGTCAATTACAAACTTCTCAGTTCTCCACTTTTAAAATCTGTGGCGCCTATGCCAAATTAATGTTCATTTGACATTCACCAGCAATCATCTTTAAAACTAGTTTGCTCACTCACTGTCTTCTCCCTAACCACTTTCAACTTCCAACTGCACACTCAATGTCTTCATAACCAGGCTGGCTGCCCGTTTTTCAGCTCAGTACTTCATTTAAACCTCACTTGCCTTATTGTAAACTGGAATTTTGTGTAACTTTCTCTCCATCGTTGCCATCTGCCCTTACATTAACTGAATAAATTTACAAGTTACAATGTTGTCATATGATTACATTTTAGAATTTTTAAGAAGTCTCCAGGTAAATGTAATGTCTATGGGTTCATTTCATACAGTTTTATGTTCTGCATGATTTTTCTTTTCTTGCTTTACTGTATACTACTGAGCACAGTAACACTGTGGCTGGCGCTGCTGCACACAGATCCAGCATTCAGACTTTATCTGTGTGGGGTTTGCATGGTCTCCCCACACCAGCATGGCTTTTCTCCAGGTAATCTGGTTCTTCTCCCTCAATTTGCCCCATTATGAGTGAGTGGTGGGGTGTGTGTGTGTGTGTGTGCCCATGTGAGTGTGTGAAAGGGCAGTCTGCAATAGCTTGGTGCCTCATCTGAGGTTTGCTCCTGGGGAATTACACATGAAAGTCTATGCATTAAGGGATGTTTTGCGCACTGTATCAGGGGTCCTCGATCACGGCCCTGGAGGGCTGCAGTGGCTACAGGTTTTCATTTAAATCAGTTTCCTAAATAGAGGACAGTCCCTGCTGATAATGAAACTTGGTATTGAAATATGTATGACTTTTAAGTGCTTTTATTCGTTCAAGATAAATTTCATTACATTGTAGAGCAACAGTCCTCCTTACAGTCCTGGGGGCTTGCACTATATGATATTCAGTAAGAGAACATTATCGTCCAAGTTGCAGCTCCCCATACCTTTCTCTGCTTTCACGTCTGGTATTCTAAAACGTCGCCACCACCTGATCAAGTCACTGTGAGGCCATCTGTGATGCTCGAATGAATTTAGGTGCCCCAGGTATCCATTGGGCCCACTGCGTCAAATCCTGTGGGACAAACCCTGAAAACAATTAGGAATGACTTAATAATATTTATGTTAGGTAGAATGCTCAGTGGGGGCTGGGTGGTCTTTATAGCTTTGGAACCCCTGCACATTTATTTTTCTCTCCAGCCTACCTGGAGTTATTTATTTTTTATTTTTTGCCTTTTGTCTTTTTCTGTCCTCCCGGCCATTTGAACTTATTTCACTGAATTTTAGAGACTTAGAATATGATGTGATATTTAACGACTCTGCCTTCTGCAAATTATATATCTATTATGTAAGCTTGAATTGGTTTATTTTTTTGTTCCTTATTCATTATTATTCTTAACTAATTTAATTTATTTTTCTTTTCTTGTAACCATTACTTTGACATCTTGAGATGCACTTTTAGCTACATCCTGTGTGCTATAGAAATAAATATTATTGTTTTAATACGTTGGAGACTGCGTGGGGTCCTAATCCAGGTCTTCAAAATTCCCAAAGGCACTGATAAAGTAAATCCAGCAGAATTCTTTCAAATAAATGGTGAATCACATACACTAGGACACCAGTGGAAATTAGAGAGAAGTGCATTTAAGATTTAATCCAAGAAGCACATCTTTACTCAAAGAGCGGTGGGAATGTGAAACAAACTACCAAGTCATGTAGCTGAAGCAGAAACCATGACAGCCTTTAAGAAGTACCTGGATGAGATACTCGGACAACTTGGCAATTAACTAAACAAGCAAGTTTGATGGACTGAAGTGTCTCCTTATGTTTGTCAAATTTCTTATGTTCTTATGTTCTTTGCTCCTATGACTGGGAAGGAAGTAAGCGACCCTAGTGTGATCAGGTAATACTAGCAGATGTACTCTCTCATCCAACCATTAGGGTGGAGCACATCATTTTTTGGAGAAGTGAATCTGTCTTAACACCTTTAAGGAAATGGGAAGCTGGCAGGATGCCTTGGAGTCCATAGTCCTTCGAGGGTTACTAAGAGTTTAGGTCTGTAGGAACACAGAGTGCTATTGGTGGTACTCGATGTAGCCTGACATCCAAGTTGTTAAGAAAAAGTCTTCCTCGACTCTCTTGGATCGGCCCTCACTTACAGGTTAACTAATACTGATTTTCACATGGGCTGTGTCTGCATATGTACGATGAATGAATTGAAATGTGAGATGGAATTGGTGGAGAAGATTGCTGGCAAGGAACTTGAAAGGCATATCTTTATCTTTGAAGGGGAGATAAAAAGAGATGAGAAACTACTTTGTTTATTGTGGTGGGCAAGTAAGTGGGAGAGCCACTCAACAAGATAGACAGGAACACCAGAAAGGCAAGAAGGTTCTGGTCTTCATTGTCTCTTTATTTGATATTTGAATTTTGATCACTTTATTCATCTTATTTTTAATTAAATATTTTTTAATGTATTGACAAGTACTGATATTTTTAATCTTGATATCTGTCACAATGCACTAGGCAAAGCGACATCTATAATAGTGGAATACTGTTAGTCTTTCTCTATCCAACAAGATTCTGAAGGATCAATGCTTTACCTACCTTTACCTTTTACCTTTACTTTACCATAATCATCCTGTTTCATTTAGCAGCACATCTCAGGATTACTTTAGAATACCTCTGTATGAAACCATGCTTTATGATAAACTAGTTCATTTTGATGTGCTAGAAATTTCAAGTGTTGAATACTTTGGAATACAACAATAAAAGCAAGTAACTTAATAATCGACACAGCACTGCGTTTACAGCCTAAATTAGGCTGTCACGTGTGTCTCAGCATGGGTCTGGTAAGCATGTGTCTACATAAGGTGGTTAAAGGGTCAGGCTGCCAACACTCTTGTCACTACAGCTTTGGCAATGATAGGCACAGGAGTGAATAGAGTCACAAGACATTTGGGGTCTGGCTTTCCCTCACTCTTACCTTTTTGAACTTATTTCTAAAGATGTAAATTCTCGCAAGAATAATTTCTGAAGGACTCACTGCTTTTACAGAGCTATGCAGCTTCAACTGAACTTTTTGAAAAATGAATATAAAATTATATGGTTAAGGCTTAAAATATCAGGAGCGTAAGGCAGGGCGAAGAATTATTTCGGGAAATAACTGCTAGTGGTTGATTGTTCTGAGAATGTAACTTTACACCATCTAGTTTGCTAAAAATATGTGAGCAACTCACAAAATACACCATGGATGCTGCATGAGGCAGGTGCCATTTATGTAAAGTTCACATGCACTGTAATGGTAGATTTAGATCACTGTAATTAAATGGCGGCGCAAAATGACTGATGTATTTTTTGCCAAATTATTTTAAGCATTTTTTTTTCCTCTGAAGGCAAAATTATTGGCTGGATTTTAAAACTGAGACATTCTAAGCAATTAAATTGGTAGTTTATAACAAACAGAATCATTATAAAAATATGTACCTAAAAGGTGATGGACACTTTCTGAATGATCATTTTATAAAAATGTAAAGTAGTGTTGCTTGCAAGCAAATGATGTTTTTTTTGCATAGCTTTCATGGTGAAATGATCAAAAATATCTTAATAAGTACAGAGGACTTGAGTAATAGGAGCAAAAGGCAGTAAATTATCATTATAATATAATGAGAGTGTACATCTGCAAAACGACATAGAGGTTAGAGGAATTTCCAAATAAAAACATTAAAAACAAATGCACAAAGTTAAACAGCAAGTATGTTATGTCACTAGCCTATATTTAATTCATAAAGGAGAGACAGCCTTTTCCCATTTTTTTCCTTATTGTTTTTATTTTTTTTATTTTTATTTGGCAGATTTCTTCATTTACAATAGCATATTAAAGTCAAAATTCTGTGCATCCAATATATCTGAATAATTAGAAAGCATAAAAGTTAATAAGCAGTAAATAAACTTGCACCTTCCAGTCTTAGTTACTTTGAGTCATTCCTGCTATTTACAATGAAATAAAGAACTTTACACTAAAATATCCTAAATAATAAGCAGTGCCAATAACATTAATATATTGGTATGGGGCAAGGCACCTTGTTGATTAACTCTTCTGTCTTATTACATGTAGTGACAAGAACAACTATGTGAAGCCTTTAGAAATAACTACATTTACGTAAAAATGTGTCTTAAAATAGGGTTTGAATTTCATCTAAGTTTGGTTTAACCAATAACACACAAATTATTGTACTGTTCTTGCATATAATGAACATGTCATTCAAATATTTACAGTGTAAGTGGAAAAAGTGTGTGAACCCCTATGGTGATGATTTCGCCAACGCTAACTGGAGTCAGGAGCTACAAAACCTGGAGTCCAACCAATGAAACAAGATTAAAGTTATAGTATAGAGCTACTTTAACTGATAAAAATGGCTCAGATAATTTGATTTTGTTATTCACAAGAAGCATCTGCTGATATGAGGCATGAAGTGCAAAAACGAGTCCTCAGAAAATGAACAATCAAGAACTGTTGATATGCATAAAACTGGAAAGGGTGCATACGATGGAGGGGTGATCATAATTTGGGGCTGCTTTGCTGAATCTTAGCCTGGACAACTTGCCATCATCAAGTTTATCAAGGAATCCTACAGAATAATGCTGGCGTAAGCTGTTCACCAGTTTAAGCTCAGTAGAACTTGGGTGATGCAGCAGGGCAATTACCTTAAACATAAAAGTAAATCTATCTTCAAATAGGTCAAGCAACCACAGCATTCGCTTCTCTAAAGTGATGCTTGTGGAAGCGAACAAATATTTCCATTCCGACCAAAATCCGCCTTTTCCGGACGCTGATCCTGCCGATTCTACTTTATGTATCTGAAACGTGGACGATGCTCAAGGTGGACTTCAACAAACTCGAAGTTTGCCAGATGCGTTGCCTCCGGCATATTTTACGAGTATCACTCCGAGACCGCCTTCGAAATGAGGACATCCGATGGAGATGTGACAACCTACCACCAATACGAGGAACAAATTCAAACACGTCAACTGCGATGGTTTGGCCATGTATGTCGAATGGATGCGAGCCGACTACCACACCAACTCCTCTGGCGTGAACGACCCACCTAGTCGTGAATCCAACGAATGGCACCGAAGAAAACATGGCTAAAACAGGTCGAAGATGACATCAGAAATCGCAGAATAAATCTTGACGAGGCCAGAACAATTGCCAATGATCGGCATGCATGGAAACGAGTTGTGAAGGAGATCCGACAACCGTTGTTACCCACAGCAGCGTATGGGCTTAGGAGCCAATCCAGACCCAACGTTAGCTAGGAATCAAAGTAGAAGAAGAAGAAATCTATCTAGAATGGCTTCAAAAAAGAGAAAATGAATCTTTTGTAGTGGCCTAGTCAGAGTTCACACCTTAACGCAATGGAGATACTGTGGGATAACCTCAAGAGAGCTATTCATGAGAAATTCTACTATTATAGCTGAGCTGAAATAGTTCTGTAAGGAAGAATGGTCCAAAATTCCTCCTGAACATTGTGCATGTCTGATCCACAGCTTCCGGAAGTACTTGTCAGAGGTTAGTGCTGCTAAATGAGATTTGACTATTTATTAAATCCAAAGGTTCACTTACTTTCTCCACAGCTCAGTGTGAATTTTTGACGAATAAATGAAATATTACAATTGTTTGTGTGTCATTAGCTAAAGCATATTGTATTTTTCTATACTTTTGAATTAGATGATGATCAGATCGCATTTTATGAGCAGTTAATTCCACTGAGTTCCTACTTTTTTTTAAAAATGTCCCTGATCATATTCTATGTGAATTTTTAACTTTTTTCATGGTTTTGTTCATGTGTCCTGATTTTTCTCATGCTCATTTTGTTTTACCCAGCAGCCCAAAAGCCAACCACCGAAGCTACTCAATGGCACAGTATTCTTGGGGTGGCTGGCATTTGCATTCTATTTAGGTAGCACTGCTACAGCATTGTTTGTGGTTTTCAGCACTAGGTCGCAAAACTCTCAAAATAATTTCTATTTAATTATTGGAGACAAACCTGCGAATAGGTGGATCCGCAAATCATAAACCTATGAATCGCAGGGGCCGAACTGTATATCCATACATACGTATTAGAATCTGTACAAGAACCAATCTGTTTTCTGTAGAAGATATCCTTGTTACAGTGGGTTTGTCAGTAACAAAACCAGAAAATGTTTGCAAGACAGGAACACACAGTATTCCAAACAGGAAACGGTTACTCCTAGTGCGCACACATAACCATGTACACTCACACAAAGCACATTTTTATACCACTTGAACAGATAATGCATTGTTTGACTTTGGAAGAAATTTCAAGAGTCTCAGTAGAAAATGGAAACAAACATGGCAAGAATAAGCAATCCCTGCAGAGTACTAGGAACCTAGTCCAGAAGGCAGGTGAGATCCAAACGGTGTGAAGCATCCAGATACGATACTTTTGAGAAGAGTTTAATTTGTTCTAGTTTAGCTAACTCTCACTGCCTTGAACATTTCTTATTTCTTTTAAATTAGGTTCATTAAAAAAATGCATGAGTGTTTCTGACTAGCGCAACTTTTGCATCTTTCACTTGTCTGACTAATGGGAGCTTTGCTTGCTCCAGGAACAGCAGTGATGGCAGGGCAAACTACCCTAAAGCCAATGAAAACTTTGCCTGAAATGTTGAGTGATGAAACATGTCATTTTCAGCCTGCATTGTTTAGTTTTACTGAGGTTTAAATAGGGTGTTTAAAATATGATTAATATACTTTGAGCCAAGAAAAATAGGACTTGTTTTAAAACAAATGATTTGATTCAATTAAAAATATGAGTTAAGTGGAATTAAATGACTTCAAAAAGAATAAAATAAATTGAGATGTGAACAAAATGCAAAATAAACTATCAAATGTCGGATGCATTTAGAAATGTTCTCGTAAAAGAAGCAAATAAAATACCTATTTGCATTGATATTTATAGGTCAAGGTTTAAGTGCTTTCCATCACTGTCTGGGTGTTGGAATGTGTGAATGTGTGAATCCAAGAGATTTTGTGGGGTACAGAATTGCTTGTTGTTCAGATCCATTTTATGACTGGACTTCCTAACTGACTTGTACAATGTGCAGCCCTTTAAATACTACTCTTCCTTTTGATAAACCTCTTCTTGAAAACAAGGTTTTGGGAGTAGGTGGGATTTCCCCTACATCATAACAACATAAGACATTTGACAAGGAGACCATTCAGCTTATCAAGTTTGTTTGTTTAGCTAATAACTAAGCTGTCCCAATATCTCATCCAGATACTTCTAGAAGCAGAAACTATGACAACCTTTAACTACATGACTTGGTAGTTTATTCCAGATTCCAACAACTCTTGGAGTGAGGATGTGCTTCTTGGCTTTAGTCTTACATGGACGTCCCCTAAATTTCCATTGGTGTTCTCAAGTAAGTGATTTCAAAGAATTCTGCTGGATCTATTGTATCAATGCCTTTGAACATTTGGAAGACCTGAATTAGGTCCACATGGTGTCTCCTCTGCTCAAGATCAAACAGATTTAATTCCCTGACTCTGTCTGAGTAGAACATGTCCTTAAGTCTCGGAATGCACCTTGTTCACTGGCATGGCTGGGTGGGGCGGAGGGGATGGTCCGCCCCAGGTGGTACTTTTTAATAAACTTTAGTATTAGACTTTTTTGACAATCTTGTTTGATAGGGCTATGGCAAGGTAAAGTATATTATCTATATCAAAATTACACCATGTTTAATGTTTAAAAATTATTACAAATACATATATTGCAAAGGTATATTTTACAAATGTGAATCTTGACCAGTATGCCAACCTCTCTCTGTAGGGACAAACCCTTCAATCTCATTAATAATATTTTATTACTCTCTGAATCTCAAGATGAAGTAAATAATGAGAACAGTGGTGGGGGAAGAAGTATTAAAAAAGAATGAAGGGGCATTATTGAAATATTTCAATTCGTATTTAATAATTAAAAATGCTAAAAAAAAAAAGCTAAAATTTTTGTTGTTTTCAGTTTTTGTATAATATATATTATGTTTTATTTTGTAATTGCCACTCCAGGCAACAAAAACTCTAGCTACGCCACTGACTTTGTTGTTCTTCTTTGCAGACCTACTGAAAATATTTTGGAACAAGTAGAGTTCATGTAGGATAATGTTAAATATATGCAGCATATATGGTTTAGATTTCAAACAACGCAGTAAGCAAAGGAGAATCAAGGTGACAAGATACTGAGCTGTTAGGAGAATTCAACCTAAGCACAAGCCATGTTGACTGCACAGATCACAAGTACAAATTGTTGTAAACAATCAGTGGTGCTACACATATTTTCTTTTTATTAACATGACAAATTAACCTGCGGCTTAGATGAAAACTTCACATGGGTATGGATTTCACCTGTTATGCTCAAAAGTGTAAGTTTAGAATTAAATAGTTGTAGTGATAAGTGGAAAATATCTTTGTCTCTGGGACCACTACTCGGATCAGGAACTCCGTCTATGACTGCATTACAGTTGGATTTTTCATTTTAGAATTGCAAAAAAAAAAAAACAGCTGGAAAAGTGGGAGTTTTTTGTTCCCAGTGTTCATCTATCTTCTGAATACAGAAGTAATTTTGCAGATGTTAAGGTATTTACATTCACCACAGTCTCCTCATGCAGTGATAATGTGTTAACTTAATACTGAATTATTAATTATGAGTCTACCGTGCTTAAGGGGGTTCATGACATGCAGCCTTTACTGAAGTACATGTGGAGCATAGTTTAGTGCACATGCAAATGCTTATTTATAATGGTGGAGAAAGAGATTTGGTCCAACATCTGGGGGCTGAACCTGTAACACTGTGGTTGAGCTCGTCAGCCATTTAGTCACACCATTGTCCAGCTAATTGTCCATATTTGTTTATCCTCCAAAAATATCTAGATAGCAATACTTTTGGCACGTATTGTTCATCTTCAGATAGAATAACAAATTGGAATTTGACTATTATGCTCACTGACTGAAGGAATGTGCTCATTGTTATACTTGTGACTTTTTAAAAGTTTCCAGTACAGTTGATTCCACATTGATGATGGTGGGGAAATCAGCAGGACACATTTGCTGAAGAAGCTTTCACACTTTCACATTAAAAGATGTGCTAATGACATACGAAACTGTGCATTCTGCCAAAATCCTCATCATTTAAAAATAGTAAGAGTGGGGATTTTATTTCTTCTTCATATAGTGAAAACACATAAAATAAATAAACATAACCTGAATTGATTTTGCTTCAAATCATCATAACTTTATTACCACGAATCAGCTGCCTTCCATTTACGTTTTTCTTAAACATTAGGGACTTTAAGTTTAACCAGCAGGAATGTGTTTTAACAGAACATTATGTGAGCCGCTGATTCGAAAACATGATGAAATACTGTGCATTTTTTTCTTATAAGCTTGTATGCTGAGGTACGGTACCATAAGGTTTTTATTAGAGGTTTGCTCTTAACACAAAACAATCTGAGACTCTTAAATTTACAGTTTTTCCATTTTCCCTTTTGTGGCCTATCTAAGTTTAATTAACTCCATTAATAGAGGAGACACTTGCCACATGAGAGCCAGTAGGTCTGATTCCCACACTTGGCACATTTTATTTTTAGTCATCAGCAAAAGAATTTTCAAAGCTAACTAGCCCAGTTATTCCTTACTTGATCATAAGGAAAGAACAAAAGCATGAGAAGTGAAAGAAACCATTCAGTTAATCAGTTTGGTTAGATCACTGAACATAAGGCATTTGACAAACAAGACGAGGCATTCAGTCCATCAGGCTTCTTTGTTTAGCTAAAGCCGAACTGTCCCAATACCTCATGTAAGTTGTCAGGGTCTCTGCTTCAACTACATGTCTCTGTAGTTTGTTTCATATTCCTTCAGTTCTTTGAGTAAAGAAGTACTTACTGGCTTGAGTCCTAAATGCACTTCCCCTTAATTTCCACTGGTGTCCTCGAGTAGCTGATTTCCTGTTAAGTTTAAAGAATTCTTCTGGATCCATCTGATCAATACCTTTGAGAATTTTCAAGTCCTGGATTAGATCCCCATGTGTGTTCTCCTTTACACAGCTTCAAGTGCTGCTATGTCTTTCTTATAACATGGTGACCAAAGCTCACACAATACCCCAGATGCAGTCTCACTACTAAATTATATATATTCTATTGTCCTCGATGTTCAGAAGATATTCTCCTAAATGCTAATTATTATTAAATACGGTATTACTATTTACGCATTTGAGAATTATGAAGACATAGGTTAAGCAAATACATAATTTTGCCCATGATTTTGTCATTATTCATTAGCATCTGTTTGCTATTTTTGTTTAATAATGCACTAGACCAGGGGTCCTCAATCCCAGTCCTGGAGGGCCACAGTGACTGCAGGTTTTTGTTCTGACCTGGTTGCTTAATTAGAAGGCAATTCTTGCCAATAAAGCACTAACAAGCTATGAAATTAAATTAACTCTGCTATGTCAGGTCATTCTCATATCCTAGATTTTCTTTCCCTTTCTATCATGCAAATGATTTGAAGGCTAAAATGGACGAGTAATTCTCAGTCCTTCACTTTTTTCTCTTCATTTTTCTTCCAAGTATTTAATTAAACCCAATAGTGCAGATAAATACACACAGGTGTAAATGTAAATAAGCTAAATGGAGAAATGCTGCTCTCTCTTGTCATTTGCATGTTATTGATAATAAGGAGCAATTAAAATAGCTGTTTAAGACAAAATTAAGCAATAAGGGCTCAAAATCACTAAACTGAAGCAGAAGTGTTACTTTAGCAATAAGTGCTTTTTATTAAGCAACTGGGTTGGAGCAAAAACCTGCAGCCACTGCGGCTCTCCAGGACCGTGATTGAGGACCCCTGACCTAGACTACCTAAAAAGTAATTGAGTTTTATCTTAAACATGGTTTATTATTTAATGTTATTTTCTTTAATGAAACACAAAATATTCTGTAACATTTACGTGTTTGGAAAATGAATATTTGGAAATCTGAAACTTGCACTTTTCTACTGACATACTAATGCAAAGAACAAAATATTAACATCTAAGACAAAATTTACATTCAAAATCAAAAACTTTTGCACAGTACTGAATATACAGTATATTCATTTTACAGAATATTTAAACTTTTTTTGTTAAAAGAAATTAGAGTAAAATATGAAATATGAAAAAAAAAACAATTCTCAATGAAATTGCATCTTAGTACAAGAGGAAGTGGCTTCAGTTTCCTACAGTTAAGACTGTACTGGTGTCTGGTGACTACATCATTATTAAAATGACTAAGCAACATTAGACACGATTGACAGTGAAGGGCATGGCATAGGATGTAGTCGACTAGGTGCCATGACAGTCTTCTTTTGTAGGCAGCTTTACTGTTCTTCCTAACTTTATTTCATTAGCAACATTTTAATTATAAAGCATTCAATATTCTAAAACTGTACTTTGTTAAATGTGACTTTACATTATTACATGACTGAAGGTCACACAATTAGTCTGTAAATCAGCTGATTTCTTTCACATTTATTACACATTATAAAGTTGCATTCCTTTGTTTGGACTTCTGCAGTCAGACTGATATCTTAATCGGTCATCCACGTAGATCACTAGCGTCACAGATGTCTGACCAGAGAAGCCTGCAGTGTATCATTTCTTATCATAATGTAGGTTTGTCACTGGAAATCATCATTTGTGAATACAGTAAGTGTCTAAGAATTGTGTAATACTACATCTTTACTTTATTTTCACATTTCTTTTCTTATTACATGCAAGGGAGTTTTGACCACTCTGACCTGTCTTGAACATTCACTTAGAGTTATGAACAGCTAAAGATAAGAGCCTTTACAAACTCCAATCCTCCCTCAGGGCTGACCTTGTTCATCCGTCATGTGATGGTTGAGAGAAGGGAGTTCCAGAAAACTTTAAAAACTTTACTCTAGTCACCTGGGACCTTTGCATAGAAATAAATGTAAGCTTTCTCATACCGAAAACGCAAAGCTTTGTGAAACTCCACTAAGACAAAAACATGACCACAAATGGTACTTATAAGTGAATTATTTACATTTTTAGAGAGTCTGTTCCATGTTTAATAGAAAAGTAGAACATTTTAGATATTTATTTGGCTATAATTATACAAAAGTTGTGCAAATTGAAATCAATCACTTGTTCTGTAGTCTGAGGGTTCATGCAACTGTTATTTTCCTGGGAAAAAATAGCTTTTTCAAATATTGCAATTCCCACAGAATAAAGTGGACATAAAGCAAAGCATTTAGAGTTTACTTCGTGTTGCTAGACGTGCAATCATTCAAAATCAATATTTTACTTTGTGCACGCTGAAAACAATGTTGAACAAAACTTCACTTATACTTTGATAATGAATAATAATAATTCTTTACATTTATATAGCACTTTTCTCACTACTGTGTTGTCGACCAGTAGTACAGCAGCACAAATGAAATGTAGGGGTGCCAACCGGGCCACCATGTTTACTTGATAAAGGCAGGAACAAAAATAACAGACACTTGATGGCGGTACAACTAACAAAAAGTAAATCTGTCATAGGCTAAGGCAAAGTTAATGCAAGAAATGGTCAAGTTTCAGGCTTGCTAAATGAGAAGCCTCCTTAATGGAGTGCCCTTCTTTTATAGTTCATGGACCGGAATAGGCAGGGTCAGCTGACCTCATTGAGCATCTTCTCAAAGTTGCAATTGAAAAAGGAGGCAAGGTAGTGAATGCTTGAGCCCCCTGGTGGTACTGCTTGCCCAGAAGGTGACCCACTGATGTGTATGTGTGACAACTTGTAGTGTTTAAATAGATTTACACAAATTGTTCATTCATCAATTAATTTCCAGAACCAGCTTTCTCCAGTAAAGGGTTGAAGATTTCTGTTTTAACAACGTTGGATGAAAAGACAGGAATCAACTCTGACCATGGCAACGGCCAATTAGTATTTACCTAAACTCACTGACAATGGACAATTGATCAAATCTAACATGTACAGATATGCAATGCAATAAACCAAGCACCCCAAAGAAATCCCACACATGAGCGGAATGTGTAATCTTACATGGGTGGTCACCTACCTTGTGAGACACCATAGCAAAGAAAATCAACTCATCACCTCAAACTGCTCCTTCTGGTGAGGGTTGTTGTGGCAGCAGGCCACAGAGGCCAACCCAGATTTCATTGTCTCCAGGCAATAAATATAATCCCATCATTCCAGCATGTTCTGAGTCTGCCATAGCACCTCTGCCCAGTGAAATGGGAGTTGTCTGGCGGGCATCCTTACAACATCGCCAAACCACCTTAACTGGGTCCTCTCTATCTGGAAGAGCAGCAATCCTTCTGACAGCTCTCCTGAATTGCTGAGCTTCTCATCCTATCACAGAGTGTCAGCTAAGTGGCTCAGTGACAAATCTTCCTTTCCGGCTCTTGTACACAAAATCTCATTACCCACAGTTCATAACTATTGGTGAGGACAGGGATGTAGATCAACCGGTAAACCAAGAAATTTGTCTCTGCAAATCATCTCTGCTATATTTTAACTCCCCCTTGCAATTATTAATATGAAAATAAATCTGAAAAAAAAGAATGATGTATGCAGATGTAATGTTTATTTTAATAAGCATCAACATTGGCATAACAAAGTACTCCACATCCTGGGCATGTCAACACATTTGTAGAGTAACTCATGCAGGATCTACATATTACATAGAAACACGTCTCTGACACACTGTGTCTGTAGATGGGAGGCAAGAGAAAGAAAGAAAATCATTTTTATGATTAATTTAGCAGCTTTAACTGATTAAGTATGTCATCAAATTAGATTTCTTAATACATCATAATGGAGCAAAATTGCTAATGTTCTGAAAAATGTTGAACTACTTAAGTGAAAAGTGCAAGGACACCAGTAGTTACATCTCTCGTAAGTGCTCAAAATACACTAAAATGGGCAAAAATGAATGCACTGGGTTGCGTATGTCAATGGGATTACTGTAATTAAACTGTCCAGTGTTTTTACCTGCCTGGCACCCCAAGTTGCTCACATAGTCCGGGCCACTCATAACCCAGAATTGAATTATGCAGGCCTAAGAATATTATATTATGTTACGTAGCTTATAAACAGAAACCCTTTTACTGTCAACTTTCTACATTTATAATGTACCTCTCAATATGAGTGTGCAGTGACCAACTGTATTAAAGATTTCTTTTTATTTCTCTTACTTTATCTTCTAGTGCAAAGAAACATTGCTGTTAGTGTAATACATTTAAACTGGAAACTGACAATTCTGTAAACATATTTAAAGAAAATGAAAGTCTAATTACATTCAGTTTTCTGCTTTTCCTCAGCCAATGCTTAGTCACTGAACGCTTAAGACTATCCTGGAAGAACTGGTCTCATGAACTATGGATGGGTGCCTGTTTACCACACATTTGCTCACTCATATAAGGCCAGTTTAGAGCTACCATTCAATGTACATGGCCTGTTTAAAATTATTGAGCAGTGTTTTTAATTTTTTTTTTTTTTTTTTTGAAATTCATTTTTAGTTTATTTGCATTTTTTTCTCATCTTGTGCTTTATGACATCATAAATGCTGACTTTGGGCTGGGTTTCTATGAACAGCCTAGAGCAGGGGTTCCTAACCTGGGGTGCAAGATGGCTTTCAGGGAGTGTGACAAAGGGGAAGTGTACGTCACAATTCATTGAATCTGAGTGAGGTGCGTTGTCTGACTTTTTCGTGGTGCAATTGGTGCCTTGCAGTGTGTTGTGACTTGTAGGTCATTTATTAGTTAGTGCTACCATTCTATAATATTAAAAGAATAAAGCATGGCGGATACAATTGTCACCTGTAAATGAGCTGGAGAAGTTCATGTTCTTGTGGGTTCCTTGCTGTGGGCAGATCACTCATAAAGGTGAATAACTTTTTTTAAAAGAACAAAATCTGAACCTTGTAATGATCTGTAGAGAAGGGTGAGGTCTAGTATTAATTTCGGTGCAAGTCCTGATCAAGAAACATCACTGATTTCAGGGTCTGATTGGCATTGGGACAAGGGGGATTGAATTGGAAGAAACACCTGCTGCTTACACTCAGCCCATCTCTCCTGCTGGTGGTCCTGGCAGTAGTGCACCAATTTTAACTGTGTGGTGCTTTTGATTTTGAACTGAAGTGCAGGTACTATTGGGGGACAAAGCTCATCGACTGTGTTTCATTGCTTAGCAGCACACCAGCACCTGTCACTTTGCATGGATACCTTAATCACAGGATACCTCAATCATCAATCAAGTGTCTAAGCTTCACGGGTAACACATTTACAAAATTACTGGGATTTATAAAGGTAAAGTGCTCAATTTACATTTAAATATTATGCACTGAGTTAAAACCTTTCTTTTTTTAAGTTCATTCATCTGCAACACTGTATGTGGTTCAATTTGTAGTTCAAAAATTAGAAATTTGACTTCTCCATCTTCAAATGTGACATTAATTTTGTAAGGGATATGAACATAAACATTTTCTACCGGTGTGGGGAAAACAAAAGATTGGGAAACACGGCCATAGAGTCACAGTGCTGTCAGTTCATGTGCATGTGTCAGATGATGTTGGGTTAGACACTATTTTATTTAAGACCGAAGGGTTGCTAAGGCTGTTTGACTGAACTTTAAAGGAAACATGTTTTGGGGACTTGAATAGTGTGTATTTATTCTTTAAATTGCAATTTTTATTTATTTATCTTTTACTTGTTGCATTTTAGCAAAATTATTTAAGAAAATTCCACAAAATAGATTTCACAAAAGTCAGATGTGAACACCTACCTGACATAAACTAACTCCTTTGAGCAAAAAAAAAAACAACAAAAAAACAATGCAAATAAATAGAAGTTGAAACAAAAATTCACAAACAAGAAAAAGACACAGGTACCAATATCCAAACAAACATCCTCACCATAAGTGACAAACGGAAGGAAGGAGGTCAGCATCAGGCCATCAAACAGGTCAACAGTTATAATCCTGTCACTGTCACAACAGCAAATAACATAAATCTAAGGAACAATATGATACTGTTTAAACAATCACCATTGAAAAAAATTATTGTAAAATTCTTCTTCTAATATAATTTCCTCATCAGAACAGGACAAATATCATACAAGGGGTGCAATAACCATTAAATTAAAGATGCATACAAAGGAAAAGGTAAAAAAAGTATGTCATATCTTTAAATTCAAATTCAAACATATTATTTGGACTGTCAGTCTTCTCTAATTCTAAGACACATAAAAAGTGAACCCAGACAAGTTCTTTCAAGCTGAATTAGCCCACTAGGCCTTTATTTTAAAAAGATTTGGAAAAAAATAATTTAGTATTTTGTTTAACCCTCAATGGTTCCTTGGGGTGCGTTCTGCACCCCATGCCCATTTCTATGGCTACTACCATGTTATTATTAACATTTCAGCAGTTATCCTCTAGGACATTGTAAGTGCACTAGTTTTTCATACGGTCATGCATAAAATGATAGAAAAAGTGTTAACGTCAATTATCGCTGGCATATTTTCATCAGGGGTGCAATATGCACCCCCCAAAAAACTTAATTTTTGACAGAAGTCTGTGGAGATTCTCAGCTATCCAGGTCATGGTTATCCTAAAAAAGAGTTATGCTGGACTTTGTTTCCGTCCAGAGTGCTTTCTCAATTCTAACTGATTGGTTGGCAAAGTTAAAAGAACTGTATTGTAGGTGGATTGGGAGGAGAACTGATTCAAATGAACGACTGTCGTTGAACAGAGGCGGTGGCCTTATACATAATCTATCACTGACCTACAATGCAGTTCTTTTAACTTTACTCAGACGGTTCCATAGTCGTTCACGCTGAGAGGATGACTGGTTCAAATAAACGACCGTCGTTGAACAGAGTTGAACAACTAGTCCCATTCAGAGGACGACGTCTATTTAGGCAGTACATTCCCAGTAAGCCTGCCAAATATGGGATAAAGGTGTGGTGGTGCTGTGACAGTGCCACATCTTATCCACTGAATGCAGAGGTCTATCTTGGGCGGCAACCGAATGAAGTCAGAGATCATGATCAGGGTGCACGTGTTGTGAAAGCAATGGTATCACCTTGGTACAAAAGTGGTCGTAATGTAGTGGGAGATAACCTGTTTACAAGCGTTGCACTGACAGAAGAATTGCTTACACAGGGTATGACCTATGTAGGAACGATGCGCAAGAATAAACAAGACATTCCTCTGAGCATGATAGCAAAAAACAGAGACGAATTTTCTTCGATCTTTGCATTTGATGGCAACAAAACTTTGGTATCATATGTCCCCAAAAAAGGAAAGTCGGTCATCCTTTTGTCGACAATGCATCACGACAAGGCTGTTGATGGTATGAAACAAAAACCAGAGATCATCCTTCATTATAATGCTACTAAGAGCGCTAGATAACATGGATCATTTGGCCTGCATCTACTCTTGCAAACGAAAAATCGACAGGTGGCCAATGGTCCTGTTCTTCAACATGCTTGACACAGCTGCCATTGCCAGTTTCGTGATCTGGATGTGCAATAACCCTGATTGGAACAAGTCATCCAAAGCGATACGTCGTCGCCAGTTCATCGTGAGTCTCGGGGAGTCTCTTGTCGAGCCACTGATTAAAAGATGTTTGGACAATGCAGCCCAGCTCAGAAGACCGATCATGGATGCAATCCAACTTCTAGAGCTGGACTCTGGAGAACTAGAAGCAGGAACTGAGAGACCAGCTAAAATGAAGAAGACACAGGGACGTTGTCACCTGTGCCCGCGTGAGTTTGACAGGAAGACACGCAAATTCTGTGATAAGTGCTCTAGGCCTGCTTGTCCAGCACATTCTGTCAATAAATCAAATGTACTTTGTGACAAATGCATATAACTTTAGACATGTCATTTGCAGAAATCTTAAACGTTTGCATCTAAAAGGTGTGATAATATATATTTTACAATCTTATTAGAACATTGGAATTAAAATGGCACTTACATCGCGGCAGTGAAGGGGTCGGCTAGACGGAATGTGCATTATATGACCAGTCCCTCCGCTAGCCCCCACTGCCGCAACCCCATTAACTGCACTATTTCACTGCATAAGCTGTGTATGCATCATGCACTTACCTAATAAACGCATCTTAACTTTAGTTCATTGAATTTGAGCTTGGTACCATTGAATTATATATACCAACGAATAGGGGTGCAATTTGAACCCCAAGGACCTGGAACGTAACTTTCTAACAAGGACCCATTGAGGGTTAAGAATAGGCAGGTTAGCTAACAATATAATTAAACATAATATTTTGGTAACTCATACAGTTACAGTTAACAAGAACTCACATCAGCAGACGATGACCTATATAAAAAAAAATCTCCTTATGCATTTGATAAATTTGTAAACTGACTTTGAAAAGACAGGGAGAGAGCAAAAGAAACTTAACATAAGGTTTATAAAAGTAAAGGGATAAAATTTCTGTTATGAGTCAGGAGCTCAGGAGCACATACTCCATGAGCTATGATATCTTTCTGTCATTTTGACTATTCTATATGGCATAACAGTGAAGCAAAGTGTAATCTGTCATTTGTAATTTTGTTTTGTTTTAGTTATGAACTTCCCCAAAGTCAATTGTTCCTGTAAATAGTAAGTATTAAAATGTAATAGAACGGGTGCTAATAAATGTTACACCTCATAGTTCACATGCACTGCGTTTCTTTGCTCAGCCACCAGAAGCACAGTGGATGCTGTAAGGGGTAGGTGGTGTTTTCAGCTCTCCCCAAACGCTTCCTAATTTTTATTTTGTTTTGTCATGCTTACTATTTGGAAATGTTCAAGTGTATATTAAGTCATGTGTATTTTTCCTAAGTTCTTACAGGTAGTTTTTGTTTGTTTACTTTTGGGAAATAAAATGTTAATGGTTATTTTTCCATGGTGAACAGCATTTTACAGTAATTCGGCATTGTGTACAATATTACCATGTATATATTTTGGGTTTTAATTTTTATTTCAAACCTTATTTTATTTATTTTGTATTAATAGTCATGCTTATAATCATTCATAATCAATTTTATTTATTATTGGCGGCACGGTGGCACAGTGGTAGCACTGCTGCTTTGCATTAAGGAGATCTGGGTTCACTTCCCGGGTCCTCCCTGCGTGGAGTTTGCATGTTCTCCCCGTGTCTGCATGGGCTTCCTCCCACAGTCCAAAGACAAGCAGGTTAGATGCATTGGCGATCCCAAATTGTGCTTGGTGTGTGTGTGTGTATTGCGGTGGTCTGGCGCCCTGTCTGGGATTTGTTCCTGCCTTGAGCCCTGTGTTGCCTGGGATTGGCTCCAGCAGACCCGTGTTAGGATATAGTGGGTTGGAAAATGACTGATTTATCATTTAATGGGGTTAGGGGAGAAGCTGCTGTGTGACCCCCTGTTCTCTTTTCTTTTTGTTTCTGGAAAAAAATTAAAAATCTCTGTTTTGCCCCTACGTATAGAGAAAGACAGATTCTAGTCCACTACAATAACAACAACAACAACAACAGAGTCTAAATAAGCATTATGGTCTATGTACTGTACATACTGTGTGTTAAAGCGCTGCTGCTCTATTGTGGTATGGCATGTTTGCATTTCCAATTAGACAAAAATGTTGACTTACTTTATTTAAGTTATTCGTTTAGACATGCAGTCAGAAGGTGCCTCGTGTGTGGTTCTGCAGGAGTGGAGTCAATGTCATCTGGCACATTTGCTAATTCGGATGTATTGAGTACTCAAATCTCCTGTGGAACTTTTTACCAACTTTCTTAGCAGCAGTCCTTTAGATAAAGTGTGACACAACATTTATTTCAAATGCACATTTTGAAATCTATATTTTTACAAATGTAGCTTCCTGTTTTTCAACCTTACATTGACTCTGACACTGTCATTGTAACTGAACAACAGAAAGCACACACAGAAGCAGTAATAACATATTATTCACTTTTACCACTAGTCCACTGAGGTCTGCAAAAGCAAATGTATAATCTGATTTTAAAGGAAGGTCCTTCCCTTGCAAAAGGTTATGTTTATATTTAACACATCCAATGTGCTCTCTTCACATGATACACACTTTTACAGTATATCTTTAATAGGGTTCTTTTTAGGATAATTTTTGGGTGTAGAGTTTTATTTTTTCTGTACACAGTTTATCATAATCAGAAGCTTACTGCCTGTCAGACCAGATTAACAACAGCACCATTACTCCTTACAGTCCAAGAGTTTGTGCACTGCCTTCATAATGCATTGGACTGGTTAAAGGATATGACACTCAGTGAGTCGTCTCATTGTTCTGCCGTAATTTTAAGCAAAACTCATTCAGGATTGTTTCCAGGTTTACATATTATATTTCTAGAACTGCAAGACTACCCATACAACACATTTCTTGAGAATGTAAATGGTATAAACATTAAATAAATTAATAAGAAATGCAGGAAATGTATGTTCTGCAGTGCAGGCTGGGTTCCTGCCTTGAGCCCATTGCTGCTAGGCCACTGAATTGCAACCACAAAAAATTGACACATGGAAGTAGAAAAGATAAAATTGATAAGAGAGAACCAAACAGAAGAAAGAGAATTTTAATGAAATAGGCTTACAAAATATTTAGTATATGCTAAGCTCTTATCATAAACATTTTAACATAATCAGCAGCACATCTGCTTTACATTTTTAACAGGTCCATCTATTTAAACAAAGGTAGCAATGGAATATATTTCATCCATCATTTATAAAAAAAATGACAAACAAAATTCAATTACTCCTCATATTTGCAACTATAATGATAAACAGCCAGAATAATAATGCATTTCCTAAATTGTGTTAAATGGGAGTAACAGCTGTGAGGGAAAGCTTAAATAAATGATGCTTTTCAAACTTTGTATCACATCTCTTAACATTAAAAAAAGAGTCAACCTTCTCTTATGCTGATGATACCACAATAATCAAAAAGTGTTAACCACATTCTTTACTTTATCTTTAAATAATGTAATGTTTTGAATAGTCAGACATTTTATAGTATTTATAAATTTTTATTTCTTAAGCCCTAAACAAAAATGTAGCTTAAAATTGGCTTAAACTCACAGCCAGCAAACATATAACTTTATTAGACAATTCTAAAACTTAAACATGGGATAGTAAAAGAAATACTTTGCAAACTGTTGTGTATATGTATATAAACAGAGGTGGGTAGTAACGAGTTACATTTACTTGAGTAAAAAAAAATTGTACTTCTAAGAGTAGTTTGACTGCACCATACTTTTTACTTTTACATGAGTGGATTTGTGAGGAAGAAATGCTACTCTTACCCCGCAACACTCGACTTGTTACTTTTTTCCATTTATACATTACACTATATTTTTGCCAGAGAGAAGTCACCAGTGGATCTACTGCATGACTATGTTTCACCACTCAGACTTAGCAACAACAATCACATGACTCCGTTTCACCAATCAGACGTAGCCATGCAGTCACATGACCACACGTAACCTTCCTGCGTCTGCAGCCTGAAAGAGACTTTTTAGTCATGCGGGTCTCCTGTTCACTGCTAAACGATCACAGTTTTACTACAAGAATCTTGAGAAGCTTAACCATCACTTCACTGAGTGAAGAACAAGCACGTTTTAACCAAACATGCACAGACAGTCATGGTAAAGCGAGACTTCCTGTATGTGCACAAGCTGTCTTGTTCTAATGTTATTTTCTATCAGCTGTGCTATTTGGAGAGCAAGTGTGTCATGATGCCAGTCCCCTACAGACTCCCTCTTCCCACATGGGAGTCTGCTGAACACACACCATCGATAGTTATGACCGAGATAAGTTGATATATGAGGATAATTCACTGATGAGGCCAGTGGATAGTGGAAAAAGTGCTCAAGTGCTTTTATTAAAAGTAAAATCAACAAAAGTGTCATTGGTGCAGTGTTCTAAAAAAACAGTACGTATATAAATCCATAAAAATCATTGTTAAAAGTAAGGATAAAAAAATCAATAAACAAATCCGTTAAGAATCCGAGGTTAAAATGCAGACTAACTCCTTCTGATCTCAGCCCCACCTCCTTCTCATTCTCCTGGCTCACCCATTGTTCACGTAGCCAGCGGAGACTCAGCAGCCACAAGCGTCTTAAGGCCGAACTCTATCTTGGCCTTTTTCTTTGATTCCCCCTTCTTTTTTTGTGCTGACCCGTATATATACACTCCCGTCTCCATGGGCCTTAATCACGCGCTGCAGGAAACCAATGAAGCAATTGAGAATGATCGCATCCACACGTGCAGGTGCGACTTGCTCCAACTACCTCATTAACTCCCCACGGTTGTGCAACTGCGCCCACTGAGAGTGACACGGCTTTATGGATTTGAATTTTTTTTTTTTTTGAAGCCATGGACCCGCTACACCACAAAGTGAATATGTAGTATTATACTGTCAGTGTACAGTATATCTTGTCACTGTAAGTAGTTTGCACCTACTGTAGGTATTGGCTTCAAAAGCTTTGTTGTGAAAAACTGAGATTTGGAACTTTGTGTTATTTGTGCATCTTTATTTTATAAATATGATATTTATTTTTACTCATTTTTTTATTTTATTATTTGGAAATAGAAGAATTTGCACATTATTTTAGATTTTTGTCTGTCTTATTACAACATTTTAAAAAAAGAAATCATTTATTATGTCCAAACAGTTACTCAGTACTTGAGTAGTCTTTTCACCAAATACTTTTCTACTCTTACTTGAGTAATTTTTTGGATGACTACTTTTTACTTCTACTTGAGTAATATTATTTTGAAGTAACGCTACTCTTACTTGCGTACAATTTTTGGCTACTCTACCCACCTCTGTATATAAATGATTCTAAATATTACAAAATACAGTGCAGGACCAAGGATTTTTAAAGATCTTTTTCCACAATCACACCTTGTTCCCCCATCAATAAACTGACAGCTGCTGGTTTAAATACATTTTAATATATAATCAGAATAAGTCAGCTTAAGAAAAAGCTGCCTACAACTGGTTCAGCACAATGACTTGGGGCTTTCCTTGTTTGACCACGGAGGGGCACAGGTAAGGAACTCACACTTTAGCCATCCCAACATAAAAAAATGTAATTTTTCGTACATTATTTAAATACAGCCAAATGGTCCTACTCAGATCCAGTTTAAGGACGTACTACAGAGAAAGTACGTAAATAAGTAAGTCTCTGCCATTCATCTGTTAAGTTCATGAAAAGGATGGGTCATGTACCTAGGATTTAACATAACATGTAGGGGATCGAAAATTTTAAAGAAATGGGCAAGACCCTAAGTCAAGAAATACAGTAGATGGGGGTGAGAAATATCAGGAAGACAGTCAGAAAATAGTTGTCAAAGCCAATAACACAAAACTCAAAAATTGTAGTCAAATGTTATTCCTTAGATTATCTTTTATAACTTTCTCACACTTAAGTTGTTGCGATTTGGTAAAGAATAATATTTATAGTAAAAAATATGCCAAAGTGTTTTTAGCAGTGGGTTTGCTGGTGACCAACTAGTTTTCACACTGTCCCATGATGCTTCGTGAGGCCTGCATGACATCACAGAGCTGTAGCAGCCAATATTAAATGAGGCACCTCCCAAAGTATATAACGCTGAGCTTAGTAGTGCTGGATCAAGCTGTATAGTGGATCAAATTTATTTTTCGGTACGGACTTAATAAGAACTTTTTTTTACTGTCCACTAAAAATGACTAGAAAACCTGAAAATATATTTAAAACAAAATGCACATGCAGAAGGAAACTGGAAATGTGTCAATGTATTTGTGTCTTACAGGTAATGACTTTTTGTATGGACTTGTATGTAATGTGTGAGCCTCACCTTTTTGTAGCATTACAGAGTGTTGTGCAGTTCATGTAAACAGGAAGGAGGGAAGGCAAAAGTGTCCAGGAAAAAAAGAAAACTGTACTTTTCAGTTTGAGAGAGTTGAATACTTTCTGTTGAATCTGTGGGGGCAGGCCTCAGAGAATGCATGCTTCCTGTTGCCAATGTCTGTGAGAAATGTTACTGTTCTGATATTTAATTTTATCTCAGTGAAGCATGGGGATGCAGTGGTTAGCACTGCCACCTCACAGCTCAGATCTTATTTTTCACTACAATTAACAGTCCAGCATAGTTTGCTGATACTTCCCTTGCCCACAGGAACACTTAGAAGACCATTATAATCCACTCAAAACTAAATCAGTTACTCATTCCCAATTGACATCAATGCATTTTGCAGTTTGTCAAAGTTCATGAACATTTCCTTGTAGTCTTTTTGAACTCAAGGCAGAATGAATTTTGCAGGTTTCACTCATCTCTAGTAGAGATCCCAACGCTTGCATATGAAGCAATGGGTGAAAGCATCTTTTATAGAAACCATTCTTTCAGCAATGGTACAACCTGCCATAAACAATATGGTGTCAGCTATGAAACCACCACTCAAAATGGCGTCAACTAGGAAGGAAACACTCAAAATCGTGGCAGAAAACACACTATTACAAAATGACTAAATGACACAAAGCGTTCACCCATTTCAGGTCAGAGTATTCTTCCTCTCTCTTTAGGTGAACTAATGTATGAACTCCAGTACGTGTCTTTCTGTGGCTGAAAAGGAAGAACATGCATTGCATCCACAGGAGTTCCTGTTTGTTTTCCCCAGACTTGCCTTGTTGCCACATAATTATGTAATTTTTTAAATTGATTTTCTATAAAGGGGTGACACTGCGGTTAATCTTCCAGTTTAAGGGATATACTCAGTATTTGTAAAGTCAGCCATTTTTTGACAAACATGGTACAAATGCATTTCTCATACAAGATTGTGTTCTGAACTTAAACAAATATCTTGCCGGCACTAGTGCTTCACATTGGTGGCTATGGGGCACAGAGGAAAAGCTTAAAAACTTGTCAAATACAACCATTTTTTAAGCTAAGTCAGTTGTCGAGTACTGATCCTCATCTTGTGATTACAAACACATTGTAAAATAGTTTATACATGTCATTTTTTAACAAAAATATTATGAAGTTCAGCTATTTTAAAAGAAGACCAGCCATGTGCGATAGCTCAGCGCTTAGTCTTTCCATGTAATAACCTTTCACTCCCCACTGGGGATGGTTTCCTCTCGAAAAACCAAATCACAGTAACCTTTTTGTGCCACATGGTTGGTTTTGTTTTAGTTTACTTCCGTATTTATGTGAGAACTCAAAAAACCAACTAGAAAATAAATTTTCCTATGTCGAAAATAGTACAATCAGTCATCTATCTTCCATTAAGTCATCAAAATGAATGGTAGTCATTTTGATCTATGACTTTCCATGATTTCAGTGCATTTGTATAGTCACAATATTTTATTGGGGACTGGAATCATTTGCTCAGTATGACAAGAAGGGAAATTATTTATACAGTGCATACAAACTGTATGAAACTGATGTAGAGGAAGTAAAAGTTTAAGTTGAAGCAATTTTCCTATCCTCTAGATAACATGAAGACTCAATCGGAAGGATATTTTTAAATGTTGAATAAAACTTAATGGAGGTCATAGCCCCTAACTTATGGTCTTTCAACTTATTCTTATACCTTGAATTTGCTTCTCATTTTTTATTTGTGTACGCAATGTTCTGATTTAACATCTGTGTATTTCTTCAGGCAGTGAAGACTAGTCCACAGTTTTACTCTGGAGACTGATTTTCTGCTAGAATCATGTACAATGTTTCCAAAGCTCAGTCTGATTTTGAATATTCCCTTTGTTTCATACATCTGGTTTAGTTTGACAATGCCAATAATCTCTTTGAAGCAGACATCTTCAGTTTTCGTTCCAATTTGTTAAAAATCGGAGGGCTTTTATATTGGGGTATTTTGCTGAGTCAGATTAACAGAGAAACTGGGACAATTTTTTTTACCAAACATGTACAAAGTACTCTGTACAGGTATTTTTTATGATAATCAAGTTGCAGTATATTGCACATTTTTCTATTTTGTACAATGCTGCTAAGGCTGCAAAAATTGCTTTTTAATGTCATTTCCTGTATTATTGGCCTCATCACACCTGTATTAAGATCCAGGGGTCAGATATCTTTTATGTCAGCATTATTTTACAAAAAAAATCCCGGAAATCATTTTAAAAGTAATTTATGAATAAAATGTATTTTATGTGTAGTGTTAACAATGGCATTACATATCTGGAGCCCAAAATTATTTAATTGACATTTCGTTTTTTTTTTATTAATTTTATTGCAATCCATACAAAGCAATCAAGTTTTTACAAAAAGAAAAATTGAGTTAAGAAAAGATCGATCCCCACCCCTGAGAGAGAGAGCAAGCCAGACGGCGTAAAATTTGACATTTCAATCAAAGTGAAATAGACAAAACTTGGATTTCTGGGTGTATGCAAATCAGGAGAAGAATGGGCAAAACATAAAAATTAAATGGATCTGAAATCTGTTGTGAACCTTGCCCCGGACACAGACAGGCAGACACGTTAATGCCACCCACAAACACAGGTTTATTTTCCATTCTTCTGTACAATCCTGCTCACCAACCCCCAATACCCCTCAGTCCAGGCCAATCCAATGCCTTCTCTTTCTCTTCTTCTTCTTTTTCCTCTTTCTTTCACTCTTTCTCTCTTCTTCCGACCGCCTCCTGCCTCCTCCAGACGTTGCCACTCTTCCACCCGACTCTTGTCATCGACTGGTGGGAGGCAGCCCCCTTAAATAGGAACCCGGATGGGCTCCAGCTGCTTCCCAGCATTCCTCCCTTAGACCCGCCCCAGTGTGGCGGAAGTGCCCCTGTCGTCTTCCCCCCAGCACTTCCTGGGCACCCGGGATATTCAGGCATTGGGGCGCTGCCTGGCGGTGGCCACGGGTCCCTACAGGGCTGGGCTTCCAAGCCCTTTACCCGAGGCCCCCTACATAACCAGGACGGATGCCCCCTCACGGTCTGGAGGAGGCACAAGCTCTCCTTCGGTCCTCCTGGGTGTCCCGGCCGGGTCCCCCACAGGATATTCCGGCACCGAGGCGCCGCCTGGCGGTGGCCACGGGTCCCTACAGGGCTGGGCTTCCAAGCCCTGTACCCGAGGCTCCCAGCATAACCAGGACGGATGCCCCCTCTCGGTCTGGAGGAGGCACAAGCCCTCCTCCGGAGCCCGGCCGGGGACCACACTGTACACATACAGTACAAGAATGAGAGTATTAGGAACAGTAACTTGACTAGGGATTTCACACATGACAGTTTCACAGATGTACAAAGAATTAGTCACCAATAAATAATATCCACCCACTTGGGTCCTGTGACCAAATCAAGGACTCAGGGAGTATTGATGAGCGAAAAGATCCATGCATAATTGAATTTGCAGTGAAATTTTGAGTTTCATTTTGCAAAAAAAATTGCAAAACAAATGGTGTTTTGCCACAAGCAAAATTTGTTCCATTAACATAAATATTTTATTTTATCTGCAACTTTATTCTCCAAAAGAATGATAAAATTTATTGTGACGTAATTGCTTTCAAGGGACAAGTATGACCTCTACGATATATGGCCCCTTGTGATTATTTACTCACTGTGACTCTTTGTTAAGCTCTCCAGTTCTCAGTTGTGGCTCCAATAATGAAGTGAAGGCATACACTAACTGAGCAAATTATTAGGAATACCTGTTCACCTACTTATTATTTAATTAGCCAATAATCCGGCATAAAATCATGCAGATATACAGTACATCAAGACTTTCAGTTGATGTTTGCACCAAATACCAGACTAAGAAAAAAATATGATCTCAGTAATTTTGACCATGGTGTAATTGTTGGTGCTAAGTGGGCTGCTCTGAGTATTTCTGTAACTGCTGATCTTCTGGGATGCACATGCACAACAGTCTCTAAAGTTTACTCAGAAAGGTGTGACAAACAAAAAAACATTTGATGAGCGGCAGTTCTGTGGATAGAAAGTTGTTGATGAAAAGTCAGAGGGGAATGGCCAGGCTGGTTTGAGCTGACGCAAACGCTACAGTAACTCAGATAACCACTGAGATGTGATGATAGTTGTGTACTGAATTAACAAGAAATAGAACTCAGATACTTTTAGACAACAAGAGAAAAAAAGATGATGTACCTGATGTTCCATATTATACTATAGTAGTGATGCTGCATTCTAAAAGTCTCAAAAAGATGTACAGAGTTCCTTTAAGAACTTACATTATTGCACCAGATTGAAGCGAGCAGGTAATATCCGCAATAAGCTATACTATTAATCCCATATATCTTAACAAATCCACACCATCCTTGTGAATATCAGTTTTTAGTGAGTGAAACAATTGCATTGCACATTGCATACTATAACACAAAACATCAGTCTGTTTAAGTTGAAAGAGGTCCTTCACTCCTGCACTGTCAGCACATTGTAAGTGAAGCTTCTGTACAGCTTGGCGTGAGTGCTGGGCAATGAGTACCACTCAGAGGAGTATCTTTTCTGAGGCTATGAAGAAAGCAAGACATTACCAAAAGCGATAACTCATTAACAAATGTGTTGCAAAGGTGTTAAATACTATCAATTTCAGATATGAAACACTCAAGAATACTGGGCTTAATTTCAGATTTATTTTCAGTATATCTCCAACTAATGTTGGATATAATTTCATGAGAAAATAGTCCAGCCAAAAGAGAAAGGTTACTATTTCTAATTAGTGTGACCAAATAGCTCTTTAAATACAGGATACTCACTGAAATTGGCCGTGTAATCACGGATAGAATTGGTTTCAGTTCAAACAATTAAAAACACTGCAATTATATTGAAACACAGCTGTTTGTTAGCTTTGGTGCTTTGAGAGGAACTGTTCTGATTCAATGTATTCTTACATACTACCCTTTTGTCAGGAGTGCTGTACACAGTTACAGATATAATGTAGTTAAAAAAAAAGAACATCACTTCACAATTACAATGTTAATATATATATATATATATATATATTCACAATTACAATGTTAATATATATATATATATACAGTATATATATATATATATATATATATATATATATGTTAAGCATATATCTGTGGTTATGTATAACACACACACACACACACACACACACACACACATATATATATATATATATATATATATATATATATTCATTCAATATGGTTATGTCTATATTGATGTTTAATTTTTTTCTAATATCATTGGTTGGTTTGCTGGCTTCTATCTACTAAATTGTTGTATAATTTGCTTTTATTGCTTCTGCATGATTAAACTTTAATGAACATTGAATTAATTTTTAATTTTAGGGAACAAATGCAAAATGTACACAAATGTATACATACATTATGTACAATGTTACAATTTTAATTAGGTTATTATAGTGTGTAATCATTCAAAATAAATGGAAATGTAAACATCTTAAGCTAAGGAGGAATGAATAATGGAAAGAGAAAGCAAAATTCTAATTTTCAGTTTTATCCTCTCATGGAAATCTTGTCATCCAGTCTGCCTAATTGGGTTAGTGAATATACCAAGGTGGGAGCAGATGTTAATAATTTTGCTAGGACATGCCCATTCTGGGATCCATACCAAGTATAAGAGGAAAACCATGGTCAAGATTGCAGTAACACTCACAGCTGTTGGAGAATACAAAGAAGAGAAGGTGAATGGGAAGGACCTAAGAGCAGCTAATTACAGTGATGGGTATAACTTTTAAAAGGCAGTTCTATTCAAGAGTACAGTATGCTAAAAGTTTCTTCGGTTTTGACTTAAATGGCAAGACAAATTGGGTCTGTTCATTCAAAGAATTTGGAGATGTCCTGAATCTTGAGGGCGTCATGGTGGCGCAGTGGGTAGCGCTGCTGCCTCGCAATAAGGAGACCTGGGTTTGCTTCCAGGGTCCTCCCTGCGTGGAGTTTGTATGTTCTCCCCGTGTTTGCGTGGGTTTCCTTCGGGTGATCTGGTTTCCTCCCACGGTCCAAAGACCTGCATTTTCGATCCTAAATTGTCCCTGGTGGGTGTGTGTGTGTGTGTGTGTGTGTGTGTGCCCTGCGGTGGGCTGTCGCCCTGCCCGGGTATTTGTTCCTGCCTTGCAACCTGTGTTGGGCTGGAATTGGCTTCAGCAGACCCCCATGACCCTGTGTTAGGATATAGCGGGTTTGAAAATGACTGACTAACTGACTGAATCGCGAAACTGATGTGCATACTGAGGAGTAATAAGTTCTTTTAGGTGAAGGGACATAGAGAGTTAGACATGGCTCTAAACTTAACTTGGAAGCAAATGTAATGATTATTCAAACTGGAGATATGTGATCATAGTGATCATACTTCCTGGCTGTGTAAAACTGTGCTGCCATATTTTTAATAACCATCAGAGTGTTTAATTCAATGTGTTTTAGGACCAAGAAGTAAAGCATTACAACAGGCAATTCAAATTGACACGCATTAATGCATTGATTTTTAATACCCTGGATATTAAGAAAAAATTACTGATTTTGCAATAGTTCTATGTAGAAGACAATTACAAGAAGTATTGCTTTAGGTAATGCAAAAAATAATTTTTTACTCCATGCTAAAGATACTACATACATTTCCTATGTATTCACCCACACTAAAGTGCAAACCCTTAGAATTAAGAGCTACGAGTTAGGCCCTGCTATTGGCTCTGTTGGGATTGCTGCAGTAATGTACTCGCTTGCTTTTATTTATGTATTTTTTTTTTTTTTGGCACTGTTATTTTCCCTGTTTCCTTTCTCAAGCTTTGCTCTTGTTTTGTATTATTAATTTACTTTCAATTCCTTCTGTTTGCTCCTTCTTTGCCAGAGTGGAGCTTACAGTTGCATTAAAGCCCTCAGGTGCTGTGGTCATTAGAGCTGCAGTTACCTGAGGGCTATTTAACACTAGAATTACCAGAGCCTACGAAAAAACTCGTAAATCCGTCCCACCTTAAATCGCTTCTTAAAATCGTTCACAGCTCTCCACCAGCGTCTTTTGTCATCTAAATGTGCTGATAAAAGTCAGGCTGCAAGCAGCCGGCTATTCCATCCCCCCACGATAATAGATCGTTATCAAACAAATACTTTCACAAAAGGTACAAATTTAACACAACAATTGCGCTTTTATTCAAAAATATAACTGCAGAAACTGTGTGATACTTCAGGCTTCATACATTATATAGTTTATGCCTACATTTTGTCATCTACTAGTAGAATATAAAGAATGTTTCTGTTTTAACAATGTGTTTTCACAGATTACTGTAGAAACGGAACAGACATGAAATGCGTGTGTTCCAAACAACAATCTATTATTTCCACTCTAAATCTCCACTTCACTCCCAGAAAATCAATCAAGGCATGAGCTGGGAGGTTTGTGCATGTTCTAAGTCGGTGGGGGGATGGAATAGCCAGCTGCTTGCAGCCTGATTTTTATCAGCACATTTAGATGACAAAAGACGCTGGTGGAGAGCTGTGAACGATTTTAAGAAGCGATTTAAGGTGGGACGGATTTACGAGTTTTTTCGTAGGCTCTTGTAATTTTAGTGTTAAAGACATATGTTGCCTGAGCCTCTTTGATGTTGCATTAGTCATTTGTAACAGTGTTCTTTGGCTTCGCATTGTGATATTGTAATGTCCTTAATCTTTTGACCATTGTGATATCTTTGGATTATTTCTGGGTTTGAGCTTTAGCTCTGGATTCTAGGTTTGTGATTTTTGGATTCATGGGTTTCTTGCAGTTATTATTATTTAATGTCAGTGCTTTGTTCATTTCTTTTCTAATTTTGTTTTTAGTTTAATTATTACAGTTTTGAATTGGCAGTATTTTTCAAATGTTGGCCTTCCCCTCTAGGCTCAATTTCACAACACTGCCCATTCCAGAACTTCTGCTTTTTTCCAAATGAATACATAGTGATGAACTATTTCCATTCTGCCACTTATGACATAATTGAAGTAGATTATTTTTTATTAGAAAACACAGAATGCTATACCCCTTAGAATTAACTATTGTTTTTGTCAATTTTATATCCTTAAGCCACAAGTACAAAGAGTGAAAAGCTGGTTACTGACACTATATAGAACTAAAGATAACAGTGTCAGAGAATAAGAAAGTTCACTCTTCAAACCTGTGCACAAAATGAAAAGAATCTGACAAATATAGAGCAAATAAATCAGGAACTGGGCCTGAGAGTCCAAATCAATTGAAATGTTGTGTAGAACAATTTCTAGAGGTAAGGCCTAAATACCTTAATATGGTAGCATTTCTTTCTTTATAGGAAATTAAAATATCATTTACAATACAAGTTAAGACAGACACTTTGTGTTTTATTTTTTATTTATTTTTGAGTTTCAACAATACAACTTTTTGCAATGTTTGTTAAAAGGAATCAGGAGTATTACCATTCAATAAAGATACAGTATAATAATTACATCAGTATAGTTTGTCTACTGCGAGTGAATATTTCAAGAAAATACTGGGAATCTGGCTTAATAAACAGGTAGCAAGCTTTATTATATAAATCAATTGTGTTCTGTTATTAATTTAAACAGTTAAACTTAATTCAGGCAGTATGCAGAAAGAGTAAAATTTTGTAACCTTGTAGTGTAAGATGAGGGTATGCAGACAATGTGATATTTCATGACTATATAGAGCAGGAAGTTTACTGCTTAATCTGCAATGTTATGTAAAATTTTAGTAATCTGGTGTAAAACATTATGCAAAAATCTTACTTATATTGTGTAGTTAATACTTTCAGACCATGTAGAAAGATAAAATTACTATTTTGTTATGCTCTGTTTCTGCTCCATTTGTAATTTTATAAAGTGTGCAATACGATTAAACCATAGTAAAAAAGAAAAACAAAAAACATTACCCTTGTTTTGAGAGGTGTTGCTATATCCAAAGCTGGTTCACATGCAATGTGTAATTACTTGTTAAAGAGAAGCGTATATCAGTATTTCTGATGGAAACAAGAATGATGCTTGAAGGCAAAGGGATGTAAAAATTTAAAAGATACATTTTGCTATGCAAATTACAAATCCAGTCCTCAAGACTGATAAATAAGTGTAGTTGACTAGCAGGTTGAAATAAACATTGTTTTTCAGAAGACAGAGGTTATAAGAGATTATCAAAAGATTCACAATATGGAACATAAAATTAGATAAATATATATTTAAGTGGAGAAAATCTCAAACTTCTTCTTTCGATTGCTGTTGTTAGGGGTTGCCATAGCGGATCATCTTCTTCCATATCTTTCTGTCCTCTGTATCTTGTTCTGTTACACCCATCACCTGCATGTCCTCTCTCACCGCATCTATAAATCTTCTCTTAGGCCTTCCTCTTTTCCTGGCAGCTCTACCCTTACCATCCTTTCCCAGTATACCCAGCATCTCTCCTCTGCACATGTCCAAACCAATGCAATCTCGCCTCTCTGACTTTGTCTCCAAACCGTCCAACTTGAGCTGACCCTCTAATGTCCTAATTTCTAATCTTGCCCATCCTCATCACACCCAGTGCAAATCTTATCATCTTTAATTCTGCCACCTCCAGCTCTGTCTTCTTCTTTCTGGTCAGTGCCACCGTCTCCAACCCATATAACATAGCTGGTCTCACTACCGTCCTGTAGACCTTCCCTTTCACTCTTGCTGATAACCGTCTCTCACAAATTACTCCTGACACTCTTCTCCACCCATTCCACCTTGCCTGCACTCTCTTCTTCACCTCTCTTCCACAATCTCCATTACTCTGTACTGTTGATCCCAAGTATTTAAACTCATCCAACTTCGCCAACTCTACTCCTTGCATCCTCACCATTGCACTGACCTTCCTCTCATTTACACACATGTATAATCTCAAACAGGCAAGACGTATTACAAACAATATATAAAGAAGAGATTAAAAATAAAATCTCAGAAGCTTTAATGATAATGTCAAGAGCTATGGACTGAGAATACAAACAGAGAAGAAATTATTCAATTATTATCAATCAGGAATGAAGCATTATATCTGAAATAATGCTGAGCTTGAGATTTATGATTACATCTGGTGAATGATAAAAGTTTTTAATACCATTTTCAGCCCAATAACAAAAAAACTACTGACATTCTAAGAGGTGACTGTCTGCTGAGAGAAGCACTGAAGGCTGCAGTGAAGACAGCGATACGAGGCAGGAAACCAAGAGCAGCATTATGAAGTAACAGAAAAGGCAGGAGTTCATACTGACTTCAAGAGAAGAGCTGTGGTCTGGGAGAACAGGAGGACACTTTGAACTTAACTTTGGACAGAACGTTGATTACAATGATGATCTCCCCAGATGTCAGTTGCAACTTGAAAGCTAGTTTTAGGCCAAGTTAAATTTATTTTCCATTTTACAGTGTTATTATGTTAAAAATGTTTAAAAAAAAAATCTGTCATTTTTGTTCTGCTCACAGTACAGTATATCCTTCAGGATTTATATTTTAACAATTTTTTATAAGGACTTTCATCTGGGGTGGTGTAAAATTATATTACATATCATTGTTCAGTGATTAATAATAGTCAAAAATGATTCCTTGATATAAATGCATTAGTTAATATGAATATTTATTTGTTTTTTTCTTTTCAACATTACTACATAAACTAGTCTAACTAGATGCTAGATCAGTTTCAAGCATCCTCACAATCTTCAAAAAAAACAGGTGATTAAATATTCTAGTGTAGCAAACATTATAATCTTCCCCTTAATCTTAGTCAAAACCAAAGAACTGATTATAGATGTATTAGTAGGAGGTAAACCATATCACCATCTACATTGGGTGGAGGGAGATGGTATAAAGAGTAGCTTTACATTTTTTGGAGTCACCATCATTGATGACCTTCAGTGGGTACAACATACTTTCTTTCCATGTTTGTTGTCAGTGCTTTGATCTGTCAGTAAAGGAAGGATCAAATCTGTTATGGTCTAGCATGAATGGGCAGAGTCAAGGTAGAATTATTCTCAGTGGCGCCAATGCTCCGTGATAAAAACAGATAGTAAAGGTTAACAATGGCCAATAGAAGTTATATGTTAAAGTAACCTCCTCAGGACAGAGTTTTTCCTTTCATTTACTAAAAACAAAAGTGTAGCTTATTTCTGAATATGCATCTTACTTTCAAAATGGCAGTTGCTATGACATCAGTCACATGCATGTAATCTTTAGACATGCCCCCTAGCAAAGTATGGCAGCACAGCAATTGATCCTATTCTGCAATAGTTAAAAACTGCAGTCCACAAGGGCAAGGTAATAGAGGAGATGAAAATAAAAGTAAACACTCATGGGGGTCAAAATTGAGTACATGTGGCTAAACTCAAAATGAAAACCAATCTAAAACTCAAAAGAGTCTACCCAGAAGGTCAGTACTAAAAAGGAAAAACACTTGCAAAAGGTTTGGTTGTATATATATCAATAAACTTAGAAAACCAATATGAGCATCTATGTGAATTATATTGTAAATGAAATAACAAATCTTTAAACAAAATAAGGAAACAAAATTAACATGAAACTACAAAGAAAAGAACTCCAAATGCAAGGAAAGAATGAAGACACCCATAAGAAAAATTTCTACAACTCAAGAAAAAAAATGTACATAAACATGTTCCAGGATGGTGGCATGTGATGACATCACCAATTTGAAACTAACATGAAATAAATGCAAAAAATAGAAACAAAAGAACAAACTGTTTTAAGAAAAGGCCTGCATGTCTCCATTTACATACACCAATTTCTACGCGCTATCAGCACATGCTCTCTCTCTCTCTCTCTCTCTCTCACTCTCACTTCTACACATTATGTTACTTTTGTAGTTTGATATTCTGATAGTAGTAGATTAATTTATTGAATGCTTTGGAAACAATAACTGAGAAATTAATCCTTAATGGAATTTTTGATGATGGAGAAATACACAAACACTTTTTCTTAATACATTTTTGGACTCCTGTGACCTCATGTATAACACCTTGCATAGAATTCACACTAAAACATGGCATATAGAGAAAACTAGAAATGTGTGTACTCCAAAAAAAAATCTGATAAAAATGTGCATTAGCAAAGCTCTACAAACCTTACCTTTATAAAACTTAATCAGTTTTGACGACTACTTTGCCTATTTGAATATTAAAATCAATATAAATATCCACTTCCGTTCAGTGTTTTCTTAAAAGACAATGTCAAAAGCACATGTAAAAAAGAATGAATTTTAGCAAATGCAAAATGGAAGCCCTGCTCATTGAAGTCGAGGCAAGGAAAACATACTATTTGGTGGCTTAAGCAGTGGTATAAGTAAGAAAAGGAAATTGATGTTGTGGTACAGTGTGGTGGAGGCACTCAAAAGTTCAAGTTTAGAAAGTTGCACAGTGCCCAAAATTAAAAAGAATCCATGATTGTGTTCCACATTGTGCAGCATACTACATGATTACACAATGCGACACACTTTCTGTGGACTATAGATCAGCACTCCATCATTCTTATCCAGGCAGTGCCAACCGCCTTTAAGCTGCCCTATTGTATGTTCTACCACTGTCCAAGCCCGAGAGTGGAGGTCATTATAATGTCGGTCTTGTTAAATCAGTTGGTTGACGAGCAGAGTGTGAAGCCAAGTCTTCAGTGGTTACCTGCTGTCACCTAAGTAATTGTGATATATGGTAACATCATACAGCTAAGTTTCATCAGATTGGCTGGCCCAGCGCTGTTTCAGCTGTGGAATGGCCAAATGGGGGAGGCAGCTTGACTGCTGAGGTCTCCAGGACTCTAAACAAATCCAAATCATATTATGTGATATCATCTACTGTTAAATTCTGCTCCATACTTGTAAAATTTTTATTTTTATACTGTATTGAGGATTTGTTCTGTTCAGTGTATTGTATTGTATTGACCTCCTTCTTTTTGACACCCACTACACGCTCAACCTACCTGGAAAGGGTCTCTTTTTGAATTGCCTTTCCCAAGGTTTCTTCCATTTTTTTCCTACATGGGTTTTTTTGGGAGCTTTTCCTTGTCTTCTTAGAGAGTCAAGGCTGAGAGGCTGTCAAGAGGCAGGTCCTGTTAAAGCCCATTGCGGCACTTCTTGTGTGATTTTGGGCTATACAAAAAATAAATTGTAAATTGTATAAGTTACAGTTTTGACCAAAGGGGTAATATTAAATGTCTTATCTTACCAAGAAGCCAGCCATCACAGACAACACCATTTTGTTCTCAATACTACTATTTCTCAGAATGAATAAATCATAAGTTAAGTCAGGCCATCTTGGCCACAACATTAATGAGATGCATTTTCACATCACAGATAATCTACACATTATTAGAGTGGACATGCTTTCTATTTACATTAGCAAATTAATTATATAAAGGTGATTTTATAGCATTATGCTTGCAGTCAACCACTCTAAATACTTTGGGAAACCTGGATATTACTCTGAATTGTTTTTTGATGTTTGCCTGTTCAGCCACAGTGTAAGGAAAACTTATATAACTGGATGACAAATGGATAATACTATCCCATACAGCATGGCACAACTCAAGTGATGACTGAGAAATGCCCAATTGGTCAGCCAATTCATGTTGAAAAACTCCTGTGTCTAAAAACCCGAGAGTGGACAGAACTAACAAAGGTACAGGCAAGGCACAATTCCTCAAAGTCTGCCTCTGCCCCATTTCCACACACAGATCCAAGAGGACAGCTCTTGGAAACCTAAACTGACTTAGTGGCCAATCATCATCATGATCAACACTGAAGCATCCATGGTAGTTGGAATAGTTTGGCCATTTTGTGCACCATTATATTGTTGCAGATTGATTACAATCAAGTGCCTTAAATTTGTAAATGATATGCAATGAATTTTGGTGTATTTGATAAAGCTTGAGTCATGGATGCAATCTAAAAATTATTCAGATAGTCAACTTCAAGCGCTGAGAACAAATGGCCGTGCCAGTGTGGTTCCCCATTTATCTGATGAGGTAAGAAGGTGGTATCGTGGCAGCAGAGCTGGAATTAAGCTAAAGGCGAAGCGGATTGTGAGAAAGTTGTGTTACAAGCCTTCGGTGCCTTCTGTGATCCTGGGAAATGTGAACTCACTACCAAATAAGATCGACGAACTGGCCGCGCTGGTGAAAAATGTCAGGACCTACAGAGAATGCAGTTTGTTGTGATTTTGTGAAACGTGGCTAACAACTACCATCCCAGATGCTAACGTGGAGCTACCCGGGTTTAGCACAGTTAGAGAGGACAGAGACGCAAATACCTGTGTAAAGCGGAAAGGAGGAGGACTCGCTCTCTATGTAAATACAAGGTGGTGCAACTCTGGACATGTAAACGTTAAAATCTCCACTTGCTGCAGGGACATCGAACTGTTGGCTGTAAGTCTGCGTCCCTATTACTTGCCCAGAGAGTTTGGAAACATCATTATTGTTATTGTTTACATCCCTGCTCGGGCGGACATGGAGATAGCGGGTGACATCATCCATTCCGCTGTTTCTAAATTACAAGCACAGCACCCCAAGGTGCTTGTGCTAATCTCTGGAGACTTTAACCATGTGACGCTGGACAAAACATTACCTGCCTTCTCCCAGTATGTGGATTGTAACACCCGAGGAAATAGGACTATTGACCTACTGTATGCAAACATTAAAGACACATACAGCGCCACCCCGCTGCCTGCGCTTGAGAAAGCAGATCATAACCTGGTTCTGTTTCAGCCTCACTACAAACCAAGAGTGAGGGAGCTACCTACAACCACATGCTCATTCAGAAAGAGTTCCCCGAGGCAGAGCAGGCTCTGAGAGACTGCTTTGGAACTATGGACTGGGATATCCTGCAGGGATCATATAGTGAGAACTTTGAGGAGGTTGTTGACTGCACTACTGACTACATCAACTTCTGTATGGACATTGTAGTTCCAGTAAGAACAGTATACTGCTATGCTAACAACGAGTAATGGATTACAAGTGACATCAAGGGCTTTTAAAGGCGGTGGTCAGCATGAGCTCAAGCGCGTGCAGAAGAAACTCAGAGGCCAGCTCTGGAGCAGTGCAGGAGAAAGCTGGAGCAGAAGTTGCCGAATAACAGTATGAAGGAAGTGTGGAATGGGATGAAGATCATCACTGGCTGCAGCACAAAGCGGGGTGCCAACATCGAGAGAGACGTGGAGAGAGCAAACCAGATGAACAACTTCTTTAACAGGTTTGACCACCCTAACCCACTCTCACCTCAGAGTACTGCTCCCTCCACCCATCCTTCTGCTGATACCAGCATAGGAGAGAGTTTCCCCCCACCCACAATTACAGCAGCCCAGGTATGCAGAGAGCTGAGGAGACTTCGTGCCATCAAAGCAGTGGGTCCAGATGGAGTATCGCGATGACTACTGAAGGCCCATGCACTGGAGCTAGGGAGTCCTCTACAGCGTATCTTCAACCTGAGCCTGGAACAGGGGAGAGTCCAGAGGTTTTGGAAATCATCTTACATCACCCCAGTCCCAAAGCTATCACATCCTAGTGAGCTGAATGACTTCCTGCCTGTCGCTCTGACGTCACATGTGATGAAGACCATGGAGCGGCTGCTGCTTCACCACCTGAGGCCACAGGTCCACCATGCCCTTGACCCTCTGCAGTTCGCATACCAGGAGAAGGTGGGAGCGGAGGATGCCATCATCTATATGTTACATGATCCCTCTCCCACTTGGACAGAGCCAGTGGTGCTGTAAGAATTATGTTTCTGGACTTCTCTAGTGCCTTCAACACCATCCAACCTCTGCTCCTTAGGAACAAGCTGACAGAGATTGGAGTAGATTCATACTTGGTCGAATGGATCGTGGACTATCTTACAGACAGACCTCAGTATGTGTGTCTCAGGAACTCCAAGGAGCTGGTGGTGGATTTTAGGAGACCCAGGCCCCTCCTGGACCCCGTGATTATCTGAGGTGACTGTGTGCAGAGGGTGCAGACCTATACATACCTGGGATTGCAGCTGGATGATAAGCTGTACTGGACTGCCAATACTGATGCTCTGTGCATGAGAGGACAGAGCCGACTATACTTCCTTAGAAGGCCGGTGTCCTTCAACATCTGCAATAAGATGCTGCAGATGTTCAATCAGACGGTTGTGGTGAGCACTCTCTTCTACACAGAGGCTGGGGAGGCAGCATAACGAAGAAGGACGCCTTACACCTGGACAAACTGGTGAGGAAGGCAGGCTCTATTGTAGGCATGGTGCTGGACAGTTTGACATCTGTGGCAGAGTGATTGACGCTGAGCAATCATGGAAAATCCACTGCATCCACTAAACAGTATCATCTCCAGACAGAGGAGCAGCTACAGCGACAGACTGCTGTCACTGTCCTGCTCCACTGACAGACTGAGGAGATCGTTCCTCCCCCACACTATGTGACTCTTCAACTCCACCCGGGGGGGTAAACGTTAACATTATGCAAATTACTCTTTAATTTAATATTGTTCTTCATCTGTATGCTGCTGCTGGAGTATGTGAATTTCCCCTTGGGATTAATAAAGTATCTATCTATCTATCTATCTATCTATCTATCTATCTATCTATCTATCTATCTATCTATCTATCTATCTATCTATCTAAAAAAGAAAGGGAAAGCACACAGAAACAGTAGTATTGCTTTCATGCTGAGTGCTGCTCGTTTACAAAACAGCAGAAACATATGTACAAGTGAACATGTGCATAGTGGTACACCAAGTTTAGTTTTTATTCATCTTGATGTGAGTGGAGAAGCAGGCATATGCAACTTTTTGGTGGGTATGCACCTTTATACAGGAGGAGACAAATGTCCCCAAATACAATGCAACAAGTCAAACTACAAATACGTTTGCATCCAGATATAAAATAATATTTATAAAAACAGAGTTGCAGTGAAAATCCTCCATGTGATTGTAAACTAAGAATCAATATAGTTCTAGGTTGTCATTTGTCTTGTTTCTGCTGTCACTTGCTACGTTGCAGTTTTGTAAGGTCAGGGCAACTGTACAGTGCATTCCAGTGGTGAATGCTATGAAATAAGTATCTTGATAAGATTATAATTTTTTATCTGTTGATGGATGTTGATTACATTCTAGAGTATTCAAATATCCAAAAATTTAAAAAAAAAAACATTTGATACTGTACAAGCTGATTTTAACCATGAAATTTATCTAACTCCAATATCTCTTAACATCTCTACTTGTAAGTGTACAGTAAAATTAAACTTTTATGACTGCTCACCTTCAATGCAAACAAGTCTGGCTGATTTTTGCTATCATAAATGCATTCTTTTTCTTAATTTAGGTAACCAGAGCAGTTTTCCCATGTTTTGTTTGAGTTTGGCAAAACACCAACATGAGGAAAGAGTTATTTTCTCTACTGCTAAAATGCATTTCTCTCCTTTCCAATAAAACCAGATGGCACGTTATGTTTACTCTCTGGATCATATCCGTAAAGTGACGCATATGTGCACTTTTTTATAATGGTGGGAAATCAGGTAATAGAAAGAAGTGGAAGTACTGATTAAAACATAGCTCTAGTTCAGCTCAAAGAAAGGATATTTATACACTGCTCGAACCTACTTTTGCCCATACAGGGTCTTGAAGAGGCAGAGCCAGTCCTTAAAAGAACTGGGCAAAAGGCAGAGATTTAGCATTCAAGTCTAATATTTTTACATCCTACGTGTGAGACTTTACATTTACTTACATTAAATATCGTCTGCCATGAATCTACCCTATCCTGTATGCTTTCCAAGGCCCTCAGTAATGATCCGACTAATTCTAGATTATCTGCTATTCCACCTAGCTTCCCATTATCTGTAAGCTTAACCCGCTTTGTGTTTATATTCCTTTCCAAATTATTTAAATATGCAGTAACAGAAATAGTAGCAGTCCTAGCACTGACTCCTGAGGGACACCATCCTTAACGTCATACAATTCTAATAAGGTTCCTCACACCATAACACACCATCAGTTATATTTGTTTATTATCTAATATTTATGTAATGACTCTTGAAATGTTCACTTATTCCCTGTATGTCACTGCTGCTGGATCAACCTTCTGCCTTTACATTTGGTCAGTGAGAGGAACCTAGCAGTGGATAATTAAGTTTACTGAAGTTTTTAAATTGTGAATATTGTTTTCCTTTGACTTTCTGGTTTTGTGGACTTTTCACTTCTGTAACTGGACTTCAAAGTTTGGAATATGCATTTGGATTTGTTTATTTTGGACTGCTTTTTAGGCAACTTCTTTTTTGTCTTCTATTTTTACCTTTTTCTTTATTTTACTAGTAGTAAATCCTTAATTTAGAAATATCACAGTGTGGTTTGTCTTTACAAGCCAAAGTTTTACTTTTTCTCTCCGCTATAAGAAATGCTAGACATAGTATATTTTAGGCTTTTTGAACTTTTAAAGTGACTCCATTTTCTGCCTATACAGCCTCAAACTGTTATGCACCTGTTTGATATTATTTTTTTTATGTTTTATTGTTGTTTTTGTTCATTTTCAGTTATTTTTCATGTCTGTAATTTTTATTGATTATATATATGATTTCACAGTTGTTACTTTAACTGTAGATATATGCCTTGTTCTTTGTGGGTGGAGCCCCAGGAGGCGGGGCCATTCCGGATACCGCCACTCCTGAGCCCTCTCTTAGGCTATTTACATTGGCTGAGAAGGCTTAGGAGCTAGGAATCATTTGTTTGTAGGAGTTTCTGTAAGTATTGCGTTTTCTGTATTATATTTTCAGGTTTTGTTGAATTCTTGGGTTCTGTCTTAAATATTCTGAATACTGAATTGCACTTTGGGACATATTTGCTTAGGATTACGTTTTAGGCAACTCCGTTGTATCTCTTTTGCAAAATAAATTCTTGACTTAGAAATGATTTGTTCTTTAAAAATGCCAAGGGCTTATAGTTATTATTATTCTTGTAGGATTTTTGTTATATTTTTGGGATATTTATAGTTGTTTTTCCTGTCCCTTATTTTTGGGCCTACTCAAGTTGCCAGCATGTTGTCTGAACTGAACTGAAGTCTGGGCAGATCAGAAAGGAGACTTCATACCTATTTTGTTTAGGACACTTCACAGGAACTTCTCCTGGCCTTCTCTGAGCTATGGCAAATTCTTATCCTATAGGCAGACATGTTGTGCAATGCGGCTTTTTAAATAAGGCACGGATGCTAATCACTGTTCCATCATGTTGCCCATGCTAAGTCATATAAGACCAATTTATAGCACAGACTACCCAGTGAAAACACAATGTGGGAATTACAACCCAGTCTGAGGAGCTTTGAGCCAGTAGCACCCACCGTTACATCACGGTACCCTAAAATGACCTAGAATGGCTTGCTTCTAATTTACAGTACTGCCAGAACACTTTTAAATTAATTACTATGGGATAAAACATAAGGACTGGAAAAAAACAGTTTCATAACTTGCTTTTGTATTTAGTTATATATTCAACTATAATTTATAGGTTTCATTTGATAATTTTCTTCTCTAAAATGCCTCACCAATAGAGCACACACTTAATTGATTTAATGGGGCAGAACATAAATGTCTTAATATTTTAAATAATGTGCATTCTTGGTCTATTTTCAAACCATTATTTGTAATACACAAATCTTCATTTTTATAACTCCTTGTAATATCTTTTTAAATTAATTTTTTCATCATGAATAGTGCTGCATAGCAATATATCATGTAGAACCTTGTGTGAAAAAGAAAATGAGTACATATCTTCTTTTTTATTTATGTGCATAAATACAGTATAATTTGTTTTGGACCTCACCTATAGTAATTTTTTTGTTTTACCGGCATTTTATCTATTTTACAGTATAATATGATGCAAAACTTACCCAAACTTAAATAGTCAATAAATATAATTTTATAGTATAGTTGAGCATACTGTAGACTGGATAAACTACTAACATAGCTACTGCTTTACTCTGCCAATTTGATTTGACATATAATATCAAATGGTTTTAATTGATGACCAAAACAATCCAACGCAAAGCATTGCCTTTCTGAAAAAAGGTGACCACCGGATAGTTTTTCCTCCTGAATGAGTGTGCTATTCATGTCAGTCTGCTGCAGTGTCTGTCAACGAACCTGAACCTCTCATCTTCAGATGAAGTAAACAGTTCACATGTAGCGACTCAGTGCTGTAGGTCGAAGAAAAAACAACAGGCATGTTTTGTGAGAACTTGCTTCTAATGATGCTGGTGTTTTCAGATGCAGTGTGTACTGGGTCTCCAGGGGCTTCAGGGATTGGGGGTGTATTTATACAAAGTAACCGTGCTGTGACTGACATAGTGTCTGCTTGTGCTGGATTCTGGGCAATAATTAAAATACCCTACACTTGCTAACAGGCTAGCTAATATTAGATAGATTTTTTTTTACATATATGGCATTGGCCTGGCATGGCAAATGCTGTGGCACCTTGTCAGAAGGTAGAGAATAAAGATCTTTTAATATATACACCACTTTCTACTCACAACACAGTTCAGGCACAGAGCCCAGGTGATTTGGCACAGTGGAAATGCTCATAAAGGCATTAAATAATCTCTTACTTAGCTGATTAGAAAAACACTGGGGAAAGCATTGAAATGGTTTTAGGCTAGATGTGTACCCTTCCCCCTTAAATGGATCCATGTGGGTCTGATTTTTCCAAAATAAAAGACCACATCTTTACCTAATCTTATGAAGCCTGACAAGGCACAGAGGGAAAGCTCTGCCCTTGACTTCCTGTGGGATCCCGGCGCTCTGCAGCCTATTTTCTGCGAGTAACAAGCCAAGGCGTCAGAGCTGTGATTATTTGCACTGACCAGAGTCTGTCTCCTCAGGGCTATTGCCTCTGCACAGTTGGACTGGATCACATTGACACGGTAAAAGGGGAAGAAGGGTGGAGGGGGGAGCACTGGCTCCAGCCTGGCGGCCTTGCTCGGCAGGTTGATGAATGTCCAGGGCTGCATGATCCTCGCCACCCAGCCCAGGCAGGTCCAGCCACAATGAGTTACAGTTTCCCAACACTCCTCCTCCATGGCCTGGCTGTCTTCTCTGCACAAACACTGCTAGTCTATCCCCACAGACTCAGGCAGCTACTTTGTCAAGCAACAGGCCTCTCTCAGCCTGCCCACAGCCAGCTTATTTAACTCAATTAATGCTTTTTATGACATTTTTCTTTTTTTATTAGTTGTTCTTTTTTTTTTTTAAAAAGGATTTGTCTGGAATAAGTTTCCCCACTGCTGTTAGAGGCATAACTATCAAATCTAAAGTATAGCCAATGTGTCAGAGGATAATAAGTTACACAACGCGTAGAAAAATATATATTTATATTGTAACTTTATATGGAGAAAATTCTATGTTATAGGTAAATTGTGGATATAGGAAAGATTATAAATTAGTAGTAACTCTATCCCAATATTGAGACAATCCATCCTAATATTTTCAAGGATTCCTCACCATTCTCACTTACTAACAAATTTGGTTACTCAGTTTAGTTCCCATTGCTCCAAGTGCGCTGAACTGGCCACCCCCTCCGTAGCAAGAATGTCCAGATCCTGCTGGAGAATTCCTAGGTGCTCTCAAGCAAGCCAGGATATCTAAAACTTTTGATGTTTCTTGTGTGTTTCCTTTAGGTTTTTTCATAGTGACATTTAGGGGCTTCCCGATTACGTCAAAACCACCTCAACTGGCTCCTCTCAATCTGGAGAAGCAGCAGGTCTACTTTCAGGTCCTTCCATGTTTCTGATCCTTTCAGCCATTTGAAGAAAATGAGCTTGGGAAAGTGCAAGAGGACCCTCTCAGATGTCTGTTCTTGTAGTCTCAATAACTTCTTCACTTTCCAAAGCTTTAAACCATGGTGTGAAACACAGGAGGGTCTTGGACCCCTTAATTAATATTTTGGAACCTGTGAAAGCACCAAAATTAAAATTATGTGGGGGTTCAGAAAATATATCTTTTAAACATATGATGCTGTTATCAATCATTGTTTTCATGTTGAAGGCTGCGTTTTAATCAATGTTTTTGCAAACGTATCTCACTATAATGAACACATTAGATGTAGATGTTGGCCTACACTGGGCATATATATGATAGAAAATTCCTTGAAGGGATGGTAAAGAATCAAGCCGTCTAATTTATCATAAAACTGTGGCAACCAGTACATTATTTGTCTTTTGTGCATATGTACAGCATTCGAAGTGTACAAAATGCAATTTACACTCACCTAAAGGATTATTAGGAACACCTGTTCAATTTCTCATTAATGCAATTATCTAATCAACCAATCACATGGCAGTTGCTTCAATGCATTTAGTGGTGTGGTCCTGGTCAAGACAATCTCCTGAACTCCAAACTGAATGTCAGAATGGAAAAGAAAGGCGATTTAAGCAATTTTGAGCGTGGCATGGTTGTTGGTGCCAGACGGGCCAGTCTGAGTATTTCACAATCTGCTCAGTTACTGGGATTTTCACGCACAACCATTTCTAGGGTTTACAAAGAAAGGTGTGAAAGGGGAAAAACATCCAGTATGCGGCAGTCCTGTGGGCGAAAATGCCTTGTTGATGCTAGAGGTCAGAGGAGAATGGGCCGACTGATTCAAGCTGATAGAAGAGCAACTTTGACTGAAATAACCACTCGTTACAACCAAGGTATGCAGCAAAGCATTTGTGAAGCCACAACACGCACAACCTTGAGGCGGATGGGCTACAAGAGCAGAAGACCCCACCGGGTACCACTCATCTCCACTACAAATAGGAAAAAGAGGCTACAATTTGCACGAGCTCACCAAAATTGGACAGTTGAAGACTGGAAAAATGTTGCCTGGTCTGATGAGTCTCGATTTTTGTTGAGACATTCAAATGGTAGAGTCAGAATTTGGCGTAAACAGAATGAGAACATGGATCCATCATGCCTTGTTACCACTGTGCAGGCTGGTGATGGTGGTGTAATGGTGTGGGGATGTTTTCTTGGCACACTTTAGGCCGTTTAGTGCAAATTGGGCATCGTTTATATGCCACGGGCTACCTGAGCATTGTTTCTGACCATGTCCATCCCTTCATGACCACCATGTAGCCATCCTCTGATGGCTACTTCCAGCAGGATAATGCACCATGTCACAAAGCTCGAATCATTTCAAATTGGTTTCTTGAACATGACAATGAGTTCACTATACTGAAATGGCCCCCACAGTCACCAGATCTCAACCCAATAGAGCATCTTTGGGATGTGGTGGAACAGAAGCTTCGTGCCCTGGATGTGCATCCCACAAATCTCCGTCAACTGCAAGATGCTATCCTATCAATATGGGCCAACATTTCTAAAGAATGCTTTCAGCACCTTGTTGAATCAATGCCATGTAGAATTAAGGCAGTTCTGAAGGCGAAAGGGGGTCAAACACCGTATTAGTATGGTGTTCCTAATAATCCTTTAGGTGAGTGTAGATTCATAGGTAAGCAACACAAGCACCATGGAAAGTAACTCTACTATGCCCGCTAAGTTGGAATATGCATTTCTTGGAATTTCCAATTAGAAAATTATACATTTTAATGAGCAGAATCCAGTCAGAGAAAAGGCTGTGTAATATGCACAAACAAATTAGAGCACAATAAAAGTCAGCATTTTTGAAAAATGCCATTTTTACCCATCCACATTATAACACTGAGGCTGCATTTTCAAAAATACATGTCTCTGAAGACTATTTTCAGGAGTTGAAAACACCAGGGTAGGGTGGATGAAAGGCAAAAATGGAGACTAATGTATGTGTTTTTAAATATAAACGTAGTAGTAAGGTCTGGGCCTCAGTCTGTGAGAAAAAACTGCTCTCCTATGGATTCAGAAGAAAGTCATCGTTAGGGTTTGCTTTCATTTCAGCCTATTTTACCATCAAAATCAGGTTCTTCTGCCTTCCATGCTGTAACTAACTACAGCTGCAACACTGCTCAGTGGCATGATAACACCATGGCAAATTCCATAGTAACTCCTATTTATCTTAACTCAATCAGGAAATGAAGAAAAGAAAAACAAAGTTATCTTCTTGTAAGTTTGGGATATATTAGAGAGAAAATGAAACAAGACCAATAAAAAATATCTCAAATGAAGAAATTTCAAACAAAGACTTCACTGTTTTTAAAAATGGCATCAACACTCTCCAGCATGTGAGTTCCCTGCTTCTGCTCTGCCATGCAATGAAAAGCGACTATTCTGGATGAAGCTGGTCAGAAGTAGCAGGCAGCATGACTTATGTTTGCAGACTGAGCATATACAGTATATGATGCGATTCATCTACATAATACATGCATATCTTAAGTGATAGAGTTGTCTATAGCTATAGTACCAAAGTTTGTTTTCAGTGCTTAGCCAACAATGGACCACTATTGGGATGCGCTTATTATCATGAGATTGTTCACACTCTGCCTATAATCATAGGATAAACTAGGGATGTAGACCAAATGGTGAACTGAAAGTTTTACCTGACACCTTTAAGCTCTTACTTCACCACTACAGGTCAATGTTTTCAATACTGAAGTTCATTTCTCACGTTACTGACTACCCCTAAACTCCTCCAGCTGGGGCTGCGGCCTCTCACCTGCAGAGACACTCATTTTTAATCTGACTGTATCTTTCATTTTTCATTAGCTTTGATAAGGAAGTGAGTTTACTCACCAATAAATGAAAAGTTTCTCTTCTGCCAAACAGCATCTTTCCACTTTTAATCGCATTTCATAAACTTCACCACAACGATCACCATTTTGATTGTCAGTCATTTACTACCATCAAATTCACAAATGGGGGATCCTTTTATATTAGTGTGTATAAATATTTTCGCTTTATGCAAATGTACATATTGTGAAGCGTACAGTGTAATTATAGGAAAACTCTCTATCTTAAAAAGATTGGTAGGGTGAGTATGCCTTGCAATAATATAACACATAGATTTGTATTTTGGCCTGGCCTGATGCTACCATCATAGGCTCAAACTCCAAACAATCATATATTGGATTTAAAGGGAAGGATAGGTGCCTTTACAATACAGCAATCACCATATAACTGCACGCTAATCAACTGAAGAATGAGGGTATAAAAAGGGTTACTGTCACTCTGTAATACGTGAGGTAGTAAACCTGCAGATGGCCATTTTTGACAGTGTGAAGTAGAATCATGTTGGTTCCAGTACAGTAGAAAGGTTGACTAGTGACATAGATCAGTAAAATGAATTTAAATAGACAATGAATAATCTGAAGTGGTAGGGTTTCTGTATTTCTTATTTGGTATTAATTCAAACATTTTATTAGCTTTTATCAAATGATTTCCATTTGGAAATCGAATGACCAAGTTACGGTGAAAATAAAAGCAAACTCCTTGCTATTTTTTCTCCTAGAATGCACCTGACACAATTTTTCTTTGTGGTAAGAGCAAGATTCCATGATTCACCTAATCCTAATACTCTCAAACTATTCCCCTGTTTTCATCTATAGATGCTGGCAAATGAAAAAAAATTATTAAGAGTGAAAGGAAAATTTTGCCTCTTTTTACTTTATCAATGAACACCTCTTACATATCCTATAGATATGGTGTAGATGAGGTGTACCCTAAAATGTTGCAGCCAAAGAAATTGTATGAAAACAAAAGGCCTTAAAATAAAAGGCTAAAAAATATAAATGTAGGACCTGAATGGATCCTGAAGACCCACTGCGGGCTGCATACCCTATAACTTTAACTGTTACCCTTTAACAGTGAGAGAATGTGGAAGAGAGCATGGCACCAGGGAGGTTGAAGCCTTTGAGATGTACAGCTTTATGATGATGAAAGAGGACAGGAAACACAAAACATATCAAGAATGTCAGGCTCCCTGAGATAAAGACCATAGGGAGCTGGCATGAGTCCAGTGAAAGTTATGCAATGCCAAGTTGCTCTGATTGTGTGGACCTGCTCCATAAATTAAATTGAGTGTAAGGTTAGTGGCTGCTTTGTCTTACAGAGTCAATAGGTAAGCTTTGGTGATATCACACTTCATTGAAGAAAAAGTGCATAATGGGAGACAATAACACAGACAGGATAGGCAGAAAGCGAAAATCAGGTAAAGAAGGAAAGGCTTCAGAAGAGAGACGGGAGAGTGGTCAAACCATCCCATCGGACAGATATTTTAACAGCAGGACTGCTGTGCCCATTGGGGCAGCTAAGATTTTGTTTATGATGTTTCTGTTTTCCTTCAATATACTGTGTTCTACCTCTGGTTAACTCTTCCCATCACATTTAATATTTTGGACTATTTGGCAACTTATTCCTCGTTGGATAAATACCTGGAGGTATTTCTTCTCCTTCTTCTTTATTTGTTAGGCAGAAAGACTTGCTCTCTGTTAAACTACTTGGTGCCTCCAATTTGCAGAATACTTCAACATGCCTTATTGACACCGACAGAAGATATATTGTGTCCCACTTTAGGTGGTTGAGCAAGTTGTAGACATCCCCAGAATGTTCCCAGAACCTTCAACATACCAAAAAATCAAAATAAATGAACTAAAACAAATGAGAACTCAAACCTATGGCTTGCACTGATCAGTCCAACCAAAGACCGAAAAACTGAATGATTCAGCCTGCAGTGCTATTCCATGAAGCTACAACCAGTTCCTTTCAGTAATAAATGGTAAAGAATGGTTTAGTTCTTCTTTCTTAGTGTGCATTCTGTAGTTGCAGTGGAAATTTACATCTGTTTAATACTGTAGGTAGCAGTCTAAGAACTATGACATAAGATACAGCATGGCACAAATGAGTGGCCAAGATCCAGGTTCTCTAGATCAGAAGTTCTCAGTGTTTAGTCTTCAGGATCCCCATGGCCGCAGGTTTTTGTCCCAATCCATCTCTTCTCCCAATTGGACTCCTACCTTAATTAAGAAATCTGTTATTTCCCAGGTTCTGTGTTTTTTACAGCTATGCAGAAATTGCAAACTGAGTATGCCATATTTTAACATAAATTTGTATATGTTAAATGGGTAATAATTTGTTCATTTTCCCTTTAATTTTTTAATGTTTTGGCTATTTAGACAATTATTCACTAATAAGCACGCAAGTTGGTAACACTGAAGTGCTTCTTTCAGAGTCATTTGTGCTGGTGTCTGGTCTATAATTGTCCATATTCAGATACAATTAAGAAAAAAAACTTCACAGAACCAGTTAAAAAAAGTAGCCATTTAAAGATACAGAAAAATACAAATATGTCTTATCTTAATTTCCTACATGTGTACATTTGACACTTCTGCACTTTTCTAAATGCAAAGAAAAGGAAAAAAAAAAAAAAATGGTCAGCTAATTAAACAATAAGATCCATTAAAGGTAAGGATGACTGACTGACTGAGAAACAGGCTGGAACAAAGACCAACTGAGGGGCCGCAGACTGGTATATTGTGTACAAAATGTCTGATGAAAATCTGAGAATTTCTGAAGTCATGTTGTTTAACCAATGTGAACACACATTTTTCAGAAAGCATTTCAAATTAAAGATACCATATAAGCTCCCCAATTGAATCCTATTAAATCTGCATGCTCAAAACTCCAAGGGAGACTCGGCCCCCCAGTAGCTAATGTTAATAAATCTAGATGCTCCAAAATCATAGGGGTACCCCGCGCTCCAATCAATTGTTAGTAAATATGGATGTTAGAATCTCTGCTCTATTAATAAGTCAGAATTAAAAAAAATACTGGCACTTACATATTTCCACTTCAGGCACTGGTAGGACAAATGTGATACAGAGCAAATAAATTTATGATATTAACTACCCCACTGGTCCACAGAAACTTTCTCAGTCTTTTGTTGGCCCACAACTCAAAAAGGTTAAAAATTGCTGATCTGGGTGGAAGGTAGCCATGCATAGAATACACTCTAGCCCCACATGCGCAAAGCATTCAATCATTCAACAAAATCTCTCATCAATCACATTTATTTCATTAAAATTGTCCAAAATGTATCCAAGGGCAAGATCCAGCCTGCAAACATTGCAATCTAGCTCCAGCCACACTGGGCCAGATGTTTTGGAAGTGCACCAAGTTAACAACATTTTGGACAAAAATCTTTGAATGGCAATCAGACAGCCTTGGTGACACAATCACTCCTAACCCATTAATACAGCGTTTCTCAACCTTTTTGCCCTTAAGGAACCCTTGAAATAATTTTCATGTTCTAGGGAACTCATAAATAATAATTATATCATTATTAGTATTTTTTTATTTATAAATGTAAAGATCATTAGGAAAATGTGTAATATAATATACAATAATAATTACTATACTTAATCGTCAATTTTCAAAAGAATAAGATAAATCAAAGTAAAATGTTATATAAGCAAATGTATGTGCCCAAGAAATGTTATTCTTAAAACATATATAATTAATAAAATTAACTTTTCTATTGTGCCACATTTTTACGGTTAGAAATTTCTATAAATTAAAAAAATGAAAAGAAGATGATAAATAAAACATTGACTAATAAAAATAAAGCAGGACGTGTTTTTAGTGCACTAGCTGTTCAAACGAAATGTATTAGAACAGAAATTCAATATACACGAACACTTGTGAACACAATGAAATTTAAAAACAGCATTTGCATGACATGATGTGCTTCTAACTGTGTATGAAATGGTCAACATAACCTCAGTGTAACAAGTTAATACCTTTGTGATAATTATTGTTCATAGTTTAATCATTTTCATACATCAACATAAAAATTACTACTGATTACTATAGAATAGCTAGAACAATTTAAAAAAAACTGCAAAAAACCACAGTTGGATAATACACTTTTGGGGTTATGTTCAGAGCTTAAAGAATTTATAAGGTTAAGTTTAGTATGTGCTCTAGCAGTACCACCTCGCAATTTGGTGGATGAAAATCATGTTTGAACGCCTGCTCGAATTAGCTCAAACTGTATTTAATAGCCCCCATACTGTTGTTTGAGTAATTTAAAAACACGGCCTAAATAAAAGCAAACAAAAAAGAATACATTGGAAAACGGGGAGAGAGGGAAAACATACAAACTTTTCATATTACAGTAATGATTTAATACATACCTGCACGCTAGAAAACACATAGAACTGATAAGAGACTGACTGAACTTCTCACGTTTCTTGCTTGCACCAGCTTGCACTAACCAGCACCAGTTAACTCATAAGTGACATTAGCACCAGTTGCTGTATGATAAGTGATGTGTGGACAGCATTGGCGTGCATCCTAGTGGCTGTTACTACAACTAACGCAAACTTGAATTTATTCCTTTTAGAGAAGGTTTATTATTTTCTTTCGCTGTTCAATTTTATTTCATTTGCCACTGTTATTCATTACCAGTTCTCACAGTACCCCTAGCAATGTCTTGTGGAACCCCAGTTGAGAAAAGCTGCTTTAACAGCTGTGGTGGACTCCTGGAGGGGCTTAAAGTGGATAAGGACAAATTGATTCAGTGGGTAACTGATGTTAATAATAATAATAATAATAATATTTTATTTATATAGCGCCTTTCCCATGCTCAAGGAACTTACAGAGTATAACAAAGAGCGGCAGGTTATACGGTACATAGCATTGTACAAACCAAATAAATAAGTAAAGAAGATTACGACAGTGAATTCAGAGAAAAAAAGCCTAACAGACAACACAGTTGATGGTCTGCACACACACATACAGGTTACATGAACATCTTGACAGAGAGGTAAACTGACAGAAGGGTAATAAAGTCAAGTAGAGCTAAAAGCCTTCCTGAACGGATGAATTTTGAGTTGTTTTTAAAAAGAATTCATGGAGTAAGCTGACCTGATTAATTTCGGTAGGTCATTCCAGAGTCTGGGCGCTATACAGCTGAAGGCCCTGCTGTCACTTATGGAGTGAAGATTAGTGTGGGGCACAACAAGATTACCAGAATCAGAGGACCTTAGTGGGTAAGCAGGCACATAGTGATGGAGAAGGTCACTGATGTAGTTTGGCGCAAGGTTATTTAAGGCTTTGTAGGTTATTAGTAGGATTTTATATTCAATTCTGTAAGACACAAAGAGCAAGTGAAGACGGAGCAGGATGGGTGTTATGTGCTGAGTCTGAGTAAGGACTCTTGCAGCTGAGTTTTGAATAAGCTGGAGCTGTGATATAAGATTCGAAGGGGCACCTGCCAGCTGCGAGTTACAATAATCGATGCGGGATGTGATAAAAGCATGGACAAGTCAGCATTAGAAAAAGAGAGGAAGGAACGAACACGGGATATGTTATGGAGGTGAAAGTAAGAAAGTTTCTTAATGTGATATATGTGGGCGGAATAAGAGAGGGAGGAATCAAAAATGACACCAAGATTCTTTGCAGTAGTAGTAGTTCTATACTACTGAAATTTGAAAAAATAAAATTGTCATTTAGAGGATCTGTTCCAAACATTTAAAAATATGGTAAGATCTAATGCTTATTTTAGAATAAGCATTTATATCGGGGGACATTCTTTGATGTTTTTTTTTATTTTTGCCGATGCTGTTGGCTCTTCTCTCTTTCTCGTGGGTAGGGATTGAATTTTGTTTTGTTAAGTTTGAATTGTATGGAATGTAATTTTCTTAAACAAAAAAAAAAAAAAAAAAGCATTGCTCTAAATCATCAGTTACCTGATAGTTAAATTGTCCCCATGTCTCATCCAGTTGGTTTCTCAATGTTCTCAGGGTATCCATATCAACCATACTGACTATCCATCCATCCATTTTCTAACCCGCTGAATCCGAATACAGGGTCACGGGGGTCTGCTGGAGCCAATCCCAGCCAACACAGGGCACAAGGCAGGAACCAATCCTGGGCAGGGTGCCAACCCACTGCAGGACACACACAAACACACCCACACACTAGGGCCAATTTAGAATCGCCAATCCACCTAACCTGCATGTCTTTTGGATTGTGGGAGGAAACCGGAGCGCCCGGAGGAAACCCACGCAGACACGGGGAGAACATGCAAACTCCACGCAGGGAGGACCCGGGAAGCGAACCCGGGTCTCCTAACTGCGAGGCAGCAGCGCTACCACTGCGCCACCGTGCCGCCCTCATACTGACTAGTAACTTCAATATTCCTGCCCTTACCATGATAATAATTTCTCTTTATGCTGTTTTAGCAGGTATATGAGTCTCAGTTAATTGTGAATGTATGTGTGTTAAAGAAGAAAAATTAAAATAAAACATGTAAATAGGTGTTGGCCTATCATTGAAGAACAACAAGGGTTATCATGGAAGAACTGAACATTAACCACCATTCGCAAAACATCTAGCCAGCAGCAGTTGCACAGTCAAGAGCAGACTGTGGATGAAAGGGATCAATAGAGGCTGACATGACTGAAAACAACACTGATGCTGAATGATTTCCATTAGAATGTAAACTTTGATGAACCTTGTCACTGATGGGTTGTGGCTGCTGACCAAGTTCAAATCAGGTTAGTGAAAAACAAGAAGGTGTGGTTGCACTGAGCTAAGTGAGCTAAGCAACACAAACACTAGGCACTGAAAGAATGAAGAAAAAAAATGCTGGATGACGGATCCTGGTTACTTCTTTTTCATAATGATGGGTGGATCAGGGTATGGTGAAAACAACACAAGTTCTATGAATGTGTCTGACCACACATAAATGTAGGCTTGTTAGAGGCAGTTTAATGGTGCAGGGAGTTTTCATGGAACACACCGGGTTGTTTAAATCAAAATAAGGGCAGAACTTCTAAGCTACAAGACATCTGAACAGTCTTGCTAATCACATGCTACTCTTCATGATAGCAGCGTCCCAGCATTTGAATACAGATTTCTTACAGATGTGACCAGGGTGACAGACCATGAGACCCTAGCAATGAGAAAAGGGGCATTAAATGTGTGAGTCATTTTAATGAATAAACAAAAGAAAAAGAAAAGAGTTCAAGGCACAGCTTAAACGATGGCTACACTAGCCCAAAGAAGATTTCCTTAGTTAGGAATCACAGAGGAGCTCTCTCCAGGTTGAGTTCTGGGTCCAACGCAAGACACCTTCTTCCGAGGTAGTCCGGTTTTATAGAGCTCCTACCATAGTCCAATACAGTGCTCTGGGTGCGATGGGTAGGGTTAGCTGCCATCACTGGACGTCTTCTCTGAGCTGCGAATGAAAGAGAAGCGCCAGCATTAGTGCCCCTCTCATCTCAGAGTAGTACTGCTTTACTTCATCCGAGCCAGGAAGGTGAGCCCCAAGCACACGAGCGTGACACAGGGTGACTTTCCATGCCACAAGGTGATTAAAGACCTGGGATGAAGTAAGATAGTGGTAGTCACCAAATTAAATACTAAATGAAAAACCTCACTTGATTGACTCATTGCAGTAACAAATTAAGACTATTATGTGGCCAAAAGGAGACCGCTCAGTAATGATTAGATCAAGGATCTCCAACCTTTTTTCCCCTGAGAGCTACTTTTACAAAATGAAAATGGCTGAGAGCTACTCATGTTTTCTAACGTTTATTCTTATAGCTTATTTCATCCCAAATAAACTGAATAAGCTTGTTTTGCCTGAACATTTACAAAATGTTGGTATCCACAAGTCACATTTTGCTTTAAACATCACAAGAAAATATTTAGTTCACCTGCAAGTGCATTTTTTATATCTGTATGCATTTTCTAGTGTATCTCACACTATTGAATTAAAACACGAATGCTGCCAAAACAAAACAATGCAATTCCAAATACACAGATATTACTTATTCATTTGTCATTTTGTTACATGTCACTGTTTCACTTCACAAGAGTATTCACATGTCCACTTGCATGTGTGATGTGTTTTTTTAGTTAGTGAGATGACTGGCACTGCATGGAGTCAACAAGAGAGGCAGGTGTGGTGGAGTGTAGCCTCTTAGGTTCACTTTTATGGTGTCATTTAAATGTTCATCTGTCAGTCTTGTTCTGAACTTTGATTTCATGACATTCATGTCAGACTCACAGAGGCATGTAGACCCAAACAAAGCAGACATTTTCAGAGCTGCTTGATGAAGATTCATATAGTTATCTGGCTCTTCTAAGCTCCAGAAACGCTGAGAATGCAATTGAGACTTTAACTGCACATTATTTTGAAGGTTTATATAATACTAGCAAAATATCCGCGCTTCGCAGCGGAGAAGTAGTGTGTTAAAGAAGCAATGAAAAGAAAAGGAAACATTTTGAAAATAACGTAACCTGATTGTCAATGTAATTGTTTTGTCACTGTTGTGAGTGATGAGTGTTGTTGTCATATATATATATATATATATATTTACACACACACACATAAACATATATATATATATACATATCTATACATATACACACATATACATACATACACACACATATATACACACAAATACATATATATATATATACATACATACACACACACATATATAAACATATATATACATATACATACATATCTACATATATACACACACAGCTATTTCAGATCAGTGCAATACGCTGTTTGTTAAAACGGTTGACTCCCGCTCTTACGTGCAATAACAAATCAAATCATTCAGTTGTCTTTGCTCATATGTCATTTTAGAGCTGGACGCCTGGCATCTTTTTTTGGCCACAAGTTCGTTTCTGTTTGGTGTGAGGTTCTGTGTTGTGGAGATTCTCAGGATGGATTGCAGGTGCTCATCAGTGAGGCGACTCCTGTGTGCTGTTTTGTTAGTCTTTATCACTGAGAAGAGCTTCTCACACAGATATGTGCTACCAGACATGCACAAGGTTCGAGCCGCATGTAGACGGACTTTTTTTGTTCTTCAAAGTCACCAAAGCGCCGTGCAAACTCAGTGCGCAATAACTCTAGCTTCACAATAACTTGCAGCATCATAAGGTAGACTTGATTAATGCGGTAAGTGTTCGGCAAGGCAGCTGAAGCGCTGCATTATGGGATCTGTAGTTTATTGTGTTACCAGCGCTTCATATACCGGGCTTTAATAACAATAATACAGTATATAAAATGATCTCGGGGCGGATATAATTACGCCGGGCGGATGTGGCCCGTGGCCCTTGAGTTTGACACATATGGACTAAATAGAACTTGAAAAGATATATTTTTCAAATGTGATCGAGAATTCAGATAGAGTTGACGCACTACAGCCTGCATGCCTCAATGAGTCATCCTCCCCTCGCTCTTACTTTTTACCGTTCATCTAATGAATACACTGAGTATGGCTTTACCAAAACAATCATTGATGGCGATTAAAGTATCCATTATTCGAGTATGTAGATCGGGATATATATATACATATATATATACCCGCGTATCGCAGTGGAGAAGTAGTGTGTTAAAAAAGGTAGAAAAAGAAAAGGGAACATTTTAAAAATAACGTAACATGACTGTCAATATACAGTATTTGTTTTGTGAGTGTTACTGAGTGTTGCTGTCATCAAGGATTTGATTATCATTATTTCTTTCAATCAGGTTCGTATTTGTAGGATGTGTTGTGTTCAAGTTACATTCCGTGTTTGTCAATCGTTGTAAAGATGACAGGTTTCATTCATCGATTCGTTTCTTACTGCATCAATAAACAGCTCGTCTTCTTCTTTATCTGAGACCTGACACACTGCATGCACGGGTTTTTTACACTGTCTTCCTTTAGCGGGACATTGACTTTTTCCACCGTGTGCTTTGTTTCCGCAGTAGCTGGATTTATGAATATGCTTATCAGACGCTTCATATTTTTTGCTGCCTTTTCAATTGTGTAATTCGGTTTTTGTTCAGCGCTCTTTGGAACTGTTGCTTTTTATCTGTGCACTGCGTCAGTTCACGTGAGCCACTCGGTGTACATGCATTGAAGGTTCCCAGCTGTGCTGGTGCCATCTCGTGCTATGTCCATAGCTTTATTTAATGTTACCTTAGTCCTGGCACTTAAAACTTTCTCTCGCAGTTTCGCTGAGTTTGTGTCAAACACCACCCTGACCATCTCATCTTCCTCTCAATAAACACAGTCCTTCACCCGTGAATATTTACCCGTGGCAGTTTGCTATTGGATTGCCGCTGACGGACGGCCTTATATGGGCAGGCACTAAATTACAAACGCCAGCGGCAGCCTGTCTATGAACTTAATTTAAAGTGTAGGTTTACATCGTGCTTTGTTTCCGAAGTAGCAGAAGTCATGAATATGGTTGTATATGTCACTCGCTCGCTTCTTATTGTTTCGCTGCCTTCTCAATTATATAATGCATGTTTTCTTCAGCGCTTTTTTTTAGGTCTTCCTGGTTTTCTATGTACTGCGTGATTACGTGGGAGGCGTGATGATGTCACACGAAACTCTGCCCCCACGGCGTTGAAGCTCATCTCCATTACAGTAAATGGAGAAAACTGCTTCAGTTATGACCATTACACGTAGAATTTCGATATAAAACCTGCCCAACTTTTGTAAGGAAGCTGTAAGGAATGAACCTGCCAAATTTCAGCCTTCCACCCACACGGGAAGTTGGAGAATTAGTGATGAGTCAGTGAGTGAGTGAGTGAGTGAGTGAGTGAGTGAGTGAGGGCTTTGCCTTTTATTAGTATAGATATTTAATCCAATGTCTGCCTCTCTGTATGTCTGTTCGCTTTTCACAAGAGAACTACTTAATGGATTTAGATCGGGTTTTTTCTATAATTTGCTTGAACATTCCGGTTGATTTTGCGACTTCTCTCGTTTTGCTAAGTGTCATATTTCGCTTGCAGTACCGATTTATTTGCACGAATCCATGAAAAATGCAATCGGGCTGAGGGGAGGTGCTTTCCTCACTCACTCACCAGCTTAGGTTACTTGATGACATTGAGTCCGGATATTCTCTTAAGTGTATGCCACATTGAAAAGATAGACTGCAATTCAGATTGTGGATTGTGATATGATTTTTTGAAAAGATCACCCACCCCTAATTTGACTAATCAAGTTTTAAAATTTATGTAGGATTGGCGAGCTACTTGGAAAGGGGTTGCAAGCTACCGGTAGCTGGCGAGTGCTGTGCTGAAGACCCCTAGATTAGATGTTCTACTAAAGTGACCACTTACTGTGTTGGACTTGTTGGTGTATTCCAGACTCCCTGAACCCTTTATGCCAAAAACTTCATCCGGATTTATAATTTAATTGTACTTTCTCTTCGTTTTCACTGTGTATTTTATTATTTTTCTAGAAGACTTCTGGCAGATAATTATTATTATTTTGATTTCTGGAGGATGGTGTCACAAGGAATTATGGGAATGCTCTGTCTTTTGTTTAACCTTCCATCCATCCATCATCCAACCCACTATATCCTAACTACAGGGTCACAGGGATTTGCTGGAGTCAATCCCAGCCAACTCAGGGCTCAAGGCAGGAAACAAACTCCGGGCAGGGCGCCAGCCCATCGCAGGGCACACACACACACACACACCAAGCACACACTAGGGACACTGGTGGAGGACTGGAGTACTTGGAGGAAACCCACGCAGACACGGGGAGAACATGAAAACTCCATGCAGGGATGAACCGGGAAGTGCACCCGGGTCTCTGAACTGTGAGGCAGCAGCGCTACCACTGCGTCACCGTGCCACCCTTTGTTTAACCTAATGTGAGTAAACCTAATCTTTTTTCCCTGATTTTAATTTTTGTTCCCATCTGAAATTTCTGGAACTATTTCTGGGAGATTTTCATGTGTATGACACGTCTCAAAAGTTTCTCACTGCAGGAAGAACTTTAGGAGTTTTATACTGAAGTTAGCCTGTGCCATTCTGCTTGAACTGAAATGCAGTAGCTGCAATAGATTTTGTCTGAAAGCTTTCACTAAACATCCTTAACTACATGTGAAATACTGTTACTACGACTACTGCTGACCTACACAACATAAAAAGTCAAAATTAGATCATTTTAAAGCCCATATTGTGGATGGAGGAGAGAAATTATTATAAGCAGCTGAATGTTATAAAATAAGTTCCTCCAAGAATTTATTAGAAATTGGTCTTGCTTTTTTCTAGCAAGATGCAAAGGGGATCTTAGTAGCTAAATAAATCACTAATATTAATTTCTCATTAGTGGATGAAAAGGAGAACCACAAAAATCAAGAAAAAAAAAGCTGCAGAAAGCAAGGAATAAAGACATCCAAAATGAGCGAAAGAGAGGTGGAAAAGATGCAACAGAAGGGCCAAAGCATATGAAAAAAGGAGCCAGGCACTTTATGAGAGCATAAATTACAAACTGGGTCAGTGGCTAAACCCAATAAACATCATTTTAAAGGAGCTTTTATGAATTCTGTGAACAATTTTATATTAAATAAACTGGTGATTTGAATCAGCCATCTCCAAATGGAAGGGGTAGTGGAGGTTGTGGGTTTGGGAGGGGATCCGGCGGGATGAGGACTTTGATGCTGCACTTTTCTTGCTTTGTTGTTCTTTTTTTCACTGTTTAAAAAACTGAAGAAATTGTTAACAAGGAAAAAAGAAGAAAATGAATGTGACATGTGGGTTCACTGGCATCCTAAACATAATATTCATTTATTTATTAGTGCTGCAAAATACAGGGTCTCGTATCTTCCACAATTAATGCTGATAAAGCCAAACTAGGACAAAGCAGCAGCAGCAGCAACAACAGCTGTGTGTTCAGTTACATCATAGGAAATGACAGAATTCATTCTGTCTTAGTGGTTCAGTCCTTGTACAATTTAAAGGGAAACAATAACCTGAGTTTAATTTTAGCTTGCTTATTAGTCAATATGTAGTACAAATGCAGATTTGTCCATTTTCGGCAGATCGTTCTTTTCTTGTTTCAGAAGGTTGACAAGCAGTTTCCTACAGACTATATGCAGATTGTGATGTTTCCTTCAGTAGATATTAAAAAAGAAGACAACTCCTTTGTGTATTGACTGTATTGTGGAAACAAAGTTGAAACTGAGGTGTTTTTATTCTTTCAAAAAAATAGAACACTTTACATGCCAGGAAGTTTTACTCAAAAATACTTGACATGCAACCACTTGGAATCCAAAGCTATGTCTACTGTCAGTGTGTTTAGGAAGGTGAAGATCTAATTGAATTAACAATTTTATTTTAACTCTAAATTCACTTGATCAGATGAGTGGGAATATGGGAGTCAGGTGGAGGACTTTGTTTCTTGGTGCAAAGAGAATTATTTGCAACTTAACATCACCAAAACTAAAGGACTAGTTATTGAGTTTTACCGTCCCAAAGAGTCTCAATGCTCTGTCACTATTCATGGAGTGGATATGGAGGTGGTGCACTGCTACATGTGCTTGGGGGTCCACATTAACGACAGGCCAGACTGATCTAGTAATAGAGGAACTATAAGAAAGCATAGAGTAGACTCTCTTTTTTTAAGAGACCGTGTTCCTTCAATGTGGGTAATGACATCCTTCACAGGTTCTATACATCTCTGGTGGACAGTGTGATTTTCTGTACTGTGGTGTGCTAGAATAGTAACCACTTCAAGAGAAGGACCATAAATCAACAGGCTGATCTGGAAGGCAGGCTCAGTTATGGGAAGCAGTCTCGACCCACTGGAAGTAGTAGCAAAGGATGGAATGAATACAAAACTGAGTGCCATTATGAACAATGCCGCATATCCTCTGTCTGACACATGGGCAATGAGTAAAAAAATACTTTGGAAAAAGTGTGTGAATAAACAACTACTGGGGCTCCTGCTTACTTGTGGCTATATGACTTTATAATACCTCACTGTGACTGTGGCTACTCTTTATCTTCAGCTGAGTCATGCTTCTCTCTTTTTCTATTTCTTGTTTGTGTTTGATGGGGATTGTTGTTGTTTGTTATAATATTTCTTGAGCTTCTGTGTAAAAATGCTAATCTCCCAGAGGTACAAAAAAAATGATATCTATCTATCTATCTATCTATCTATCTATCTATCTATCTATCTATCTATCTATCTATCTATCTGTCTGTCTGTCTGTCTGTCTGTCTGTCTGTCTTTTTTTTTTACAATTTCATGCTAGAATATAAAACAAATAACATTACTAATCACCACACGATAACAAGGATGATTAAATCCTTGCATTTATTTACTGGACTCACTTAATCCAGTTATTGGGTTACTGAGAATGGAGCCTATACCACACACAACCACACTCACTAATGCGAGGACAGTTAAGACATGTTAATCAAACCTTTTGTTTTAAGATGTGAGAATTATGAGAAACATTCACAGAAAGAACCCCTCAGAGACAGTGAACAAGAAGTTCATACACGGGGATCTGTGAGTCAAGAAAATAATCAACTGACTGTTGAAAATATAATAATATGGCTGATGACAACAATGGATAGACTGCCTCACAATACAGATGTAAAAGAGTTACACGTGAAATATTTAGTCATCAACAGGAGTACTCTTATAGTATCCCTGACTAAAGCTAGAAGTCTCAAAAATGTGTGAAGTCTACAGTATATTGGGTATTGAACAAGTACACTTCCTTGAAAACAGTACTGTACAAATAACACATGGGAAAATAATAATAGTGAAGCCAGCTGAGGTCCACTATAACAAGTCTGGAATTCGTTACTATTGAAGGTGCGATTTGTCTGTTTGTTCAACACTGCACTTCTACCCATAGTTTTTCATTTCTCACTCTCTTACTTTCAAGATTCCACATCCTGAATTTCTTTTTCCCATCATTAGAATCCTTATTCCTTTTCTCCTTCCAGCTGTACACTCAGCAGAACAATGTAAGGGAGACATTTTAAAGTCTCTCATTAGCATACGACATCTCTTCTTGTGAGGGCACTGCATGATTAGAACAGTCTAGATCTCCATCTTGTGGCCCCTAGTATTGCTGTACCCTTCAGAGAAGGTATGGCACCACATATTCCTACTGTGTATCTTTCATAATGGTCACTCATTTCTGTAGGTTGTGGAGTTGCCTGCCCCGTAATGGCCTGGAAATGTTGTTCCTGACTCACACTTTCTGTCCATGCACTCTCTGGTGATTGAGGGTCCGACCATTCAGATCCGAGATAGGGTACTAACTGCTCCATTCTCGATGGCTGTTATGATATAGTTTCAAATTATATTTATTGTCCATCTTCTAGTTGTTTTGAGGTACTTTTGTGTTTCTCATATTAGGTTTCTAAATAAGAGGCCTTCCATAAAACTGTAATTGAATTACTTTTGCGTTGTTTCAATGCTACTGTATGTCTGATTATTGCGGGTGTCACTATTTTCTTTAGCTGTCACTACTGTGTTGCTAAAAAAACAACCATAAAGTGCATGGTTAGTGATGCTGCTGTCTAGATAAAGGTCACAAAGTGCACTTCCTAATCATCTGAGTTAGTGGAGAAAAAATGAATTATTTTGGTAACATTCTTGGCATAAGACTTCAGTATTGTTCTCCCTGACGTTTTTGAGTTTTGTTTTGGACTCTGACTAAAGATCGTTTTTGACCTCCTGTTAATGAATTTGGCATGTCTCTTGACTCATGTCTATCTCCTGGTCTTCCCTCATTAAAATAACTTTCTTCCATCTTCGATATAGTACAGTTGACCAGTTAGTTTTCCTTTCTTGAATGGTAATCTGGATGTCCTGGTACTTACAGTAATAGGGGAAATGCTAACCCTGGCAGCACCTGTTGGAACCCTCTTTACATGTCCACAACAGATTGAGCATAAAACTGAGTTTAAGACAAATTGAGTTTTTTGAGATAATTTGAATGAACTCATCTTTACATACCATGTGAGATGTGGCCGGCTTGTCATACCGGCCAATAACCCCAGGCCGCCAGATGGAGCCCTCCCTGCAGTATGGAGGTGCCCCGAAGACCAGCAGGGAGTAATGGGACATGTAGTTTTTATACAAGACCCTGTTGAATACCACAGGGGCCGCAAGAGGGAGCTGCAGAGAGGACCGAAGACTTCTTTGTGCCCTTTAACCCGGAAGGTCGTCAAAGGAAGAGTGACGGGCTTCCGGGGTGAAAAGAAAGGACTTTTAACTGAGGGATTGAGAGTCACATGGACTGGGGATTGGAACACTTCCGGGTCAGGGAATATAAAAGGAATATGGGAGCTCCCAGACGGCGAGCTGAGCTGGGTGGAAGGGTGGCAACGTGTCTGGGAGTCAGAGGATTGTATTATTGTGTATTTGGTTTGTGTATGAGTATAGTAGAGGAGAGGGTGCTTTGTGCACTGTGACATTTAAATAAAGTCAAGTTGTGGACTTTACCTGGTGTCTGGAGTCGTGGACAAGGGTTCAAGGGAGCGAGAGCACCCCCTATCTGTTATAACCAATATACACAGTAGCTCACTCAAGGGAAAATGATGGTGTGTAGCAAGCAACATAGATAGTAAAATGCTATCCTCAGAAGACCTCTGACAACAAGAATTAAGTAGAAGAGATATAGTAATGAAAACCACACAAGCTAAAGGATGATGTAAATATTATGGCCATCTTAAGTCAAGACTTTAGCAGCAGCATTCTAAATCTTAATATTGTTGCATTTTTTATCCAGAAAGATCAATGAAAAGATAACTACTGTAATCTTCAAAATTGAAGAAAAAGCAATATAGTTTATTTTTTTACATTTGAAATAGTTTTGGTGTGGATGGAACTGCAGCAAAGTTCATAATACTGGCGAACAGTTGAGTATGATTACAAGGCTGATGACATTAGAAGAAGGGCTATGTTGACAGAATGTGGAATTATGTGAGAAGAAGTCAAGCTTTGTGATGCCACAATTTAGCCAGTGTTTGAGTCACCCACAGGTGTCTGTCCATGGGACTTATCATATTCTTTGAACTGGGCCTCAGGTTGATTAGTTACTTTTTTATAGTTGTTAAAATTTAAAGTTTGATTGAGTCAATAGTTTCAATACAGCAGGCAGACAACTCAGAACTTCACTTGTAACAAGCCAGAATTGATACAAAAATAAGAAGAGATGACTATTCACGTGCAAAGGCAAACTGCACTATACTCATTAAGCAGGTGAGAATTTCAAAAATGCAAAAATACGAAAAATGTGAAAATGGTGAGCAGCTCAGCATCAACAAGACCAGGTACATGGAATGTGGACCACAAATATTTAGAACTACTTGCATTGACGGTCAACTCCTCAACAAGGTCCCCCAGATTGAAGAACCTGAGCTTACTTATCTGTTCCAATTGTAGCTCCATCCCTGATGACACAGCATGAATCAATCGACACCACATGGGTGACTTGGCACCAAGTCACTGGAGTGACTGGAAGATGCTAATTTACTAGAAGGCACAAATATTCAAAATTGTCATCCACCCACACTTGTATGGAATGGAATATTTGCCTGCAACCAGGAAGCACAAGAAAGCCATCCAACATGCCATTGAGATGAAGATGCTCCATTGGACTCTTGGCCTAACCTGACTGGATCATGTCATGAACAATGATGTGGGAAGAACTAAGGAAGTGGTGCCTATCATTTAGGAGATGCTTGTAGCCCACCTGTGATGGTGGGGGTGCGTGGTTCACAGTGGCAAAGAAGGACCTTCTCCTTAGTCTAAGAGGAAAGTGATCATGGAGGCAGCGGAATAAATGATGGCTGGAACACCTGGAAAAGATTATGTGGCAAGTGGACACCACTGAAGTTGCCCTTAATCAGAACAAGTGGAAACTGGAGTGCTGAAAAGCAGACCATGTGAAAGTGCAGGATGAGAGCTAGGACAAAAGGAGAAAAGGTCATATAGTATTTGAGATCTTAAATAAACTAAACATCATGCATGTCGAATGGTACATTGCAAAAACTTTCTTAAATCCTTCCTGACTGAACAATGCAAATTTAAGGTAACAGAGAGATGTAGCTAAGTGACTGAACAAGCCACTGAATGCAAAAAAGAGACCAATCAGTTATGAACAGTGTTAACGTAGTGAGAATTGTTCTGAATTGTACATGAAAAGTGTGTTTGGATTTGGTACATAAAATGTCATGTTTTCAGCAAAAATATACTACTGTATACTGCTAAGAGTAAAGGTGCTACTGAAAGCATAATAGCAATAGATTATAAAAGACTAAAGCATTCAAAATATACCAATGCTTGCCAAGCCATTTTTTCAAGAGCGAGGAAGGCCATAAGCTAAACTATTGCATTTAGCTACTTCCAGCCTGAGTTAAATGTGTTATTTTGAAAAATGTATTTATTGTATTAGTGTTAACACATACAGATTTCATGATGTATTTAACAGTGAGGGAAATGTTAGATTATAAATCATAATCATACATTAGTTCTTCATGTGCCAGCTGGTGACATTAATACAGCTCAAGAGTAATTGCAAAGCAACCCTGAAAATGAAGTTGCTGAAGACGAAGTGTCCATTCCAAAGATCTCTGTCACAGAGGGCTGGCAGTTTGATGTCTGGAGCAAGGTATTATCTTGCAGTGTCTGAAATGGGAGGCATGAGGGAGTAATCTGTAGAAGGAGTAAGGAATGTGTGCATGAGTAATTAAATTCATCATCGACTCTGCTACCCAATCACAACATACGGCACAAGTCATCACACACAACAAATAAATATGTAACAGGAAAATCCCATTACTAATAGCTGTATTTGATTATCATTGAACCAGTGCAGATGGAGCACTATAGAGAGGTTCATTTTTATGCATGCACCTTAATGCACAAGACGTTTCAGTAAAGGCCCAGAGGTCTAATCTTTTCTCCTGATTGCTGCATTCCTTTCCCAGGCTGTGATGATGAGGTGGTCTGAGAACGGGCCCGACAGAGAAGGATTACATTGCTCAACCAAGAAGAGTAAGGGAATGTGCGGTTTCCTGAAAGGTTTCCAGTGAGTACATGGGAATGCAACCCCTTAAAGAGCCACGGATCTGGAAACACTTCCTCTGAAACACTTCCAATTCTCTAATGGGCCAAATATAATAACAACTTAGGCATTCTCTAATTATTCATAACAACCCCCTGCTGTACTTTGCAACCTAAAAGTCACTCTAGAAAAAGGTTATGGGAGTTAATCATTGGAAGAATTAAAGGTGAGAGGGTTTTACAGCAATCACTTGTCTTTTTTTTTTTTTTGTGGGTTTGCAATGTAAAAATGCTGAATTTCAATTAAACTATGCTAAGTTTTATAAGCTGCTGTCAGGGAAGGATGATTAGTGATTTGATTAAAACCAACCTAGCACAAAGCCCACATTATAGATGCTAGGCTTATATACTATATGAAATATTCATACAAAGCACCAATAGAAGAATTTTTTGGCAAGTGAAGGCTGTTTAAAAGGATCAGAAGTACATGAAGGAGAGTTATATACAGTAAATTGCAGAAAATATTGAAAATACCTACAGGGTATGCAATAATTTTAAAAATCTGACTTCCTTTCTCCCTTGGAAACAATGTTTCTGCACAGAAACACTTTGTTTTTATTAGTTATTAGTTAGTTAGTCATTACATTTTATAAGGGTTAAATCAGGATGATGGCCATTGTGAAAAGGAAGGACCACAACAGTGATTTTTTTAACCCCATTACCTGTTTTTAAGCCACAGTTGAATAAAACAATTTGCTTATTATAAGGAAGGGTATGTTCAGACGAGAGATCATAATACATATGAGCCAGTGGATTCAGAAAGCTTTCAGACCCCTTCACTTTCTGCACACTATATTGTGTTGTAGGTTTCATATTCAATTAATATATTTTCTAGTTTTGCCCATCAATTTAAACTTAATGATCCTACAATGACAAAGTGTCATTGGAAAGGTTGGTAAATCTATTCAAAATCAAAAACTCATCCCATTCTTCCTGGGTGATCCTCTCAAGCTCTGTTAGATTACATGTGAAGTGTCTGCAAACTGCCATCTCCAGGATTCTTAACAGATGTTTCATGGAGTTTTAGCCAGGGCTTTGCCTGGGACACTCAAACCGGTCAGAGACTTGGGCCAAAGCTGTATGCCTCGGGATGTAGTTGTGCTGCAAGGTGAACTGTATGTCCATTCTGAGGTCAAATGGAGCAGGTTTTCTTCCAGGACCTCTTCCTTCAGTTCTAAACAGTCTCCCTGTCCCTTCCACTGAGAAACACCCCATATCATGATGCTGACACCGCTATGTTTTATCGTAGGGATGCTATTAGGATGGTGATGAGCACTGCCTGGTTTTCACCAGACATAGTGATTGGAGTTCTGCCCAAAAAGTCCAATTTTTGTCTCACTAGACAGGGAATTTTTATCCTCATGCTCACTAAAGTTTAGAAAAAAATTAACCTAAATATTAAAAAAAGTTATTGAAGGAGAAAAAAATTAAACAACACTTGTTTCCAGTTACTTTTCATAACAGAGCCCTCTTTCCAAGGAGCATAATCCAAATGTGCCCAGTTGGTTTTGTAGGATGCCGTACATGAAAATGCTTTGCTAATTGAGTGACAGGGACAAGGTCACTTATTGCACTAAATGACAGCAGTCAAAATGAGAACAGAATTAAGAGGAATTGGTAATATAAACTGGACAAGGTTAAAATATGGAAGATGGAAAGTGAGGAGACAAGTCCATAATGTAAAACCAAAAGGGGCATAGCAATGGAGCCATAATCAAAATAAAGGAAATGTTTGTAACCAAAAGTCACTATAAAACTCTAAGAAAATTGAACAAAGCTTTTAATTTGCATCTGCAAACTTGGGAAACCAGGAAGTGCACGACATTGACCTTTATATCTCCAAGCGTATGATGTCACGTGCTGACCTCACCTAGCAATGGCATAGCAACAGTCAACAGAAAGATTTCAAATGCCAGCGTCCATAAGAAAAACTACAGGAGCGCAAATTACATTTTTAACAATGTTAAAAACACATTGAATAAAATTAACAATCAATTTCTTCTCCCCCAAAACCCTCCAAAAAATGTTTCAGAATTTTAGAGACCATGAAACCATTTAGAAGAAAATTAAAAACAAAAAACAGATTCTGACATGAAAGAAAGCACCTACCAAAGGCAGTACAGTATTTAGAAGTCTTCTTGTCTCACATTGTTTCTCTTCATGTGAATGCAAAGCTCTAGTTCCTTAAGATAATGAATCAAGAAAGTTACTCAGAAACAATGTTACATCTCCAAAACAGGGAACACAAAGGGCATTAGAACATTAGAACAATCTAGATGAGAACAGGCCATTCAGCCCAACAAAGATCACCAGTCCTATCATCTTAAATCTTCCAAAGTCTATCTTTGATGGTCCCAAAAGTTCTACTGTCTATCACACTACTTGGTAACTAATCCAATGTGTTTATAATTGTCTGTGTGAAGAAAAACTTCCTAATGTTTGTGTGAGATAAACCCTTAACAAGTTTCCAACTGTGTCATGGTGTTCTTGATGAACTTATTTTAAATAACAGTCACAATTCATTGTATTAAGTCCCATCATACTTTTAAACCCTTCAATCGTGTCTCCTCTTAACCTTCTTTTTCATAAACTAAAAAGGCTCAGCTCTTTTAATCTTTCCTCATAACTCACTTCCTGTAGCCCTGGAATCAGCCTAGTTGCTCTTTGCTGGACTTTTTCTAGCGCTTTAATTTCCTTTTGTAGCCTGGTAACCAAAACTATATACAGAATTCCAGATGAGACCTGACACGTGTGTTCTAACGTTTACTTGTTCTCTATGTTGTAAAGCTTGTACCCTACACATCTATATAACCCAAATAGCATTATAACATTCTTTAACACATAGCATATTGTAAAAGAGACAACAACAAGCAGCATAAAGGTTTGGGATTATTCGGCCCCTTATATTGTAGACAATCCACAATTAACGAAAAAAACTGGTCAAAATATAAACACAAATATGTTCATACGCGCGGCGCCATTTTAAACGTTGGCGGCCATTTTATAAGGGAGGAGCCGGAAGTGGAGGAATGCTGGGAAGGAACCGTGAGGGAGGATGGGACTGATGATGTCAGGAAAGATGGTGGAGGAAGGGTGGAAGTAAACGTACTGCGGGAAGGCTTATGATGGCGGAGTGTCTTTTTTCCTGGAAGAAATCAAAGGAGAAAGGTTAGTACCCCGCCACTCCCTGCCGGCAAACGTCTTCTGAAGCGCTTTAATGTCCGTCCACGGTCTCCTATTCGCGCGTGCGTGACAATATATAACATTCTAATAGCTTTCTTAATGGCTTCTGAACACTGTCTGGCAGTTGATAGTGTTGAGTCCCCTGAGAGGCGTACTTTCAACTTTCAGACCTCCCATTTTGTATTCATACCTAACATTTAAAATGAATACAAGTTTACAACAGAGTAAGAGACTGTGAGAATTTAACAATGGAAACTTTCTTCTTAACCTAAATATTTATATAAAATATCAAGTTAGAAAGTGTATGCAATCAGTAAAATTCAGAAGCTAAGAAACTAAGTTAACTGATATGAAAGTCTGAGCATTTTGCATTTTTTAGTTACTTCACCCAAGAGTCAGTTATCACATTTATTTTTGTAGCAATAAGTCATTTTTAAAAATAACAGTGATAATAGAATGCAATTATGCATTTTAGTAGACTGAATTAAATAAGTACTGTTTTAACAAAACTTTATAATGTCATGTAGTTAAAATGTAACATAAATAGGCTTGTGGCGGCACAATAGCTTTCATACAGAGCCGATTCCAAATCCAGTGATGTAAAAATGGCATTGATTGATGTATGCTAGTGGTGGAGGGTCAGTGACCAACAATCACTATCAATATATGAAAAGAGAAAAGAAACTGAAATTTGTTCCTCATCTAGCTATTATTTTGGTTAAAAATAACTGTGGTTAAAGCACTGTACAGTACTTAATTTAAAATATTATACAAAAACTAAGAACTTGGAAAGGAAATTACTAATTGTATAACAGGAATACCAAAATGACAGCTATCTTACAGATTTCGGGTCCCAGGCTGAAGATACATGGAAGAAAAAGTGGCTGTCTGGCCACTGGTAAACTTTAATCCCAGTTTAGCCTTCTTTATTTTTCACCATTTAGTAAATCCTTTAGCAAGCATTAACTGTGCGCCTTCTCTGTCCTTGACATTTGCAGCAGAATTGGCCTCTTCGTGCACCACAGATACTCTGTAACACAGCACAGTTCATGTTGCATGCCTGATTTTCTACCTTCATATCAATGGTAGTTACATTTCTATACCCATTTGTCTTACTCCTTTGTCATTTGTATTTTTGTGGTCTCTAGGAGCAATTTAGGTAGGCAGACACCCACACCTTCTGTGTTGGATTACATGGAAGAAGCAAACTCCTGCAGGCCTAACCAATGAAGCTTTAACTTTTATCAGTGCAGTGAAAAAGCCTGATAGGGTATTGCTTCTTTTTAAGTCTCCATATTGCTACAGCCACTAGTATACTGTACTACATTTTTGGAGGTATGCTGTGCAGTTGAACCTTCATAGTTGAAAATTAGGTGATCGTAATATAGACCACCTCACCTAAGGTTTATCTTTACACTGGAAACTTTAAAAGGAAATTTCCAAGTGAGCTCTAAAGAGCATTCTTGTAAAACAGGTGCGTTTATGAACCAGTTCAAAGGAAGGGAGCATCCATCAAGCAAGCACAGTGTAGTTCTCTGACCATCATGCACATCTGAAAATGGGTAACAATGCATGCCATTAATTTTCTTTAGAGTAAAAGTGGTAGAAGCTGAAAACTTGAGACTGAATCAGTTAGTTGTATGAAATTTTGGGAAAACTTTAGTGAATAGCATTACCTGGAGAAAAAAAAAGAAAGGGAAAAAAGAAGAGAGACTATGAAGAGAAGCAAGTAGCTATTTAAGTAGGAGTTAGAATATTGATAAAAAAACTGTACATCAAAACCAGAAACATGAAACCAAAGGTCAAGACAAAGGCAAAAACAAAGGTCTACATTTGTGTGACATCACAGAACTATTTTAAGATTATTGTAGTCAAGACCTCATCAGAACTCCAGCCTGGATTTCCATCCTGTGTGTTTAAATAAAACAAAAAGAAAATATTTGCAGTATTTTCATATGAGAGGTAGCTTGGTGTTTTTCAACCACTAAGTGAGTCGCCCGTTGCCATCATTGGTTTGCAAGTGGGTCACGGTGGGTATGTTTCCCTGTTTTTAAACAGCTTGTTTCACAAAGCAGGATTCCCCTAAACAGTCATATTTGTTCCACCAAATTGGGCCCAAGAATATCCCACCGGCACGAATTACACTCATTTTACCAAGGGGGCAGTTTCCATTGGATGTTAGTGGGTTGTCAATGAATTTAAAAAGGTAAAACTAGGTCACAGGACCATAACAGTTGAGACACATTGAAGTAGCAGGCCATAATGAGAATATTATAAGTACTGCCACCAGATATATATCACTGATCTCTGTGCGATGGCAGCACTGCAACGCTTGGATAATTTTCATGCATAATTAGCCATGTGCCTAACCGTGATCTCATAACAAACCTTAAAGGATCCCTCCCCCTCCTTGTGTTAGAATGATACCCCATTATTAATAATAGTAACAAACGATTTATTGTTATTTACAAGGCATCTTTTTCTGTTTGAGGCATGGTAGTTCAGTGGTTAGCATTGCTGCCTCACAGCTCAGATCACATTTTTAACCACATTAATTGGTCCAGAGAGCCATCAGAGACAGTTAAAAGACCACTTCACCATCATAACCAACCCAAAACTAGTTCAGTTCCTCCTTCTGAAGAGTTTCCTAATATTTCTGTGATTTTGCTGAACTCATGGCAAAGTGAACTGGGTTTTGCTCATCACTAGTAGCGACCTACTGTGCAGTTACTTGTTAATAAGTTATGGTGGTCAGTAATTGCAACTAAAAATGATGTGTAAAACAAATGTATGTACTGCAGTAATAAATGAAATTACTTTTATCACCTGAGAGCCCATTAAACAATGTCTTTCAGTGGCAGCCCCCTACTGTATGTGTTGACAGTAAAAAGCATTACGTTGTACTACTACAAAATGTAAAAATAGTTTCTCATGGCACTCTGTACATGTGGCAATACTACTGTTGCTGCTACTGCTAATAATACTATTATTTAGAGTATTTTCTAATTTTTAGTTCTGATTTAACAAGACTAAAGTGAAACATTTGGCCTAAAAGCTAAGCTGCATGTTTGGAGCAAATCAAACCCTGCAACACCAAGGTCACAGTATTCCCATGGTTATGGTGGCATCATATTCTAACTGTTCTGTCAGGACTGATAAAAAACAGGGAGATACTTCACCAATGTTAGTAAAACAAAACTGCAGAAGAACCCTAGATGATCTGCAGGGTAGTGGCAGGGTATCTAAAATGAATGATCCTTAGTGGCTCAGTCAGAGTCCTAAATTTTGATCTCATTGATAATCTGCAGCAGCACCTCACAATTGATGACCATTGCCATTCTCCTATTAACATCAAACAATTAGAGTCGTTTTTCAAGTAGGAATTGACAAACATTAATTGTTACTTCCGCAAAAGCTGTTAAAAAAATAATTTTCCCAGGTGGATGAAGTCTTATAAAATAATGACATTTCCATTAATATTTTGTTATTTTATTCTGCATTATTTCCTTTAATTTTGGTTATGGCTCCATCAAGAAGAATGTGTGACTCACAAATTAAATTTTCCAATGTAAACGTATCAAAATCTCAGACCGTGAGACTTGTAAATGTGAAGAGTGTGTGGGCTGAATACATCTTAACTCACAGTGGATAAACATATATGTAACCTCTAAAGGACAATCTGTGTGCAGTGGTTTTATTTTTCTTTTTTTGGTGTGGCTAATGATGCATTCGTTTCCAGCAGTCCAGGTGCAGGAATTTGCAGCCCCTGCTAATGAGGTTATTTCACTTTGAAATCATCATCGTGAGCTCACATTAAGGTGCAGAAATCTGAACGACAAGAAATGAATCATTTTAGTTTCGTCTGTTTATGATCTTAATAAACTAGGTCCTTATGTTAGTGTCTTTCTTGCCCCATACTGGGAATGAGACATCACCGTTCACTGAGTAATATGAGAATGTCCACATGCATTACACCTGAAGCATAACTAGTTGTTTTTTCCACAAAAGCTCTTTTTCTAACATAACATTTTTTCTGTTTTATTCTAATGTAGTTAAAATGGGATAATTCCTTCCCAATACAAAATTACTTCTTGCCCTGCTCACAGAGTTTCAGCATTGGCTTGGCCCTCATAGCCCTGAACTGGATTAATAATGGTTCAATAAAGGATGGACTGATGGACTGTCATTTTTAATTGCGTGCTGTATTTGAAGGGAAGTATCAGGATGCTTGAAAAACCTTTTCAAAATAATGTAATTTTTTTTTAATACCCTTAAGGCAGGACTGTCAAACTCTAGCCCCGTTTCCCCAGATGTTGTCCACTGGACCTTTTTAAAGAGGCTAGCTTCATCAGTATTGAAAATATTTTGTAGGCAGCCTGTGATGACCACTAGTTATCTCAAAGACTCACTTTAATGTGCATTTTATGTAAAGTTTTTTTTTCATATATAATTTAGCTAATATACTGTATATAGAATGCCCCCATATTTAGCATATTCTATTTACACCTGACATTAAACTATTTGGTATACTATATTAATCCCTGAGGAGACACTGTCTTTTTACATGACTTTTGGAGTTCAGAATGCAGGGTTAGACATTGTACAGTGAGCAATTTTCAGGTTAAGGGCCTAGTTCAAGAACCCAGCGGAGTAGGAACCTTTCTGGCAGTCACGGGATTTCAACTGACAACCTTCCAGATACCAACACAGATCCTTAGCCTCAGAGCCACCATTCCATGTAAATGTCTCTACTGTCCACTTGCGATTATCTGCTCAGCATAGTGCACTGGGCCTACTAACCTGCAGTTAGAATGGAACCTGGCTGTTCATAATGACCCAACAAGAAAAAGTTAAAAGAAGCATACATAACACACTATCATTAGATAGTATTCTATCGTGATGCCACATATGTGATAGCCTCATGAAGAAAATGGTAGGTGATTTCATACCCACCACTGCTCCTACTTCACTCACCTTTTAAAGTCACACAGGCATTAGGAACGGTCACCATTTCGCAGCTTACCTGACTACTGCCACCACCCTAGATGATTGTCCTATCTTTTCTGCTAACCTGATTGTTTATGATGATTGGGAATGCATTTGCATTTCCAATCATGTTAATTGTGATCACTACTCATTTCTGACCAGCCCTAAATGTGGTCTGTGTGATCCATCACCAGTGCTTTTGCAGATGATGCATGTGTAAACAGATGTCCTTTGCTTTAGCTTCAAATTCTCTCACGTGTTAGGACTGCCACCATTACTCAATTTTATGTACCAACATCATTGCTGATTTCAGTCATATGGCTGCTGGGAGCGTTCTTAATCCACTGCAGTGTTCAGGGAAATAAAAGCTGATAAAGAACTAAGACAGACACTAGAGAGATGCAAGGCAGAATATTGTAGGAGGCACAGAGGTACCTGGGTAGCTTCCTTGCAGTGAAAATGTGGTGGTAGTTTGCTGGTTTATAATTCGGCTGCATTTCGTGTATAAGGTGTTATTTGTGTCCCTCAATTGAGTATGACACCCCCGCTTTAAACAAATTAACATCTTTCATTTGCAAGTCAGCCACAGAGCCCTTTATCAGGGAAGCAGGAGTAATGAGATCCAATAGTGACTCAATAACTCACTGAATATTACAGGACTAAAATATGCAGTTTAGTTAAATCAAATCATGTGTGGTTTAGAGGTTGAAGAGTTGGGTACAAATGCACTGTTCAAAATCCCACAAGCACAAATACCAATATTGGGAGGGTGCAAATAGTGGATATTCTGGTAACGTACAATATATGCAGTGTTCACACGCAAACTTTATTACTTTTGGCCTCTGTTAAATTGGTTAAATGCATTCCAAGCACAGACAACTATTATCATGAAAAATGAAAAGTTTTAGATTTCTGCTCTTCATTTCCTAATGGTTTGTCATCTAGTCTTTCTGAAATTGTCAGTAATGATAAGTCACAATTTGGTGTTTTGTATCATTTTAAATGTTCATATGAATGCTCCTTTATGGTGAAAAATAAACATAACTTCAGTTAAGTAAGTGTACATGTCACTGGTACCCCATTCAGCACTGGTTCCTGCCCTAGTTAGGACCTCTGCTAGATTAGACATATTCAAAAATGTGGAGACATATACCTTCCCTTATTGCTACTTCTTTAATATTTTATTTCACTAAAATGAAGATTCATTAAAGGAGGTTTGAAGGTCAATAATGTTCATTTTCTAGTGACTAGTCCATAAAGTCTTTTAGAGCCCAATGGTCCAAATTATGATCACAGTCTAACTTATCTCTATTGCATCCTGTAACAGACATGTTACTTTTTCTTTGTAACCTGAAAGTTTCACACTTTGTCTCATTCTTAGCCTTCTTTGGATTCTGCCATCCCATCAGTTTACCTAAATGTTATATTTGCCATATGTGATCTTTCATCTGTTCATTTTCTGAAGGTTGCAAAGAGGCAGCAGTCTGGATGAGATACAAGTCTACTGCAGAGCACACTCACATTCACATTCTAGTTTATTTTTGCCAGTTAAGGTTATATAGATATCCGGGGTCAAAGTCCGGGGCTCATAACCGACTCCAGGTTCTATTAGCCAAAGTGCAAAGTGCATGCCTAATAAAACAAAGTCCAAATAATAAAGCGCAGTGCAGATAATAAGTCCATCCATTATCCAACCCGCTATACCCTAACTACAGGGTCACGGGGTCTGCTGGAGCTCAACACAGGGCTCAAGGCAGGAAACAAACCCCAGGCAGGGCGCCAGCCCACCTCAGAGAGATAATTAGTAAAGTCAGTAAATCTATATATATTTAAAATCTGAAATGTGTTTGTCTGTCTGACTGTATGCCTGTCTACTTTTCACAAGAGAACTACTTAATGGATTTAGATTGGGTTTTTTTTCCAGAATTTGTTTGAACATTCTGGCTGATTTTGCAACTTCCCTCATCACGCTAAGAATCATAATTCACTTGAAGGAGCAAAATATTTGCGCTAATCCAAGACAGAGGGTACGGGTCGAGGGGAGGGGGAAGTGTGATGTCAGGAGTGTGGAGTCGGTCTACCTCTATGTTTTGCAGTGTAACTTGCCTCCACTTAGCTAGCGATACCTTTTTTTTAATTGATTTTTAAAGTTTGATCTGTTTCACTACTAAATTGGCAGAGCCGTGGGGGGTGGCTAGTAATCTATAAAAAAAATCAGTGCTCTTGTGGAGGTTAATAGCAAATAATGAATTCCTTTTAGAAATGCTTCAAGGTATCCAGTTTTTCTGTCCAGCAAGAATAACATGGCTTGCTCTCTTTGTCTCCACAAGTCACCTTGGTGTGTCCTCCAAGTTGCAGGTCCCTTCTCCCGACTACAGTTCCGCCTGTTCTCCTTGGCATTGGCAGACACACCTAGCCGGTCCTCTGTATTTCCATATGCTACACTATGCTTCGTGGGTCCATGGTAGGGTCACTTCATGTCCTCACTCCTACAGTTCAGTGGGGATACCCCCCAAAGCACCATTTGCATAGCTTCCTCACAGGGCCCAACAACCCTGCTTCTGCTCCTCTGCCCTAACTTGCGTTCCTGATGCAGTCTTTATGTTTCTTTAGCAACCATTCTCCAGCCTTTCTGTCCTCTCCAACGTACTGTTTGGACTTTACTTTTTAAACTGTCAACGGGTGCAGGTCCGTAATTAAGTGCCTTGGGGTGCTAACAAGGCAATTGGCTGAAATCGTGCGCATTTGCAGATGAACTGCCATTTACCTCATCAACACCCTAGACATACTCCACCACACTACCACACACCTAAACACCGCCCCTCAAAGTTAACTGCACTTTTTTTTTTTAATTTGAACTGCCAGAAATATCACCTCATGACAACACACATCAATGGGAGGACAAATCCTGGAATATCCAGAGAAAACCCACATAAACATGGAGACAGCGAAAACTTGGAAACCACAGCAGCTATGACTAGGCCATGAATCACATCCAGGTGTTATGAATTATGATGCTTCAGCACAAACTACTGCATCACCACCTCATTCCAAGTTATGACACTCGAATTTGTATTTAGGAGATAAGACAAGTGCTTAGACAGATTTACAAATGGAAAGGAAACGGTCCAAAATGGAGCACTATTTGTGCCAAAATGAAGTAAATAAAATGACAATTACGGAATATATACTCACATGAAAAAGTATATTGATATATATGAATTAGTCATTAAAGTGAGAAAAAATACAAAAATAATCTAATTGCACTGGTTTGCACCAATATTCCTCTATGCAAAAAAAAAATAACTTTAAAGAATTAGGTGTGCTGAATCCATTTCCGAAACTGGAATTTACCACAAACAAGCTATTGGATTCAGCGAACAAAGCCATTTAAAAAAGCAGATTTTATATAAATGAGTTGTATTTGTTTTATTTCTCAAGCTTTGACTATTATTTACACTATAGTTTGAACTGAAAAATGGCAGTTTTTCTCATTGTTAACATTAGTTCAGATTAAAACAAGCCAAAATTAAGCATTTTCTACAGATTTTTTGTTCTCTATCAATTTATTAAATTGTCCAGAGGTGGGTATCATTGAGCCATCCATTGTCTTGACCAGATAACAGGCAAGTACACAGTAAAACAGACACCCATCCATTTATTGAGACAACAAAAGTTACTGGTGTTTGTACTGGTACTGGTACTGGTGTTACAAATTTTTTGAAAGGAGGAGATAAAATATTAAAAAAAAGTAGAGGGGAATCCCACTAGTGAACTAAACCCTGCCTTTCACTCCCGAGGTTCAGTGGCATCTCAGCTGTCTGACAGTGAAGGGCATTTTATTCTTTAAAGTTGTTGCTATATACAGTATGTGGGTAATTTACCTTGACAGCACATTGAAAGTTGCTTGTACTGTTTGTTAAAAAGCTGAACATCTTTATTTTATTACAGAGCTGACGACCAGGATAAAATTGGTGCTAAATTTTAAATGCAAAGTAGTGTCTTTTTCATTTTAAACCTTCATCTCTCAAAAAGTGCAGGTGACAGAGCAATTCTGTTACTAGATTTGGATTCTGCAATTCAAATTTATAAAGAACACCTATTGACAGGAGAAAAAATATTGTTTTGCAGATTGGTGTTATAATAAATACAATTTTTTCATTTTACATTTGTTCAGTAAAGTATTTACCTTACATTTAATCATTACAGGTTTTATTTAACAATGGCATTTTATTTATTTTTTAGTTAATGATGACAATTTTTCAAACAAAAAGTTTTTGAATGGGTCTTTTTAGTGTTGGCAGTCTTTATTTCAAAATGACTCATTTTATGATGGTTTTATAATTTGTTAATTAAGATTAATGGCATGGTGCTTTTGAATTTGGTTAATCATTTCTTATTGAATACTTTTGCCTGGCTGCTGGTAGTAGGCTAACACAGTTCTTTAATGCTGCTGCAAAAACAGTAAGGAAGTTTCCCTAGTAAGTTTTGCAAATTAAATATATATATATATATATATACTAATAAAAGGCAAAGCCCTCACTGACTGACTCACTCACTCACTCATCACTAATTCTCCAAGTTCCCGTGTAGGTAGAAGGCTGAAATTTGGCAGACTCATTCCTCACAGCTTACTTACAAAAGTTAGGCAGGTTTCATTCTACGTGTAATGGTCATAAGTGGAAACTATTTTTCTCCATATACTGTAATGGAGTTGAGCTGGATGGCCATGGGGGGCGGAGTTTCGTGTGACATCATCACGCCTCCCACGTAATCACGTGAACTGACTATCAACGCAGTACGTAGAAAACCAGGAAGAGCTCCAAAAAGCGCTGAAGAAAACATGCATTATACAATTGAGAAGGCAGCGAAACAATAAGCGAGCGACTGACATTTACAACCATATTCATGAGTGCTGCTACTTCGGAAACAAAGCACGGTGTAAAGTTAAAGTTTAAATTAAGTTCATAGACAGTCTGCCGCTGGTGTTTGTCATGCCCAAGGGTAATGTGGGATACAAGTTTAATGAGAGGACGCAGGATATAAACGAGAGTTTTGATCACTTTGTAACTAAGTTAAAATTGCAGGTGAAGGGCTGTGCTTATGCAAATTTCCGAAAGACTGTGTTTGTGGGGGATTGACAGTTAAGGCAGGTGGGGGAGTCACGTCATCATCTCCCCTTCCATTCACCTCATTTCGCACTGAGCTGAGCTCTGCGGCTAACGCCGTCTTCCGAAGCAACTTCGTCACACTGCCACCAAATACTCACAGAAAAATCCACAACTTAATACACACCCTGTCTCTAGAGTTTCTCCACACTCAATGTACTCCTCGCGTCCCCTTTATACCCAATTTCCAGTAAGGCTCTGCTGAGCGATGACAAGTAATAAGTCTCAGGGACAGACCCTACAAAACAATGCCATTGATTTCAGGCAAGATTGCTTTTCTCCTGGACAACTATACTTGCATTCTCAAAAGTGACCTTGCGCAGCTTCATCATATTAGCTAACATTAAATTAAGCCGTGAACATCGCAACATCACACAAGAGAGCAGCTCACGTGAACTTACTGAACGTAGTACGAGTGATCACTTCCATGCATCAAACCTGTTCAAAAAACACATTACACAATTGACAAGGTGATGGCTTTATATGGCGTTCGTTTATAAAGCAGTGGAGAGGCTGTGTGAAGGCAACTACGCAAAAAAACAGCAGAGTGCCACACGCTGAATGTATTCCTGGCATCACCGTTATACCCCCTGATATCCCATTTCAATTGAAATGCCTCAAATTTCCAGTAAGGCTCTGCTTCGCGATGACAATTAATAAGTCTCAGGGACACACCCTACAAAAGGTTGCCATTGATTTGTGGCAACATTGCTTTCCTCCTGGACAAAACTATACGTTGCATTCTCAAAAGTAATATATACACACCCTGATCTACATACTGTCAAATAAACGAACCACACAAACTAGCGCAACATGAGAGGCTTCGCCTTTAGCGCTGACGTCTGAGGTTCGATTCGCGAGAGTGGGTGCAGTGAGTGTATACTGCCTGATGAGCCCATCAGGCAGTTGGATTTAGTCTTTAAATATCTATGGTGAAAAAAAATGTATGCAATGATGATAAATTTACCTTTCATTCCTACTAAACATATTTCTGTCGACCAAATAAAAATTACTTATATTTAAAATTTAAATAGAACTTGAACAAATACGATAGTTCATAATACCCATGCAGCACTAAGTGCACGTAAGATTAGGAGTCATCCGTTTTAACAAGCAGCGTATTGCACTGATACGAAATAGCCTGCCCATTTAATTATTTAGGAATGGATAAATAAATTAAGATTTTGTACAAATAATGTTTTTCATTTTTCTTCCTCAATGGATTCTGGCACGTGTATGTAAATGTGTGTCTGTATATATATGTATATGTATATATATATATATATATATATATATATATATATGCCAGCAACACTCATGACAATGACAAAACAATTACATTGTCAATCATGTTACGTTATTATTAAAATGTTTCCTTTTCTTTTTCATTACTTCTTTAACACACTACTTCTCCGCTGCAAAGCGCGGGTATTTTGCTATATATGTATATGTATATATGTGTATATATATATGTATATGTATATATATGCATATATATGTATATGTAAATATATGTGTGTGTGTTTGTGTGTGTGTGTGTCTGTGTCTATATATATGACAGCAACACTCATATCAGTGACAAAACAATTACATTAACAATCATCTTACGTTATTTTTAAAATGTTTCCTTTTCTTTTTCATAACTTCTTTAACACACTACTTCTCCGATGCGAAGCGCGGGTATTTGGCTAGTATATATATATATAATTTAACATAAAATACTGTGCGCCGAGCAATGCGTCCATTCACAGAAAACTGCACTTTATCCTGCTTTTACAATTCACATAAATGCCTCACAAAACAACAAACATACACAGATGACAAGATAGTTATAGATATTCAATTTCCTTAATGTAATACTGAAAGTGTCTCCAATCACCCTCCTCACTCTCACTTTCTCACTCTCCACCAAGAACAACCCACAACTCCTGCATTGGACTGCAGTTTCTACTGTCTCTGAAGGCCTTCACCTGTCTTTTTGAATGTTCTCAGGACTTGTGGAAAGCACAGGCTCCCTATCCATGTCTAATGAGTCACTGTTATTCAAGCATTTAGCCACATCTTTCTGAAGAAGAGTCTATCAGGTACAAATAATGCTACTTTAAGATGAACTGATGATATTGTGGAAATGCTCAGAGCGCTCAGCAGAATGTTCATGTAGATGAAGAAGCTGTGAGTACTTTAAGACTGATTGAGCACCATGTCCACATAGAAAGTCACCTGGAATTTAAAACCACTGACATTCAACATTAATGTGTGCTTATGTGATATTTTTCACAGGTACTTTCTGTGTGCACCATGCTCAGTCTTGAACCCCCAAGAACTTCATCATCATCATGATTTTGAAGATTACTTAGCCGTCTGAATATTTCCAACATATCGTCACTTTGTCTCAGAATAGCATGATGCATCAAATTATATTTTTCTACTTGGTCTGCCAAAGTATTCCAGATCTTAATAAAAAAAAATAGCAAGGCTTAGAAAAAGAGTAAAGAAGAGTCCAGAGAAGAATTACTAAGTTGATTTTAGGACTACAGGATATGAGTTATGAGGAAAGATTGAAGAGTTGAACCTCATTAGTTTAAGCAAAGTGAGGCTAAGAGGTGACATGACTGAATCTTTAAAAATTATGACAGGAACTGGTACAGTGAACACGGGGACACAGTTGGAAAATTGTTGAGGGTTTATTTTGCATAAATGTTATGAAGTTTTTTTCACACAGAGAGCCATAGATACAAAGAATAGATTACCAAGTAGTATGGTAGACATTATGACTTCATTCAAAGCTTAATTTGATGCTATTTTGAAGGAATTTGTAGATAGGATTGGCAAGCTTGTTGGATTGAATGGCCTGTTCTCATCATAACTTTTTGTAATGTTCTAATGTTAACTATATCCTACAATCAGGGGAAATTAATCGACTAAAAATGATCACCCAAGAGGAACAGGTTTGGTGTGTTGGTGATGAAACAATCATGAAAAGAGATATTTTGAAATAAATAGCATGGCATTAAATTAGTATTCTTAAAAGTGTTATTCTTAAATAAAAATGGTTGTTATTAATAAGGCCATTTTGAAATAAAACCTGCAGTAATTAAATATAAGCAATACCATTACTTAAACAAAGTAAAATGCTGAAATTCTATTTCATAATAATTATATGACTTTCATTAATCTATGCATTTTATCACAATTTAACAACTCATATATACAGTGGACCCAGAAAGTATTCAGACCACTTGATTTTCTGCACACTCATTTGTGTTTTAGATTTAATTTTAAATGGATAAACCTGTTGTTTTTCCCTTCAATTTACACTCAATAACCCTTAATGACAAAGTGAAAAGCATTTCACTTACACACATTTTACACATCTAATACAAATCAAATAGAGAAATCACTCCTTTATATAAGACTTCAGACCCCTTGCCATGGCACTCAGATTGTGTATCCTGCTTGAGTTTGAGGTGTCTCAATAATTGTGAAATGGAAAATGTTTGGAACAACCAGGGCTGTCCAGCTAAACTGAGCAGCCGGGCAAGAAGGTCTTTGGTCAGGGAGGTGATTAAGAACCCAATGGTCATTTTGACAAAGCTTCAGATGTCCTCTGCTGAGATAGTAGAACCTGTCAGAGTGATGTCCATCTCAGCAGCACTCAATTAACCAAGCATATATGGTAGAGTGGCTAAATGTAAGCCACTCTTAAGTAAAAGGGATATGACAGCCCTCTTGGACTCTATGAGCATGAGTAAGGAGATTATCTGGTCCACTGAGACAAAACTTGAACTCTTTGGGCAGAACTCCAAGCTCTATGTCTGATGAAGACCAGGCACCAGTCATCACCTGCCGAATTACATCCTTACAGTGAAGGATTATGAAGGCAGCATCAGGCTATGTGGCTGCTTCTGAGTGTCAGGGGCATGGAGACTGGTTACAATTGAGGGAAGGAAAGATGCAATCAAATACAGAGAGTTCCTTGAATAAAACCTGCACCAGAGTGCACATGACCTTAGACTGATGTGACGATTCACCTTTCAGCATGACAAGGATCAGAAGCATCCAACCAGGACAATACTGGAGTGACTTCAGGAGAAGTCTCTGACTGCCTTTGAGTGGCTGAGCCACAGCTGAACATCTGTGTGGACACCTGAAGATGGAAGTTTGAAGACACTTCCTATTTATTCAAACAAGACTTGAGAGGAACTGCTAGGAAAAATGTGATAAACTACCCAAATCTAGATGTGGAAAGCTTGTAGAGACTTACCAAGAAGATTCAAAGCTGTAATTACTGCAAAAGGGGCTACTACAAATTACCAAAGTAAGGGTTTGAATACCTCTGTGAATGAATGATTTCAGTTTTTGATTTTTAAGATATTTGCAAACCTTTCTGAAAACATGTTTTCACTTTGTCATTATGGGTTATTGAGTGTAAATTAATGGGCAAAGATGCAAATGTATCCATTTAAAATTAAATACACGACACAAACAAGTGTGCAGAAAATCAAGGAAAGTGAAGGGGGTCATTGTTGTATTTTTATGTGATTATTTATTTCATAACTGTAGTTTTATTTATTTCATTTTGGCACAAATGATATTCCATAGTCAATTAGGCATATACTTTGTCCTGAATGATCCTAAAGGTGGAATTTGTAAAACATTCTCCTTAACCAAAGGACATGTGTCTGTGTATCTGCGTCTCTGTTATATGCCATTTGATAAAGGATTTATAAAAGCAGCCCTAATGTTTATGATGTGGCATCTGTTGGAATGCAAAATGTAACGCATTTTATTAATATATGCAATACGAAACACATTCCAACAGAAGATGTAGTGCGAAGTTTAATGCTGAATATGTCCAACAGAGAGTAACTGCTGGACGGACAAAAATCAGCTTATTAAATTTCAACCCATCTCAAAAGGGTAGCACAGCTAGTTATTATTCTAATAAATATATTAATTTGGGAAAATAAAAGAGAAACCAAACTAAGTTATGATATAAATAGTTGGTATTGGAAGAGATGAAAAGAAAAGCTTAATTAAGTTGCTGGAGAAGATAAGCTGCTGAGCAGTGAAATTGTTACAGATGACATAACTGAGTTCACATTGACTGTGGTTTCGCCTTCTACTTGACTCTCATTTAATTTGCTTATGAAATTATGAAATGTAGGTGTTTTTAGTATTTTTTCCTGTTGTCTGTCAGCCTCACAACATCTAACACTCCGAAGCTGTAATTTGTTTTGCATGGCTTAGTATTCACTGTAATCCTGCTAACCAACCATACAGCACTCTAAATACCAGAATATATATCACTCTAAAAACTCTTTTCCCTTGTCCAAGTAAAATGTATTAAATTTTCCATATAAGAAACACATTCTATTATTATTATCCTTTTTGGTAAGATCTCAGTCTGTCAAGATGATGCTGGTGGTTATCTTTTTTTTTAGCTGTCTTTTCTATGCTTAGCACGTAAACACCAGATAAACATTTTATTAAAGCAGCCATGACTGGCCCACATCGTACAGTACTTTACTTCACCCCACCAGGCGCACATTAAGTTTTTGTGAAAGCATTCACATCCTAATTGTATGCTTTTAATACTGCCATTTTGATTGGTTTTGTTTCCAAAGAAACTTTGTTGAACTTTAGAAAAGCCTGTAATGCTGCATTGCTTGTGGCATGTTGTTGGGTTAGAAAACAGATTTTTTTTGCTGTTTCTGGGATTGCTTTGGCATTTATACACATGCTGAGAAAAGAGGATCATAAACTGCTGGTTACATACTGATTGTCGTTGCAAGCGGCTATCTTTGAATCAGATTGGTTTTCATTGGGTATGTTTTGCGTTATCGTGCATACTTTCCGTGAAGCAGTACGGCCTCAGCCTTAATGCCACATTTTATACATGACACGGTTCAGCTTTAAGGCAAAATCAAAAAGGAAAAATCCGATTTTATTACATTTGTTGAAGCATTCTAATGTTATTATCACAGAAACATTCTTTTACAATGGGGATTAGTATATTGATTATTTTCAGAGGCACCATTTCATCTAGTTTGACTATTGAAGGACTGAAGTGCTTTGTTTTAATTGCTTGCCATTTCATAAGAACATCAGGGTGCAGGTCTGCACTCCCCTGACATGACACAAGAGACGACCTAAGGAATGCCTTGCTTGAAAGAGGCCAGTGTCCTAGAATGGTGCATCCCTCTGTTCTCTTTTAACCAGATCTGACTTCCGGCTGCCCTCCCTTAGAGCCGGAGACATTCCTGAGCAGATCACTTCAATAGGAGCCCTGTTGAATGTCAGGCCTGGCGGCAGGACCAGGCAATTTACAAGATGTCCTGCTGCTTAAATACCACGACCTGGCCTCGGAGCTTTGGTCCCAGGTGACAAATAAAACACTGTCCTCCCCAGACTTAAGCGGTAATGGTCTGAAATGCACATCTAATTGGATCACTGTGTGTTTGGCACCAACTTTTTTTTCTTTCGACTTCAATAAAGACCACTTTGTCTAATTAGGCTAATTTAGAAGGCTATTAGCCTTTCATTATTTAAGCATGGAATAATGGAGTTTAGTAATGGATTTGTACTTTTAAATAAGTCATCAAAGTTAAAAAAGCAAACTAATACCCTGGCCTAATGGTCAAAGTCGAAGTAATAAAAAAAAGTGATATATTAGAAATAGGTACACCAAAATGTACATACAAACTTAAAACTAAATTTACCTATTCAAGAGTAAAGACATGGAGACAGAAAACATTGTTTCATAAATTAAAAAAGCACATTGCTCGTTATAAATCATTAGAGTTCACAGAAATTGAGAGGATCTCCACAAGCAGGGATTGTAATATAAAAAAAATTCTTTCTCTGTGTAAACGAAGCTCCACCATATTAAATGATTAAACCTTGCGTATTGTATCCTCTAGGCTAGCTCAAATAGCATATCTTTCAGCTCACCATCAAAGTCTGGAGCGTTCCTTGTAAAACAAATTACCCCCGAGGTCAAAGGTGTAACTGTTTGGGCTACAGAAAGACGCCAATGGCTGAACATCCCCAAGATTTACAGCAGAGTCCTGTAAACACTTACAGCTTGTAAATTAGTGACCTCTCAAGTTTTGAGACCTGAGCCAATTCAAGCTTACGGTTCAAGACAACAGTACATGAAGCAGAACTTGTGTGTCACATAGGATTTAACTTTAAGCCCCGGATAACAAAGACCAAGCCTGTGATATATAATACAATATAAGTAATCGTCTGTGAGCAAAGAATGCTGAGAGGGTAAATAGTTCACATAAAGGCACCTGCTGCCGCATTGACCTCAGATGGAATTTAATCTGTGGCTACACAGGTGAAAGAAGCACGGCCTGTGTTTTTCTACAAGACTGCATGACAACTGTAATCTAATTGTTAATTATAACTCCGTCTGATACTTCACAAAAAATAATAATGCATAAAGTTAAAAAAATATATATGCTTTGCATCTTCTACGTAAAACTACATGTGTAGGGAAATTTAACTTGGGGCTGGAGATGCCAAATTGGGTCAGTGCGTTAGTGTACCTTGAGATAAACAGCCGTCCTGTCCAGGATTCGATTCTATGTTGCAATACTATGTTGCAATTCTGTTACCACAACCCTGCTTTGAAGTAATAATGTCTGGAAGCTACTTATTGTTCTATTTTCACAGTTATAAGACATTAAGGCTGCCTGAATCTGGAGTCAATGGCCTAAGCTATGTGCAGGCTTTTGGTTACAGTTAATTCATTTGTGGTATTGTCCACATATTATCTCTATAATGATAAATAAGTACATGAGGTGCAAGAAAAGTAATGATGATAGAATTTAATACAATACAATACAATACAATTTATTTTTTGTATAGCCCAAAATCACACAAGACGTGCTGCAATGGGCTTTAACAAGACCTGCCTCTTGACAGCCCGCAGCCTAGACTCTCTAAGAAGACAAGAAAAAACTCCCAAAAAAACTCTTGAAGGGAAAAAATGGAAGAAACATTGGGAAAGGCAGTTCAAAGAGAGACCCCTTACCAGGTAGGTTGAGCGTGCAGTGGGTGTCAAAAAGAAGGGGCTCAATACAATACAATATAGTGCAATACATAGAACAGAACAAATCCTCAATACAGTATACAAATAAAAATATTAGAAGTATGGAGTAGAATTTAACAGTAGATAATATCACATAATATGATTTGGATTTGTTTAGAGTCCTGGAGAGCTCATCCGTCAAGCTGCCTCAACAACAACAACAACATTTATTTATATAGCACATTTTCATACAAATAATGTAGCTCAAAGTGCTTTACATGATGAAAGTGCCTCCCCCATTTGACCATTCCACAGCTGAAATAGCGCTAATTCGATGAAATGACCCCTCTACCCCACAATTCCTGCAATCCTCCATCAGGGATGACTTTACCTTAGGCAGGCAAAACAACTTGGCAGGTGGGCCATGGCACCAAGTGCCACATTTGAGTACTGAGAAGAGAAACAGAGTAGGTGAGGGTTAGTATCCAATTATAACTATCATGTTACTTATGTTTTAGTGCTAACGACTAACAACAGAGATGCAGTCTATACAGTTACACAGCAGCTCTAGTCAGGATATGCTAAACTGAAGAAGTGAGTCTTCAGCCGGGATTTATATAATATAATACCATATATCAACCCAGCCTGCAAAAGTTCTCCCAGACTGTTTCCGAATGTGTAACTTACTTTAGCAGACTACTATTCCTATTCCAGAAATTTGTTGTTTGTTTTCTATCCTTGCAGGGTGCGCCAAGAATAAAATTAATTTTCCTTTGATCAGTCTTCTAAGTTTTAATGTCCAGTTCTACATTGTGGAAAGCATGGGGATGAAGTGTAACCTAACCATAGATGGTCACAAGTACACAAGAATTCAGCCACATGAAAGCAATTTAGTGTTTAATTATGACATCGCATCTTATCTTTCAACTATTATATTAGGGAACTATTTCAGAAGGAAAACTAATGCAAGTCACAAATCATTTGGGTCCAAGTATTGTGAGATGGCATTGAGATTAATAATATTCAACTATACATATTCATTAGTTGCATATTTACAGATACAGTTAATCTGCACTATCCAAAGATCCTGTTCTCGTGGATTTGCTTATCCACCATTGTAAAAGTGTAACTCGTAGTTTAATTTCACCTATTCATAGATAAGTTCCTCGCTACAAGCTACAGGATGGGGGTGGGCAGAGACATCAGGGGGTTATATTTGTGGCTATGTGCTGCAGATAAAAAATTGTAAAGAGGCCAACTGCATGTGAGGGACACCTGAGATTATGTAATAAGTGGAGTGCCTTGAAGTTGAACTTAGGGAAAGTAAAAGTTGTAACAAAATTTCTGCCTAACCCCTGAGCTAGTGCCCTGCCGTAACCTAACCCCAATATTTCCTGTAGGATCAATTCTTCAGTATCTGTATTTTCTGTATCCATGGAGGTTTTCAGAAACGTAACCCCCACAGATAATGTGAATTAACTGAACATATTTCTAAGGCAGACTCTGAAGGGTTGGTTCTTACTTTGTACCCCGTACTAGTAGAATAGGTTCTGATCTCTATCACCATGAGACTGAATTATGGGATCAATACATCATTTACTAAAACATGGCTGTCACAGTTGAAAACTTGTTAAGGGCAGATTTCTCACTAATGTTAGAAGTTTTCCTTTATGCAAAGAATCACTATATGACCAAGTAGTGTAGTGGAGAGTAGGACGTTAGGGACCTCCAAATCTCAACTCCTGGATGAATATGATGGGTGAGCGCATTGAACTGGTCTGTTCTCATCTCACTTGTTATAATGTTCTAATATATTGTGACCAATGAGGGCATACCAGTACTCCAAACCCCAGACACAACAATACAAATACAAGTCCCGGGTGCAAACTATTATTTATAGTACAAATACCACTCTTATACAGGTTTCTCCGTCAATACAATAAACCTTGTTCTTCTCTTTTTCTTTCTTCTTTCCTCTTTTCTCTGCATTCCTCCTGAGTGAGCTTCGTCCTTTTCCCCTGTCTCTGACTCACAAAGTGAGGAGGAGTGGATTTCTTTATACTGCACCCAGGAGTACTTCTGGTGCTACCATATTGCATTTGGAAAACACTTCCCGGTCAGGTGGAACCTCCCTAAAATGAGTGAAACCTCCTGCGTACTTCTCATTTTTGCGGCTCCCACGAGACCCAGGAGGGCTGCCCATTGGAACTCCAATCCCCATGAAGCCCTATGGGTATGTATATGAGAGACCCATCAGAGAGATGTTGGTCACAAGGACACTAGGCAAGAACTATTTCTAAGTGGTCCCTTGTATGTCTAGACACCTGGACACCAGGCACCCCTTTAAACGGTACTCTTCCTTGGTAGATTCTGGGTTGCTGGACCCACGTGTTAGAAAGATTCAGAACCTTTTCTGGTGAGTATTTGTAATCCCAGTCTTCCCCAATACAAAGGCAATACAGTCCCAGTCCTTCACAGTTTCAATCTGGATATCTTGAATAAAATGCTTTTGTGTTGTAAACTGTACCTGCAGGGCACACTGCTTGCTGGGCGTCATCTTCTTGCACTGGAAATTTCTGTGCAAATGTTTCTTAGCACTTCCCTGGATCTTGTCCTGCTTCTGTGCTTTATTTTCCTCTGTCTACAGAAATTTCAACACAGACATGGAAAGAAAACCATGTGCCTCCACCCCATTAAAAATTAAATTAATAAAACTTCCTTTATCTTATTAATTAACCAGGCACATTCTCTCTTAAAGAAACAATGTGGCATAAAATATCTATATCACATTAGTTAAAGTCCCTACTTCAAACCGACAAAGCAGGATTCTCCCTTTGTCCTGACATACATTCTGTCCCTGCCTAATTTCCTGTCTTGCTTACTGCTGCATATTGTAAGCATACTGTTTGTTGCTCCTTTCTCATTCCTGGGTCTATTTCTTGTACTCTCTACCCTGTACTTAATCCTCGTTAAATAACTTGTCACTGCCGCTGAGACATGTCCCTAACAATTAAAGACCTCCTGCTGTTCCTCCTTAGTCATTCAATAGTTGCCAGCATCTCACAATATCAGGCCATTTTTCTTCACACAATATATTGTGACATACAAACTTAAAGAGATATTTTTGTAAAGAATGGTCTTCTGTAGACCCTGTTTACATTATACGGTATAATTGTCTGCCTTTCACTATATGTGTAATATTCATCCAGTGATTTTTGAAATGCATGTCATCATTATCCATGCAAATATAAACTGGATAAGTAAATTGCAAAGTGGAAGAATGGACAGATGTTGTTACTATGTCCGTGTTGTAGCTCTCTGTTGGCCTATAAATGATTTATGGGCCTGACAAAAGATACATGCTGTAGATTGATGTTTTTATAATGCCTAGATTTTTTTGGTTTAGGTTTTTATTTGAATTCACCCAATATTATGTAACTTTTTAGGTCAGGTTTTACAAAGGTATATTCTATATATATGTATACTAATTTTGATTTTCTAAATATTGTCTAGTTTGCTTTTAACTCTTACTATTTCATATTTTACATTTACATGTTTTCAAAGAGAACAACTCAAAGTAAGCAATCTTTCCTTAGTTAAAAGAACCTATCAAAGCCATTATGAATTGGACAGACATTCAGAGAACAAGAAAGTTTTCAAACGCTTCTTAAACAGACAGCATTTTGATTGGAGGTGGGCAGTTCATTCCACCACCTAAGAGCTGCACATGAAAAGAGTTTGGATTGAGATTTATGCCATGTAGGGTTGGTATCACCAGACACCAATCATTACCAATTTTAAGTGGGCGAGAAGGAGCATAGGACCTCATGAATACTTTAATGTACATAGCTGTTCCAAAGCATGAAGCCATGAAGCACTTCTTTTCGCAAGGAGTTGTGGAACTTTGGAACAAACTGCCGAGGCATGTAGTTGAAGCAGAACCTTGACAGCCTTTAAGAAGAATCTGGATGAGATATTGGGAGAGCTTCGCTATTAGCTAAACAAAGGGGCTTGATGGATTGAATGGTCTCCTCTAATTTGTCAAATGTCTTATATTTCTTATGTTTCATTGAGTACTCTGGCTGCAAGCATCCTGGATTTGAACACAGTGTGTGCTGAAACAGAAAGCTAGTGTAGCAACCTGAAAAGAGGAGTGACGTGCACCCATCTTGGCTGGTTGAATACAAGCTGTGCCTCTACATTTTGAATAACCAGCCTGGTAGCAGATGCAGACACGTCTGCTGTGGAGATTGAAGTAGTCAAGGCGTGACAAGAACAAAGCCTCAACCAGACATTGTCCTGCACGCTCTGTCAGATATGGTGTGATCTTGTGGATATCGAACAGAATGAATCTGCAAGACTGAGAGTCTGCTGCAATATGGTCAGTGAAGTATAACTGGTCTATACTGGATTAATACTGGATATTACATATTTTCAATGTACATTGTATGCTATTTTTTGGGTTACTTTTTACAGAAAAGAGAACATGTTGTTTAAGGAACAAACCACAGAGAGTTTCTGAAGAGTTTGTCTGATACCAATGAAGAAGTCTGCATTTGAAATTTTGCAGATATCTGTCACTCTGTTCTTAAAATAATCTTAAAAAGTAATATTTCATATTATCAGTGTTAGTGCCTATATTATGTATAACAATTATATGAATGAGAAAAATGTATTTTTGCTATTGTTTACCAGGTAATAAGGATATTTAAAATGTGGCTCTGTGTAGCTGGACTTAAAGAGACAACAAATACAGTTTCATAAATTAAACATTTAAAGAAAGGAAAATGAAATGTTCTTATGATAGACCACCATAGCTAAAACTTCAAAAAGGTTCATGGCCGTTTCCATAAATATATTCCACATGTTCCAAAGCTTTTTTGGAAGAAATGCATTAGTTCAGAATACATTAGCCTGTTATTCAATTTTTGTTGAATTTTAAGAACATTTATATGTGACCATGTCATGCTGAAGATCATTCAGTGTGTTAAATATTCATTTAGATTTTTGCATTCATGGTGTGTCTGGATGTTTACACAGTTTAATACAGTATATGACCTCAGACTTGCAAAGAGAATTTATGTAATACAAAATATTTGTTTCTGGTACATTGCATTGAATCAAAGAGGTGATTTATGAGGGCCCATTGGAGACTGATTCTTCTAAACTGATGATTAAAATTAAACTCAATGAAATTAAGCTGCTGCAAGGCAGCTGCCACTCTGTTATGGGAGAATCATGGACAAGCTAACATTCTGTATGCTGTTAACACACTACTTGGGATAGATAGATAGATAGATAGATAGATAGATAGATAGATAGATAGATAGATAGATAGATAGATAGATAGATAGATAGATAGATAGATAGATCTAAGCAGCTCTCCATTCATTAAAGAATAAAAATCCTAATGTCTATGAAAACAACAATGATCATAATTATTTTCTGTAAACATTTACACTAATATGTTCCTGGAAGACGGGCAACAATTCTAGCTTATGGGTTGAGCCAGTATGCTTTTGAATGATAAGGACTCAGAGATGAACGTAGTCGAAAAAAGCCTAGTTCAATACCAAAAAACAAACTGATTTGCCATCAAACTTTGATCTCTAACCAACACTCAAAGATCTATAATAAAAGCTAGAAATTTTTAGTCAGGAAGTCAATGATCAAGGATTTTAGTTTGCAGTGGATACTCGCCAGTCTCAGATCGCAATGTGATGTCATGGGAGAACTTTTATCATATCACTTTGATGGCATCACATGTGTCTCACATTCTGGATAAATCTGGTGACAATCACCTTAGAAACACCCAAAGTCTAGGTTTAATATTATGGCACCAGGAACAAAGGAAAATGGCATTGCAATTCTCAGATTGTTATAAAACAAAAAAAAAAACAACTTTTTTCTAAATCTTTGAGCTTCATAAACCCTAGCAGGACATGTGCATCTTCAATATTTCTTAAGGTGAACCCTCAAAAAATTAACAGAACACACTAATCATAACATCTAGAGCTGTTGAAGCAATTTTGAAAATAAGGTGTTAAAAACTTGTAAATGATTGGTTAATGAAGGTTCAGGCAAGAGTTTATTGTATATCTCTGGATTATATAACTTTTTTTACCAATATTTTTCTAAGATATGGAAATTAAGAGTTTACATTATTTCAAGCAGTGCAATCAGGTGGCATTCCATTTGATTTCAAAGCATAATTTATGGAGTTTCTCATGAAAATGGGTCAAAATTCTATTATCCGGCATCTGTCTTAAATCCTAATCCTTGTTATTTATTGCTCAGATTCTCTCAGATATGCCCAATTTTTGGTCCTCAAGCTGAGATGTAGTCAGGGTAAATGAAATACTCTGAAAATATTGCCCTTCAACAGGGTGGGGTTTCACACATTGTTTTGTTGTGGTAGCTGGAAAGACTATCTCAACTTGTGTTTCTGTTTACTTCCACATCCATCATTTCTGGAATAAATGAGCTGAGTACAGAAAGTAATGGTGTTTTTAGCATGTAAAGATGCTGACAGATAGATAGATAGATAGATAGATAGATAGATAGATAGATAGATAGATAGATAGATAGATAGATAGATAGATAGATAGATAGATAGATAGATAGATAGATAGATAGATAGATTAAGGTCAGTTTTATTTGCACAGTAGATTACCTGTAGTTATATTTGCCTATATATCTATGCTCTTCTGTGACAGATGGCTTTGAATAAAAGTTCATAGCCACCCAGGTCTCTCAGGAGAATGTTCTTGGCACAAGTTCAACCAATATAGCCATTTAAATTACATCTATTTGCTTAGCAGATGCCTTTATCAAAAGTGACTTACAAAAGACATATATAATCAAGTAAATATCAGTATGGGGGACCTGTTTTGAAAACAAGTATTACAGGACAAGGTTAAGTAATTCATCATCACATGTCAAGCGCTCAGAACAAAAAACATGCTAGCTACATTTCCTGGGTTATAAACCTAATAACTAATATCACTTACACAGAAAATCACCAAACAAAAGAGTCTTCAAATGCTTCTTAAACATGTTGAGGGAGCTGGAATTTTGAATGGAGATGGACATCTTGGTCCACCAGCAAGGAGCTGCACATGCAAAACATCTGGACTGAGATTTGATACCCTATAGAGGTGGCATCACCCAACACTACTCATCAGCAGACCTAGTGATTGAGAAACATATTATTTACTCCATAACTATCAGTGCTACTGCAGTTTAAAAAGGCTGTGTTAGAAACTGAATTTATTGTATAATTAATCTATTATTAGGGATAGAAAAGTAACAAATCAACAAATGTAACATTGAAGGAACAGTTCCTACAGAATTGTAGACCCTGTACTAAAACATTGTTTTTGCCTTTAATTATAGTATAACACTTACTTGTGCCCAGGCTTACTAGCTTTAGGATCAGTCCCAGTGTGTTCTGTATTAGTTTTAAAATATTTCTGAGTTGTGTATAAACAGGAGGAAGTTAATCCTTCTGTTTCAGAGAGACTGATTAAACTTTTGTTCTCTTATTTCTCTGTAAACATTTTTAAAAGCAGTTGCTTGATGATAATAACACATGGGCAAGTAACAAGAAATTGCTATATGTCTTTGGATTAATCTGTATTTTTGGCCCTGTGAACGGCTTGTAGATTACTTCAAAAAGGTTGTAGAAACAATTAAATCCACCGCTATCTAAAGACAGTGTATAATCAAGGCCATCAGGAAAATAATTTAATATGGATGGAGAGCCTAAACCAACTCCTATGCACTAAAGTCTATGAGAATATAATTTCCGTTTTTTACAAAATAATGTTTTTGATTCCCTTTAAAACAGGATCAGAAATATACCATCTATCAAAAATGTATGTTAAGGCAAGAATTATCATCTGTATGAAAATTGGTTGAGTCAAAAAACCAGAAGCCATGGAGTTTGAAAAACTCAGCATCTCAATTATCCGAAATTTCAGCAAAGCATCTGCCCTCCATGATAACTTTCTCCCAATATGTCTGCTACCTGATGGAATGGGTCATAACTTGCTTAACATTTGCATTGCCTTCTCTGTGATGTGCTCATTTAGCATGGACCCTCCCAAGCTACTCTGACATCCACCTCTGCCCACACAGAGTGAACGCCGTTCCACAGCGTGAAACGTTCGTCATACAAATGGCTGCGACTGGAATTGCTCCAACCGTTCAAGCATGTATACACAGCAGGGGTTGAAGCTCCATGAATCTTACTTTATCAGGATCACTGAAAGGGCTTCTGACGAGCCTGAAGGAGTTCCAGACAGCTCATAAATTAAATTCCTAAATTGGGTATCTGCTTGCTTTTCTAACCTTCCTTCACTTTCTTGTTTATTTATTGTCGTGATGGGTGTACTGCAATTACTATTTTTTACTAACACCTAAAATACTTACTTTGTAACAGTACGCATTATAGGCGAATTCTTCCTGTGGCTAAAATGACAGAGCTCTTCAGAAACCCATAAAAAATGCTGAAATTTGAGATTTAATAAAAACAGTGCCCACAACATGAAGAATTCTTAATGTCTTATTTTCGCATACTTACTTAAAAATGTACATTGAATAGCTGCGTTTTCTGTTTAAAAGCAGTCTCATCTTCTCTGGCTTTTGGAAGTACACCCTTCATTTTTTTTTTTCGTTTAAACTCTTGCCAGCTTATTTTTAGAGAATTCTATTCTGATACTAGTTAATGTCAGATAAAGGCATGCTGTCAGAATACCATGTTATTTATGAAAGCCTTCACATTTTTGATTGGCTCACAGTTATAAGGCATTTAAAAATAAGCAAAAAATTACCCAGTAAGAGTGCCTGGAATGTTCCAGTTTCTCAGAATGTGTGAGCCAGCCTTACAACAATAATGGTGACTGGTCATTGCATTTACATTTACATTCACTTATTTGGCTGATGCCTTTATCCAAGGTGACGTACAACATTGGAGGTACAATTGGTTACAATTTGTTGCAGTTGGGCAAAATGAGAAAAGCAGCATTGTTGAATATCTTTAATAATGAGGTTAGCATTTTGTCTTTTGAATCTGCATAATCGTAAATTGTAAAGTTTTTAAGGAGCTGGAGCCTATCCTGGCAGCATTATAGGTCACCCCAAACCTGGTGCTTGTCCACTACAGAGAACACTTAATTGCTTTTAAGTATTTGAGATGTGGGAGAATGATTTTGATTTGATTTTTGGGCAGAGTCAGCCATTGTGCAGCGAAAACCAGAGATAAATCCAAAAAGGCATGAGTAGAACATGCAAATTTAACAAAGTAAGCTTAGACCAACATAGAAGTTACTATTTTTGCACAGTGTTTTGATCCAAAGTCTTACTTGAATTTCATAATGGATGAATGGTAATTCCCTCAAGATAAACAAGAAAAATACAGAAGTCTTGGTTGTTGGCAGAAATTTAAAAAGTGTGGTCTTAGAAATAGAATTACACAATGCAAGTCAAGGGGGATGTAAAGAATTTAGGTGCTATTATGGACTCAATCTAAACTTCAAGTCACATATTAACCATATTACCAGGTCTGTGAAGTTTTATTTAAGGAACACTGCAAAATTTAGACCTCTTATAACACTGCGAGTTGCTGAAAAATTAATTAAAGCTTTTGCTTTTAGCTGACTAGATTAAAGTAATGCACTCCTAACAGGAATAGCTGAAAATACATTAATCGGTTGTAGTTAGTGCAGAATGCAGCAGCAAGAATATTAACCAGAAAAAGAAAATCTGAGCTCATCTCTCCGGCCTTGGCACCATTATATCGGTTACTTGTGTACTTTTAAAATAATGTTAATGGCATATAAAGCTTTGAATAACGTTGCTCCTTCTGATATTTTGGAGTGCGTGTCCCCTTATATTCTCAGTCGTAATAGTAGATCCTTATACCCTAGTTTTCTTATTATTCCAAGAGCTAAGTGAAAAAAGAAGTGATTAGGTGACCTTTTGCTGTTGTACACCAAAAATCTGAAATGCCTTACCAATAGAGATACTAATATCAGGTGAACATTTTAATAAATTCTCAAAACCCCACTTTCTTAATTTGGCTTTTACACAGCTGCCTTTTAATTCCACTTCTAATAGATTGTGTATGTATTACAATATCATATACGTCCTGGATTTGCATTATTTCTAACCTCTACTGTTCACTGTTTTCTTTTCCATTTTTCCACAGTGATGTTTTGCTCCATCTGATCCAAGTACTTTGCAGCTGCCTGTGATGTTGGAAGGAATTTGGATAGTCCAACTGTTGCACTGAATTTTCTAGAACAAAATATGAAAACAATAAGGGACTGTTATGAACAAGGAGTTCAAAGCAATAAAGAGTTCCCACACACATATTGTAGTCCCAAACACTTTCAATAATGCTCACTATAGGGGCATATTACCACTAGTAATAAGGGCAAGCACCAAATCTTTATAACATAAAAAGGTTTATTTCACAGAAGGCTCCACAAACATATATAGCTCTGTAGAGCACATAAGGCAAAAAGGAGTTGCCAGCAAGGGCAATCCAAGGCAAACAGTCTCAATATACAATCCAATGGTAAAGTCTAAAAACAGAGCAAAATGGTCAAAAATCCAGAGTCACAAAAGCACAAAACTTTACAAAGATAACTCGTTAAATTCACAAGCACTTTGAAAATTGATGATTGGCAGGTGGCCCCGCCTGTTGGGGGACCACCCACAAAACACATAATAAAGGCAACAGTAACACGGCAAAATCGAAAACAGGGAACAATGCAAAGAATGAACAAAAATCAAAATGGACATAAATGACATGAAATATCCAGGGGAAGAACACTGGCTGAAATATAGCAGGGACTACTAATGCACATGTACCGTATATTCTGTAGAATTCCCAGTGCGAGTTAAGAAGTCATTTGGCCTTTTTTTGATGGAGTTTTATTTTTTCTGACCTCCCTTGCTATCTGACTTATCATTACAATCATCAGGGACTTAAAAATGAATTTAGCAATGTAATCAATAATTAAGAACACACTGTATCTATTGTTTGTCCTTTTGCATTATGTGTGTATTAATTCATTCATATTTACTGTTTTTAGTATTTGTTCCTTCATATACTTTTTTTTTCTAGTTTATTTTTTTCTTGTAAAGCACCTCCAGCTGCATGATCTGTATGAAAATCTGCTATACAAATAAATTATGTTACGGGGAGAAAACTGTAGTACTTCCAGGAAACTTCACTGAGACATAAGTTTTGACCAAATCACAATTCACGCTTAATGCTCTGAAACTATTAGGCTGCACCACTAAGCACTGTGCCACCATGTCATCCACATTTAGTTTATTCTTATAAAGGACATTTCCACTTATAGGTCCACTGCACCATACTCTATTATAAATGCATTCTTTCATACTGGACAAACGACCAGAAACAGCACTGAATGAAGAACCAGTCCATTACAGGATACACTCACTTATAGCAGATTAATTTATAGATAATAATTAAATGAGTGCACATGTGTTTAAACTCCATGCACACACCCTACCTCAGCTATGATTTGTACATGCAAACAAAAACCCAAGATGCAATGCTGAACACAAAAATCATATAGATGTAGATGTAGATAAAGAATCCATATGATGAAAAGAGAAACAATTCCAGTCCCAAATTCTGTGATCCTGAGGAGGAACAGGTACCTAGCCTCATACTCTTAACCAGAAGTGCAGTACAAAGATACCAGCTGTATGTGGCAGATGTCCAATCTTGTAAGTCCATTTCAGGTGATGGCACATCTAATCTATGGTCTGCTCCATTATATTCCATCCTAGTAAGTTGTATCACATACAGTAAGTTAAATACTTTGAATTCACCTTAAAAACACCATCTGAAATGTTTATTGATTGAAACCTTTCCAGACCTAATCAGACATTTTTCCTTTGCAGTATTTGACGGTTAGTGTGAAGAAGATAAATATACCAGACAGTCTCTGTTAATGTACCCCTGAAATAAGCAAAGTAGTATCATAAGGTGCAAACACATAATGACGAACAGGTTAGCAAGGAGCGAAGTGGAAGATTCCTAATGTGAAGGAATTAACCCGTGTGGTGTTTTACAGCCCCCGTCCCAGCTGTGAATGGAGTGATGTTTCAAACTTTTATGACCGCATTACTTTCATGCACATGGGGAGGATGTTATCCTAACAGGGAATGTGAATCTACCTGAAACAGAGTCACTCAGGCGGGAGGTAGAGTGAATGATCTGGAAAAGTTGGCAGTTCACTTTTTAACAAGTTAGTAAAAGCTTTCATTAAAGTAATGGTTTGTCCGGACTTAGACACAAAACCACCAGGGACAAAAATACCAAAATACTAATTGTTTGTTTAAAGAATCTGAAGAATGAACTAGAAGCCAAAACCCTGGCTTATTTCTTCATATTTGATAAAGCTGGATAATATATAGAGCTGAATCAAAAACAAACTTTGAAGTTTCAAGACATTTTGACACTGGGCGGTGCAGTATATGAAAACACGAATAATTTATTTTTATTTCTTTTCAGTTATGGCAATCAAAAGCACAAATGCCAGTTAAAGGAGACCCCTCTGCCTATACACTATGGGCAAATAATGAAACTTCATGAAAATAAGCAGGAAAGGACAATCAGATTACTGTGACTGGTTGATCATAGATGTTATCCCCAATAACATTAAATATTGATTTTGCAAATACACCAACATACATATGCACAGTGTGCATTTTCAGGTATGCATAGACTTTCAAACATTCTCGTTTATCATGGCAATAGAGAATGGCAGTGTGTTGAAAGTATGAATTTCATGGCACTCTTTACATTAGGAGCAGAAATGGTAAAACTTTAAAATGCATACATTAAGTCACAAGAAAGTTTAGTTCCTTTAATCTTGGGTACTTAACTAACAGCCTAATCCTTTGACTATTAAATGCAAGCACCTCAAAATAAATGATGGAAGGACAAAGCTCTCAAACATTATGTGTAAAGTGCACTTGGCTCGACTTTCAGTGGTTGACGTTTTGAAAAAGACAGCTGCTAAGCCACAGGAAATCAGCGTATCATCATCAGCAGCAGCAGCAGAAGACTCTTTAATCCCTGGAACGATCCAGCGCATTCTTTTTGATCTGCACATTCACAGGCTTTTCCAACTTCTGGATGTTTACTTGAAAAAATATCACATCTTACTAGTACAGTTTCTCTATTTCACTGCTAAAAGTCAGTCTGATATAAAATAAGTTGAAGAAAATTGCTTTTCTAGTACAAGCTATACATATATTATATTTTTAAGCTTATGGTATGCAAATGTAAACTAAAATGTATGTTTAAATTTGAATGTAGCAAAATAAGCACAAATCATGCTAGCATGTTGACTGCTGATTTTTGATTAGCTTAATTCTGTTACAGACTCCTATGTTGTTTTATTTTGTTCATTTTTTTCTTTTTTCTATCAGATGCACTGTATCGAGCAGGGCCAAAAATCTTTCTGTCTTTGTCTTAACATTGTAGTTTTTGCAAAACTTCATAGACTAGCACATTGTGTTGATTGGTGGTCAAAAAATAAGTCATATCATGGGGTTTTTAGAGACCAAAGAATCTAACAGATACATTTGTTTTCAAATTTGATATGTTTTTAACATCTTTAATTTTAAATGACCTTCTCCCACTACACCAATTTGTTTTCATTGCAGGTTCTGTTATTTCAAGGCAGGACACCTGGGAATCTGCAATGTTAAGTATCACTACCACGTTGGTTTAAAAGGTTAGCATCCTGAACTTCTTGGTTTGTCCAAGTTTGTGGTTACAACACCTTTTGAATGGATACGTACCTGAGGTTTGAAATGTTGCAAATTAGACTCCAGTCATCAAGATGGGAAACAAAATGGATCCTGGTAACAACAGACCAATACAGTTTACTTCTATTCCATGCAAAATTATGGAAGCTATATTAACAAATAAATTAGAAAAGTACATATATGAAAATAATATGCTAAGTAATAGCTAAATAAGATCTTGCCAAACCAATCTTTTCAGATTTGTTGTAACAGGCAACTGCAATAGTTGACAAATGCAAAGCAAGCAGCATAATTTACTAGGACTGGACAAAATGGTAAACAAAATGTTAGGTTATATTGTAAAGACCATTGAATATAAATCAAGGGATGCTATGCTCAGAATATATAATTTACTAGTGAGGTCTCATCTAGAGTATTGTGTGCAGTTCTGGACACCACACTACAAGAAAGACATAGCAGCACTTGAAGCTGTGCGGAGGAGAGTAGCCACGTGCATTCCAGGACTTAAGGACATGTTGTACTGTGACAGACTCAGAGAATTAAACCTGTTTAGTCTTGAGCAGAGGAGGCTGAATGTCCAGGTGTTTAGAATTGTCAAAGGCATTGATAAAGAAGATCTAGCAGAATTATTTCAACTTACGTACTTGAAAACACCAGTGGAAATAAAAGGGAAATGCATTTAGGACTGAAGCCAGGAGGCATTTCTTTGTGCTAAGAATTGTGAAAATATGAAGCAATCCACAGAGATACTGTATGTTGATGAAGCAAAATCATTGACATCTGGATGAGATACTTAGACAGCTTAAATATTCGCTAAAGAAATGAGCTTGATTGGCAGAATGGTCTTCTCTTGTTTACCAGATTTCTTATGTTCTTATGTAAAAACCCTACAATTAATATATTTTAGTTATAGAATATTGCTAATTACCTTTTTCTGTCCTATTTGACCTCAACTTTGGCTTACCCATTTGGCTGTTTGTGTTCATAGACTAGCTTTTGACTTTATCACAATGCTCCTAACTCTGATTTTTTGTTCCATGTTCTAAGTTTGTTTTCCGTTTTCTTAATTGGCTGGTAGTTTTGTCTCTTTGTCTTCTCCCGATTCTGTTCTTTACTTAAACTGCTCCCTGGCTAGTACAGTCATTAAATAAGTTCATTCACCTTGCATGATTACACTTGTGAAGCCATTTCTGGAATTTTGGGTGCAGTTTGGTCACTATATGAAAAGGATTTAACAACACTAAAGAAGTACAGAGAACAGCTACTAGGGTGATACAATGAAAGCAGATTTTAAAATATAAAAATTAAAGGATTTTAACCTTTTTAGTTTTCTCCAACATAGAGTGATCAGAGAACAATTTGGATTTGTATTAGGACCAGAAACTGAAACCTACTCTAGTTGTAATAACAGACCAAGACTGAAAAGTAGTATGCAAGATACACCAAAAAAATGCTTAATCAAAATCATAGTCAAAAGATAAAAGTACATTAATTTTTTTACTAAGAAGCTAACACAAAGAAACACATTCACTAAGTCTGTTTTGAGGAATCCACTATAACGGAAAATATGGGAGTGCACATCAACGACATTTATACTACTGCAACAGTGACATCACACATCCAGACATTTTACATAGCAAAGCTATTACAACTGCATCTCAAAATAGCAGTGCTCACAATATTTATAACAATATTTATTTTTTGTTATGTTTCAGTCGGTTCATTTATTTATTTATTTATTTTACAACTTTCCATTCCCCCTGTGGGGCATTTTAAAAATGTTTGTTAAATTTAAAATAATTTGGCCTGGACAGGCTCACAGCCTGCCTGTAGAGTTGTGAGGTGAGGCTGTCTGGGGTGAAGTCTATTCTACGCAGGTTGGGAATGCATGGACTAGTATGTAGAGCTTTTAGGATGCCTCACAACCTCTTTGCTATTTTAACCTACTTGAATTTTAAAATTAACAACTTGTGGTTAAAACCAAAAACAAATGCCAGAAATGCATTTGGCAGCTCAAGAACCCAATATAGGGAAATAAAATGTCTTGAAAGAGGCACAGAATCTTGAGGACAATAATTACATAAAGCCAAAAATAAATAAATAAATAACATATTTAAGCAAATGGAGATTAAGAGCCTGCGGTGGGCTGCCCGGGGTTTGTTTCCTGCCTTGTGCCCTGTGTTGGTTGGGATTGGCTATAGGGGAGACCCCCATGACCCAGTAGTTAGGATATAGTGGGTTGGATAATGGATGGAGGGATGGAGATTAAGAGTAGACATTTTCAAAAACATGAAGGTAACTGGTACAGTCGAAGCCAGTTGTTACTTACCAGTGAATTCCTGAAGGAGAACACATGGATGGAAGATGGTTAGGGCAAAACTTTACACAAATCTCAAACATTGTAATTTGCCAATTTTGTTACAAAGTTTATATTTTGGGGATCTTGAAACCTGAATTTGAAGATAATTTGTTGAATAGTTATTGATGAGTTATGTTGGCCCAAATGGCTTATTCAATTCAAAATTGTAAAATGGCTTTGTTTAAACTGAATTTTTAGTTTGTTTTTTGGTTGGATTCAATACAATACAATACAAGGTTATATTGTATTATCGTATTATTAAGGCATGTTATTCACCTAGATCGGGGTGGGGTTTGCAAAGTCAGGAAGGCCACAGTGGCTCAGGTTTTTGTTCCAACCCAGTTGTTTAATTAGAAAGCAATCCTTGCCAATAATTTAATTTCATGGCTTGTTATCACTTTAACTCTGCCATGTCAAGTCATTCTCTTAGCCTAATTTGTTTTCCTTTCTAAGGATATCAGTCAAATCATTTGAAATCTAAAATGGATGAGTAATTCTCAGCCCTTCACTTTTTTCTCTTCACTTTCCTTCCAAGTATTTAATTAAACCCAGTAGTGCATGATGAATACACACGGGTGTAAATGGAAACAAGCTAAATGGAGAAATGCTGGTTGCTTTTGTCACTTGCATCTTATTGCTAATAAGGAGCAATTAAAAACTGAGAATACAGCTTTTTAAGACTAAAATAAACAATAAGGGTTTAAAATCTTAACGAGCAAGACAATTAAAATGAAGCAGAATTGTGGCTTGAGCAATAAGTGCTTTTAATTAAGCAATTAGGTTGGGACAAAAACCTGCAGCCCTCCATGAACAACTTTGCCCACCCTGATTGTCCAAAATAATATTAAATCAAGATTTAAAGGTCTTTAAAGTCGTGCTTTCCAGGACACAATTTGGTCATCTATTCCAAGTATCTATGATTCTTTGCTTGAAGATAAACATTCTAACATTTGTGCAAAACTCTGTCCTTAAAAATTTCTAACTGTTATTTCAGTATTTATTTTAAAGTAACAAATGGAATCCAATGTGCTAATTCCTTTCATAATTTTAAACATTTTAATCATGTCACCTCGGAAACTTCATTTGCTCAAACCGAAAAGGTTCACCTCCTTTAATCTCGATTCATAGCTCGTACCTCTCAGTCCCAGAATGAGCCTAGCTGCTCTTTTGTGGACTTTCTTTAGCATAGTTATGGCTTTTTTGTAATATGAAAGTCAAGACTGCACATAGTACTCAAAATGGAGCCTAAGCATAACCTTCCTTGACTTGTACTCTACACATTGTGATATATAAACTAACAGCCCATTAACTTTCTTGGTCACTTTCTACATTGTCTGGATGTAGACAGTGATGAGTCCACTATGACTTCTAGATTGTCCTCATGAGGTGTACTTTCCAGCTTCAGGCCTCCCATCTCATATTCAAATCTAACATTTTTACTTCCTACATGTAATACGTTTAAGTTTACTTACATTAAATTTCATCTGCAATAAATCTACTCATGCCTGTATGCCATCCAAATTTCTCTGTAACAATTTAGCTAATTCTATACTATCATCCCTCCTGCCTAGTTTGGCATCATCTGAAAAATTAACCGGCTTATATTCTTGTCTAGACCATGGCCTAAATTGCAACTTTTTTTAGTTTGATCACTAACTTTTCATGTGGTACCTTCTCAAATGCCTTCTGAGAAATCGAAATAAATAACATATGCACCTCTGATATCATGTTCTTAAAAAGTTATATACAGTACTTGTGTACTAGTTGTTGTAAATGCTGGTTTGTTTTTGCCAACTTGAAGAAACATCAACCATCATACAGAATTAAAAAACATATGGTAAAATGAACAGCTGTCTTTCACAAACCATGTTGCTAATGTTTCTTGGTCTTACAGATTCACTCTTTGTGATATCCACAAGACCCGACCATTTCAGACCGAGTATGCAGCACAACTCCTGGTCCAGGCTTTGGTCCAGTCATATCTAGGCTACTGGATCTCTCTGCTGGCAGGAGTGCTGGAATGTGTCACTAAGCTGCTGCAGATAATTCGAAATGCACTGGCACTGCTGGTGTTCATCCAGCCAAGGCAGGTACATGTCACTTCTCTGTTCAGATCACTCCATTGGCTTCCTGTAGCTGCATATGTTAAGTTCAAATCCTTGATGCTTACCTACAGAGAAGTTCCATAAATCACTGCCTAAATATATATATATATATATGAAACTATATATATATATATATATATATATGGACTATGGACACACAGGTTCTTACTACTTCTCACCCTTTCAGTTCTGCTGATGAATGGTGTTTGGTGATGGCAGCTCTTCATGGTTTCAAATCTCAGTACAAGCTCTTTTCATGTTATAGCCCTTGGCTGGTGGAATGAGCTGCCCATCCTTTCAAAATGTTGACTCAATTTGTTTAAGAAGAGTTTGAAGACACTCTTGTTTGGTGAATTTCTGTCTAACTGATATTACTTATTAAATTTTGTAACCTAAGAATCAGAACTCATTTGTGTTTTGTCCTGAGCTCTTCACTTACAGTGATTAATTTTGTAACCTGTCCTGCATCATTTGTTCCCAAATGATGTTTACTTGATTATATTGATTTCTTCTGTATGTTGCTTTGGATAAAAGTGTCTACTAAGCAGATAAATGAAATGTCAATGCCTAATTTTAATAGTCCAACAAGGGCACAGATATTCATCCTGTGTACACAAATGTTGTAAGAATCTGAAGGAGACATATAAGTTTAAAACTTTCATATACATGGCATGACGCCCAAGAAAATATTCTGAGGAGAGGGAGACTAATGACGAGTGTGGAAGATCAACAAAGTTAAGGTAGTAAAGGGGAAACAAAGAAACAAATTCAGGCCCATTCAGCTGAAATTACCCCCTCCATTTTCAGTGCTTGCATTCCTCTGGTGAAGTGGGGAACAATAGGTACAGCACCCGGAACCAATCCTCCATGAAAAGTCATTGCATTACAGAGCAGTAACTAACACCTAACTGGCCAATTTTAATTTTCTACCTGTCTGCAAATATAATTTCCTTATCAGTCTGCAGTAAATACATGTTGTTAGACTACAGACTCCCCAAAAGCAATACACACTAAAATGGGAAGAATGTGCAAGATCCTTAGAGAATGATTAATCAACAACATAGCTTTAATTAAACATTATTCACTGTCTTATAAATATGCCACAAAATTATATTGTCTAAGTAAATAATTTATAGAGAAATGATCTCAGATACAAAACAATGCCTTAACAAGTCACTCAATTAGATGCATTTCCTCTGCATGTGTTTAGGAAGAGATGCTTACTAAACTGTTGAAAAAAATCCATTCATCAAATTTTATTTTGTATATGTATTTTTCTGCAGCAATCACCATTCTAATTTGTTTTAAATAGCAAAAAAAAACAAAAAAACACAAACTAATAGGATAGATCATAAAGTCTGTTAATTCATTCCATTCATTTCAATTTATTGTCATATTTTACAGTGTATTAAAAAGTTTTTGTCCCTCAGGAAAAGAAATATGCAGTGATAATGTGGTCCATGACAGGACAACACAACTGATTAAAATTATGAAACAAAGCAATAGCAATAAAGAGGCAGAAAACTCCAATATGCAACCATATCAAATTAAAAATAAATTAATTAATGTCAGATGTAACCATACAGAAATGATGATACAAGTCACCAAGCTGCAGAAAAATGCAATTGCTAGTTCAGCTCTCAAGTCGATCAGAAGACTGTTTGCAACTTAACTGACAAGTTTAGGAAAATAGTGCTGACACTTCTAAATTACAATATTGTAATATTATTTTTAAAAGAGTTTCAACTATGAATGTCCATATCTCTTTATTATAAAAGAAAATCTCGAGACAAGACTTTTGCCAAGAGATTTTTTCAAGTCTTGCCCTCCTCTCAACCATTTTCAACCACAGTCCTCTCACCTCTCATTCGTGTGAATGCTTTTGTCAGACACAGTTCCTGCACTCTCAGCTCTTATAAATTTTTAAGTTTTCCTCATTTTAAGTTTGCAATAAAAGAAGGCTTATTATGTCCAAAACTTATTGAAGAATTTCATCCCAAAGGATTATCAACAGAAGAAATGAGTACTCGGGTAATCCTAGCACCGAGAAATGATGAAGTCAAATGAATTAATGTGAAAATTGTCAATTGGTTACATGGCAAATTGGTTAAATGCATATCAATAGACTATGCTGAAACAGTTGGTGGTAATGTTGTGGAAGATGAAAACATCAACTTACAATATCCCATAGAATATCTACAATCATTAACACCGTTTGGTTTTCCACCGGCCGAATTACTGTTGAAATAAGAATATATCGTAATGTTATTGCGTAATTTATGTCTGAGTGTTGGGCTTTGCAATAGGACAGGATTAGTTGTATTGAAAATTGTTCCAGCAATTCTGACATGTAAAATTTTAACAGGCGATAAAAAAGGTAATGTAGTACATCTTCTGTGTATAACATTAGACACCAAATGAGATCTTCATATGCCATTCATATTAAAACATTTACAGTTTCCGTTAGAATAGCTTTTGCTATGACAATTAACAAATCACAGGGACAAACCTTTGAAAAAGTCGGTTTATTTATTAGAGAGAAAGAAATGATATTCTCTCACAGGCAGTTATACGTTGTGTTGTCACGATGTAAGTCCAAACACGTAATTAAAATTCAATGCGATATTGACGAAAAGTTAATTCAAAAAATAGTTTTTACTGAAGTTTTACAGTAAAAGTGTAAGTTTTAAAAGGTATTTACGTGTTAATTTCAAAACCAAACAGAACAAAAATGTATAATGCAACAGATACCTCTAACGCAACACGAAACATAATTTTCTTTCAATTTATTACGTTTTACTATTTGTTACTATGGTTAATTACTCGCTGTAATGTAAAATAGTTAGGTCTATTGTGCATATGTGACAATTCCCATGAAAATAACAATTGTTTAAATTGTACATCCACTTCCCCATATACAAGCGGCAGATCTGTGAAGTGACTAGCGTGTAGCGCCTTCCTTGGGGTTGGCGAGCCCACTAGTATAAAAAAGACAGATTTATTGATATTGCTACCTGAAATGTAAAAAGAAGGCTCAGCAAATAGACTGATGGATGTTTGAGACTGGAAAGTCATAGGGATTCAGTTCAGGGAAACAGTCAGTGATGCTCAGGGTAAAAATGATGTGCACATTGTCCGTATGATTCCCAGTTAAACAGTACAAAGAACATCACAGCATCCCCATAATGGGATGCTGCAGGGCCCTCTAGTGCATAAGCTGCCACACTTTAAATGACAGATTGCCAACTTAATTCCCTCCTCTGTTTCATTGTGTTTCTGTTAATGAGCAACAGTACCTACCCAAGTTACAACCACAAAGCATTTCATTTAAGTTTTATACTTGTAAAGTTTGTTGGGATGATGGTTAATGCAGGAGTGTGACATTTGTTTATTTATAGTAGTTAGTGGTTAAATACAGCAGATGGTAATCAACACTTCAAAGCAGGTACAGTATATAGGCTACCTAGGATTTTCTTATCCGGGATTAATACCAGTAAGTCTTAAAATATCAAAGTAATGGCTTTATTAATCACAAACACATAAGGAAGTGATAAATAAAGGAAGAGAAACTTAAGTATCAAAATAAACACAAGACAAAAAAATTTGCTCTGCCTCACTTGACCTTGCAAATTCAGGACTGTTCTGAAAAGCCTGATGGAGTGGCTGTCCAACGCAGCCGAAGCTTTGCTCACTATTTCGACCTGACTTCAGACACACTAGAGCTCAGTCAGATAGGACTGAGAGATTTTGTGAACTGCACAAAGTTAGCCACCAAGTTGGAATATGTAACTTTATTCAGCTGGAGTTCTCTAGTTAGTGTAAAACATCAAGCAACTTCAAGAGTCTTTTTTTTCAAAACCAGCCTTATTTACCTGATATTTGTTTCCTATCTATTGTGGTCAAATGGTGGTGAAACCTGGGTTCAGGGATAAAATTTTGGGACACCTACCAAGTTTAATTATTTCAACCAAAAAAAAAAGATAATTCTGCTTCAAAACTGAAAATGCAGGCAGTAGCCTCCTCTCTATTGAAGGTGATCCTCTGTTGAGGGGACCTTGGGTTCTTGTGGAGCTCCATCCTCTGGGTTGGCACAACTCAAAGTGAGACGGCTGGCTTAATGTAAGCTTGGCAGAGTCAGTTGCCCTCACAGGATATCTTCTAGGAGCTGTGGAGGCAGAAAATGGTAACAAGGTTAGTGAAAGTACACCCTCTTGCTTCGAGACAGTCGTACATACATCAGCCGTGCATGGAAAGTGACCCAATGAAGTGCATGAATAACTCTATCTATCTATCTATCTATCTATCTATCTATCTATCTATCTATCTATCTATCTATCTATCTATCTATCTATCTATCTATCTATCTATCTATCTATCTATCTATCTATCTATTCCCTCCAAGAGGTGCCCTCATTCCACCACTGTAGGTTAGGTAGCACCTCTGGGGGTCTTTTCTGCCCACTGTTATCAAGCAATTCAGTGCTTCCACTTGATGTACTTATTAAGTTTATTTTCATGTATTTATTTACTTATCTATTGATTGATTGGTTGGTTGTGTTATCTGTTCTGTGAGACTGTATCCTTGTATTTTATGTTTCTGCTACTGTATGCATCTGAATTTCCCCATGTTTTGGGGAAAGTTTATCTAATCTAATCTAATCTATTTTTTGTACTACTCAGTTGGCAGCAAGATGCCGATAAGGCCAGGTCTGGCCCCACTGTGACCCTAAGAGAGAAATAAAGCATTGCACTGGTAGTGGGGCTGCAAATATAAATGCATATTTGGGAAGAATGACATTAACAGCTCAGTATCTAAACTAGGTGCCCTTAAAGTAATTAGTAAATGAGTGAGAGTGAACTGTGTGACACCCTAAAGCAGCAGTGTCAAACTCAGTTTAATTTTGGTCCATTAATAACAATTTATATAGCAAATTTGGGGTGGAATACATTGATAAACAAGTGCCAGAACATTTAAAGTTACAAACAAGACACACAGATACCTCTGTGTTCATTACAATTGTGTATTCTGCCTCATGTGTTAAGAAAGCTTCCTTGTTTCAGTACAGATGACTGCAGGTACTTCACTCTTTCGCCATCAGGTGCATCTATTAAATGAGCAAAAGAAAAAAATACATATATTTACAAGTGAAAGTAACTGCTCTTAAGATAAAACTGAAACAGTACACTAATTCACTGTTGAATTCACACAGAACTTTCTCTATTTTAAGATAAATGAGTTCAGAAATTCACCAGTGCTCTTGGAAGATTTTAAAATTTCAAAAATGTATACAGAACTAAATATTCAAGATATCTCAATGAAATTTGAACTGTCTTGACAGATTTTTTTGAAGTATAAGTGTGCCAGATTTCAACAAAATCGTGCCAGGTTGTTTCATGTAGACAGACAGATAGACCGACATGACTACTGCTTCAAAGTGTGGTGACTTCAAGATATAGCCAGGGTTTAGTCGGCATGAGGCATGCATTACTATCCAAAAGTATAACAAGTGAATCTATGTTTATTTGTTTGTTAATTTGTAGACCCAAGCATATCACAGAGAGGATCCAGGTGTTCAAATTCAAAAATGCATTTTTATAAACACATCTCGGAAGGTATATTATTTTTCATCTATTTATTTAGCCGCTATTCATGTTTTATTCTGTGTTAACTTAGTGTTTTTCATAAAAAAGCCAAACGGTACTTAAACTGCCGATGAGGACATTACTTCAATTTGACAGACTGAGAGACGAGCAAAATATACTGTACATATGTGAGAAAGGGCTGTGCTTAATATTCTTTAAACAATTTGCTTTCTTTGCTTTATAACAGCTAATAAATAAAGTAGATGAAGGAAAACACATTTTTACAAGAATGAATGAGCTCACTTTTTATACCCCATTTCAAATGTTTCTCAGCATCACAGTTTCTTAATCTGTAATGAGATTGTGAAAATGATTAGGACATAAATTAACCTTTTTATGCATGAGAGTGTCTTCTAAGTGAAAGGCGTTTTTGATGATCCAACTGCTAACAGTGTATGAAACTTTTAACATCTGAGATGTTCTACGTGAAATACTTCGAGGAATGAGGCCTTTACTTCCTTTATCTGAGTTCAGGGACGTGTGAGAGTTTTCATCTGCCTGTCTGACACATGAATATTCTTTCAGTAGTCTCCAAATGATATCCTTTTAGCTAAAATCCTTTCCGCTTAAAGATGAGGCACTGATGCTCCCAGCTTTGGTTCCCATGCTGACAAGCCTAGCTTGATTATAAAAAAATGTCCATTAAAGGAAAAGCAGTTTAAAGTCAAGACATGTTCCGCAGTTTGCCAACAGGAAACAAAAAAGAATTTAAGTTCATCATGGAACTGTGCACTTTGTAACTGAGTGCTCCTTCCAAGAGCTTCCAAAGTCATCATGATGTCATCTCCTAGAGATCATCATGGAAATTGTTTGCAGCAGTGGCTTTCAATACTTAAGAGCTGTAAAGGGATTCATCCCAAAACACCTCCTTAGAAATGATTTAATGTGTGTTTGTATCGCATATTCAAATTAATTATAAGATGTATTTTCCCAAAATATGAACTCTGCATAAAAGAACTGCTAATAGGTTTTGCTTTATAAAACACACCCTATATAATCCTGAATATGACCAGCTGGCTGACTCTGTAGCTACTAAATTAAAGGAGTGAGAGTTTGGGGGGATGGTTCTGACGCTAACAGGAATTACATATTTGTCTACTCCCACAACAGTCCATAAGTCATAAGCCTGGAAGAAGACCCTCTAACCTGCATCCCTGGCCACGGTTATGATCAATTATGCTTTATACGTTTTTTGAGAATTCCTGTATACATTTCCTCAAGCTATACATCTGATCCGGGAGGTTTGGCCCAAGGATTTTGAATCTAATGTTATTTTTAGCATTAACAAAGTTGAATTGTTGAACACAATTTTTGTTTTTCTATTTTCTTCACAGGAACTTAATCATAATTCTTCAGAATGTGTGATGCTTGTGAGATCATCTGAGCAATGGTATAAAGGTCTGCTTGGGAATTTTCAGGGTATCCAAGTATTCCCAACATTCGTGCTTTTGTAAAAAAACTTTTTTTTTTCTTTTTGACTTCCTAGTTAAAGAATATTTTGCTCTGGTTTCTGATTTTCAATAAAATCAGCACAGCACACCTGGGCTCCAGTTACACGGGAAGGCTCCCAGCCCAGTTCAACTAGTGGCCCAGGTCTGTGACATGGCACTACACAGCACTAAAATCAAATAATAAAAGCACTGAAAAAAACCCTTCTGAAATGAAAACCCAATCCCCCTTTAAAAGCCAGGACATTAAAACAAACAAGAACTTTAAAGTGACATTAAAGCAATCAATAAATACTGTAACTGTCCATTAAAAAGCTCAATTTATGAAAGTCTTCTTCCAGCTTGGATCCATGGGTTCTTTAAAATGAGTTTGTCACCTAACCCACTTCCTGTTTCCTTCTCACATCTTCAGCCCTCCCCACATCAGCTCATCCCAACACTGTCACCATATGTGATGGTGTGGGTTGGCCCCACACTACTGGGTATTTCCAGGGAGACTGCTACTACCAACAACGTAACCAAGGATGAGCCGTCAGATGAGGACACTCACACAGAGCAAGGGGTAAGTACATAAAAGCATGCTTTTATTAAAAACAGTGAAAAACAAAGTTTCCAAAGTGCAGTGCAGAATCCCCAATAAATAAACTATCCATTAAAACAGTGAACATCCATGCAATTAAAATCCAGTACTTAAAACAAGAATATAACCATCACAGTCATTGAGGTCCTTGTTCCACCTGATGAGCCCAGCGCAAATTCCACTTTGACTCCCCAGGTCACCCTTTGCTTGCTTAGCTGACGCAGACCCTAGCAGCCATGGTCCTGTCCAACCCCCGTCTTGGCTGTCATGAATGGTGTTGGCCAGACTGTTTGGGGTTGGTTGTTGTCTGCTGTAATTACTGACCTTGGTATACTGTGTTGTTGTGGTGAGCGAGGGAAATGCTCTCACCCCTGATCCTTCCTTTGTGCAGGTGTCCCGAATGGGTGGAAGGTCTGGCTGCACTACAGGACATTAGAAAGGACTTCAGAGTAAAGCAAATTGTAAATTGTTTGGGCATGTACTTTGAATGCTCACTTGGGTACTTTTGGGGTTGGGTGGGAAGTGAGGGCAAGGTTTGCAAACTGGAAAACACCCAGATGGATACCAAAGACACCATAACTGGCCATGGAGTGTCTGGCTATTTCCCTGAAGGAGCTGGCAGAATCTTATAGGGTTAGGATGGTTTGGAATGTTCAGTTTTGGGGACAGTTTTCCCAGTTGACCAAATCTAGCAGTCACCTCTCTACCACACCTTATTTTGGTTTCTTGCCTCATGACAGTGAATTCTTCCTTATAGAAGCACATTAAATGAATAAATAAATATAACAAACAACCAACCACCCGTCCCAAATACTAACCAGAATTACTAAAAAGAAAGAAAAATTCTGACTTTCACAGCTACAGAGAGGCATTGTAAAGTTGTATTGCAGCAGGAGTGAAGGAGCCCTAGTAGCATTTCTTGAAGGACTTCTGCTGACTTATTTGTGGGCTTAAAGTACAATATGTTAGTGTGTCAGAGAGGATGTTCAGCTTTGTTCATAATGATCATTAGTTTTGTCTTCATTCTCTCCGCTACTGTTTCCTTACAGCCGGCTGAGAGTACACACCATGAATGAGTCTGTCATATTAATCAGCCTGTTGATTTGGTGGGCCTCTCTTGACGTCCCAGTCCAGCACATTTTTACAGTATTGAAAATTGCACAGGTCGTTCACAGTGTTTTAGAACATGTAAAGCAGGGTTCTTCTACTATTTTCTCTTGAGGGCCAGGTTACCAAATGTTAAATGATGGGAGGGTCAAGCATAATTCTTGGATCTCAGCATTCACATGTGAACAAGATGAGCAACACTAAATATCATACTGTGTATCACAGCGTGTTCATTGACATTAATATTGAATATTTCATAATAATTTATTATTACTATCTCTCTATCATAATAAAAAAATCCTAGGATGAGACAAGACTTTTTCAGAGAGATACTTTCACATCCCACAAGACGAGACTTTGTGCCAAGAGATTTAACCACGCCTGGGGCCAGAAATAAAAGGCAAAGAGTAGATGACAAAGTAGAACGTTGTAAAGAATTCAAAAACGTTGGTGCGATACACATGCAGAGCGGTTAGAGATAATGAAAGTACTAAAATTCGAAAGACTCAAAAAAATGATAGTAAAGATCACATTAGCGAAAACAAATGGAAATTATTACTCAGTAAAATAACAGAACAGCGAAAAGAGATCGACTATATTGATCGGATTTAAACTTTCAGTCGGAGACTTGTAGATCATCTAATTCGTGTTGCCATCAAGGAAAAGAAGTGTTTCTTCCCAATGAAGAGGTGTATTCACGGGAATTAAAAGATTTGTTGTTTGGCGAAAGTGAAATCCACATATGCGAGCGGCAGAGATGCAAAGTGTCTGGCGCGTAATGCAGGCCGGGGGGGTTGGTGAGCGAAGTGAGCAGGGGGAGAATCCCCTTAGTTATTATTATTATTAATATTATTGATATTGATATTTAACACAGGCACAACAAATCTTGAAAATTTACCTTGCAATGCCATTTAACTGAGTAACAATGGTCTGGGCTATCAGTCTCTTGACACTACAGTAATCCCTCCTCGATCGCGGGGGTTGTGTTCCAGAACCCACCGCGAAAGGTGAAAATCCACGAAGTAAAAACCATATGTTCATATGGTTATTTTTATATATTTTAAGCCATTATAAACTCTCCCACATTATTATAAACATTTCCTGCACAGTTATATAGCATAAACCCTTTGTATTCTCTTAGATATTAGGTACGATTCATTGAAATTATGTATGTAAACACACTGTTTATTTACAGTAAAACATAAATATTATTTTAAAGATATTGAGCATCTCCGATATCACATATGTTACAGCCATTATGACAGACAGGCCACCAGCAATAAATATGTACAATGCAAGAAAAATTATATACAGTAAAATGTGTGTACAGTGACACTAAGCTATGTACATGTAATAAGTACTGTAATAAGTACTGTACATAGAAAATTAATTATGGTTACTCACCAACAATGACACAATGACTTGTCCGATAACGATGAGTTTAATTTTACTGCACAACAAAGGAGAGTGTTACAGCTCTTCTAAAGGAGCCTCTTCAGGTGATTGTATAGCACCGCCGTCGTTCTTCTTCTGGCAGTCTTCAATCCAAATCCCTAAAGCAGATTCCATCCAGACTACCACCTTATTACATCCATTTACAACTCGTTTTGCGCCCTGGTTAAAGGACACTGTGGCCGTAGATCTTATATTCTTTTTCTCCTTTTTAAATAAAAAGAATCATGCAGCAGTGTAGCTGTTCCCTTCCTTCAGCATATCCAAAACGTTTACCTTCGTTTACCAATCGTTAGCATCTTCCGTTGGCGCTTGGGCACGGCCCCTGAAGCAGCAGCAGGAGCAGATTGTTTTGGAGACATAACGAAGGGCTTGACTATGCACAAAGATAAACACAAAAGAGCACAAAAGTTAACTCTTTACACAGCAAAACACGTTGTTGCTGAATAAGCGAGACGAGATTTCCTGGTTAACGCAGCAGAATCAAATTCGGCGCTCCATTGCTAAGCCAATCAGCACACAGGAACTTAACTGTGTGCTCTGATTGGGTAGCTTCTTAGCCATCTGCCAATAGTGTCCCTTGTATGAAATCAACTGGGCAAACCAACTGAGGAATCATGTACCAGAAGTAAAAAGACCCATTGTGCAAGAACCTGCGAAGTAGCGAAAAATCTGCGTTATATATTTAGATATGCTTACGTATAAAATCCGCGATAGAGTGATGCCACAAAAGTCAAAGTGCAATATAGCGAGGGATTACTGTATATTACTTTTTGTTACAATTGTTCTACTGTATTTACATTTCATACTTTTGTTAGAATCACTTTTGTTTTTAAGAAAACAGAATACATCCATAGGGACACATACAGTATTAAATATAAAAATATTTCCAATATCAGTTGACACTCATTCTTTTTTCTTTACTCCTCTTGTTTATATATGGTAAACATTTAACAAGCAGTACTGTATTTGTTATCTAATGGCTAAAATTGCACTTACTTGACTTTGCAGGTTTTTATGAAGTAAGAGCAATTTGTAGACATTGATGGAGATGGGTGCTTGTAAAGGGGGGAATGACTGTTTGTTTTATTGTATTCATATGCGAAATGCAGGACTCGCATGTATACACTGTAGCAAACATTGTTAAAAAAAATAGTTAACTTTTAGCATTTGGGAACTGGATCAGGTCCAGTTTGGTCCAAAATTATACACATCCCACAGATCAAAGCTTTTATTTCAATGTAGATGTTTCTTATATGTCTATCACCAGTTCTAATTGCAGGGACCCTTCATTAAGTGACATTAGCAGCTGCTTAGCTTTTGATGCAAACTTTCCTGCCACATCAGTCGTAAATGGAGTCTTTGAAAATTGTAAAATCTTGTAGCAATGTTCACTCTTAACTTGTGTAAAAATTCCATGATTCTTATGGTAATTTGTGCAGATGCAGAGTTATTTATTAAATCATGCAGTTTCAGGAAATAAAGCATTTTCACTGTCATTAAATCATTTGAAAACAAGTCAAATTTCTTGTTAAATCCATTATGTTTTTCCACAAGATCGCTGACTGTTTTGTGCTTTCCTTGCAAATCAAAATTAAGTCCATTTAAATGTTAGAAGATGTCATTCAGGAGGAACAGTTCTGCCATGAACACCTTGTCTAGCATTTTGGTTATAAATGCCTCTGCAGTGACAGCTGCAGTGAAAAGAAAAGATCTCTCACCTGAGTTCACAAACCCTTTTGAGTGCATTGCCCCTACTTAGCCAGCTAATATCGTTACCAGGTCAGGTCAAGTCAGGTTGGACAGCATGCACTGGTACAGTGTGTGGCCACACACACCACACGGCAAAACAGCATCTTGGTTGGCATCCCTCAAGGCAGAGACGTGGTCCAGTATCACCATCTGTAAATGACTATCTGCTGCAGCCAGGTGTTATGTGGGCATCCCCTTGGCCTGGTCCAGCCGCTCAGGTTCTTAAAAATGAGGATCCTGTGAGCTGAATCACTCTCAGGGAATCACTCCACATGGATGTGGTGCTGTAACTGACGCTACCTCATAATGCAGGTAATGTCATTCGGGGCTCCATGAGCATCCGGTTATTTGACACAAAGTCAACCAATGGTACCCAAGTATTTTCCGCAGAGCCACAGAAGGAGTCCAGTCTTCATCTCAGGTCACTGGATAGCATCCATGTCTCACAACCATATAGGAAAACAGGAAGCAACAGGATTCTTGCACGACTTGCACCGTCGTCCTTTTGTAGAGATATTGGGATCACCACAAACCCTCTTCCAGCGACCTCATGACTACCCATGGTCTCACAATCGGTCTATTGACTTCATAGGAAGAGTCACCAGAGACATGAATGGCACAGCCAAGGTATTTAAACCTCTTGTCAAGGTCGACATTCCCTCTGCAGACAGAAACATTGCTAATGGCTGTGCCCAAGAGGTCATTAAAGGCCTTGATCTTGGTTTTTATCCTGGACACTTGCAAGCCCAGACACTCAGACTCCTTGCTCAGTCTCTCAAGAGCCTCAATCAGAGTCTCCATTGACTAGGTGAAGATCACAGCATCTTCGGCAAAGTTAAGATCAGTGATTCTCTTTTCAACAACAGATGTCCTACAGCCGCTGGACCCCACCACCCTGCCCAAGATCTGGTCCATGTAAGCATTGAACAGGGTAGGAGCACGAATACACCCCTGATGAACCTCAGAATCAACTGGGAAAAACAAAGAGGTTCTGCCTCCACTCTGCACAGCACTCAATAGTACCCGTGTACAATCATCAACTTAAGAGGTATCCCGTGAAGTCTCAGGATGTCCCACAGGCAACTTGATCAACTGAGTTGAACACTTTATGAAAATCGACAAATATTCACATTTGCACTCGATGAGAACCGACAGTGCCAGGATGCGGTCGATAGTAGACTTCTTAGGAGTAAAATCAGACTGCTATGGATGCTGGGGCATGAACAAGTGATAACAGATCCTATTGAGGATGACCTTACTAAGAGGAGTCGCAGCGCATGGCTTGATGGCAACTCTGGTCAACTTCATTATGAACAAGTAAAGCAATATTCTTGACTGATATATGAGACAGGAAATTGCAAAACAAGTGGTGTTGCAGGCTTTGCTTTGCTCTGATGAGTTTGATCATCAACATAACACTTTCCATTGTGTTCTTTAACTCATCACAGATTTGCATACAGAATCCTATGATGTTCAGTCAGGCAGGTCACAGACCCTGCACCCTTCCCACCATGGAATGCGCACCATCTCTTAATAACAGGTGTGAGAGCCAGCCCGGCCACAGACAGACAGACACCGGCAGTCCTATAAAACACACGCTTATTTAACTATTTACAAGAACCCTTTTATCCTTGGGCCTCCCAATGGTCCTCTTTGGCCCGCCTTCTCTTCTCACTTCGAAGCTTAGTCTTCTTCCTCCTGACTCCTGCTCTCTGACTGGAGGAAGACGGCCCCTTTTATATTCACCCAGATGTGCTCCAGGTGCTCCCTAACATCCTTCTAGCGATACTTCCTGGTGTGGAGGATGGGCCACATGAGCACCAGGAAACACTCCGGGCATCCCTGGAAGTTCCTCCATCAGCACCCCCAGGCGTAGCGGAAGTGCAGACATCTTGGGCTCTATGAAGCTTGGGGCGCACCCTGGCGTTGGCCGCGGGACCCAATGGGGTTGAGCCTCCATGCTCCATTCCCGTGGTCCCAAAACTAACCAGGGCGGTTGCCCCCTCATGGCCCAGGGGATGTACAGTATAGTCCGCCTCCTGGTCCTTCTAGGCGTCCCGGCTGGGCATGACCCCCAGCCGCTCGCCACACAGGTTTGTTTGAAATTTAAATTTTCTGAAAAATGATTTCTCCTGGTGTGTGTCCCAATTCGATTCAGCAGGCCCTCTTTCAAAAATCTCATGTACAGACATAGATTTTGCAATGCCACAGCCATCGATGGATTCATCAACAGCTAGCGACAAAATATCAGCCTTTTTCATTCTCTATAAAAGGGTTTCGAAAACATCCCTTGCTAGTACATCAACTTTTGTCATGGTTATGGTATTGGACATTGGTATTTTCTGAATGGATAAAGTTATGGTCTTCTTTACTTTGTTGCCTTTCACAACCTCCTCTATAGTAACAAGGAGGGAGGTGGATGTAGCCTTTTCCTCTTCAGAACAGAACCAGAATAGCTTGTCTGCTTTAATAGCTCCTTACTAGGCTTTGCACTTTATGTCTATGAGCATCTGAATTGGCTGGAAAATTTATGTCAAAGTTTAAATGCTTTGCATTAAAGTGTATTCTCAAATTGTATTCTTTTGTGACAGCAATAGACTTGTTAAAGTGCAGACATATAGATTTTGTTAAAACATGAAAAAATAGATATTTCTCAGGCTAATTATTATGAAATTGCCTATTTTCATTGTCAACTCTTCTCATTTTTTAAGGTTGAGAAAGACATTTGTACATATTTGCTTGTTGGAAAAGAGCAATAGTGGAATCTTGGCACCTAGTGAAGCTTCAGAGCACATAGTTTGAGAAGTCTCCAGCGACAACAAGGACAGTTTTTAGCCTCTGACAGATCCACACACTTGAGACACTGTGAAGCCCATAACAAAAAGCTTATTACACAAGCTCAAGCATTCATTCTGGAGGGATGAAAATGTTTTGCCTGTTTATCTCAAAGTTGTCCTCACATAAACATTCAATCATATTACTATACAATGCTTTTCTTAGCACAAACATCTATCTATTTTTTTACCTTTATTTATTTTTGAATTTCTTCATAGGATTAATAAAGGTTTATCTAATCTAAACTAATCTAATCTAATAAAGTTAGACAGTTTCTTATTGCAGGTAATAATACAAATAGCAAATAACACGTTAACTTACCTTTAAAGCAAACTTTGTAAATCTTACTTTTAAGTATTTCTTAAAGTTTGTAGCTTTTGAATTGTATTGACTGTATAACACCATATTGTCATGTTTAAGTACAGTAAAACCTCAATTATCCTTCAGGTGTCGGTCCGTGGCCATGATGGATAAGAGAAAAGACGGATAATAGAACAGTTATTTTAAAAATGATATACAGTAGATTAGTTTAGTGAATAGTCATATTTATTTACAAAACTATATTAAACAAACATAGTATTAACAAAATTAATCAATATGACATTGTAACGTAATAAGCAAATACAACTCAAAGGTATTCAAGTCTTCTGTGTTTTACTTGGAGTCTTCGTTCCGTAACAAATGGTGCCCTTTCTTATATCCTGTTATCTGGGTTATGGAGCACACCTCCAAAACAATAAAAGAAAGCTTTCCCTACCCATTAGTTTATCTCCTGCCACTCACGTTCCATCTTTATCTATATTGCAAACGCTTTTGCTTAATGTCTGCAGACTCCCTACACAAACTATCTTCCACCGCACCTTCCTTTTTCTCCAACTTCTTCTGTCACTCATCTCCTAAGAAGCGTGTCCACCACTTACAGAACAGGGGCCCTTCATCCAGTCCCATCACTTTCTGCTGTACCACAACTCATCACCAGCTGCCTGCATGTTACAATATATTAACAAAACATAATATAACAGAATTTAAAAAGAAACTTACAATACAGAAGAACATTAATACATTAATACAGAATAACACCACCGTCAGTGGCTTCCATTTTTGACACATTTTTCAAATTTGTCAGCATCAAGCTTTATATCATTCGCTTTTGTTATTCCTACTCCATAAATTGAAGCAATACTTGAAGCACATTTGCTGTTTCATAAACATTTAAAAATTTCAATTTCTTGTGACAATTCCAGCACCACATGCTTACGTTTATCAGCCATAATAATGTACAGTATACTAGATTAATTACAACAAAAGAGAAAAGCTGCAAAACACTATTAAAACTGAAGGCACATAAGTGACACTTTGATTTCCAAATGTGGCATGACACATGGTGCTGAGGAAGAACACTACGTGCTAGTACAAGGTGAAGTTGTTCCAATGTGCACAGTTCGCTGCGTACCACACGGCAGTAGTAGTACAATAATAGGGGGTGCTGGTGTGTGCAATTTTTTTTTTCTTTGTCCATGTAGATTAACAGTGACTGACAGTGAATCGAGTGACAGGTAATTGAGGTTTTACTGTAAATGTTTAGTTACGAGGGTTGATAATGTCTAAGATTGCTGGAGAGTGGGCAGGGTCTAAAGAGAACGTTGATGACATGGGCATCATCTTACGGGCCTCAGTGCGTCTCTGAATGGGTCTGAGGCTTCAGAGTGTCTCGTCATATTGCATTCTTCAGAGGAATCTAAACCTCATGTGACAGTAAGGGGCGGGGCAAAGCCGTTTTCTATTTGAGGAATTTGAATTCTGTGCATTGGTGCTCAGAAATAAGTTCATCTACAGTGATAAATGTATTTTAATGTGCCGGATAATTTTTTTTACAGGCCATTTGTGGCCCGTGGCCTGCCAATTGAAGAGCCCTAATGTAAAGGAACTTACTACCCACATTATTAAAGGAGAGAGGTCTTAAGAAAAGAGAATCTGCTCTGTTCTTCCTTATATAGTTCATCTGAGTTACTAAATCAGTCCAGTCTGTCATTAATGTGGACACCCAACTACTTGTAGCAGGGCACCACCTCGAAATCCATTCCTTGAACAGTGACTCGGCGTAGAGGCTCTTTCGAATGGCGAGAGTCAATAACCAAGTCATTTGGTTTTGCTGGTGCAGACAATTCTCTTTACTCCAAGAAGTAAAGTTTTCCACCTGACTCCTATCTTCTAACTCACTCTCTTTGACAATACAGCCTATTGGTGCAAAATCATTTGAAAATGTCTGCAAGTGACATGACACGGTGTTACAAAGCCTTCTATTCCAGCTCAGGGTTGCAGGTATTATAGTGTATCCCATAAGCATCAGGCATATGGTGAGGATTAACATGCCAGCATATTACAGGGCCCACTCATGCACACAACCTTCTAAAATTATTAACAAATTTAACTGCACAATTTTGGGATATGGAAGTATATAGCCCACTCAAGCATGAGAAGTAGGTACAGACTCCACATAGGCAATAACTAGGCACAGAATTCATGCCTAATTTTTAAATGTTTAATTTTTTTACCCAATCAGTGTTGCTTGTCAATTGAAAGACTGTCTTCTCATCACTAATGTGCTTTTTTCAGAATTGTAACCAGTTCACTTCCTGCCTGCTGCAGGTGGATGCCTTCCGGGATTTAACTTTGCTGTTCCCAGCTTTTGTGTGAAACGGAAAAGCAAGTTCCTTTAAACCAGGAAGCTACAATCGCTGCTTTTCAATGCAAGATGGTGACAAGTGTGCAACACTTTTCTCACAACTTCAGCTGCACTTTCACCTGCTAAAACTGATAGTCCACACAAAAGAACTATCCAAAGTCTGCTGCTAAAATCATTAGTTTGTTTCACAACCATTGCAAGTGAATTTCCACTGGAACTGACACCAATAATTTTTAATGTAATGAGCTAAAAATGCATTCTTCTACTGTCACTGTGCAAGGAGATGACATCACTGGACCACCCTGTAATACACTCACCCCTGCCTACATATGGCATCACTATTATTTTCAGGAAATAATATAACAGGTTTAGTGCTTATAAGCCCCAGGTGGGTTCCCAAAAAGGGTATAATCTACAATATATAATCCTGAACCTCTTAACCCTAATGTGGGAAAGGAAAATGAGTCACTTAGTGCTCTAACTTGAAAGGGAAGAGGAGCCATGGAAGTTAAGATCATTCTTCTTCACTAGACGATGGTGGCATCACTAAGCAATTCCTGCAAAATATTCACTGTTTTTGTTAATTGAAATCTTATTTACTTGAACCTAAATCAACATTCAAAGCTGATACTATTACTGATCCCAATATATTAAATTATGCCCCAATTGATCCACAGATGGATGTCCCCAGCTTATGATCCAATGACTTTATAGGCCTTGCATCTGATGCTGATTTATTGGGCTCTGACTCTCTAAGTGAATAATGGGGCCTTCAAAAATGGATGGATGGATATCACTTTAGACATGGAAACAGCACTCAATCAAGTTCAGTGGTGGCACCACTAAAATACACTTGTAACAGGTTTATTCCTCAACTGTTTTTGGCTCTGGCACAAGAGCCCGTTCTGCAGTGTGGCGACTAAAGCCAATGTCACATTATGTGTCTTATAATCACTGGGGATATCACAGTTGTCGACTGCAGTTCCTGACCTTGTCACAGGACTGTGCCTATTTACACAAATGAAAATTGTTGGGCATGCCGACCTTTTAGCACGGTCTTGCTTGCACCTTTTTATGACAGCCAATAGCATGCTGCCTGACAAGACCATTGCTATATGAAGGGTAAATAGGAACGGCAAGTTCAGCCACAGTTTTAACCGTTTTGGTTCTTTTTTACATTCTTCTGTGATACATAAAAGCATGAAATATCAGACAGGTAAGCTTCTCTTCTGTTTGTCCAAACCACCTGCGTTCCATATCCCTTGTCACTGCATTTTATACGTTGTACTTCTGGATGAGCATTCATTGGTTGTCGGCTCTCATGAACTAAGAGATTTGTCAGGGTGAGTCACAAAATAACTGGAGATGAATGCTGGCTATGTCACATCATGAAACTAGCCTTCACAGGAGCACACCTTTGACTGCCTCTGACTTGCTAAAGTTATGTAAATTAAGGCTACAGCTAAAAATCGCTGGAAAAGTCATCTAATGTGACAAGGCCTTTAAGATAACCAGAGGCCTTTAGATTACCAACGAGGCGTCTTGTCTCAGTAAACCATTGTAACCACAAGGGGGTGCCAGAGAGTCCCAAACCTTAGACAGAGGAACATACCAGACGTATGTAGAATAAAATAAAGGATTTTGATTCCTCTTATCAGCACCTTTCCAAATCTCCTCTTTGACCAGTGACTCAAACACAATGAAAACACACAATAAAGCACACAATTCTACCTCCTTCTTCCCCTCCTCTGAATTTTGCCCACTGCCTCGCAACTCTGACTCCCCTGTATATGGCAGCGGGCTTCCTTTTATACCGGAATGCTTCCGGTGACATTGTGTCTCCTCTAAGAAGCATTTCCAGGCCATAGACAAAGAAGTGTGGTCCTCCCCAGACAGCTCCCTGTATCAATCCTAAGGGACTACTACAGCGCTACACTTCCGGACTCCATCTCCTTAGCACCTCGGCAAGTGTCCCAAATGTGTTTTCATATGAGGACCACTACTACCTAGTGCATGGGGGATGCAACTACTCCCTCGTTCTGGCTTCTGCTGGTCCACCCCTTATTTTCCATAGAGTTATCTTTCTGCCCAGCTTGCCAATCCATATAATGTTCCTCTTGGGCCTCCAGTCCAGGTAATAACTTGTGCTCCTCCCTGGCCAGGATACCCATTCTTATCCTACAGCATATATGGGCCCACTTCTAAATGTTACAGTTTTACAATATTTTCTCTAGCGTGCATTATTTCAGAATCATGTTCTATTAACTAGAAAATGAATAACATTTTTTAACACAAAACATAACAGAAAAACAGCATGTTGTGAATATCCGTTCATATAATTAATTCGATTAAGGTTGGAAGGAATTTAAAATCTTTTCCAACTGTGCTGTGCACTATGTTAGATAAAGCAGCATTTAAAATAAAACCACAACATATCACTGTGATAAACAAATAAGTTATTAATAAGTTCTGTATTATTAATAGTTGCTTCAGGTCCATTCATCCATTTATTGAGCCTCCTTGATTCATCTTCAGAGACAAGGAGAGACATCATCAATTCAGGTGATACAAGGGAAAAAAACATCTTGACTATGGGTAGCAATTGTAGAACATAATGTCCAGCATGTGATCCTTGTACTTTTGGCCTGTAGGGGGTGTAACAGCATCCGAAATCCCAGGCACAATCAGACTTACGCATGGTCCTGGGTTCAAACCCAATGCTTTTATTCACTAGCAAAGTGTATCCTTGACAGGCTTACTTTCTAGATGCTGTAAACGTCTCCAACACAAACTAATACAGCACAGCATTTTCTTCTCTTCTTCTCCTTTTCCTTTACATTCTCACTGCCATGGTGCCCTACAGATGTCTATACTGCAGCTTACCAATCAAAATGCTGCCACACAGTGCATGAGGGAAAGCTCTACTCATGACAGGCAGTCACCCACTGCCCTGCTCTTCCAGCCTCCCAAGCCCAAACAGTGTGTCTCTCCATAGGTGCTACGAGGATGCCTGCTCTGGTGTAGTTACTGCTGCAGTGTCCTTCTGTATCCACAGCTGGGCATGGAAATGGAATATCACCTGTCCCTAACTGACCTTCCTTTATAATGGCCTCCAGGCCAGGCAAGAGAGCAGGGGCCGCATACTGCATTTAAAGTAGAGAGGATATAGCGGGTTGGACAATGGATGGATGGATGGATGGATGGATGGACAGGAGAACAGTGTTTGCAGATACACATGAAGCAGAAGAAAAACAATGACCCTGGTTTAGCTCAGCCCATATCACCTTCTCTGCCAGCCTGCCGAAGATTTTTGCTTTCCAAAATCTGTTCACATTGCATCAATGGGCTCTTGCTGAGAGCTGAACCCAGCACTTAGTTCCAGTACTTCACCAGAACTTCACCAAAACGCTCTAGTGATGAGCGAAACAAGTTGTGTAAAACAGAATTTGTAGCAAAGTTTGACTTTGTTCAAGGTTTTGTAAAATAAATTGTGTTTCGCCACAAGTGAAATCCATACCATTAGCACATGCAGTATGTTTTCATCTCATCTGGAATCTTTTTCTCAAAGTTCAAAATAATGGTCCAGTTTTCTGTTGTTCAGAGCTTGGAAAGGTTTCTAAAGAGTAGGTACCTTCGAGCACTTCACCAATGCTAAAATCCATTGGCTTGGGTATGTAGCCACTAGCAGTAATCTTAGGGAGCAAATGTTGTTTCCTCTGCACCTAAATCAATGGTGTAAGATTGGCAGACAGTGTGATGATATTGCGTAGAGCCACAGGGCTTCAGGGCAACTCTGGAGGGTGGCTGAGGAAAGACAGAGCGATTTTCGCTACAAAAAACCCCTTAAGAAGCAGTATTCTCTACCTTTCAATCTAAAAAAAACTCGAGAAAACCAATAAATTTCACATTAGGTAGGTTTCATGTTTCACAATTGCAAAATTACATGCAAAGTGAATTTTCTGAGTAATTTCACAAATCTGCATGTGACACAAAACTCTGGTGTTTCATTCATCACTATAACTCTTTAGTCATTGGAGATTATTCCATGCTTGGATCACAAATCTGTTTTTATTTTCCCTGTGATTTTTTTTAATACTTACACATATAACCACGTTCAATTTATGGTTAATAATTAGAAGTTGTTTATTCATCCACCATTTATCAAACTTATTAATCCAGTTTAGGGTCATGAAGGCCTAATGTTGGAACTGTCTCTTGATGGGGTACCAGTCCATTGCTAAGTACACTGCACAAACAATTAACCTACATTATATACTTTTAAAAATGATAATAAAGAGATAAAACACAGGTTAGTTAGGTATTACGCCTCTTGAATGTCTAAGTAACTAAGAATTTGTTTTGGATATATTACTGGCACACGTGTTACATAACTGATATACCGTACTGATATCACCACTGCTACACAGAACAAGATCTTCAGTATCCTTGGACGGCTTATCGTACTCCATCTTTCATTTTTTGCTACACAGACAACGTTCCGAGTTGCTTCAATACATATTATTTTTAAGCTACAGTACCCAGGTTAACTGTCTATGGATTCAACCTGGACTTTAAAAGAGATTAAACAGGACAGTATTAGACTTTTATGAGTCTGAATTATAATAATCAATTATCAGACTGTCCTTTTTCAGTGTGACATGGATACTTATACAGGATTGCCTTCCTAATGGAAAAATTTCATCACATTTCTGATAGGATTAGTAAGCCTTCATTTGTGCAATTCTCTAAAATCTTGTGTAACATTTGTGTTTCACAATTTTAATCTTCTGTAATTATTTCTTTATGGAAACCAGGAAAATAAGACAACAGAAAAGACTGAGAAATTTACAGTCAATTGCTTTAAGGAGGCAGAGAAATTTACATTGAATCGAGAGCAAAAATATGAATCTATTTAATCAGTCATGTTTATTTTATATGGCATCCTTCACAGAGCACATAGTAACAAGAAAACAAGGTAAGATTAATCTGATTTAAAACAGTTCTATACTACAAAAGATGAGATGATAGATAGATAGATAGATAGATAGATAGATAGATAGATAGATAGATAGATAGATAGATAGATAGATAGATAGATAGATAGATAGATAGATAGCCTATAATAAAGTGCTTTCATTATACAGCCTGTAATAAGGTTCATTTCTAATCTAATCATGTGAGATAAAATTTAAACACAACTTTTTTCTCTATCTCATTAACAGAAGATTCATTTTATAAAGTATGGTAATAACATTAATGAGATCATCTGTAAAAAAAAAAAAAAGCCCAAACTTTATTGATGGACATGAAACACTAACAATGCAGAAGAGTCTGAGACTTTTAGCAGAGGCTTTGCAGACGTCTACAAGACATTTCCCTTGCTGCTCTTCAGAGCCATTCTTGTTCCAACTTCAGCAAACCGCCCACAAGCCCCCAACCCCCCCGCCCTCTTCCCTTTTTTCCCTCTTATCCCCTTGAGAGCTCAGCAGTACAAATTTCCGTTTATGCCAGTGGCTCGGGCTGACGACACCGCAGCTCTCTACCCCACAGATTGACGAGCCCTCAGATGCCGATTTACTGTACATGGCAGCCACACTGGAGCCGCGGCACATCTGGAGTGGAGTAAACTTACTGAGAAACAGGGGCCAGCCTTGGCCTGGGCCAACGCAATGGAGTGCAGCTGATGAAAGGAGTTCTCCCCCCTGCCTGCAAATCCCTGGGAGGATTTCATTCTATAAACACAACTTGTCTTAAGAAACAGGGTGCAGTAACTCAGCAGAATACAGCCACATGCTTACAGCATGCTACTACATAAAAAGCAGTTCCTGCTATTTTGCATAAAAACAAATGTAAATAGGAACAATGTGACTTATATTACAGGAATAAAAGTCTTCCAGATGTTTCACAGTTTCGTTTAAAGAAACTTTTTTCAATCTTACTTTTGTAAAATGTTACTTTATTTCTATATGATAATCTAAAATAATTTAATTGAAAAATCAATTTACTCTTATGATAAAGCTAGATCGTCCCTCCCCCTGCATTCAAATGAAATTCATCCAGCTAATGTATACATTTAATTCATGCAGCTAAACATCCATTAAGGCAATCCAAAGCTACTGTCTTCTACACATCATACTCTTCAAAAACTTTAACTAACATATGTTCTTGAAAAGATTTTGTCAGAGCAATACACACCTTTTCATTATAATCATATCCATCCATTTTTGTACCTATTTAATTCAATAGGGTGCTAACAAAGAACATAGAATATTATAGAAACATTAGAAAATAATCTCATGTAGGGTGCGAGTTTATTGCCTGGCACACTCAACTTCATGGGGCCAAATTAAGTTAATTAATTAATCAAAATGTGAAAATATAGCTGAACTGTCTGAAGGAAAAACCAACACAGACATAGGGAGAATGTGCAGGTCACACACAGTGACCAAGTAGGGATTCGGATCCCATCTCCTGTTTTCATTCCATGTGGCCCTTAGAAGTCTGGAAAAAAGAGAAACTTGAAAAGACTGCAGATAAATTGAGCTGTATTTGTTCAATTGGCTCATATGCCTTGTATCGTTCATTTCCCAGCACTCAATCATTTAATCATTCACAAGCTAGAACAACTGGAACAGACATGCTTTAAGCTCATCTGTCTCTTATTTATTGATCTGAGATATATTTAGACTCTGCCTTTTTCCTAAAATCTTTGTTAAACTCACGAAATGAAAATGTTTGCATTTACTATTGTGCATTTATTGTTCAGTGTTAGCATGTAGTCTAATCCGAAAAAAATGCAGTAATAAAAAAATACAATCTGTGCATTAAGGAATGAAAACATACATTGTGTGTTATCATTTTTGTTGCTTGTGTGTGTGCAATAGGAGGCAACCTTGGGTACCTTGGTGAACTTGAACAATGTGTGCTAAATATCTCAAAAATATATCAGAAATTGTCTGGTGTTGATTACTGATTTTCATGGATTGTTTTTGGATCATATTGTACCTACTTTGTAGTCTTTACTTAATTGAGTTGTGTTTTAATTATCAGTACTGTAATAATTATGAACCATTACTAACTCTCCTTTGCTTCTCGATATCCCGCTGTGGCACCTGGTGCCACTGCTCTACTTCAAAGCTGTTTTCCTGCCCAAGGAAAAATCATCTAAGATCGTGGAAACTTTGGAATCAATGGATGGAAAGATTCTGTCATTAGATTGGATGGTCCAGCATAGATTCTACTCTTGAATACCCAGGATGGGGTGGATGGCCAGTTGGCCTAGGTCTTCAGGACTATGTCTGGGTCTGACTTTATATTTGATTTTCTCTTGCAATTAACAGTGCAACCCATAGAGAGATTTATTTACTCTAATGATATCGCTGACTGGAGTTTTGTTTTCCTCTTTTCTGTTATCAACTGGCCATAGTTCAACAATAATTAGTGAACAGATAATGATGGGTTCCATCAAGAGTGGTGTTTGGGAGTGGCAAGTGGGGCAGCCGCCCCAGGCCCTGCGCCTGAGGGGGGCCCTCTTTTGAGGTCTGCGTGTCTTGTTCAAGAGGATTTGACAAGTTATATTCTCCAGTATATACTGTATATACTGTATTGGAGATGCTTCTAAGAGGAACTCTTTTAAAATCCTTCTTCAAGGTAAAATTCTGTACATGTATGTCTTTGAAAAGATTCCATAGTCTGAATATTAATGCACAAAAACATGTATCACTGATGATAACACGACATCAACATGAGTTATGACTGTGACATCCTACATATCGAGACTCAGAGTATACATGCAATTTGGGTACTTTTCTAGAAGTGGCCCTACTAATTTGCTCATGACACCACATCGCATTTCGCACTGTTGTGGTATTGTCATGATTTATGAATTTTGATAAAGCCCACATGTTATCTTCCAAAAATTTAGCTGAATACTGTAATGAGAAAATACGGTGTATGTTAACATTATTTTTATTAAATTCACGCGCATGTTCATACAATCCACACATACCAGTAACAGCGTTTGACGTAACCGGCTCCACGTGAGGTTGATCAGCCCTAGGCCCCACATACCCCTAAGGCCACCTCAGGGTTCCATTTATATTCATTGGCTTCAAATTCCTTTGTTTTCTTGTCTGTTTACAGAAATCTGTGTCTTTATGCGTACTTATTATCTAATCAGTAATTTGTAAAGTTTGCATTTGAATTTTACCTGTTAACTTGTCACAGTGCTTTGCATCTGCATCTGAGGAAGAGAGTTACACAAAATAATTTAATCAGGTTGAATTGTTTATTATATTTGTTTCTTAAACAGAAAAAAATATTAATGAGTGCACAAGAGTAGTAATAAGGGAATACTAACACAAGCTGGTAATAAACAAATCCTACTTACTACACCAGCCCTAGCTAAAAATTAATTTACACCTACCTAATTTTGTTCAAGGAAACCACAATGACCTAAAAGCAACTCTTTCGCTTATATCCAGCTTTTCTCTGCACTACCTTACACTCAAGTGAACTTGTCACATAACCCACAGAATCTCTCCACAACCCTTGCTTTTAAAATAAGCAATAGAGAGTGATTAATTTAAGATGTATAGTTAGGGTTCAGGAGTCAGGGGCTGAGCTTAAAAGTCAGTCACCTCAGCTAGAAGAATATCGCCTGTCTGCTACTAGTTCCATTATCCACCTTACTCTTTTTTTAATTTAAAGGATCAGAACAGTTTCTAGCAATACGGCCCTACAACTTAACTAACCTACAAGAAAATTGAAAAACAAAGGACAGAGAAAGGGTCATAAGCAGTTTTCTATAATGAAAAGAAATTAACGGTAGTTTTTTTACATAAGAACCTAAAAGATTTGACAAACAAGAGAATTCAGTCCATCAATCTTGTTTGTTTAGTTAATAACTAAACTGTCTCTGTATCTCATCCAGATACTTATTCTTAAACTATGTCAGGGTCTTGGTAGTTTGATCCAGATTTGAACACAACTCTGTGTGAAGAAGTACTTCCTGGCTTCAGTCCTATATGCACTTCCCCTTAATTTCCACTGGTGTTCTCAAGTAATTCACAGTTTACTTGAAAGTGTTTTATTGAAGGCTTTGAGAATTTTGAAGACCTGCATTTTGTCATCATGCTGTCTCTGCTGCTCAAGACTAAAAAGAGGGTAATTCTCTGTCAGACTATGACGTATCCTTAAGTCCTTTGATGCACCTGCTTGCTCTCCTCTGCACAATTCCATTATTTTTCCTTTTTAATTCTCAGGCGCAAACTCCTTTATTGATTGAATAAGGCTGAACCCCCACCACTACCTGGACCTGGTGCTGATAAAGAATTCAATCCAAAGGCACAGGAGCCCATTAGATGTATAAGATTGCTTTCATTTTCCAAAAATGAAAATGTCCAGTTGGCTCCATTGCCACCAGTTTATGTTCTCTTTATATGACTTCATAGTCCAATCACTTTCATATGTTTGTTTCACACCTTTAAGCTGCCTGCCACACCTTTGTTAATTAAGAAGGCCACACTGTACATATGATACATACACAGTAACATGTACACATAGTGATTGGTAGATAGGAACTAAAGTAGTTTCAATCCATAAAAGTATAATTGGAGAATCTTTTGTGTAGAGACTTAATAACGCAAATGTGACAATGCTGTGCAATATAAATACACACACAAATATAAATATATATATATATATATATATATATGCACACACACACAGAGTATATACAGTGTATACTTACTGTATATAAGCTGTGTACCTAAGATATGTAACTAATGTTTCTGATTTTATTCTTTTGTAACTTTTAATTAATAATTAGAAAGCCCCACAAAAGACTAGTCTTTTACACTGTAACTGAATTTGCTGCCAAAACGCCTACACTTGCTGGATACTGTAGACAAGTGCAGAAATGTTCTGCAGTCAACGGTATTTTTGGCAAGGGTTAAAACAACAACCGTTATCCCCATGTCCAGATCAATTGTATACACAAGTCGTGCCTTTCAATTCTTTTTTTTGCGTACATGGAGCCTACCAATTTGTCACAGGTATCTTATGACAGCCTGATGAAACACAAAACTTTGGCCTAATGCAGGGATTTGCTAATACCCAAAAACTATATCAATAAAAAAAAACCAAAGTTTGGATAAGTAAAGAAATTAAAAATATCAAAAGTTGTTAGAAAAACAACAAAAAGGAAAAAATTTTGGGTCACCTAAACCATTTTGTCTCGTCTTGCTAGTGAAATCCATTAAGTGTAATCTCTTCCTTATGGCACCTAAGAACCTGTGGCGACAACTGACACCCGCACAATAAATCACCTCCTTTCCAGGCAGCATGTCTCTGTGAGAAATCATATGGTGTCACTTGAAGTTGTTCTCTCTGCAGAACACCAGTTGTCTATCTTGCTGTGTCCGCATTTGTGCTTTCCTGGCAACGAGATGCACCTTGCAAGGCCCTTTTGCTAATTTAAGTAGACAAAGACGGCGCCCAAATACTAACCAGTCTTTATGGGAGGCAGGCAGAAACTCTGACATAGAAGGCAATGGGGGAAGGAATGCATTTCATCAAGCAGCTGTTTATCCCTTACTGGGTAGTTTTGGTTTGATGAATATTTCAGCTTGAGAGAGCCGGTTGATTCCATACAGCTTTCAGAGAGTGTGTGATGAGGGCTATGTGGCTTCTGCACATATCTGGAGTAGGCGCCGAGTAATGAATGTCTTTATCCCAAGTTGTATATAAATCATGCACTGCCTGGCAGCATCGTGAGTTCTGTTTCCTATCACATGTACAGCGGCTCTAGTTTGATGCTTTTTTTTGTTCTCTTTTTCAATTGCATGTATTCTTTCAAACTGTTTTCTTTAGTCTGCCCTTTCGCTGATTGTTCCTGTGTTGCCTCCTGCTGAGCCACAGTGAGTTCATCATTTTTGTACCTCAAAGCATTAACCAGCATTGCATCACCAAAGGATATTCAACCCCCTCACCAGGTTCAGCTATCTTTGTAGTTATAACACATTCTCGGTGTACAACGCTACTTAAAGGAAAACTGTAAGAGTCAGTAAAATAGGAAAGTTTGTGTTTGGTGCACAGATTTTATTATCTTAGTCTCTGAAGATGTTTTGGTTTTCTGTTTTTATGTATCCATGGTCCGAATAATTTCTGTGATTATGAAGGATAATAATTCATAAAGGTTTGAAACAAACAAACAAGATTTGTTTATACCGTGCCTTTTTATAGCGAATCCCAAGGAAATTAACAAAACAAAAGTAACTAGTACAGCTGTTTACATACATTACTTTAACAGCTGGAGCAGAGGCAGATTAAGTAACTTGTTCATGCTCGCCGAAAAGGTTGGAAACAGGAATTGTAGTTTAGTGTTTAGTTCCCTAAACACTATGCCATTCCGCTACTTTATAAAACACAAAATATAAAAGATACCTCACTACTTGCTTTATCCTTCCATCCTTGAATTATCAAACCTCTTTAATCACAGTGGGTAAGAGCCAATCCAAGCAACATTATGTTCAACCAGTACAGAGCAACAGCGTTTCTCTGGGCACCGTCACACACACTTATACATTGACAATTCAGGGCCACTAATCAACTTAATCTTATGTATCTTTGGGATAAAGATGGAAAATTAGCCTACCCAGAGAAAAAAAATACTCATTCTTTATTGAAATAAGAAAATTAGAATAAATTACATTAGTATCTCATAGTTGGATAAAAATGTGAGGCCTGCAGGGGGCACACCAGCTGCACAAACGCAACACAGGCAGACACCAGGCACAAGTAACAAGCACAGGGAAGCTTAATAAACATGTGCTATCGTTCCCCACAGCAGCACAGTACAATAAAGCACTTTACAGCATACTTCACTTTCTTTGCCTTGTTCTTATTCCTTTCTCGTTCTTTCTCTCGTTTGCCTAAACACCACCTCCGGCAAGCATTGTCCTCTCCCACTGTCTATATAATAGGGCTCTGCAGCCTTGGCAGCTCCCCCTGGTGGCACCCACAGAACCCAACAGGGCTCCAGTGAAATCCAACTCCCAGGATGCCCTGCTGGAATTCGTGGTGCCCCAGCAACCATGGGGGCTGCCCTCTAGCGTCCTGGGGGAGATAATGGCCTGCACATGCTCTTTCCCCTGTCCATCCATCCAGCTGACCCCTGGCCATCCACGACAAAGGGTTATAAATAATTTCTAGAAAGGTAATGATGAAAGGACAGGCTGGCACATTGGTCTGTGATGGTGAAAGACAAGATTCCTTCAACATTTTAGTAGTAAATGAACAGTCAAGTGAATCAGAAACACTGAGGGGGAGTTAAAATATACAAAAAGTGAAATTGCAAATTCTCTAATCTTGTATTTTTCTGATGCTTTCAAATTTGAAAAAGTCGAGAACCTCATATCTATAACAGGAACTACTAAGGAGACACTGAATGATCTGGAAACAGTAGAGTGAGAAGTGCTGCTAAGATTAAATAGGCTGAAATCTAACCAATCGACGGGACCAAATAATATTTCTCATCAAGTACTTCAGGAGGTTAGTGAGTGCATATACACATCATTTTTTCAAAAGTCACTGCACACTAGAGAAATTCCCAAGAACTAGAAAATAGCAAAAAACATACTGCTATATACTGTAAAAAGGGTGATTGGGAAGATCCAAATAACTATAGACTAGTAAGTTTAGTGTGTGTCACAGGTACATTAATGCAAGAAATTATTAAGGAACATGGCAAGAACAGGAATATCAGTGAACAGTCAGCATGGGTTCAGATGGTGAGGTTGTGTTTCGATAATATGCTGGAATTCTATGAAGATGCTACAAGCGCATATGATTGGAGAAGTGTAAATGATATTACTTATCTTGATTTTCAGAAGACATCTGATGAGGTTCCAGATGAACAGTTGGGCATCAAAATAAACAAAATGGGAATTAAAGGCATAGTGTGTGAAGGGTTATAACGTGAAAAACATTATCAAAATTACATGATGTTAAAAATGGTCCCTCAATTGTTAGTGTTGGTGCTGCTGTTCTTTTTAATAAAATATCTAGATAGAAGTATAAATAACAAGCTGGTTATGTCTGCAAGTAATATGAAACTAGGTGGAATGGCAGTTAACGTAGAACCACCTGAATCATCGCAAAGAGGCTTGGACAGCATATAGCTTGTGCAGATTTGTGACAGATGAAATTTAATGTAAGTAAATATAAAGTATTATGCATAGGAAATATAATTGCTAGATTTTAATATACAATGGGGGTCTGAAACTTGAAAGTATCCCTAATGGGAATTACCTAAGAGTCATAGTGGACCCATTACTATCAACATTCAGACAGTGTGCTGAAGCCATTAAGAAGTCTAACAGAATGTTAGGTTATATAGCATGATGTGAGGAGTATAAGTTAAAAGAGGTTATACTTAAGCTGTAAAAGGCAAAGGTGAAGCCTCACCTAGAGAAATGTGTACAGTTTTGGTCTCTGGGCTACAAAAAAGACATAGCAGCACTAGAGAAAGTCCAGAGAAGAGAGATTAGGCTTTTTCTGGGAATGAGAGGTATGAACTATGAGGAAAGACTGAAGAAACTGAACCTTTTCAGTTTAAGCAAGCAGAGATTAAGAGGTGGGGCAGCATGGTGGTGCAGTGGTAGCGCTGCTGCCATGCAGTAACGAGACCCGGGTTTGCTTTCCAGGTCCTCCCTGCGTGGAGTTTGCATGTTCTCCCCGTGTCTGCGTGGGTTTTTTCCGGGTTTTCCAGTTTCCTCCCACAGTCCAAAGACATGTAGGTTAGGTGCATTGGCAATCCTAAATTGTCCCTAGTGTGTGCTTGGTGTGTGGATGTGGGTGTGTGAGCCCTGCGGTGGATTTGCTCCTGCCTTGTGCCCTGTGCTGGCGGGGATTTGTTCCAGCAGACCCCCACGACCCTGTGTTGTAGCGGGTTGGATAATGACTGACTGACTGAGATTAAGAGGTGACATGGTTGAAGTTTCTAAATTGTGACAGGAATTACAGTAGTACAGTTGATCCAGGTAGTTACTTTAAAATGAGTTCAAAATGAAAACAGGGTTATAGTTAGAAAGTTGTTAAGATCAAATTTTCACATAATTAGTTAAAAAGTTTTAGACCCATAAATACATGGAATAAATTATCAAGTAGTATGGTGGACAGTGGGACTTTAGGGTCCGTCAAAGCTTGATGTGATGTTGTTTTAGAGAAATGAAGTGGATAGGATTGGTGAGCTTTATTAGGTTGAATGGCCTGTCCTGTTCTCATCAAAAACTTTCAATAGTTGTAATTTTTAACATCCTGTGTTTAAAGTTTATTTCTGGTGTGCATTGAGTTTATGCATATTCCTCATGCATACTCATTTCTTCCCAAATTTAATGAGCATGTGTGTTTGACCCCTTTAATGAACTTCCACCTATCCATTGTTGTTTATTGGACTCATTGATATCAGGATGGACTCTGGCTTCCAGTTATACTAAGAATCTGGTGATGTTAAAAGTTGTAAATCCATGTTATTGTCCTGACTTAATGAGGAACCCTAATTGTTCCCTAATTGCACCCACTTTTATTACTTTGAAGAGACCAGGTAAAATGTTAAATTGAAGCCTGTTGATTTGCAGACAAAGCCAGGTAATTGCTAAAATTAAAACCCCAAATGGGAATAAAGTATGCTAAATAAAATACTTGGCTATGTGTGTGGGTGAATAAGTATAATAATTTTAAAAGCATGGACTAGGTTTAATTTACCATGCAGCACATAAACAGCTGTCATAAAAACCTTGTTCAGTTCTTCAACATTTATTTTGAATTTATGTAACTGTTATATATTGCACATAAACACATGACAAACAATAAAAAACTACATATTATTTAGATAAAAGATATCAATAAAAAATTAAAGTATTGAACATATTTCAATCTGACCAATAATAACTTCTGCTTCTGTGCAAGATAATATACAACACTACCAAGAAAAAGCAGATGAAAAGCCTATGGACTACAAAACTTGCAAAAAAACAAAAAATTAAACCTTAAGTAAAATAAAAACAACCGAGAGCTTATATTTTGCTAGTGGTGGAACCTCTTGGCAACAATCATACCCCATAATAAAATCAAGATGGGATACAGCGAAGATATTGCTGGTGATGAAACAACATATTTCTTGAGCAGACAGCATGTATTTCCACTATCAGTTTCTGTGGATATGATAGGAGTCACAGAAGCCAAAGAGCTCTTTCTGCCAACAATTTGAGAAAAGTCTGAAAAAACTTGTAAGTTTTAAAAAATCTCCCTTCTTAAAACTCTTCAGATCCTTGTATCTTTTAGTGTGTTCAATACAAAAAGAACCTTAGTCACCTCCTCTCAAGATATTTTTATTGCTTCTATTTGGTGACTTGTAGCGATGACCATTAGTTTTGCAAAATTGACATTAGAATTACTTTTGAAGGCAATTTCATATATTTGAAGCATGTTTAAAGTTTAGTTTTTCTTTTTTTGGGGGTGGAAAACAAATAATATTGCTACTTAAAGCCTTGTTCACACTTCACTTAAGGCATGTAATCTGCACCACATCAATAAAGTCAATTCTATGTGTGCCTGTTGTTCACATCACCATGGAGGAGTGCAGTTTGTTTTTTAAAGTTGTAACATGCTGCCCGTTTTCCATATGAAGACCCACCTAAACACATCATCATGCGCATCATAGTAAAATCCCACTACACAGACAGTCACTGATGCCTACCCTCACCCCGCTGTTACCTAGAAAGCACCTTCTTCTAGATGAGGATTTGCCCCCTTCCAGTGTTTTTTTCACTAGAAATACTTGTTTAAATACTAATTAAGAGGAAAATGCATGAAGAATCATTGCATGACACTGCTTCCAGACAGAACTAATGCCTTTCTTGTTTGAATGGTACATATGTCACTGGAAGCAAAATTATTTTGCGACATGAAACACCAAAGTTTACTCTGAATTCAGCTTTGTGCAAACTGTTTTGCTGCTCACTAGTCACCTGTTGCAAGCCAAAAATCGAAATTTGTGACAAAAGTACAAGTATAACTTAAAAAGTAAAGGCAATTTGAAAATTATGTGGTAAATGCAGCAAATAGAAACTAATGCAATACAACATCTTCATGGTGGCTTACGTATGCTGTGATGGATACCCGGGCATCAGCCTGCCTAAACCCCGACACGATCACAAAAGCAAGGTCCTTTATCAAAATAAATGAAGGTTTTATTTTAAATACCTCCGAAAAACTATTTACACAAAGCAAAAAACACTTGTCTTTCTCTCTCCACAATATACTCTCTCTCACCACCACACTGTCCTCCTCCAGTCGAGTGTTGCCTCTCTATGATCCAGCGTCGACTCACCTTAATAAGGGAGTGCGGTCCCTTTTATTGCAGACCCGGCAGTACTTCCGGTGCCAGGGCAATTGCCCAATAGAAGTACTGCAGGGTCACACGGAAGTCCATTATTAGAGTAGGGAGCTTGTTTCCCTGGAACGCCCTCTTGCACTACCCCATAACCCCAGCAGGGCTGCCCTGCCAGACTACATTTCCCGGTATGCCCTCCTGGCTTCCCACTGGGTTTGGATATCCAGGACTCCTGCCATTTAGTGTTCAGGGTAAATAACAGTTCCCTAGTGATACAGTACAGTGGTGTGAAAAACTATTTGCCCCCTTCCTGATTTCTTATTCTTTTGCATGTTTGTCACACAAAATGTTCTGATCATCAAACACATTTAACCATTAGTCAAATATAACACAAGTAAACACAAAATTAAGTTTTTAAAATGATGGTATTTATTATTTAGGGATAAAAAAAAATCCAAACCTACATGGCCCTTTGTGAAAAAGTAATTGCCCCCTGAACCTAATAACTGGTTGGGCCACCCTTAGCAGCAATAACTGCAATCAAGCATTTGCGATAACTTGCAATGAGTCTTTTACAGCGCTCTGGAGGAATTTTGGCCCACTCATCTTTGCAGAATTGTTGTAATTCAGTTTTATTTGAGGGTTTTCTAGCATGAACCGCCTTTTTAAGGTCATGCCATAGCATCTCAATTAGATTCAGGTCAGGACTTTGACTAGGCCACTCCAAAGTCTTCATTTTGTTTTTCTTCAGCCATTCAGAGGTGGATTTGCTGGTGTGTTTTGGGTCATTGTCCTGTTGCAGCACCCAAGATCGCTTCAGCTTGAGTTGACGAACAGATGGCCGGACATTCTCCTTCAGGATTTTTTGGTAGACAGTAGAATTCATGATTCCATCTATCACAGCAAGCCTTCCAGGTCCTGAAGTAGCAAAACATCCCCAGACCATCACACTACCACCACCATATTTTACTGTTGGTATGATGTTCTTTTTCTGAAATGCTGTGTTCCTTTTATGCCAGATGTAATGGGACATTTGCCTTCCAAAAAGTTCAACTTTTGTCTCATCAGTCCACAAGGTATTTTCCCACAAGTCTTGGCAATCATTGAGATGTTTCTTAGCAAAATTGAGACGAGCCCTAATGTTCTTTTTGCTTAACAGTGGTTTGTGTCTTGGAAATCTGCCATGCAGGCCGTCTTTCTTATGGTGGAGTCGTGAACACTGACCTTAATTGTGGCAAGTGAGGCCTGCAGTTCTTTAGACGTTGTCCTGGGGTCTTTTGTGACCTCTCGGCTGAGTCGTCTCTGCGCTCTTGGGGTAATTTTGATCGGCCGGCCACTCCTGGGAAGGTTCACCACTGTTCCATGTTTTTGCCATTTGTGGATAATGGCTCTCACTGTGGTTCGCTGGAGTCCCAAAGCTTTAGAAATGGCTTTATAACCTTTACCAGACTGATAGATCTCAATTACTTCTGTTCTCATTTGTTCCTGAATTTCTTTGGATCTTGGCATGATGTCTAGCTTTTGAGGTACTTTTGGTCTACTTCTCTGTGTCAGGCAGCTCCTATTTAAGTGATTTCTTGATTGAAACAGGTGTGGCAGTAATCAGGCCTGGGGGTGGCTACGGAAATTGAACTCAGGTGTGATACACCACAGTTAGGTTATTTTTTAACAAGGGGGCAATTACTTTTTCACACAGGGCCATGTAGGTTTGGATTTTTTCTCCCTAAATAATAAAAACCATAATTTAAAAACTGCATTTTGTGTTTACTTGTGTTATATTTGACTAATGGTTAAATGTGTGTGATGATCAGAAACATTTTGTGTGACAAACATGCAAAAGAATAAGAAATCAGGAAGGGGGCAAATAGTTTTTTACACCACTGTATCTCTGCTTTTATAGGGTCTGTCCATCCATCTCTTCCTTCCGGGTCTGCTTCCTTTCCTGGCTGGGATGTCCGTCCAGCCCATGTGGCATCTACAATGCATAGTGCAGAGCTACTTGAAGCCAAAGTCAAATGAACATGGACGCTTCACTGTGGGATTGTTGAACAATGCGCTGCAGTGAGATTTCTTTTGGTAGAGGGAGTGAAACCTGATGAAGGAAGAAGAAACGGTATCTCCTACAAAGCTGCCCCCTAGTTTACCTAAATGTACATAATACATTCTCAAACCCCCTTAATTCAATTTAGGGTCTAAGGGGCCTGAATCTATCCTGAAATTATTGGATGCGAGTAGGGAAACAACAGCTAAACCCACCACAGTTTGTCCACCACTAGAGACAGAGCCTTGCTATCTTACCCCAGCTTCAGGGTAGACATGTCATTCACCTGTTTAGCTGAGCTCTTTCAAGATTTTTTATTTCCCTTGGAACAAGCATCATTGCCTTCTGCAAGGAAGTGTTGTTATTGCAACATTACAAGTTCGTACGTGGAAAATATTCAGAGTAAAAATATTCAAAGTTACACAAGGTACGGGTTGATTAATTTGACTTTTTGCTTAAGAACTAGCATGCCATCCAATTCTTTTCAAAACTTACAGCAAGTGTCTAGTACAATGCCAGCAAGCATACTACATTATATGTCAGTGTATAGTGAATAGTAGGTTCAGATTAACACTGCCATCTTGGTGAAGGTACACTACCTGGAAATTCTGCTCAGATTCCAACAGTGTCATTGCGTATGCTCTGCTTTTTGGGTGGATAACTTTTTTCAAATATGTGTAATTAAAATCATATGTGTTGATACTGTTTCCAATATTTGACATCTTCCATCTCAGGAGATTTTCGTTTCCCAAATCTATGCTTCAGATGTAATGAAAGTTTATAAATATCATTTTCTTTTTAACATCACTTAGGAATTAAAATGTTGCTGAGAAATGAAACATTAACAAAAATACCAAAAATCCCACTTGTTTAAAATAATATTTCCAGAAATAGGTCAATGAGCGCATTTACGGGCAGTTTTTTTTTTCTTCTTATCCAGAATAATTTTTAATTACAAATAAAAAAGGACCATCTTGAATTTCAACAGTGCGATTTAACAATTTGTACTTTAGAAAAAATGTTTAGAAAAACATTTAAAGGAGAAATGCTTTAAACTCATCTCTCTCTCTTTTTTTAAGGACATATGCTATGTATAAACTGTTAGTCTGTTTTTAGAAGCCCAGTTTAACATGTTTTTTTCTCTTTCCTAACATGAATTCCTATCTTTTTTATCTCCTTACACATAATTAATCAGCCATTCAGTTAAATGTTTTTATGAAAGATTTCCTAGTAAGCATTATTACAAAACCCTTTACAAAATAGTTACCATTGCAGAACCAGATGTCACAATTCATTGACTGTTCATAACAACGGATATGTATGAGATAACATGTAGAAAATGAAGTGACACAGATTAAATGGAATAAAGTCAATTTCTTAATGCAGTAGAAAAGAAGTGTTACATTTAGTCTGAGTTTAATTTTTTCAGCCAAAAGAAGCGTCACTGATAGATAAAAATCTGAAAACATGGATGCACAAAACAGCATACAGAATTTTCTGTAACGGTGGCATTTGACACTTTCAATGTCAACATAATGGTATTTGGCAGTCACCTACTGGCATTTTCTTGCCAGAAATCATTCGCCCATATATATTTTGAGCTTTTTTTTGTAGTAAAGATTTTTTTGGATTGCTTTGGATGAAATAGCACAATTTAATTTACCAGTCAATTTGACAGCTTGTGTCTAGGATGAGGAAGGGTATGAGAGAAGCGAGAACAGACAAGGTGAACACACTGGTAACTGGAATCAAGTGTTCTGCCAAATTAGAAAGAAGTGGCAGATTATTTATTTATTTTTTAGTGATTTTATTTGAAGCAAATAGCATTCCAATAATCAGGTCTAACTTATACACCTAAGAAAATAACATTCCATACAATCCAATCAAACGTGACAAACCAGAATTCAACCCCCATTCGAGAGAAAGAGAGGCGAGCCAACAACCAGAGCAAATTTTTAAAAAGAACAAACAAAGGGACAATGTCCTTTTCCTTGATATAAATGCATCTAATATTTTAGTAATTAGATCTTCCCTTTGTCAAAGAAGAGACAAGTGAGCCACAAAAAGAGTTGGGGCAGCCACCCATATATTGTTTCCTGGCTGCAAAAGTGTTACGTTTTATGTACAATTGAGTACAGATTTGAGTCCAGAACAGAATTGTCTTGATGAGGCAAAGATGGCGGTGTTAAAGGAGAGGACCGGACGTGATGTCTTTAAGTCCGGAACCAGAAGTGCCATCATCAGGGCCTGCAGTGGAAAGAGAGAAAGGGTCAGTACACTCTGCCACCCGCTGGTCTGGCATGGAATTACCTTCATTCAGGCTCTTTAACTGCCTCCAATGTGCACGTGTGTGACACTCTATTTGAAAAAAGTATTGGAACAGGTCATCTAAGTGAGAATTACATTTTTTCCCATTTCAAATAGTATAGAACATCAGTTACCCACTGACTTGAAAGTGGTGAGGTGGGATTACTCCAGTTGAGCAAGATAAGTCTACGTGCTAGTAGAGTGGTATAAGCAATTACAATCAATTTGTCCTTCTCCACTTTTAGCCCATCTGGGAGTCCACCAAACACAGCTGTTAATGGCTTAGGAGGAATTGCGACACTGAGGTTGTCTGCCAGGCATTCAAACATTTTTGTACAGAATGATGTCAATCTGGTGCATGCCCAGTGCAGACTGCAATGTTCACAGGTTGAATCTTGGCCTGGATACATTTTGAACAATTTTAAATGTGATACATTTGATCGATAAAAGATTTTAAGTTGAATGATTGAATGCTTTGTGCATATGGGGCTAGAAGTAGTAGATTAAAAAATAAGGGATCAGAACATAAAATGTGGTCAAAAACCTGGGCCAAAATTTGGTTCCATGAGGTCAACAGTATAAATCATCAAAGCCAAAAACACTAAACTAAATTGTTCTTGAAGTTCAAAGCAAAGAATCAGTAAGCAGGAACATTAGGTTTATAACACACAATCACAAACAGCCAGGAAGTGCATGGCACTGATATTTACTGTCAAAGCATAGCAACATTAGAGCAATCATGCCTCAAAGTGGCACTTTGATAAAATCTAAACTATCTATTTGCCATAGATAAAATCTAAACTAAAAATAAATTCAAGAAATTGAATCCTTCAAGAAATAACATGAAACAACAAAAACAAAATCTTAACACAAAGATGGCAATAAGAACAACTGTAGAATCATCAAAGTTAGGGCATTCTCTTTGTAATTTTATGATTGGAGCCTAATAAAAATGTAGTGAAAGGTGAAGAACTTTATAGAATGATTAAAAAATAACAGAATTTAGTAATCTGAAACCTTGTTTAATCTAATTCTAGATCACACTGGGCCTAAACTTCTCTGAGTGTAAATAGGAACTGGGCAGGATCCATCCTTGCACATGGACTTACTTCTTTGCAGGCCCCAGAGATATGCACACACACACACACACACGTCTAGTTTGTACTGATTGTGTGGATTAACTAAAACTCAAGTCTTTCAGAAGTGGGAGGAAAATCAGAGTATCCAGAGAAAAATGAAGACAAGGAGAGAATATGTAAACTCTACACAGAAAGTGGCAACCCAGAGGAACCCAGAACTCTAGATCTATGAGGCTGCTTGGGAACCAATGTGCCTCTAGAGTTAAAATTTCTTTAACTATTGATCCAATATACATTATAGTGAGCAAATGAAAGTGTTTGATATTGCTTTAAATATAATGCAAAATATCCACAGTGGAAACTTTCTACCTTCCAAATATTGTTGACTCAAAATTTATATTTTCACTGAAGAACATATTCTATAATGAGATACTGGGAATAATCAGAGACTATATGTACATAAATATATATGTTTATATATACTGTGATTGTATATATGAATTTATAAAAGAGAAGCGAAGTAGGCTTCTCGTGATGCAACTGGGAGGGACAGAGAACAGAACTGTTTGCAAGAATCTGCCCGTTCAGTGAATTCCTCTTATTTTAGGAAAAGCCTGATTTGCTATGACATAATTATATTTTGTGGGTGGTCAGCTCATAAAATTTACTTGCATGCAATAAGTACAAATTATGACTAGCTGGTGTAATATTTTGCTATAAAATGTGTGCATCAGATCCACCTAAGAACTGAAATAGATTTGTTTTTCCTGGACTGTTCTAAAAAGAGGGTGGATGTGGCATGTTTGGTTTTAGCTACAGCGGTTACCGTCTTAACCAAAGAAGTACCGTTTATTATTTTCTTCAAATATTGCTCTTCATTCACTCTTTTCTTATGATTAAATCAATCAAACGTTTTAGTAGTTTAAGAGTGCTGAATGCAAATTCAGTAAGTGTGTGTGTAAGTTAAGTCAGTGTGGTGTCACTGCCATCCATTATTTCCTGTAATGTAAAGACATTTTTGTTATTTAATGCTGGTGCATCCATACCAATAGTATTCTATGAGTTCAGAATTCATAATGGTTTTATCAGGTGCCTTTCTTGTCACACCAGGACTGAACACTGTGACCTCACACATCACCATTTGACTGATTTTGGAAGTAGAAAACAACAAAGGATTAAAGAAGGTACATTTTTTGTCTTAGCCTTGTGCGAAAGTTTCTTATGTTTCCTACCACATTTATAACAGTAATAGTACATTATCACATCACAAATTTTTGAAAAAAAAATACAACTTGTAAAATAAGTAGGATTTAGATGATCTAAGATTCTCTTTAGTATATTCAGGAATATAATTAATTAACAATATTTCGGCACTGGAAAAGTGCAAAAAAAAAGTTCAAGATTCAACATTTAAGCCCTACTGACTTTATTTCATGGTGGAGACATAACATTTCAACTATTTAAATAACATTGGCTAAAACACTTTCCCTCTAATCCTTTTTTATTTTTCAGTGTGGAAATAACCTTTACCTATTTTTTTTCTTTCTTCAGATACAGAAACGCTGATTCAGTCCTTCATTAACTACTTGGGAATGTGGTGTCTGCTTAGTCTCCAGTAACTCTACTGTAATGCAAATAATGTAATTGCACAGAATGTCCTTTAAAATAAATTGAATGGCAAAAAGGAGCGTTCTAAAGCACATCATTAGGCTTCTGGGAGCCTGCTGTTCATGTAAGTATTATTAAGAATATAACTATTCTTTTTGCCAGTGTTTGCCCTGGACTAGTAAAAATGCACCGATTTTGCACCACATGAGATAACAATCCATACATAAAAAATAATAAACATAACCAACCTTGATAAGCCAATTTTTAATCAAACATATTTTTTCTACATTAATGCTTCACCTAAATACACAACTTAATTTACAATACCCAATTGCTAATATGAAGCATATCTTCATAAAAAAACATATTACATTTACAAAACATGTAACTCTCTGAATGAAACCCCCCTGCCCTGAAAAACAACTAGAAAAATCACAGCTGGTACCCCATCCTGGTGTTATTTTGGAGAAATTAGGTGGATAGAATTGGTAAACATTGTTGAGACGAATGGCCTGATGTTCTAATAAGGTGAAAGTGCATTATGTCCTTTTAATCGGTCCGAAACAACTTCTATCAACAGATAAAATGAAAATGTATGAAATAACTTTGCAGATTTTTTTTATTGGCAGCTTATTTCCATCAAAACAACTTTTAGAGATTAAAAAATGCATGCTAAGACATCATTTTATGCTTTATCAGGAAATAAAACGTTGCTCGACGTGCTTTCATCTTGAATTTGACAAATATCTCAAAATGATGTACATTTTGCTTCCTTGTCTTTCCATTTCCAACTAATTATGGTGACAAAAACTAAACGGAGAGAATATACAATTGACTGATTCATATTGGCCAGTTTATAATAATGATTCCAAGAGCCAGGCTTTTAATGACCTCTTGGGCACAGCCATCAGCAGTGTGTCTATCTGCGGAGAGAGTGTTGACCTTGTAGAGAGGTTTACTTACCTTGGCAGTGACATTCATGTCTTTGGTGAGTCTTCCTATGAAGTCAGTAGACGGATTGGGAGAACATGGGGGTCATGAGGTCGCTGAAAAGATGTGTATGGCGCTCCCGATATCTATGCTATATGTCTTGCTATATGGTTGCGAGACATGGACGCTATCTAGTGACCTGAGATGAAGACTGGACTCTTTTCGTACTGTGTCTCTCCGGAAAATCCTTGGGTACCTTTGGTTTGACTTTGTGTCAAATGAGCAGTTGTTCATGGAGTCTCAAATGAGGCACATTACCTGCACTGTGAGGGTGCATCAGTTACGGCACTACGGCCGTGTGGCACGTCTCCCCAAGGGTGATCCAGCTCATAAAATCCTCATTGTTGGGGACCCTAGTAGCTGGACCAGGCCAAGGGGTCGCCCACGTAACACCTAGCTAAAGCAGATAGAGGGTCATTTCCGGAGGGTGAGACTGGACTGCGTGTCTGCCTGGGGGGCTGCCAACCGGGATCTCGAGTTGTTTCGTTGTGTAGTGGGTGCGGCAACGCACTGTACTAGTGCATGCTCCCCAACTTGACTGACTTGACTTGATAATAATGATTAATATCTCAGGTAACCATCAGGGTGAATGACATCCAAAGATAACAGCAGTACAATGAAGGAGTTGCTCACATGACACACTTGCAAGAAATTAACATTTAAAATTTTCATAAGCCAAATGTATGGGAAAGAGCACATGTGAGAAACATTCTTAAAGGTTATAGTTGAGAACTACTTTAAGGAAAGACTTGCTGTGTATTTGAATGGGCCCATTTGTTGGCCACCAATAACCAATTCCAACCTGAAAGCACATTTTTCTAGTTTGGTACAAACTGGCCTCTTGCATGGAGAATAGAGTTGTGGAAGAAACATTTGGAGTCAGTAACATTGTCATCCACCATTGCATTTATGTGGTGTGCAAAGCTATTCAAGGGACAATAATGATCAGGAACATCAAGTAATCAAATATCGTGAAAGCAAAAACATTGTTAACTGTGTGTTTTATGCCAGAGGAGTGTGGTGTACTAGTATATAACCTGTTCTTCTCCCAATTTAACTGTTGAACATCAATAATTCCTCAGGTGCTTGTGTGTAATCTAAGACATTTGAGTTTTACAGGTTTGTAGGACAATTTCTAGAAACCTCACTATTATGAAAACCTAGGTTTTAGCAGGTATTATGATTTGTTATAGGAGAAGCATGTAATGAAAATTCTGTCACATGACACCAAATGTATGCATCTTCTCCTGTTAAAATGTCCCCATTGCTGTTTTTTACAACATTTTAAATCTTGAGCATAGGAGACTGCATGGAGACCAAATCTAGGTCTTCCAAATACTCAGACATGGATAAACTAGGGTGCAACAGAATTCTTTTAATTTAATGGTGAATCACATACCCAAGGACACCAGTGTAAATTAAGGAGAATTGCATTTAGGACTCAAACAGTTGTGGGAATCAGGAACAAATTACCCCTGCCATATAGTTAAAACAGAAACTTTGACAACCTTTAAAAAACATCTGGATGAGGTATTATGATAGCTTAGCACTTCACTGAACAAACAAGCCAGACGAACTGAATGGTCGCCTCTTATTTGTCAAATTTCTTATGTTTTAATTAACAAACAATGTGTCTACTAACTAAATGGAAAAAAAATCAATGTTTATAATATATTGCTGACAATTACTTTTTTCTTTGCCTATGTTGACATTTCAACACTTCAAAGAGTTACAACATTTGTCACATAAAATCTTTATGATTGACACCTGGCTGCTGTTGATGCACATCAGTATGTGAATGGAGTGGTGCATCAGGATGATGTAAAGGTTTCAGTAGCAGAAGTATAAATATGAAACATTATAGGGATAGACTAAGGCAGCATTGGAGAAAGCTAATCTAGAAGATTAACCATTTCATATTTTTAGTATATAGAATCAGCAATTTTGTGAAATAAACACATTGTGGTTGGCACCTCCATGTTGCAATAGTCTAGTCCAGAGGTGGGCAGTGTCGGTCCAGGAGGTATCCGTCAATAAGGGCGCGTAAATAAAGGCGAGCTTCAAAAGGGCGACCTCAATTGAGCGCAGCGAATAAAGGCGTTCGTAGATAATTTTATACGTTCAATCACTGCCTTTATCTAATAAATTTTCTGTAATAATTTTGTTGCGTTTGCCTTTATTCGCTGTGCCCAATTGAGGTCGCCCTTTTGAAGCTCGCCTTTTTGTGTGCGCCCTTATTGAATAGACCCAGTCTTGGAGAGCCGCAGTGGCTGCAGGCGTTTGTTCCAACCCAGTTTCTTAATGAGAAGTCAATTACCACTGCTGAACCAATTAATGCTTAAGTGACATTTTGATGCTTCATTTTAGTGGTCTCATTTGCTAAGGTCCCCCATCCTTAATTGCTTATTTCAATCTTAAACAGCTGCATTCACTGTTTTAATGGCTCCTTATTAGCAATAAGATGTAAATGACAAAGCAGTCAGCAGTTCACCATCTAGTTTGTTTCAATTTACATCTCTGTGTTCAACATGCAATGTTTGATTTATTAAAACACTTAATAAAAAATGTGACAGGCTTCAAATCATTCCGATTATATCCTTGTAAAGGAAAAAATCTATGATATAAGAACCTTACATTGCAGACTAACAAACCATAAAATTAAATAAGGTCTAAGATTGGAAAGGATTGGTTTATAATTAAGCAAATGGGTTGGAATGAAAACCTGTAGCTACTGCGGCTCTCCAGGACCGACATTGCTCACGCCTGGTTTCGTCACATTATAGGGTGAAATGATTTTATATTTTGTAAAATTCTGTGACCAAGAAGGATGAAATGGTTTTACATTGATCATTTGGCTGTTGGGGTTTTAATGGGGCAGAGCAGACTCTTTTCTAAAGTGATTGGCCCCTTTAATGTAGGTAGTGATATCCTTCCCATGTTCTATAACCCTGTGATGTCCAAAACCACTTTCTGTGCTGTGGTGTGCTGGGCCAGTAACATCACTTCAAAAGAAACCATTCAAATCAAAAATCTGAGTTGAAAAGTAGGCTCAGATAAGAGATATGCTTCCAACCTGCTGGAGGCAAAAGTGGTAACAATTAACGGCCATTATGGACAATGCTACACATCCTCTCTCTGACACACTAATACTGAGGACTTCTAGCCAATGAATTATACAACAGATGTGCATCAAGAAAACCTATTAGTGTGCTTTCATATCTATCTATGTCTTTATAATGCCACACTGTAACTGCTTTCTGATCATTAGTCAAGTCCAAATTGTTTTCTTCCTTTTTGAGGTTGCCATTGTTTGTAATAATATTTCTGTATTTCATTAGCATCTGTAAAAGCTAATTATCATTCTGCAGATACCATTTTGGTTCTTTTGTTAGTATGTTGCTCAGCACTTATGGTAATATTTGTTTGTAGTTGTTACGCCAGTCGCCAGTCTCATGATGAGGATACCACATGATATGTCATGTCAGCCATATAAACAAGATGGTGGTGCACAGTGTCTGGCATCCACACACCAGATGATTTTTCTTCAAATTTTTTTTTTTAATTTGATTTTTCTTCAAATAAACTATGAAGATTAGAGTAGGTAAGGGTCAATTAAGACACAATAGTGTGTGGACATGGCAACATTTATTTTTAAGTATACTGTAAATTATTGGCTTACAGTACAGCCTTGTCTTTGATGATCTGTTTTGATGACATCTTTTGCTTGTACATAGACTATGCTTTTGTCATGTCCATTTCTTTCTTCCACCTCTCATGGAAATCATTACATTTAATTCCTAAATTACAAGAAAAACTAAATTGAAGTCTTTTATTTTGTATTTCCTTATCTCCATTTTTCCTTTATTTTTATTGTAATAATAGTCCATTTGTTTTTAATAATTGTTTGGTTAATTGTTTCTTGTAGTCAAATTCCCATTTCATTCCCTAATCTTATATTTTCTTTTTGCAGCCTGTAATCACAATAGTTGATGCCTTCAAGTCAACTTTCCCATGTATACTTTCAGTTGTAGTGGTGAAAACATAATTAAAGAAGTTTAAACCCAAGGACAGAGAATTAATTTAGTAGCAAACTGTGTTTGCTATCTCTGTGCCCTTTTTGTCTTCACTTTAATTACTGCCTTTACCAAAGGCAATGAAATATGAGAGAAGTAAAACAGCAATATGCCTTTTAAACAAAATGTGTTTGCAGTTGAGAGACGCACAAACTAGTGTGTACACTTCTGGCTTAGCCTTTAAAGCTTTGTATTCAGGGTCATGTCATAGATTTTAAAACTGAATTAAATATACCTCAGAATCTTTAAAAGAACTTATTTATCTAATGGAAACCTGCGATCTAGTCCATGTGATTTTCTCACATGGAAATATCTTCGTATGTAACATTGTAGGTATTAGCATGGGAAAATAAAGTATAATAATGGAAAACTGAATCACCAATTAAAATTCATTTTAATTTGTTTAAATTAATTAAGATTCAATAAGGAACTCTGGTGTATTTCTTGTTTTTCCTGCTTTTCAACACACTTGATACTGTATGAAATATTTGAGAAAAAGATATTTCTGGTAAAGTGGCAAACCACATATTTACAGCTTCCTTCAACACACGGGGAAAAATGTCTGAAAATTAACAAAAATTATAATCTCAAAATGACTGAACACAAAGGCTCAAAACAGTTTCAAAGTCTAATGTGCAGAGCAAACATTGACTCCAACTTCTTGCAGCCCTGTAATGAAATAAATGGGTAGACCAGAATTTGCACCCAGTGCTATTTGTTCAAAAGCAGATTCTGTGTTGCAGACCTCACACCTATAGTTTGCAGCAATGTGGTTAAAATAATGTTAAATTAGTAAGGGCAAATTGTAATGATAAGGGAAAGGCAGAAACATAGTCAAAAAGTAATGGAAATTGGTAAAATACATAATAGCATGGATGGCATCTGGGTTCTTTTCCTTTTGGTCCCACCCATCTGCCTTTTTTGCCTGGCAACAACAATCATTATGTCACATGACATAAGGTGGCAGGATAAATGAAAATATGTTGCTATCTTTTTCAGTATCCACAGAAGAATAAAATCTATTTCATTACTTTAAGTATTTTAAAAAGATTGTTTAATGCTTTTAACTTCTTGTTTGCTTTCTAGATTTTACCTCAATCAAGTGTTTAAGCTTATACACATTTACAAAATATTCCTTCTGTCATAGTCCACTTGTACACTCCAGTTAGTTGGAGTACATTACCAGTTTGTCTCACGCTTCCACCCATATTAGGTAGAAATGTATTCTGCTCTCTGCACCTGTGGCTGGGTTTCTTTATTTCTTTAAAAATGATTTAATTGATTAAAAAGTTTCATTAGAGTTCATTGCGGTGGGCTGGAGTTTGTTCCTGCCTTGCGTCCTGTGCTGGCTGGGATTGGCTCCAGCAGACCCCCGTGACACTGTGTTAGGATACAGCGGGTTGGAAAATGACTGACTGACTGAGTAGAGTTCATTTTTTGCAGATCAACAATACATACAGTACTGTATCCTGTTCAGATCTGAATGGTGCAAAGTTTATAGAAAAGTGTTAAAACTATTATCTAAATATCAAACATTTGGCCTTAAACAAAACTTTTAAATATGTAATTTATTATGAAAGTCAAGAAAATTTAAAAAAAAAGAAAAAAATCAAAATAAACCAAAAAAATGTAAATTTCAAATTTTGATATTTAAATATCAAATACCACATGCCAAAAATATATATAATAATAATTCCATGCTGGACCAGGGTGGCGGAGTACACTGATCCTTCCTCTTTTCATCTCCAGACAAACCACGGGAAATTCCACCTGGACCTGATGATGTCACTTATGGTCCCCCCCGATGACATCACTTCTAGTTCCGGCCCAGGAGACATCACTTCCGGTTCTTGCCAGGATTATAAAATTTCCCCTGCCCAACTTTAAAGCTGCCATGTTTCTCTCTTTGAACTATCCTGTTTTGGATTGATATCTGTCAAGACCTTTTCATTTGTTGAACCAAACTTGCATCTTTGGCAGTGGGTCTTGGGTTCCTCCTGGTGCACGACAATGCCTGGTGTCATGTGGTGAGAGTACACCGGCTGTTCCTGGATGATGAAGGAATTGATACCATTGACTGACTGTATCCTTATTAACGTATAAGAGAATAAAAAAAGAAAGAAATATGGACCAATTTACAACAAAGAATAGCTTTATTAAATGTAACAGAAAAGATTTAAAGTGCATTCTAAATTCAAAACAAATTTAAAAGAAAAATAAAAAAGCATGTTCCCCGAGGTCAAACGCGACCCACTATTTGAGAAACACTGCGCTAAAGGAAAACAGTATAAAAAAAAAACCCGTGCATGCAGTGTGTCAGGTCTCAGATAAAGAAGAAGACGAGCTGTTTATTGATGCAGTAAGAAACGAATAGATGAATGAAACCTCTTATCTTTACAACAATTGACAAACACGGAATGTAACTTGAACACAACACATCCTTCAAATACGAACCTGATTGAAAGAAATAATGATAATCAAATCCTTGATGACAGCAACACTCAATAACACTCACAAAACAATTACTGTATATTGACAATCATGTTACGTTATTTTTAAAATGTTCCATTTTCTTTTTCATAACTTCTTTAACACAATACTTCTCCGCTGCAATAGGCGGGTATATATATATGTATATATATACCCCGATCTACATACTCTCAAAGAGACAAGCCACATGCCGTGGCGCAATTGTAGAGGCTTCGCCTCTAGCGCCGACATCCGAGGTTCGATTTCCGAGAGGGGATCCACTGAGTATGTACACGCGCTTCCCGATTCATTTTATCCCCTTGGTTTGAGACATATGAAAAAATATGCTGTTAACGCAGAATCATGTTACGTTATTTTTAAAATGTTTCCTTTTTTTAGCACAAGCACTCCTGAGAAGCTTCGATGTATGTACTCCATAACGCGTGTGCAAAGGAATGTAAGTAATCTCAACATAACAGAGAATCAAAATGCTAGGTCAAATAAATAGCAATGGTTTATATGATTCAGAACAATTGTTGTTGTCTGGGATTGGTAAACAAGGGCCAACAATTTTCATATACAATAAAATGATCAGTTTAGAGACAGAATTTAGTGAGCTATTGCTTTATTAATGAGGACTTCATTGTTATCACAGTGGCAACTTGTCAAGTATTGTTAAGAGATTAAAAACAAGTCATATTCTGATGCACCCAAGCACTGAATAAAATGTCAGATGTTTGCAGTTAAGGTATGACCAGAATGGCCGTTATCATTCTTCTGCCTGGATTGGCCAGCTAAATTTTGATGTACTAACATTCAGTCCTGTAATTTTATTGCTCATTTTAATAAATGATGTGTAAGTTTTTGGATTATTCTGTTTGAAATTATTGTTCAGTTTTTTACCCTGTTTGCAGCAGTTTTTTGAATAGTTAAGATAAGCAATACCAGAGTGGTAATGAATATTATTTTGGTAATTTGTATAGTCTTCAGGCTGGGATTATCTCAGATGTTGTTCTATACTTGTTGATCTTGGCAATCTGTAGCCAAATGTAGAGTAACTATTAACTGTTTTACATTCTCATTCACAATCCTAATTATTCCACTTTAGGATCATAAGAGTTTCCCATGCACAATTGACTTGTACCAAGGCTGAAGAATGTCTCCAGGGATAAACACACATAGACAATAATTGAATGTGGGATTCAAACTCAGAATGACCAATGAGACAACAATTCTAAATACTACAGCATCACTAACAGCAATATATCCAAAAATAAAACCAAACATTTATAATTAAAGAAGTAGAATCCAAGTTGGACCATTTTTATAACCCTTTGAAATTTTGTGAAGTTTTCCTCATTATGCAGAAATACTCACCGGCGGTTTTCTTCTCTCTCCAACTCTCGAAAAAGTAAAGGAGCCCCAAACAGTAAAAGCAAGCATATGTCAAATTCATATTTTTCTTTTTCTCATTGCAGTTTACTGCTGACCAGTTTATATTACATTCTAAACCTGGAAGCTAGCCAAGACAACACTGAATCTTCAGAGATTTGCTGATTCTTTCTCTTTAGAGCCCTAGCAGGTCTCATTGCTAGTTGGAGGTGAAATTATTTCTGGCAGAAGAAACCCCCTGAATAAATCAGCCATCAATTTTAGGGCTAAGAGCCAGAAAAAGGAAAGGCAACAAGTAATACCTGAAACCTCAGGCTGTCTCAGCAGCAGTTCATGAGAAATGAGAAAAGATGCTTGTGCTTTTTACATGTATGGAGGTGAAAGCAGGTTGTTGCATGAGACAGTTGGTACGCAAGAGACTGTGTGCAGAGTGGAAACCATTGCATATTTTAAGAGTGTCATTATGTGGAGTCTAAAGGAGACCTGCACTTAGTTTAGACATTAATGTGCACCCTACACTGATTTTAACTGTAAAATTCACAATGTGTATTGTATGTTAGGAAAAATATTTTTAAGATAAAACTCTCACTATTTTAGTCCCCTCCTCAGCTGAAAAAAAAAAACTATTAATACATTTAGAGAAACTAAGTTATTACATTTTGAAGTCACAGGTTGCTGGAGGTTATACTAATAGTAACATCTACACTCACTCACACTGTGACCATTTAGGCTACATTCATGCTACTGCAATTTCATTTAAAAATGACAACCATGCTAGCGTTTACACATTGTCTGCAAAAGTATTTCCATCCACACTAAAATGACCAAAACGCATATAAACATAGACGTTCACTTACACTGGAAATGCGCTCATTGGCCAGCAGGAACCAACCAGGGAATTTATGGCAAAACTGTAGTAAATAGTTTTGCCGTTTAAGCACGTATGTAGTTTTCAAGCTACAAAAAACACAATTTAGATGCATACAGGTAAGCAACACAACAAGCACCATTGAAACCAACTTTTCTAAGTCTGCTATATGGAATATCATTTTCTCCCTTGAAGGGTAACCAATCAGGGAATGAGATGTTGCAAAGTGCAGGATCCAATTAGGGAAGGGCAATGTAATAAGCACTAACAAATCAGATTCTGGTTTTTAAAAGTCTACGTTTTTGCTGTCCATATTGTACAACCGTTCCAGAAGTATACAGTTCTGTGGAGCATTTTCAAAAGCCTCCGTTTTCAATCATTAAAAAAGCTCAAAAGTTTTACTCTGGCTGTTGGCCTTTCTCTCTTTCTCATGAGTGAGTGTTGAATTGAATTTAGTTTTGTTAAGTTTAACTTGATTGTATGGAATGTTATATTCGTTAAATAAATTCAATAAAAGCTAAAAAAAAATTAACCCTGCTGGGTTAATGTGGAAAAACAGCTGTTATGGAGATTAATGGCTGTGTTTATAAATGAAAATGTGGTAGAAATATAGACATAACATTAGGAGTTACCTTGTTTGGGATGTACCAAGAGTGTTACAGCTAAAAGATTAGATAAGGGTGGTCATACTGTTTTCAGTTAGAATACATGGATTATTATAAAACCAAAAACAACAGGCCAAGTCATAAGTCAGATGTATCCAAAATTAAACATTTTGAACATTGCTTTTTTTCATTTTCTTTTTAATTGTTTCAGCATCAAAGCAATTTGGAACAAAAAATGATGGTGCTTATTCAAACAAACAAACACAAAACGTAAATGTGATGAAATCAACAAAATAAAAATAGAATTAATTCAACTAAAAATGTCAAAAATAACTCCAATGAATGCAAACAACTCTAATGAATTTTTCATACAGAGAAATTGAACAATGACATAAGGAGAACATTCATACACCACATGGACAGTGGCCACTGTAGCCTAATCAACCAGACGTTTAAAAAAAGATTTGGAATTGTTGTCAGATTTATAAGGGGTTAATTTGACACCATCTGCTCCATTAAACAAGTGACCTAAATGGGTTTTTACATTTTGACAGCGAGTCTCGTTCATTTAAGCAAAGGCCCACATGTCTCTGTCTCTTCTCAAGTCTGATGATGTTGTTTATCAAACAGCATTGTGTTTGAGGGCAGATTGCTATTTATTCAGTTTAAAAATTGTTGCAGGCCTTTCTGGTCCATTTTAAACATTTTAATTCCTGTTTTAAATTACAATTTTGAAGGAATCGGAGGTACAGATGGAAGCCAGGTAAGTGTAAATGTTGGAAAATGCATTTCCAGTCAAACAATTGTAAATGCAGTACACGGAGCCAATCCGCCTAAGGGTTCTTAAGTCACACTGTGTAAAGTTCACTAGGTGAACACAAGTTGGCATCCCACATTAATTCAAGTACCTAGGAACTAAATCACTCTGTTTTTCAAGGCAGACCAGCCAGCTCTCACTTACGAATGGTTATTGTTCTGAAAATCTTCGGAGAGAACTGAGAGGTTTATTTTACTTTTTCTATTCCTATTCAAACTGCTGAGCTTTTGGAATTGAAATATTTAAACATTTAAATGTTTGACAAATGCTTGTTTCAGTACTGTATATAGCTGACATTTTGGAGTGTGGAGCTGCTGCTGACCTCTTCACCAGGTGTCAGAAAACAAAGAAACAATAATATGTCATATTGTCATTGTTTCTATTTTCATACCACCTTTTGGACTAACTTGATATCTATTTAATCCTGTCTATTTTTCCCTTTAGAGCACAGAATGCTAACTCATTTGCTTATTTGGGAGGAGATTTTTACCAACTCTTCTGGGTTTCTTATGTTTCACTTGCTTGGCTTGGTCATTGTGATATTTCATTTTCTTTAAGGACAGAGTAAGAATATGGGAACATTCTTTTCAGAAGTGCATTATAAGAAGGAATATCAAGAAACTCATTTATCTATCCATTTTCATGCATGCTTGTGCAATTTTGAGGTTGTGGGCAGCCTCAGCATCCATGGGTAGAAGTCACAACACAGCCTTGAGTTTGCTTTCATTTACACGCCCACACAGAGGTAATTAAAGGTTTGACTTAACAAGAACTATGAAAGAAAACCTCAGTCCTTGAAGGGAACTGCACAACTCTAGAAGAACATGCAGACTGTACACACAGAACATTCAGAATGGAACCTAGGGATCGAGTGAAAGGAACTGCATCTGCACTGTCCCGGGGCATCTGCAAGCACAATTGGGGGGACTTCTCAGATACATTTTACTATAAGCTATGGAAACATTTAAGATTTCCACAAATATGGGACACCTATATTTGTGCAGAAGATTTTCCACCACAAGTAGAGGATCAATGCAAAGCAGTAACACAGACCCATTCCTCTATTTCTTGTTTTAAATACTTCATTATAATTTTGATCAAGAGACACATTTAAGAAATTCACACATCACATTTTATTATATTATTTTTTCAGTAATGCTTAAAGATTGCATTACAATAAGTAAATAACATACCTGCTAGGTATACAATACTACATCTTATTTAGATGTCAATTTCTATACTCATGCAAAGAACTGAGACAGAAAAATCATTGAAAAAAGGATATTTGAAGTAATTATTCAAAAAATGTGCAATTGTCCAAAAGGTAAGCAACTAGTCCATATGCTTAATGTACTAAGGATAACATTAAAATATGCTGGTCAGATTGTAAAATGTTTTTGATTGTTCCTCAAAGAGAATCTTTTTTTTAATTATAAGCGAAATAGCACATCCTTTTCCCATTGTATTATGGTAAATGAGTTAGCGTTCTTTCAGCTGAGCAAGATAAGCTCACATGCTTAGGAGACTGCTGTGAGGACAAAAAGTCCTTCATTCATCAGTAATGTCCCATTAGGTATCATCCAAAATCAGGCTGAAAGTGGATTAGGGTTTATTATTTATCTAAAACAACCTGACAAGTAAGTAAAGATGTTATTTCATTGAGGTCTGATATTTTCAAAAACTGTGCTCTAGTGAAGCAGGTGCCAGCAACATTGCCCACAATGCCATGGATCCCAACAGGATCAGGACCTGCACACATTTTTAACAATCTGAAGCAAAAAAGAGGTGTGTGAAGTACAGTTTAGAGATGGATTAGACCAAGTTTAGCATAAGTTGATGAAGAATTAATTTTATTTAGAGTTGATTTACTTGAATTATCTGAAATTCTCATCAATCAATTACTGGTGCATTTGACATAATGGGAAACAGTGAATAGGCACAAAATATTTCAGTTAATCGTACTTGTCTTCCATGAATTGGCACCCCATTTGTGGAGGACTGGAGGCTTCCCATGCTATGTTTCTGTCCCCTTCCCATGACCATACAATTACGTTAAGTAGGTTCAAAAAAGGAATGCTCGCCATATCAAGTGTGTCCAGAAAATAATAAATGTATGGAGTTTAATGATATTGTAATTGTGCAGTGTGGACAATGTTGGCATCGTTTGCAACTCAGAAGTGATATTACATTAATGCATGTGACCTGGAATTTATATCAAATTGGCAATTTTTGAAACCATAATTACTACATATATAAGCACATCATTCTCAACTAAGTATTAAGAAAAGCCATTCTGCTCTTGAAAACAGCTGATAAAAGCTTATATTATTAAAATTGTGGTTACTGCAAAGTGTGCTATGGATATTGGACTACTGTAGGTATATCTTTTTTATTTTGGCCACAGAAAAATCTGTTGAAATCTTTAACTGTAAAGATAGTCTAATAAATGTAGAAGCAGCTACTGCCACCTGAAACTTATAGAGCCAATATATTTGAGAGAAGGAATGTTAAAGGAACCGTTGATCATTTCTCTTTTTCATATAATCTGTCGGAAATCTGTGTCATCCTTTTTTCTTTATTTGTGAAGAAGCATTTTACTGTTTAAAAAGGTATAAAGTTAGACCATAAAAAGACTGTAGAGTGAATAATTTTATAGTATGCAAACCAAGCAATGATTTTAAAGAGTAAGATAGCAACATTTCATCCTTTTTAAATTGGGTTTAAAACACTGGATGAGCATATCCATGCAATTCTATTATATTTAGCCAGAAGCCAGAGGTAGAAAAACAAAATGGATAAAAAGATACTTATTTTATCGTGTTTATAATACACATAATCCAAATCAGGTAAATGTAAAAAAAAAAAAAAAACAAAAAGCAGGCAAGAGTCAAAGGTACCAAAATATATGAGGAAAATACAAAATTTTAAACCACACGTAAAATAAAATTTGCTGTGCCAAGCTGACAAATGGCCAGTCCAAAGGACTTATATGATTGAACATTTTGGCTTCCAAACAATCAATCAATCAACATTTATTTATATAGCACATATTCATACAAAAAAATGTAGCTCAAAGTGCTTTACAAAATGAATAGAAAAATAGAAGACACAATAAAAAAAAACATAAGTCAACATTAATTAACATAGAATAAGTAAGGTCCGATGGCCAGGGTGGACAGAAAAACAAAAACAACTCCAAAAGCTGGAGAAAAAAATAAAATCTGTAGGGGTTCCAGACCACGAGACCGCCCAGTCCCCTCTGGGCAATCTACCTAACATAAGTCAAACAGTCCTCTTTGTATTTAGGGTTCTCACGGAAGGACTTGATGATGATGGTCACGTAGACTTCTGGCTTTCAGTCCATCAATGTTGGTGCATCATGATGCTTTGAATAGGTGGTGGTGGCGCAGGCCGCCACCACAAAGAAACCGGAAAAAAACAGAAGAGAGAGTTGGGGTCAGTACGGATTTTAGAGCCACTATGAATAGTTATTGTGATGAATTGAACATACCAGTGGAGTAGAAATATAGTCAACTAGCCGTTCCCCACGGCTTCACCCGCGTAGTAGTGAAACAGGACATTGAGGAGGGCCCTGCCCAGCTTCCCACTCCGGACGTCACGCTTCCCCCTCCCCTCAGCCCGCAGCCTCTGTCTCAGATTAGCGTGAATATATTGCTCCTGCAAGCTAACTATGATTCTTAGCGTGATGAGAGAAGTCGCAAAATCAACTGGAATGTTCAAGCAAATTATAGAAAAAAACTAATTTAAATCCGTTAAATTGTTCTCTTGTTCGCTAGCTAAGAGGAGGTAAGGTATGCCGCGAGGCCCCGCCTCCGTCCTCGTCATGCTACGTGTCTCTTGGATTCATGCTAATAAATTGGTATCACAAGTGAACTATGATACATAGTGCAAAAACAGAAGAGAAGAGAGAAGTTGCAAAATCAACCGGAAAGTTCAAGAAAATTATAGAAAAAAACCTGATGTAAATCCATTAAATTGTTCTCTTGTTCGCTAGCTAAGTGGAGGTAAGGTATGTTCCGAGGACCCGCCCCCTCCGCACACATAAATCAGTACCGCAAGCGAAGTATGATACATGGCATAATAAGAGAAGTCGCAAAATCAACCGGAATGCAAATTATAGAAATAAACCTGATCTAAATCTGTTAAGTAGTTCTCTCATGAAAAGAGGACAGACAGACAGACGCTGGATTTTATATATATATATATATATATATATATATATATATATATATAGAGAGAGAGAGATTATATAGTCAATTATATGAGCTAAATGTTAAAGGTATATCACTTTGCTCCAAATGTAATTCGATGCAAAAACAGCATTTCTGGCTAACCAAGTTATATTTTGTATTTTATATAATTGATTGAGGTGAAACATCAGCATTACATTACAACTCAGAGAATATAACTTTGCTTTCTCCAGATTGTCCAAATTGTTGCTTTGAGTTTGTAGGGTGTCCACGTGAAATTTCTAATTCGAAAACTAATTTTTAGATTGTGTCCAATTGCACATGTGCACCATTTCAAGACAGCGAGCCACATAAAAGAGCAATGTAAAGAGCAAGAATCCATTGGGTTGCTGCTGGTGAGTATCACACAGTGCTAAAATATATATTCACCATACATAGTACTAGTTCTTTATTCACACAAATGCTGTATACTCTCTCTATGACACACGTGTCAAAAAACACTACTGGGACTCCTTCACACCAGTGACAATATGCCTCTATAATGCCTCATTGTGACTGTATCTTTAGCCAAGTATGAATTTTTCTTCCTTTTTAATAATTCTGCTGTGTATATGAGGACGATTGTTGCTGTTTGTTATAATTATAACATTTTTTATATGTATAATAATAATGATAAAATATTCTGAAGCCCATCTAATCCAGTTCAAGGGCCTATCCTTCCAGAAGTGAAACACAACCATGAGAAAGACATTCTAGTCTATTGCAGGGCCCGTTCTTGCACACACTCATACATGACGCATTTGGAATGGGTAAACAACCTAACCTGCATGACTCCGGGATGTAGGAAAGAGTAAATTTAAAAATTCCAAAGCCATGAATCCCAACAGGTCATTAGGTTACTCTGTTTTGGTGTTAGTGTGAGTGTGCCCAGTGTGGAGTGGTATCCAATTTAACATTGCTTCCTGCTTTGCACTAGTTCTTCTGAGATTGGCTCCAGCTCCCATTATTTGTGGAAGAGGCAGATCCTGAAGCTGCATGGATAGACATTATAATTAGTGATAGTACAAATTTCTAACCATCTCTGGAACAGATACTGCAATGGAATTTTGATCATGTAAAGCAGGGGTCCTCAATTACAGTCTTGGAGGGCTATAGTGGCTGCTTGTTTTTGTTCCAACCAGTTTCCTAATTAGAAGCCAGGGATGGCAGATAAAAAACTTGCTATTTAATTATATGGGTTGTAATGCTTTCATTCTTTCAAGATAAACCATTATGAAATTGTAGATTTTTCATTTTCCTGTGAACATTATTCATGTTTTTTGTGCTCCAGAACAGGTTTGTTCCACTTGGTCTGTGCCTTCCCTTTCAATCATTTTAAAACTTTTTATTAACACAGACACTTCATGATGTATGTACACAAAGGAACTGATGGTTCCTTTGTCATTTGCACATCATCATTAACTGATGGCTGGTTAAAAAAAAACAGGCAGCAATTATAATCTAAATTTATATGTTTAAAACAAAAAAAAATGCAATTAAGTGCTCAGAATTGTAACAGGCGAGTTAACTAAAACTAAACCCAAAAAATATATTTCTTTAGTAATAAACTAGCTGGGCTACCTGTCTAAGATGGTTTGAAATCTAAGTAATCAATGTAGACTTAATGCTTGTTATTTGATTCATGGGTTGTCTGGTTGATCTGGTATAAGAATACACACACAATTGTCTGCGTAGCGTTTTTGGTAAGAGCTGCCCATTCTCGGTACTTCTTCCTAGTGTTACTCATCCACTTGACCAATTTTATAAACAAGCGTTTTGCTTGGAAAATATGCCAGGTGTCGCTATCGCACTGGCCTGGTTTAGTGACTAGCCTAGATGTGTTGGGTCTTTGGTTTCCTCTCATGTCATCAGTTTAGCATTATTTTCACTTATTCATTACCCACAATGCAAAGTTATCATCCATTAGCATTTCAGCTATAAACCTCATTCACATGACGCAAACAGATGCAAGAAAATTGCTACCACGCCGATGTTGCCAACATATAACGTCGGGCAACAAAATGGGCCGATAAGACTAAATTTTGTTATTTTTAGATTAGTATTTGGTATTTTTGATTTGTTGACCCTCCTAAAACATGTTTTATCTATGTTGACAATTTTCTTCCTAATCTTAGCAACAAGACGGACACATAGATACAAAGACACACACACACACACATGCACTTGTCCTTTTATTAAGGTGGATAAAGGGAAAATAATTAAGAATTTGGTTAAAGCGAAAACCTGCTAGGAGGAGCCCTGATGTAAAGCAAAATTTGGCAATGGGAGAGTTGGTTTAAATCTGGCTTTTAAAACACTTTACAACAGGAGCAATATTAAATAATAATAAACAATAAAATTGTTTATCCATTAAAGGTTTTAAGCATCTTAGATGTATGGTTATAAATTTAGTTTTAAAAATGCTTCATACAGCTTTGTATCCATTATCAGTACCTGCTATGTTCAGTTTTGTAGCTGCAAGCAGCTTGAACCTCTCCTGGAAGGCCTCCAAAGTCACATACGAGCCTATACTCACTCACACTGGGCCGATTTAGTATGACCAAATGTCCCATACCATGTGACTTTGGGATACGGGAGGACAACAAGAGCCCTTGCAGATACAACACATTGAGAAACAAGAAGCACACTTAATCTGCACAGTGTCATTGACCAAGTCAGAGATTTAAACATATTCTCCTGGAGTTGTAAGCCAGCAGTGCTATCTACTACAACACCACACTTTAAGACTTTTGTCTTTAAGCAAATACATAATTTAACAGGCTCAGTTATACAACCCATTTTCCACCTTAATTTTAATCTTTGTTCTGTAATTTTAAAGTAGTGCCTCTGGATTGCAGTCTCATCACAGATAATGCTGAGCCATGCTGTGTGAGTCAAGTAAATGACTAAATGATTAGACTGGACTCCATCTAATTGCTGCTCACATGAATCAGGGTTGCTAGCACTGAGGAGAGGGGGGAGACTGAACCAGACATTGCTGAGTCAGTGTGGCACTCCACTGTTAGACAGCATTCAGTGCGGTCTCATTGCATTGAGTTGGTTGTGTGGAGCTTACTAGGAGTATTATTTCTGGATGCAAATAAATATTTCAGAAGGATATGTCATGAACTTTCAATGGTCTGGAAGTTAGTAGCTCTGGCTTCGAGTCCTGTAAGAGAGCAGAAAGAGTTCGCAGCTAATGAAGCATTTGAGTGGCAGCTGGCATGGTGGCTGCAGACATGTCATGATAATCATATGTCAGCATTCAGCAACAGAAGTCAATATTATTTTATGTCTGTGCGTGTGGACGACTGTACAGGGAAACGTTTCCCGTCTTCATTACCTTTTGTTCATTGTTCCATTTTTGATTCACCAGTTAATGACAGTTTTCAAGGGTTCCTTCTCGTGTGGTATATTTTTAATTTATTATCAAAATTTTAAATGAGGTTTTATTTATTGTTTATGTCAAAGAAATTAGAAGCTGTCAAATATTTTTTGTGACTTTGGTGTGATGTTCTTTATAGAGAAAAAGATGCAAGCCTATTTTTAATAATTTATCTGCAGAGTTGGTCACAATCTGACTTTTTGCAAGCATGTTGGAAGAATCGTGAAAGGACAAACCTGTTACAGTGAATTAGCAGCACTCCCTCACCATTAACAGTGATGTTAGCTGAGTTCTTCTTTGCCAGCCCAGCCGATTGGGGAATTGGTGCGTCTGGCTACTGAATTTATAGCCAAACTCAATTAAGCTACAATATTATTAAGAAAATTCTTTTTTCCTAATAAGAAAATGGCACAATGAAGCGAAATACATTGTTATTAATTATTTTTCTCTGGTTTCTGTATCAATCAGTGTGAATAAAGACATGCAATTCTAACCAATAAACAATTCCTGAACCTTGAGCTTGATTTCAAATCCTGCTGGGCTGCTCAGTTGAATTCTTCAGCATTGAGAAATGGTATTTCTCACCTCTGCAACAGAACAGCTTTCAATGTGCCATCAGGTTTCCTGAGGTAAACCATTTATGGTTTCAGAGACTTTTGACCTAGAAAATAATGAAAAAAATAACATGAGATACTTCAAAATACAAAACAGTAAATAGTAAAATAGTGGGTCAAAGACCTATCCGCCCAGAGGTGAAGCACAAGCATGAACCGGACATTTCAGGGCCTACTCTCTTGCACATACTCATATGTTACACATTTGGAATGGGCAAACAACCTAACATGCACGTTTTCACAATGTTGGAAAAACAACTGAAATGCCCTGAGGAAAATCCAAGCTAAAAACACAAAGACTGACCATTTGTTTCAAACCCATGACAGTGGATCCATGAGGCAGCAGGACTCACTAATGTGTCACCACGCCATCCAGTGCCAATACACACAGTATATCAGCAATTCGCTAAGAAACAAAATGAGAAGTTATGGGAGCTTTGCAGATTCCAAGCCAGCCATCCTGCTGAAACAACATGTCATTCTTGTACAATTTAGTGTTCTGGGTATTTAGCCATTAACCTTCAAACACACCCAACTTTAAAAAGAGAGAGCATACAATATTTAAACAAATGTCTCCATGGTAATCTCTTCTTGCTCTTTTCTAGTTTGTTAGTTTACTTGTGTTTTTTTGTGTTCTGAAAGATATTGCACTGTAATATTTGAGCCCAGAACACGTTTTGAGAAAGTGGAAACACTTAAAATAATATATTTCCTCTAAAATGTCAAGGCAGATAGTTTTATTGACGAATATCAAAACCACAGAATAAATATAAGACAATTCAGCATATAAAAAGAGTTAAAGTAGATAATACTAATATTAATAACTAGGAAACACCCAGACCTCCGGTTCTTAAAGAAAAGGTGGCAAATGCAATTTTTTTCCCTTCTAAGTATGTGTTCTAAAGTGTCTACCTGCACTTCCTGTGGAAGTTATAATGTCTTTGAGTAGCTATGATGGCTTATACAGAGCAGACAGCACATTTCCATTTTGGCAACACATTCTGTTTTTTTCACCATGAAACAATAATGTTCCACAATGAGCACATTGCCGATCCAAGTTTTCTAAGTAGTGCTCCTCAAATGTCCTAATGACACCACCAAGGTAGCTTGCATGTCCAATTTATGGGGCCCGTTACGTGTATCACGGCATATAGACTGCATTCAGACCAAGATCAAGGTTCAAGGCCCAGTGGTTTTTGCATGATAGACAAGCAAACCCTTACCATTTTATACAGCATATACAGATAATTGATTACTTTTTTGTTGTAAATGTTTGCATCTTTAATAGCAGCAATCTCAAACTGTGCTTGTAAAGTATGCATTAGTATCTTAGTAGACAGAATGGTTCTTTTTTTAGGAAAAACAAACTGAACACAGGACCCCACAGGATTCTTTCACTCAAGGCCACAGACCGTGTTCTTTTACCCTAAGAAGAGTAAGATAATGTAAGAATGAAATCATTTTCACCAGACAAACTGAAAGTGACACCCAGCACTTCCTTGCTGTATATTTTAACAGTGAAAGAAGGGAAAGAAATCACATTGGGAACTTTGGATGTGCTTTTCTAATAAAGCACAATAACTATCTTCAAATTCTATTCTCATGAAGCATGGAATATGGGCTTGCGTTCTCAGTATCTGAACGAGCCTTGGCTCTTTATGAGAAGCAGCCTCTGGAAAGAGTCAGCGATATGTTACACTTATGTGCTATGTTTTCATTTCAGAGATTCACTGCTGCTTTTTTTATTTAACTTTCTTTAGCTATGGTGATTGAGGTGGCTACGGAGTGCGGGGGGTGGAAGTTTGAGAGGGGTGTTCATGAGGGAGGAAAAAAGTGTCAAGGAATTCATTGTCTGTTCTCCACCTGTTGTTATTCTGGTCCCAATCAACCTGCTAGCCAGGCTGGAGCCAGTGGCCATCTGGAAACACTGCTCTGTTTATAAACTTGGCATGGATCAGCACTCCGGGGCCCTGACCTCCCACACAAGTCTGGAAACAATTAGAGCAAGACAGGCAGGCTGATTGCTGCAAAAGGGCCCTGTGTGGATCCCACTGACGGCTGTGGGGACGCCAGGGCCTTGTTAGAGCTACGCCAACTTTGCTGGATCCTCCCCCTCGTTTCAATAAATGACTTGCTTCTTAAAGCGGCAACTTCGCCATTTTAAACCCATATGTTAAATAACCACTTTCACATGTATGTCTGGGTTTCTAGTTCTCTGTATTGTTAACATGTATATTCAGACACATGTACATACAGTACAGGATCAGATAAAATGGGGCAGAAATTCTGTTTTTTCAAGCATACATATATTTTTACACAATACTGACTATATTACACTATCCTTATATGGCAGGCCTGCCATATGAATTCCAGAAATTGTCTGAATAACACACTATGTAACGATGACCCATTAAACTGCACTTAGCCTCTGCTTATTTCCTGGACTAAGGTATTTTATTCGCCAATTATATTTTTCGGTGACGCAACTGCATTTGGTATGCACAGCATGCTATATTGATGAATTGTGCAAAACCATTGAGATAATAAGTTGCAGTCATTTCAGGACATTTCTTAGGTTAAAATCTGGAAATGTTATAATTTGACGTATGTGTGTCATAGTTTAGACTATAGCACAAAACAGTGTTTTTTCGATCCATGCTATACCATTTTGCAGTTTGATCAGAATATTTAAGTAAAATTAGATAGATAGATAGATAGATAGATAGATAGATAGATAGATAGATAGATAGATAGATAGATAGATAGATAGATAGATAGATAGTGTGAATTGGACACAGATGATAATGGTGAAATAGAGAAAGCAGGGCACTAGAGAAGGCAAACAAAATGCTTGTCAGATTTCCAGAGAATTATGACATTTGCAATGAGAGTAGCGGGATACGTCATGCCAGTGTGGAAAGAGCAAAATACAGGGGGTGGCTATATAGAATGAGCATCTTAGAAGAAATCATTCAATAAGTAATACAAGGCCGGATAAGTTAGAAGATATCCAACAGCTACAGATGTAGAATCATAGAGGTCTGATACAATGGATTTGGACCCTGTCACCATATTATGGAGTGCACTTCAACTTGGGTTGTTAACAATGCCTATCCCTTTCATTAGGAATTAAATCTCAGGAGTGCAGAAGTAACTTTGTCAAACAGAGGGAACCCTCAGAAAAGAATCACAGCCCTTCAGAGGGCAATCCTGACCCAGGCAATGGTTACCAGAGTGTCTCCTGAAAGAACCTTTGGTTAGAACTTAAAAGGAGGCATACTGCAAAATTTTAAGTGGACTAAAAGACCTTGTTTGTCAGACTCAGGGCCCATCCATACTATTACATTTTGGTTTTAAAATGTAGACACTACTCTCTATGATTATTCCTTTTGTTCACTCTACCCTAGTGTTTTCAACTTCTGAAAATGAAGACTTCTAAAAACAAAGACTTTTGAAAACACTCCCCAGAGCCATATACAGTACTTCTGAAAACACAGCCTGTGCATTGTAATGTGGATAGGCAAAAACTCTGTTTTTCGAAAATGCTGCTGAAAATGCTGTGCTTTGATAGGCTTGTGTTTACAAGGATCTTCCCTGATTTGATCTTGCTCATTACAGTGTCTCATTCTCTCACAGGTCACCCTTTATGAATGAGAACTATATTCCAAAATAGTAGACAATTAGCAGTGTTTTCTGTGTTGCTTACCTGTAGGCATTTAAATTGCATTTCGTGCAGTCTGAATGCAGCATACTGTGCAAAAGGCAAATAATTTACCGGTTGCTACAGTCGCTATATATCCCATAACTGGCAGTGTTTCTGTCCCTTCAAAGATTTTTATTTACTGAGCACAGGTGAACATCTGTGACATACAATATGTGTTTTCAGTCATTTTAGTATGGGCGCAGATACTTTTGTACATAAGAAGAAAATGCTAGTGTGGACAGAGATAGTTTTCATTTAAAAATGCTGTTTTAAATGGAAGCATTGTAGTTTAGGCTGAGAAGGACAGCAGTTTTGTTGTGTTATTTTTATTGTTTTGCTCCTTTCTTGCCTTCTGTTGTGTTCTCCCAAGTAAATACTCTTTCCCCTTTAAATACATTGGCCTTCTTACCATTACTCATGGTTCAGAGAAGTTACAGGAATGCCCCCCTATCATTTACAACAGATAGGTAGATGTGCAGCTGAGTTTGTTCTCTTGTCTGTATAGAGTTCTCATATTCTCCTTCTTTTCACAAAGGTTTTCTCTTGGTTTTCCATTTTCCTACTGCATGCTTAATACATATCTGTTACTTTAATTTCTATTTATAAATTACTCCAGTGTAAGTGTTGGTGTGCTAATGAAAGTACTGCATGATAAATTGTATTATCCCAGACAGGTCGGTACATTGCCCCTAGAAATATCAGGATCTATTCTGACTACCCAAGATTCTGTAGTGGAAAAAGTGGTTTACAATAGAGATGTATAGGTAGTGAAATATAATAGCTGTAAACTGGATGTAGACAAAGAGCCCCATTGCTCTACCAAAATGGGGTTCTTTGTCTAAAGACAGTTTATATCTATTTTATTTTACCATTTATTACATCTATATTGTCATATACAGACATTTTTTAAATTCACCATTTGAAACATTTGATGCCACATACCATTCATACATCTGTATGGTCAAATCCAAAAAGCATTAAACGTCATGGATATTTTTACTTGATCATCTTGGAGGGAGTCCTTGTCATAATGCATATTTAAAGGAGCAATGGTTTCAAATTTTGTACCTCTTTATACCTTGGATTGTATTCTATTTTCGACAAAGCTTCTGTGTATTTACTTTTATTTTTTTCTGGCATTTGGCATAGTAATGTACTTTTCTGTTAATGTTTTGTTTTTATAATTGCATATATGTGTTTTGAGACTGATTATTAGTGAATACACTTAAGTGAAATTAATTTCTATTTGCTAATAGTTTAAGTTGAGGAATACATAATATAAGCTTCAGTAACTAAAAAGAATGAGAGACTTGGACATAAGTTGTATACAATACCTTGTGATAGAAACCAGGGCGTCAGCCACCCCCAAACCCCAACACGAACACAACAGGAGTCCCGAGTTCAAATAAAGAATGGATTATTATACCAAATATCTCCACACAGTTACAAAAATACAAAACGGGTTCTCTTTCTTCCACAGTCCCTCTCCTCTCACCACCTCACTGCCAGTTAAGTGTTGCCTTCCTTCCTCCCAGCTCTGACTCACCTGGGTAAGTGAGTGTGAGCCTTTTTATTACAGACCCAGGAGTACTTCCAGTACCAGGGCCACTGCCCAATGGAAATACTACCAGGTCATATGAAAGTTCATTACAGCAGGGAGCTTGTCTCCCTGCAGCGCCTTCTTATGGTACCCAGTGATTCCAGCAGGGCTGCTCTGTCGGACTACATTTCCCGGCATGCCCTGCTGTCTTCCAAGTGGGCACTGATATCTGGGGCTATTGCCATCTAGTGTTCTGCTGGAGTAAAAAGCCCCCAGCGACAACCTGTTAGAAAACACTCTTCAACCAAGTACAATGTTAGTTGGGATTATGTATTCAGAAGTGTGAACTTTTAAATGTTGAAGTTTATTTAGGAAATACAGTAGGAGGTTAATAGGTTGAGGTATATTGAGATAAGCAGCTTGTTCTCAACAAATATTTTTCTATTCAAAAACATTAAAGCTTACTATACTAACCTATGCAATAGAAAAAAATGGAAGATGGCAACATACAGAGCAACACATGTGAAAGCCTTTTTTTCTCTCAATGGAAAGGACCAGCAAAATGAAGCATGAGAGTATCTGACAAATTCCCCGTTTCTCTTGGAAACATCTGGCACCACTGTGGGAGGACATGTGAATCAGACTGGACTCTTGATGATTATTCATAGTGAGTGCTTCACAAGGCATTAAACAATATTTCAAAACAAGGGAAAGAAATGATGTGGATAGAATCTCCATAGAAGTTCAAGCTGTTTTCAGTCATGAAATAATTTGGCAGAACAATGACTACAGTTACATGTTTGTAATACATGGGGAATAGGCAAGTACTCTGAAAGGTTTTTTAGGTTAAAATTTCTTCATGGAATTAATGTATCATTAATATGGGTGTGTTGAAAACCATGCATCATCTTATGTATCTTAGAATTTTTCAATTTGCAATTTAACTAATGCAAGTGTCGCATGGGGTCTGTTCAAAGTAAAATTAATTTAAACATTATTAAAAACCAGAATTGGATAAAGCATATTTCAGTTTGTTATGTTGCTATATTTAAATATTGTAATACACAAAAGGACCAGATGGAGAGATGGGAACCTCCTTGGTAACATATTGATACTGTATACTTATCTGACTATTTTCTGATACATTTATCTATTTCAAAATTGTGGAGAATGAGTGCATTATTTTATGTACAAAAACCTACAATCAGTTACACTGGTCCAATATAGAGTTGTTTATTAGTCAAAGAAGAACATTTGGGACGTAGAATAAAACTACAGAAAATCCCACACAAACCTATAGAGAAAATGGGAACTGCCTCTGTATACAGGCAGAGGAAAAAACACTGCATCCCAACCTCATAGTGATCTTCAATACACAGGACAACATTTTTTTTCAAACGTTTGGCTTCTGCAAAATGTTTTGGGGATTATCATAAACATCTTCAAGGAGAAGACATCTGTAACTTCCGCTTGACTGTATCACGTAGGAATGTGGAGAAACGTTAAATTATATATTACTGAATTTAGTATGTTTAATCACTTAATGATGCTACCATATTGCATTAGTTCAACTGTGCTACAAATGCTTTGCTGCTAATTTTCATTGTGCCAAGAATCTGATGCTTCTCCTTTCAACAATAGTCAGCCAGCATTTATAGATTCCACTTGCTCTGATAATTCTTTTCCAGTGTTGCACTGTCCTGGTGAAACCTTTCACCATATTCATCACTGACTACACCAAGATGACCAGGTAAGAGATCCAAGTACAAATGCAGAAAATCTTAAGCAGCATGTTGCACTTGATGGATGTGAATGTTTGAAGCTGCTGTCAGCAAGTTGGATGTACAGTAGTTTGGTGCTCTATATTTACCAAGAAAATTCACAACAAAATCCTTGAATATCTTCCAGAGAACTTAGAGTGAGCAGACACAGGGTGAATGTGCAAAATTCACAGAGATAGCTGACAGGCCAGATTGGGTGGCACAAGAACCATCCTCTGTGTTACTGATAATAACTAATATGAATTAATAATAACTAACACCTTATGAGTCAAGCCAGCAGTCATACTACCTGCACTTCAAAACAGGTAACCCACCTGAAGCTAAGCATGTTTAGGCACGGCCAGTACTTTGATGGGAGACCAGCTAGGAATACCTGGGTTGCTGTTGGAAGAGGTGTTGATGAGGCCAGCAGGGCGTGCTTACCCCGTAGTCTGTATTTGGATACCAATGCCCCAGTGAATTGATGGGTACACTGTGCTGAAGAAATGGGGCCATCCTTCGGATAAGACATTACACTGAAATTTCTGACTCTGTGGTCATAAAAGATCCCTGAGCATCCTTTGAAAAGAGTAGGGTGGGCCCTGATGTCCTGGGTAAATTGTTCATCAAGTCCTGGTCATTCTGGTCCTCTAATTATTCCCTGTTCCTTTTTGGCTAACTCTTTCACTCCTTCACCTGGTAATAGCTAATGTTCAGTTAATGTATTCAGCAAAGTAGTGTAATAATGATTTCTGTTACCTCATCCAGGTTGATGCTGTACATTGTTTGATGGTTGAGTGGTCATTCACTATCTATGCCTGTTGAGTGTCTAGAAAAGCCGTATATAAATGTAACTATCTAAGAATATGAGAGATAAGCAGTACAAGAAAATGCATACAGATGACTTTTGAACCTGACACTTAGCTCCTGCTTCGTATTCCTATTTCTAGTGATGTTACTAGTGATAGTGCATGCAGCAGGTATAAGCATGATTAACACCTTAATATACTTGAACACAAAAAGATATAAACAAGATTATAACCGATGGTTTAAGATTAAGAACCATATGCTTTTATTGTAAATAAAAGTTTTGTTTGAGCAGTATGAGTGAAAATCATAGACATCAGAATTATTGGATGCTGTACTTTCTAGAAAATTTTAAATGTAACTCACCTTCACAATATCTCAAATTTATCTAAATGTATGTTGAAATGTCTTAAAATATCTTCTTGTTAACATAAATACCTGTTCGTACAAAGAATTGAAATTTTCACTGGAGGTCACATAGAAATGGACAAGAGAACTGTTTCCAAATTCATTTCAGATTCTTTATAGTAATCAAGTTGTTATTTTGTGATATTTAAGTGAATTAAAAAAAAAATAAAAATGACATATTTTCATATGTTTGAAAAACACACTGACAAATATTAAGGCCTGGGATAGCTCGATTTAAAATTAATGAGAAGAACTTTAATGTTGGATACCTTAAAAGGCATTTCAAGGTAGCGCCCAATGTTAAATGTGCTAGAATAACTCATATGGCATGTTACCACAACAAACAGTCTTTACATCTGTCCTAAAGTAACGGTTACACAGAACATGAAACCGCTAGAAGAAGTATGGTAGAATTATTTGTTACCATTCAGTAATGAAAATAAAAGATCCGCTGCCAAATGGACAAAGAAAATAATAAATTGTGGGTGTTGCAATATAAGGCTATTTCATTAACCTGTCAATAAATGATAGGATTTATATACTAAGGCTTTTGCAAATGAACTGTACATCTCCAATTACATTACTCATGTACTTGTATGTTGTAATCATAGAAAGTACCCTGAACTGTGTATTAGCTCCAGAAACTCACATTATTCCCATTCTCTCCAGTGACTTTGCCAGAGAGTGATGCAATTTAAAATGAGGGACATATTTTCTTAATTTTTTTTTAAGATCACAAACAGTGATGCAAAAATCTTTTATTTTCAGTCATTCATTAATTTATTTAAAGAGCTCTAAACAATCAATAAAATGTTATTGCTATACAATTATACAGGCATGTCATTTATATTGAAATAAGCAATATAAAGTCATTTATTGGTATTGGACTGTCATAGCTCTGTCTCTTAAAACCGGAATGAACTTTGAAACTCACCCCAAGATCTTTCTTTCTTTCTTAATGTGATTTCTTACATGGCATTCATTGTAATGTCATACTCATCCATTCTTCTTAATCTCAGAGAGCTGTGGTCCACTTCCTTTTAACTCTAAACTCAATAAACTCTTTTAAGAGGTGGCCATCATAAACCCCAGCTCTGTTTTGCTTCTAGGTTTTACTTCACTTCCATGGTCAGTTATCCAATTTTGAACATATTCTTCCTGACCAGTTAATAACAATTCTGTGCCTCCTCCAGTTGTTTAGGACACTTTGTGAGGCCACAAGTATAAATAGTTTGACTACTACCCTGGTATACAAACCCAGAAGTTCAGTATCCTTAAGGCAGTCAGCCATAACCTTTCTGACTTGTTCTTTATATATAGTGGTTTTTCTATGCCCCTTGATTGGGTCCTCCTTTTAATTTATGTACTGTAAAGATTATCATAAAAATTGTACTTAAGACGTTTTGATTTACTAGTCAGTATTGTGATGATGAGAAACTCTTTTCAATCAATTGCAAAGTACCTGGGGTGCCATAGTTATGTTTTAGTTCTGTTTTGCTTATGTCCTCAGTGTCACTGGTGAGCTGGGCCCAGATGAGGATTTAGTAAATGAGACAGCAATGACTGATCTTTAAAGTTCTCCATGGTACTGTGAATTAACCCAGTGCTTATAAAATATTTGATTTCTATTTTTGTGTTTCTGCAGTGGGCTGGTGTCCTGCCCAGGGTTTGTTTCCTGCCTTGCGCCCTGTGTTGGTTGGGATTGGCACCAGCAGACCCCTGTGACCCTGTTTTTTGGGATATAGCGGGTTGGATAATGGATGAATGGATGGATTTTTGTGTTTTATTATGACTTTTACCTTTTTGTGCTGTTGTTTTCCCACCAAAACAAAGCACAAAATGGGATGAAGGCCTTCAAAAACGCACCCCTGACCTACCCTTAAATCTGATCTGACAATGCTGGATAGGCCTTTCCCATAGGTTGCCCAGCCTGCAAAGGTCCAAAATGGGGCTAAGGCCTTAAAAGTTCACAGAATTTCTAAATGGCAACTTGTATCACGAAGAGAGTCAGTAAAACCATGAAAACCTTTGGCCCAAAAAAGAAAGAAAACAACCAAACTTCTTTGAATGTTTGAAATACTTATCAAACACTAGAATTGGCATTGTGTCTTTAAAATCATTATTTTATCAGTATATGAGTCATGCTCCTGTTCTTCCTTGACGTTTCTTAAATAGCTGTACTGCAGATGCCCATGTAGTTGTAACTGCAAAATTCTGTTCTGAAAACATGATTGGTTGGATTTTTCTGTGTTTTTTACACAAGCAACCCACTGTTTCCTGCACAAGAAATGCTTGGACATTGAATATTAGAACCCAGCCATGAATTGCTGTCCTTCTACTCCAGCACGAAATTGACCACATTTGCATATTTTTTTCACATGGAAAAATACAATCTAGTTGCCATAATCGAGATTATTTCATTTTGCTACTCAAATGTAATTGCTGTCTTAACATTCCAGCTACACATTTCTTTCACTATCTTCAAATCAGGAACTTTGTTAAACAGAACCTTCCAGATTTTCCTCATCTTGTATCCTCATCCACGCTGGAAAAAATATTGCTCAATCTCAAGGAATTAGACTCCATCTCTACAATATATAAAATCATTTTACAATCCCTTCCTTTCAAAGATCCAAGAGGACACTGGGAAAAAGATCTCTCAATTAATATATCAGAAAAGGAGTGGAAAGTAGCAATTCACTCGAGCTCCATATGCGCAAAGCATACAATTATACAACTCAAAATTATATATCGAGCACATCTGTCTCGACTAAAACTCTCCAAAATGTTTCCAGGGCGGGATCCAACCTGCGAACGTTGCAACCAAGCCCCAGCCTCACTGGGTCACATGTTCTGGGCCTGCACCAAATTAACATTATTCTGGACAAACATTTTTAATTACCTCTCAGACAGTCTTGGACTCGCAATCCCTCCTGGCCCATTAACAGCTGTGTTTGGGGTTCTTCCAGAGGGGCTTAAAGTGGAGAAAGACAAACAAATTGTGATTGCATTCACTACACTGTTGGCACGCAGACTTATTCTCATAAACTGGAAGAACCCAAACTCTCCTCTTTTAAGTCAGTGGGAAACCGATGTGTTATATTATTTGAAATTGGAAAAAATCAAATACTCAGTTAGAGGATCCGTACAGACTTTTTTCAAAACATGGCAGGATCTAATCAGTAATATTTTAAAATAAGTTTATAAAGCACAGATAATTTATTAATTTAGGTATGTTTACAAGCCTTAAATTTTATGCCGTTTGGCTTGCTCTCTCTCTCAGGGGTGGGGATCGATCTGTTCTTAACATAATTCTTTTTTTTTTTTTGTAAAAACTTGATTGTTATGTATGGATTGTAATAAAATGAATAAAAAAAAATGTAATTGCTGTCTCACTCTAGAACACAATAACTACAAAAAATATCACATATAATCAGTTATTTTAGTACATGTAAGTAAAAACAAATCATAGACTTATCTGAAAAACTGCAGTTGCTTCTATTACTTCGTGCCTGACCGAACAATGCAATGCCAGGTTGGAAGATGCAGCTGAAAAAATGAAGGAAAGCTGGGTGAAGTGCTACTGCTTTGTGTGTGGGATCTGCTCTAAAAAGTCAAAAAGAATTTGTGTTGACTACCAATGTGTTATATAATCACCCAGCCTGCCGATTGTCATTAAAATATAATGTGGAAAAATGTATGGTTATATATTTTAATATCTTTCCACAGAAAAATAAGAACATTCATTTATTGTATGTGTGGAGCCAATTTAAATATGTTATGTTGCTTTAGACGAGTAAATGTTAGTAGAAGTATTGTGCCAAGCATACGTTCGACCGGTAAAACATTTTTTTTGGTTGAAAAGGCATGCTAAAATTTTAATAGAAATTGTATCCAAACAAAAAGCTCCATGTGAAGTAATGTATTTTTATGTGCAACCAAAATTTTGATCTTATTATTACTGTTTTTGGCAGTTGGGCAGTAGGGTTATACTAGTGCAAGCTCACAAAGTTAGAAAGGGAGAGGGGATCTGTGAAAACCCTTGTGCCAAACAACAAAGCAGGCTTCTTGTAATAATAATAAATTGTATTCAGAAAAATCTTCATACAAGTAGTAATTAAAAAATGAAAAAGGCAAATGCAAACTATTCAATCAAGAGTAGGCCACTCAAAAATAACAAAATCCAAAGTATGAAATCCAATGAGCTGACGGGCAGTTAGTGAGAACAGAAAGATTCAGACACTACTTGGCATAGCCTTTGTGGTTTTGCTAATGTAAAACTTAATGGTGGTTCTAGAGCTAATTGGGTTTGAAATGTTCTGTTTATAATCATTTAGAAATCTTTAAACATCTTTATTTAATACTTATCTATCATTTATGGTATCTTACTGTTCTATGTAAAGGAAGCAGCCCTATACAAGATTCCAATGGGCATTCGTTAACACAGCCAATCCTGCATTGGTAGTCATCATGATAAACATGAAAATCATTTTGCTTCCATCCAGTAGGTACAAAATCTGTGAGAAAGAACTTTTAGTCTTAATTAAAATAATAACTTTCCTGTCATTTGGTAGTGTGCACTAAAGAAAGCCATATATTGTTCGACATTTAGAATGTACTGACTACATAATTCGTTGCTAGAATTATTTTTTGATATTGTTGAATGTAAAAAAATGTAATTTAAAACTGATGAATAACAGCATCACAAAAAATAGTATCAACTGTTTATTAATAAGAATCCATTATTTTGTGAAGTTGCAATGGACTAGTGCCCTATCCAGGCTTTGTGGCTGCCTTACACTCATTGCTAACAGTACAGGATCTAACATCTGTAACACACTGAATTGCATTAAACAATTTTTAAAATGTTATCATTTGCGAGGTCAAACCTTTTGACATACAAAAGTGCATGACTCTGTGAGAACCATATAAAGACAGCGAGTTTTTTGCTAGCTTACTACCATACATAGTGATTTTAACCAAGCAGGTGCCTATAGTTCGCAGCAGGGGAAGGTGAACTTAACTTTCTCAGGGAAATTTCCTTTGAAACCCTGAATCTGACTGAAGTCTGTTTTATTGTGTTTATCCTAGGTAAAGCTGATAAATGAATCTGTTCCTGTCCTTTGGAAAGTGTTTAATTTAAATATAGAGCTTTATCTTTGATTTAGTTTATACTACTTGCCTATGATCTATGGCCTGCTTTGCCCACACAATCCAGCCTTATTCGTCTCCTTCCTTTCAGACTTTAAAAGCTCTTATCCTTCTCCTGCCCCCCACACCTTTTTAAACATATACAGTACAGGCGATACTTCGTTTCAGAATCATCAGAAATTAGATCTTCATCTCAATGCCAAATACCACAATATTCCCTAAGCGTACACATAATATTCTGAGATTAACATTGCAGAAAGCACTTTTTAACTGAATTATTACAGGTCCAGGGTATGTGCCAAAAGCGCAACATTACATGAGGCTATTCTTTTTGAGACCTAAATGGTCCTGATTGTGTCTTATATCAGCAGCAAATGTTTCATTTTATATAGCTTTATAGGTTTTGAGTTTACAAATGTGTAAATATGCTACCACAAAATTCCAGTCTTTCTTCTTTTACTGTCCCAGTAATAAGCAATACGAATAAAGATTAAAGCATGATTATTACTGTTATTATTTCTATTATTATTATTGTTATTATTATTAAAAGTATTCTACCACCTAGATTGGGCCTAGGCCAAGAAAGACATAGGGCAGTTTTGTGTTATGTGTGTATATATGTTTTAGGGCAGTGGTTCCCAAAGTTGGTCCTGGAAACTTACTGTAGCTGCAGGTTTTTGTTCCAAACAACTTCTGTTTTTAATTGGATTTCTAGGCTAATTAAGGGAACAGTTATTTCCCAGTTTCTGCATTTTGGGGTCTATGATGAAATTACAAAGCTTAATTTGGTACATTTTTATTAAAATGTATCAAGCAGTAATATGGGGATGATGTAGTTTTTTTTTTTTACTTCTTAAGAATCATTTCATCCCGATTTTCATTCTGCTTTTCCAGGTTTTCTGGTTAATATAATCCACTATTTACTAATTAATGGGTCTGATGCTGAAGTAGTTGCAGGCTTTCATCATTCAGTGTTGTCTGCCCATGTGACTGTCCTGCTTGGTTTTAATTGTTATTATTAGGTGGTTGTGAATTTGGTTTGAACTAACACCTGCAGTGAGTCCCCAAGACTGAGTTTGGGAACCAGTGTTTTATATTTGTGTTAAGTAATTTCCTTACTATGTGACATGTACTGTATTTAAAATGGCTGCTTTCTGACGTGTTAGGCATGCTTATTGGTTAATATGTAATGCCTGCAGGCTTTTTTATAGTGTTTGTGGGATGACACCAGTAGTGGATACAGCAATGGGTGCAATGATCACCTTGTTCCATTCTCCATAAGTGGTGTACTGTATTTCTTCTGTCAGCTCTGTGTACTTTTCTTTTCACTATTATGTGTATTTTGTTAGTTGTGTATGTTTGGTATAGCAGTGTCAATAACATATGAACATTTTTTGCTTTGTCTACCAGTGTTCTCTCTAGACTGCCATATTGGATAGTTTTGTCTGTCAGTATAGTTCTGTCCCAGAATAATTTAAGTGTGGCATTTTCTAGTACTTCTAATTTGGTTTGTATGCTTACTAGTTTGTGTTCTAGTGCTAGTTTGTGATGTATAATATTTGCTATCTGATTGAGTCTGTGAATGTTGTCTGTCTATGTCAGTAGTTTACAACCTAATGTGAAATGCTGAATTGTTTCTTGTTTCTTGTGGCAGTATCTGAATATACTGTCCATAATGTTAACGTTCTTGACGAATATTTTGTAATGACCATCCAATAACAGGTCCGTAAGGATGTCACAACAGGACAAAGAAGTGGTTGCAAGAACAGTTTGCTCTTAACAGTGCAAAAAATACACAAATGTAAAACAACAAAAACTATTTACAATTGCCTATAAACAACTCAATGTTGTGGCCATGAGAGACTCTCTTGATATTCTGGTTCCCTACACTGAATTCTCACCTCCGTTTCCATTTCCACACTCGCATTTCACTCTTATATACCACACCTTGTAGTCGCCCCCTGAACTGTCTTGAAACCCCTTCCCGTCTCTTTTCTGCTCCTCTGTTCAGGATACCACACTTTTTATTCCTTCTGATGTCAAACATTTCCCAGACGGCAGTCATCTTGTGCTGCTGTCCACCCTCTCTGCTGGTCTCAATCACTCAGCTGCCAGCATTTACCCCGGCCAGGATGCCGCAATATTTTCTGTAGTTTCTTATGTTTATAACTTGATGATGATTATTTTATTATTGATATTAATACTGTTAATTAATTTGTTTGTGATGGCAATATCCTGCTGTATTGTCCTTATCCTGACCAGGGACCTAAGGTTAACTCCAGCACTTTACAAAAAACGTGAGCCATTCCCATTAATGTGATCTTCTGCACTTATTGGGCTGTGTGATGTCCTTGTAACTCCTGCAGATTCTTTTCAAATCCTTTCTTGATCGAACCTAGAGCCCCGATAACTCTACACACAACTATAGTCTTTGTCCTGCTCATCGCAATCTCCAAATATTTTTTGGTCTTTTTTGAGCAAGATATTATTGTTTTCTGGGTCTACTGAATCAATCAGAAAGCATTACTTCTCCTTCTTGCAATGGAACACCATATCAGAATGGATACCTGAAATGATAAGACTGGTTTACATCACAAACTGAGGCCTTTTAGCCTAATTTTAGTGATGAGCCAGCAATTTCAGCAAAATCTAATTGTTTTTGTTTTGTAAAAAGAATTGTGAAATTATGCCATTAGGCGACCAGTTAAATCCATGCTCTTGAGCAAGAAAGAACGGTATTTAATTTACAGTAAAACCTTGGATTGCGAGTAACTTGGTCTGCAAGTGTTTTGCAAGACGAGCTAAAATTTGTAATAAATTTTAAGTTGATAAACTAATAAGGTCTTGCAATACGAGTAGTACGTATATGCTTTGTCCGCCAAGCATCACGTGGGGATTGTGGGTAATCATCTCCTATGCTCATTCTCAGTGGGTGTGCCTCACTCATATAGTCAACATCCATATGAGCGTATACTGTTTATTATAGCATGGTGACCACTTGTGTGTGCTGTAACGTGTGAGTCCCTGTCATGCACCCCAAAACACAAGGCTGAGTCTCAGTACTTTAGCAAAACCAGCTTTTATTCAGCATGAAACAGGAACAGCTTTATTGTATTATTTATTTATTGTACCGGGATCTACCAATCTCCTATACAGAGACACAGCAATCAGGCAGGGTCGTGACCAGGTTAGTGGCCAAGTAATACTGTGCTCTTGCATTTATAAAGTTCCTTGCATCACCCATCGACACTACAGGCACTTATAGCTTGACTGCGATCTTTTCTGATTCACTTTTATGGCAAACTGCTACAGCGCTGGGAGCCTGCGGTTGCTTTTGGACGCTCTTCTGCGTGTTGTCCCATTCAGGGGGAATCCCAAAAGAATTTAGAAACCTTACAGTCTGTAAAGCATTTTTTTTTATTTTGTGTCCAAGTGTAGCGACTCTTCAGGCAAAAGCAACTGTCCTTGGATAGGTTTCCTTGTTAAAGTTGCAAAAAAAGAAAAAGATTCCAGTGAGCCAACAGATAGCAGTCATTCCATTAGTTAGAGTGAAAGTCGACCTACAAAGTAACTCTCCTCCTCCTCTCCTCTCTCTCATCTCCCTCACACCAGCCATGATTCTTTTCAAAGGTAAAGTGCAGGTTAATTTTCTTTACGTTTTTTTACTTTATATTTTGTATTAATCATTTAAATATAAATATTTGTGGGTTGTGAAACAAATTATCTAAGTTTCCATTATTTCTTATGGAGAAATTCGCTTTGATATACGAGTGATTTGGATTACAAGCACGTTTCCGGAACAAATTATGCTCGCAAACCGAGGTTCCACTGTACATAAATACTTTACTCTCCTTATATTTTGGTCTCAGCTGCAACTATGTACAGTAGCAGTGCTGAAGAGACTACACTTCCCATTAGGTAGCAGAAATATGCTATGACTTCTTAGCCAGGCTGGATTTACAGTACCTTAGATAAGTGTGCTGCACACAAAGTCAAAAATGGACGACCATAGGCAGTTTTTTACTCTGGTACTTTGTATAACAATTTAGTTGTCTAGTTTGATTACAGTTTTTGTCCAGCAGTATGCCTTTTTGTCTCACTGAGGGTTGTCTTAAGCCATAATGCATTTCTAAAATACACTGTTCCACAATTTATTTTCATCTGGATTGCTAAACCCTTAAGAAAGGTTTCCATCTTGATGCTTCCCCAAAAAGGCTCCACATACTGTACTACTAAAAAAGAAAGCACCTCTTTGATTGAACTTTGTGAATGCAAAATGAAAATCAATTTTGTGAAACAATATACAAAGGGAAAGGTGGCTCTATTGCTCATCACTCTCTATTACATTTTGTGTTGTTATATTTTATACCATAGCCTTCACTAGAAAAATTGGTTTCAGAAAATAAAATGAAAAATTTTGCAGAACTGTGTGAGATTGGGCTCTAGGATGAGGACAGTGGTAGTATAGTGCTTGTTGTCTGCAAATAGGAATGTCATTGTAATGTGTACACAAAATGATACACTTAAAATAAACTGATAATGCTGTAGATTTTATCAAAATAATATCTTGCATTTTTAAAAAATCAGATCCATATCTGCATTGAAAGTTAGCAGGACCTATCAATGCTCAACATTATGCACTTTTCAACCAAACCTCAATAAAACAGAATGAAGTACATTTTTTTCAATAATGTTAATAATGCTAAGTCACTTTTGTTCAGAAGATGGTAGAACAAGAACAAATGAAGACGCAATGTTTGAGTAAGACACCCCAACCTTTTTCTCCCTCCTAAAGTAGACGCTTTCTGCAGTCAATGGTTTGCTCTGCCATGTCCCATATAACAGTAGTGTATCCGATGTTAACAACAGCCTCTGATGTGTGTTGGTACCATTTCACAGGTAATTTGTCCCACTAGTTCAACATAGATAGACCAGTGCAGATAGCTGACAACCTTGTTGTGCCAATTTATGTATTTAATAAAAGACAACATTTTACATGCAGCGATGATATGGCTGATTGTCTCCTCAGCCTTGCTGCACATTCTGCCCTTGCTGTCATTCTGCTTCTTCAAGGTGCTATGCTGGTGGTGCCTTTTATTGAGTAGTCCAGACCTGAGCTGCAATGATGAGACTTTCAACAGCTTAACACAGCATTTCTGAAGAACTATGGTCATAACTCTTACTGGGCTATTTTAAAATGCAGAATTTCTTCTGTTTAAGCATTTGTTTGTGGTCATTACCATTCTTCAAGATGCTGCTTCTTTTGGCCTTGAGATCAAAGATGGTGGTTTTCCTACATGGTCATCTCCTTGGGACACCATTCTTGTTCAGCGTCTTTCATGTCATAGGGTTGTGTATGCAGCTGTTATCAAGTGTAAGACATGTCTATTGAAGCTTAGATGATACACTTCAGCATTGCAGTATATGGTATTTTCTTGCAGTGATATTTGCAGGGCCACCATTTCTATGGCAAGAATGGTACCAAATTGTTTCCAGTGTTATGCTATCTTCTTGATGCTGCAGTGATGCAAGCTTTGCTAATTTAGATGCACTTTTGTAGCAATTATTCATATTTGAGAGCTTAAAAACATTCTTCTTCATTTAATACCTCTTTTGATCAGGAAACCATTTTTAATAAGCTACAGCAGCTCTCTTCCAACTCAAATATAATGTTATTGACATTTGACTCCATTTTCCTTGTGGTTCACATACTGTATACATCCTTGACCCTGAATGTGGGCAGCAGTATTTTAGTAAATAATGACATTGTAGACCTTTGCATGTGCCAACTGTTTAATTCAATTATTGTTATTAAGAATTAGATTAAATCACAGAACATTTTCCATTCATGTAGAGAGAGAGAGAGAGGTTAGGAGCACACACTGATACAGCGCATTGCTGCACCCACCACATGACAAATCAACTCAGGATCCCCAGATTAGGACCCAAATGCAGCCATGCAATGGGTGACAGCTCAGCACCACACTAGTTTAGATGGAATGGAAAAGTGTGAGTTTTTTATGGTGACTGGAGTGCCAATTCTGCCCCCAACCCCCAGGTTTTTCCCTCCAGGTTGGAGGGCCTACCTGCTGGGCTGGATGCAGATTAACATCATACCCAGGACAGAGCAATTGCAGGTTAAGGGCCTTGCTCAGGGACCCATCAGAGTAGAATCACTTTGTGCGTTTACGGGATTTGAACCGGCAACCTTCTGATTACCAGTGCATGTAGGAATTCAGGAAATGCCAATGGGTTCACAAGCTTTTTTTTTGACAGCTGAATTTATGCAATACATTTCTATTTAATTTAATTTTTGTATAACAGCAGTTACATAAAAACCTGGTTGTCTGTGAAGATTTCTAAATTGTGATGGCTTTGTGACATATACAGTGACCAAATCTGAAATATTTAGAAACTAAAACACCATTTCTTTACACTGTATGTCATATCCTATCATATATAGTGTGATGTAGCGACTCACTGTATGACCAGGAGTAAATCACAGAACCTGCCTGTCCCCTAGAATGTGTCCTAATAATCAAATACCTAAAATGACAGGTCTGCTTCTTTTGTAATGCTTTTTTAAATGTTGGTAGGTTTGCCAAGTTTTAAAAAATTGTATTTTAAATTTTTTTTTACTTTTCACAGAAAAACTATTTCATAGGATTAATAAGGATAATGGGTAAATATTATTTATCATTGGGTATTGTTTGTTATGGTCTTCTCATTTTGCCAAAATTTACATGTAAACCAGCAAATCCTCATATCACAAAACATAATTAAAATGGATATGATAATTAAAATGTATTATTATTATTATTATTATTAAACAAAATCATAATAAGTAGCGATAATGCTCAATAAACTCTAGCAGACTATTAAAAGCCGCTGGTTGAGTTTGATAAGGGCAGAAGATCAGGTTGCCCAAAATATTTTGAAAAGAGTCGAATTCTCAAGAGGATCTCCAAAATGTGTGCATGTGACACCAGTTCAAGTGATCAGGGTAAGCATATTCTGCTATAATAATTGTAATTATTTTATATCTGTCATTTCTATCTTGTGAATCTTGTCTCTTTTAAGAATTTGGTTCATCTTTAATTCTTACCAAACTATATATTGTGCAAACTAAACTAAGAGGAATTGTGTTTAAAAACCAACACGCAAATTGTTGTTTTGCATATTCTAACAGGTAATTTGTTTCATTGACAAACAAAATGAGGTATGATTGGGACTTCTACATTAAATAGGTTAGGTTCTTTATGTAATTTGTTACCCTTTAAATGCGGAATTCATGTATCATTTTAGTCTTTTAAGTCATGTTTCATCTAACCTCTGAACAGCAAAAAAACTGTATATAATACTCTATAATAAACAATTAATTTAATTAGGTGATTATACCGCTTAAAAGAAATGATCGTAAAATTGATTTAAACAAAAGCATGCCCCTTCAAGGTTATATAATATTTCTGAATAATTCTGCATAATCATGGCAAGTAATGCATTTTATTCATCAGAACAAAAACCTGCCATTTGTTCTAATAGTACTTTGAATCAAATATTCTAAGAGTTTACCTTCAGCACAATTAATTCCAATAAAAGCATGTTAAGTTACTTAGCATAAAAAATGAACAAAAATGTATTAACAAATAAATCTTGAAAAAAATAGTTTAACTGGATTTAACAAGGTGCTTTGTCTTTCATGAGATGCCACTGCAGTTTTATAATTTTACAGTAGAGGGGGCAAAAGCCAGCATGTCCTTCCAGCTGGGAAGTCAACAGAACAAAATCAACTCCCTGAGCATAACACCATGAATCCGTCTTTAATCTTATTTTATTTTATTTATATTGCATTCCGCTTGCATTTTCAGAATCCTGGTAAAGAACCTACATTTTAGAATGCCTTTCAATCTTGCTAATTTAATAACAGCAAAAGGAAATGGAAAAAGAATAAAGTAGAATTACAATAAATATTAATATTTTGTTTTATTTATTTATTTAATATGTTGTTGAAAGGTGATAATATAAAGTGTAACTTAGTTATGGGTTTTAAGTTAAAGTGAAAAAAACGTAATAGATAGGAATGGGTAATTAGCATTGTAATGACAGAAGACAGCATTGTCAACCTGTATATACTATTGAAGATATTAATTTAGAATTGCTGTTTAAAATCAATAACAAAACATGTTTAATTGAATCACCAAATCACTAACTGGAGTCATTCAATTGTATAACCTATTCCCTGAAAAGTGAGACTCTATCATTATGAAGTTCAGGATTACTGCAGGTGGCCTTGGATCCAGGATGGGAAGATGAACATATTAATATTTTTCATTAGCAGAACCCGTTAAATTATTAAAATGTACCTGCTTTAAACTTTGCTGTGCGTGGACCACTTGGTATGCCAGCATAAATCTTTTGGGGCAGGTTCTTCCTTACTGTTTTCCTCTTTCTCATTCTCACTTGCTTTCTTTCTTTTTTCACAATGGTAAAAAAACTTAAAAACAGGATCTGTGGTGTGTAATTTGAAAGAGCCCAGTTTACAGAGCTGATATTTTTGAAGTGGCACAGGAAGAGTCAAGGCAGTGTCCTTCCTGGCTCTGCTGTGCTTCCTGTATGCTTCCCTAGTGGAATTCGAGTCAGAACTGCCTGTTACAATTCAAGCACTGCCTCCCACGCCATTGTCTGCCTGGTGTTTGATCTGCTGCTTTTTTCTTTTCCCTCGTCCAGTCAATGTCTCTGACTAACCCTTTGCTTGGCTGGTGTCTAGGGAAATGGGGTTGGTGTATTATTAATGACAGGGTGAATCACAGGGAATTGAGACACTTTCCCAATCCTGCTTATTTCCCTTAGTCCTTCAATACACCTGCCTCTCAGCAAAAATGTCTGAGGCTTATTACATACAGCAAAATAAAATCGTCAGACTGAGTAACAAACATCCTGTAATGGTAATGCTGGGAAAACCTGCTAAGTTCCTTCAATCAATGCTATATATGCCTTACTCATCTACCATATATATTGTGATGAAATGATTAGCTTATGCATAGCTCTGTCTGAATAAAGTATAATTTTAACTTAATTTATGTAATTTTTTTTGTATTATTACAATAAGAGTAATTCTGGCCAAAATTTACAAAATAAAATAGCACGTAGACTCAGGCAAACCCTGATTAATACTCAAGTGGTACTGGTGCCTTAAGACAACTGTGATATTTATCCCAAAAGCACAGAATTTCTGATGACTCTCCTGTTACTTGTGGACTTTTTGATGCGGGTGTCAACCTTTTAAAGGTTAGCAGTGTGGGATCGACAGAAGGTGGAGAGACACAGTACGTGAAGTAAGCCTGGGATCGAGGACCTTATTCTGCATCAACGACTTCAGTGCTGCCAGATATGAGTATCCCAGAGTCTTTTACAACCTTCTCGTGGCAGTCCCTTCACTTGGTCTCATCAGACACATTTGAATAATCACGAGAGTAGCAAAATGAATCTTTCTTGCTCTATTATTCTGTTTAATTCAAATTGTCCTTTGACTTCTTTCATCAGTGTTCCTTGCTTTTCGATTGTGTTTGAGCCATGCAATCTTGCCAGAAAGTTGGTTATCATTGTTTGTTTTGTAGCCTAGTGTCAAGGAGGGAGACATGACTCTCAAATGAGAATACTGTATATGTCTGGGAATAACCCGTTAAAAAGTTTGTTGTGAAAAGCAGTGAGATCTTGTTCTGCAAGGGTTATGCCTACAGGGCTTCTTACTGAAATGCCCTATTCCCCACACCAAACCCCCATCCACTGATTCCTCAAGTCCATGAACTTTAAATCGCCGGGGTTTTAGGGAGAGGGAGACTGATCAAAAAAACTTGATTCTGAGTGAAATTAAGATTACTTTTACGAATGCAGGAGCTCCATAGCACAAGGGGCTTGCCGCACCTGAGAAGTACCTTCGTCTGCTAAAATACCTTGTTGTCATTTTCACTGTTGCATCACTGTATGGCATAACAACGACAAATACACTTTAGACAGACATTACAGTTGACGTGTATACTAAGTGTTAAAATGCTGCTACGTGTTAAAATGCTGCTGCTATATTCTGTTTTGGCAAGGTTGCATTTCCATTTAGACTGTAATGTTCCCTTACTTTAGGTATCTCATTTAGACGTGCAGTCAGAAGGTTGGTGTTGAGTAGCCATGTCTGTACTTGACTGGTGTCATTAGGCAGATATGTTGATTTGGGTGTTTTGAGTGCTGAATTCTGCATCTTTTGTGGCTCTTTGTTATCAGCACTCATAATGGCAGTCCTTCTGACAGGGCGTGACACATCATTTACTTCAAATTCATATTTTCATGAATATAGCTGCCAATTCTTTTAAGCTTACATCGACTCCTACACTATCGACATAATACTGAAGAATAGAGAGCACACACAGAACCTACATCAACATATCGTTCACTGTTACCACTCGTCTATTAATGTCTTGGAATTCTAATATATAATCGATGGTACATTAAGGTTTCTCTTTTGCAAAAGGTTATGTTTATTCTTAAAACATGCAATGTTCTCTCTGCACATGCGACACACATTTACATGTGTAATAGGGTTTTTTTAGGAGTCTTTTTGACTGTAGATGGTTCATGGCAATCAGAACCTTGCTGTCTGTCAGACCAAGTTAACGAGAGCACCACTCCTCTTTGCAGTTCAAAATCTTTGAGCACATTGCAGGTTTAGAAATGTGACACTTGGTGAGCCGTCTAATTCCCACCCAGATTTAAACACATTTTACTCATGGTTGTCTCCAGGTGTTATATTATGTGTCTGGCTTCAGCTAGACTACTTATAGTCTTGGTTTGTATTCTGTTTCTTGATTGCAGGTTCCTTTAACTTGCTTTTTACTTCCTTTCTCAGTCTCTTTAACTGTGAACGCTGAACTCTGTGGTCTTAGTGATCTCCTTAGGATTTCTGTTCACATGATGCCTACATTCTCTTTGGTCATTGTAATTCTACACTTGATCTTTTCTTCAGATCCTTTGGAACTGTTTTAGCTTCTTGATTTTCTTTATTCTTTCTAATTAAATTCTGCAATGTAACAATAAACCTCAACAAACTTAAGCAAGTTGTACTACCACATGTCCACAGTACTTGGTATGTAAAGTGATATTTTGCTTATTACACTGAACTTGCACTCTAAATAACTTTTGTAATGCCTAATTGTGTGTTTTCCCCCATTTTCCACAGTGCAGTCTTAAATCAGTGGAGTGGGACACAGATGCTGGCTTAATCTCACTCCAAATGTGTTGTTACAAATAATTTTGAAATGGGAATAAGATTAGCTTGATCCTTTTTCTGTCATATGTGCTCAAATGGATTACAATCTGATGATTGGAGAACCTGCTGTATTAAACTAAATTCACTGCCATGTACCTGGAACCATTCCAGGGCTTCAGCCTCTAATGGTAAGGAGTATGTTTTTCCTAAAAATTCCAATTCACATTTGTTTTGTTGGTATTACAAGGATATATATACACTCACTGGCCACTTTGTTAGGCACACCTGTTAACACAAATATCTACTCAACCAATCACATGGCAGCAACTCCGTGCATTTAGATATGGATTCATTGTCAAGACAAACTGTTGAAGTTCAAACTGAGCATCAGAATAGGGAAGAAAGGTGATTTAAGTGATTTTGAACATGGCATACTTTTTGGTGCCAGACGGGGTGGGGATTTTAAGGCAAAACTATCTCTGTTTTACAGGGAATGGTCTAAAAAAGGGAAAATATCCACTGAGTGGCAGGCTACAGTTCACTTTGCCTCACTAAAACTGGACAGATTGGAAAAACATTGCCCACTCTGATGAGCCTCGATTTTTGCTGCAACATTCAGATGGTTGGATGGTATGTCTACAACAGGGGTGCCTAATACGTCAATCGCGATCGACCGGTAGATCAAAAAGGTAGTGTAGGTAGATCGTGTTGCATTCAAAAAATTTTTTTTTAAACATTAGTCTATCATATATCCTCCCTATGGCATTTGCCACTTGATTGACATACAGGGCGGCCAGATCTCTTTTCTTCTAACACACTGGTCATCCCGCAGGCACGGTCAAACGCACGAGCTACTGCAAAACTCCGGCTATCTAAGTGATCTAGTTAGCCTTCCAATTTATATTGATTAAAGAAGGGATTTAAAAAAAAATTGTTGGTAATGGGCTGGATGTGGAATTGGAAGAGGATTTTTTCTCCCAAAATGTCACAATCAAAGTGAGTTTATCTGATCTGTTAATCTATCATTGCTATTCCAAAGAAGGAAAATGTGGAAAGGCACTTTCGAATTGTTCATAAAAACTACGAAACTGACTTCCTTCCGAAAAGCGATCTGAGGAAGAGAAAGGAGAAGGAACTAAAATCGCATTAAATCGGACAGCCGTCATTTTTCGGATGAATTCAAAAGCAAAGGCAGACACACCGAAGCATTGTTCCGAGTGAGTCACTCGATCATTAAGCATAAGAAGTCCTTCCAAGATGAAAAGATGATAAAAGATGCCTTTGTTGAGGCAGATGGCTAGGGAGAAATTCCTGCTGAGATTTCAAGACCCGTTGCCGGAGAAAAGGAGTTTCTCCTTGTCATTAAACATGCAGAATACAAGCAATTTAATAACGATCAATGGCCGCTAGACTTGGCATTTTTTTTTCTGATCTGACCAACATGTTGAATGAGCTTAATTTACAGCTGCAAGGAAAAGAGAAAACCATGGTCAATATGATTAGCTTAGTTAATGCTTTCAAACGAAAAATGCAACATCTGTCCTCAAAGCTGCAGCGCCTTGATTTGGGGAACATCCAAAACCTTGCGTCAGAGCTGGAGATGTAATGGAAGCGAAGGTGTGTGTGCAACTTGACAGCATACGCTACACAGAGCAGATTGAAAATTGTCTGTCAGACTTTATCTACTGGAAAAAAAGTAAAGATTCAAGTGTTGCCCAATGTAGCGGAGTAAGAGTAGCGTTTCTTCTTCACAAATGTACTCAAGTAAAAGTAAAAAATATGGTGCAGTAAAACTATTCTTAGAAGTACAAATTTTTTAAAAAGTTACTCAAGTAAATGTAATGGAGTAAATGTAACTCGTTACTACCCACCTCAATATATATATATATATATATATATAGTATTTTTAATGTAGGTAGATCATTTTGACCTGGTCATTTTAAAAGTAGCTTGCAAGCTGAAAGAGTGTGGGCACCCCTGGTCTACAACATGAAAGCATGGATCCACCTTGAGTTACATCAGTGGTTCAGGATGGTGGTGATGGTGGTGGTGTAATGGTGTGGGGATATTTTCTTGGCATACTTTGAGCCCCTTACTACCAATTGAGCATAAATTTAATGCCACAGCCTAAATGAGTATTGTTGCTGACCATGTCCTTCCCTTTATGACCGCAGTGTAACCATCTTCTGATTGCTACTTCCAGCAAGATAACGCACAACATCAGATCATCTTAAAGTGGTTTCTTGAACCTGACAATGAGGTCACTGTACTGAAATGGCCTCCAAAGTCACCAGATCTCAGTCCAATATAGCACCTTTGGGATTGAACAGGGGATTTGCGTCATGGATGCACAGCCAACAAATCTGCAGCAACTGGGTGATGGCATTATGTCAATTTAGACTAAAATCCCTGAGGAATGTTTCTAGTGCCTTGTTGAATCTATGCCATGAAGAAATATGGCAGTTCTGAAGGCAAAAGGTGTATCTAATAAAGTGGCTGGTGAGTGTATGAAATTGTGTGATGTACAGATTTTGCTTTACTCATAATATGTGAGCCATTCTGCGTCACAAAAACAAACCCAATAACATTTCATTAGCTTCACCTGCACTTCATGTTACTCAGCAGGACAAATTCATGAGAATACTTATCCTAATCTATTAATCTGAACGAATGAACGTAATATAGATTCATCATTTTTTTCCAGCCCTCCAAATTCCATTGTTTGCTCTCCTTAGCAGACTGTAACCACGCCCCAGAGGACCTCAACTAGGTGATCTTCAGCCATACTTCAGTCATGAAAAGGTACAATAACCTATGCATATATTTGTTTCCATACCACTATTAAGGTAGAAATCATGGTAGTAATAATATTGTCACATGTATCGTCCTTCCCAAATCATTTTGGCTTTCAGCTCTTTCCATCAAGAGTCTAGTTATGTAACATAGGACCACTTCTGGTTGGATGAGTTTTGCTATACATTCCTGACAATACTGGCTGTTTTTCCTTGTTATTGCACCCTGGCATCTATCATGATTTGGAGAAGTTGATTCTGCCCCTAGTTTTTATGCATAACATGATTTTGATTAAGTTACTTTTTGATATTACTCAATTTTCTGTGGAATTTTCTAGGTTTGCTGCCATTTTGTGAAGGATTATTATGCGAATAAGGAAACCAGGAGATGATTAGGGGGCAAAATGCCAAGGTCAAGACTAGCATGATTTAAATACTGGGAGAGCCATACAAAACCATGAAACCAAAATGGCCAAAATGAAATCAAAAGTCAAATGCAGAAGGAGGTTGTTACCAGAATAAAAATCCTTCCATTACTTGGAATAAACCAAACTACTGCTGTGAATAACAACAGTTTTTAAATCTAATGAGATAAAGGCCATTTGAACTCACAGCTGTATTTATACCATCACTCTCCATAATGTCGTGAGAGTGATGATTGTGGTCATAGGACCAACTTTCAAGGCAAGAAAAAATGATGTTTTTAACTTTAACTCAAACCTCAAAAATAACTGCAGAACCTGATTTCTAACATGTCAAACCTTAAAACAGACAAAAACACACTTATGCTGAGGCTAATCCTACAGGTGGTCTCTGCATGCTCATAGCCTTAACTATTGCTATGCACGAGACAGTCTGAGACATCCTGCCCCTATAAAAAGATGGTAGCACACTAGTTCTTTTGTTCAGGTTTCTGGATACTTTGTGAATTCTTGTCGTGTGTTTAGCTCTATAAAGACTGATTTAGGGAGTTTGGATTTTTCAGTATCGTTTTGACCTTGACTTTTGGTTTGTGCAGCAGGAGTCGTTATTTTGATTCATGGGACGTTTTCTCTTTCTCTTTTGATCCATGCATCTTCCAGACTAGTCTGCTGTCATCTCCTGCTCCTAGTAAGCTATCTATTTGCCCTTTTTGCTAAATGTGGCAGAGCAGTGCCCACTAATGTTTCACCTGCAGAGCCATTTCAAATAGTAATCTTGCACATTACCGCCAAAATTGCTCATATTTAATTAATTGGTATCTGCCTACTTGCTTTCAATAGCATTATCTGCTCATTTGAGTCTATTAGGGGAAACCACATACTGCTACATTTTGTATGGCTGTTAATACATTAAAAAACAAACAAGTATAATTAATGCAAATAAATCAAACTGAAGAACAAAATAAACATTTAGGAAGAGTTACCAGCTTTTTAATTATGAATGATAAATTAGTTCTAAAAGAGAGATAAATCAAACAATATTGTGACCAATAAGAAGGTGGATTTTCGGGCATTTCATTATTTTTATTTCTGTTGCTTTTGTTGAGCTTGTGTACAGATGGGATTGTATGGTCCTGGGTTTTGGGTGTGTTCTAGTTAATTCAATTGGTAAAGTTTCTCTCCTTGCTTTATTCTTCATTCATGCAGCTGCATAATAACGGGGGAGACCGGAGATTCCCCCGCACTTTAACTGCCTCCAACTGTCTTATTTGAGAATCCAGAGACTAATCTTTTCAGTTGATCATAAATTACAGTTTCCTCCATTTTCATAAATTTGCAGAAAGACAGAGCAAAGACTAAAGCATTCTAGGCACTCTTGCACACTCAATATGTTTCCCATTGAAACACAGACTGATAATAATAAAAAAATATGAAGTGCGCAGTCTTAATGCTAAAATGTCTTGCCTAAACCATTATAAGTAAATCAGCAACTATTTCCAGCGGCTGGGAAGCTCCAAGGGTTTTGTAACACGTTGTGTTTCTCAATCTCATTGAACTTTTGATGTCAGAAATTTGGGCCTGTCCCAACATTAGTAACAGGGCTGTTCAGATTCAATTGCAGCTGCTAGGGACTCTTACATGAAGCTAATATACAATAGGATACAGCTTGCTGGAAAAGCCAGGAAAAATAAAGACTCTTTTCTAAGTGCTGCGTGCGATGTATACTCATTTCAGTTAGGTGGTACTCTGTGTGCTAAAATCACTGACATAACCCAGTCGGTAAAAAAGATATTTTAATCCACCCACTACAGACTTGATCCTTCGCTTTCTTGGCTGCTTGCTCTAATATAGAAGTTCATTTGTTGGCCTCATTTATCATTCTGTCCTTGAGGAAAGTATGTAGCACTTGCAATTTAACCCTCAGGTACTTTTGATTTTTGTCTTTAGCACATAAACGTTAAGTGTAGTCCCACAGAGTAAATTATCTTTGCAGCTTTCAGCCTTGATGCCTGCTTACACTTCATGTCTTGAGACCTGAAGTTGTATAGCGCAAAGCACAAAGGGTCTCTTTTATATTACCCGTAGTTTGATCTGGTAATTCAAGAACAATGCAGAAACAGCTTGTGTGAAATTAAGAATCTTCATGGGGACCTTATCTAGATGTTCAAATTGTCAACGCCATAGATAAAATTGGTCCACCAGTCTTCTTTCAGTAGTCAGTGATACTGTAAGTTAATTTGGCTATGCCTACAGGGGCTAAATTAAAGGGTACACTGGAGAAGGAACTGAAGATTCACAAGCCTGTCTACTGCCTCCACATGTCACTGACTCCAAAGATAACCAGTAAGCCCACTCTGACCTGCCCTTATCTCTATTCTCAACCACATCTGTTGGAACACTGATATATACTGTATATACCTTCTAACTATCTGAAGACCATTTTGATGATTTACCATAGTACTGTATGTAGTGTTGTAAGTCATGTAAGTATTTAAGAAAGCATGTAAGTCATTGCTGGCTTTGTTTTATTGAGGACTGGCGTTTGAGTTAATGTGATGAGGTAATCGTCTCAAGCAGAGCTTTGGTCCGAATGGCATGTGAATTTTGAATAAGGAAAATATAACTAACTATAGCTTTTCCTTTCCTTTATAATTAGTTATAAGAGGCTTTGGAAGAATGGCTCTGGCAGTAACATGGACCTGTCGCTTTTTTGAATGTTCACACACTGGCATTCCAATGTTTCAATGTTATTTGTGCCATACCCAAGAATGATGCCTGAAGATGTCCACATGAGTTACATGCATGAAGAGAGGCATGTAAACCGGCTGTGCAAAGGAGCCGTACGAGTGTTAAAAGTCCTGGGGTGAAAGTGCAACCAACTTCAGGAAGCTGCCTGAAGTTGGAGGTGCAAGAATGTGTGTGTGTGCGTGTGTGGGTGTGTGTGTGTGTATGTGTGGACCAGCGAGTAATGACACCCGACAAACAGAAGACCTCTTCCTAGATCGAAGGTGCAGGGCCGGAAGGTCACAAGTTTCTGATTGAGTTATGTCAGGCTGATGTTAAAGATTGGCAAAGTAAATTGGCCTGGCATATAAAACTGGCAGGGGTCATCTTTTGGCCATCTGGCATTACAGCGTCCTTTGATAGCAATCCTGTGTATGTACTTAAGATTTTTCACTTATTTTCCTGCATTTTTTCACTCTTGATTTTGATATCTGTTTTTTTTCTGTCCTCTTGATTTTAGTTCTGTGAGAAGGAGGAAGAAGAGTCGTCTGATTATTTGTTTTTGTTATTTTTCATCACCTTTGATTTGAGCCACTGTAAATACTGTACATATTCACCATCACTTATTTTTGTTTATTGCAGAGGACTGCATTTAATTTGAAGTGTGTGACATCAGGATTTTTGATTTTGCTGACACAATAATAAAGAATCGTTTACTTTTTCATTATTTTCTTTGAATCTGTGCTTTCACTTTTCCACCACTGGTCCAAAGGGGAACGGTACAGACACCCAGAGTCTGAGAGTGTGCAGAGGTGCAAGTACAAGTGGCTTCATGCAACATTTTCACATGAGAGTATTTTTTTTTATACATTACAAAATAATAATACAAAAAATGAAAGTTAAATATGAATCATAACAGTTACATACATATCAAATGTCTAATTTATATACTGCCATTAAAAACTGTAAGAAATATTTTAATTTTAAAGGTTTCTGATATCTCCTAAGTGCAGTTTATACTGCTTTGCTGTACTGTGACTGTCCAAGCATTAAACCTACACTTGCACATTTCAAAGCTGCATGTCAGTAACTGATATGGGCGCTCATTTTCCTGATTTTCACATATCTTATTTTGTATATATTGATTGTCATTTTTTAAAATTTTATCAATTTCTAGAATGTTATTAAGGTGTTAGTCACAGGTATAATGTCTGTTAAATATTTTTTAAGTTTACAGCGTGCGTGTTTAGTTAGGGTAGGTGCCTTTTAGCTTGCACGACAGAGTTTTGAAGTTGCCAGGGTATTTAGGGAAGAGTTAAGGATGAGCAAAACATTCCTTTTTACATTCTTCTTCTTCCATATCTAAATTAAAAGATATACTACTCAAAGAAATTAAAGGAACAATTTTAATCAGATATAACATCAAGTCAACGAAACTTCTGGACTATTGATGTGGTCAGTTAAGTAGTAGAGGGGGTTTTTAGTTTTTTTTCCCACTGGGATCTGATGTGTTTCAAAGTGTTCCTTTCATATTTTTGAGCAGTTTATATTTGTATCAAACAAAAGCAATGAAGATTTTATGCATTTGTATTGTTTTAATGTATGTTGAAAATAAAATAATCCTTAACATTTTTTCCAAAAATAATACTATTTAGGATGTAATGTATAATAATTTTATTATGAGCCATGTAGTGCAATACATGTTATATGTGGATTAAGTGTATCGACTCAAGCCTGATAATGATATATGTTTCAGGGATGAGTAGGAAAAATGCTCCTTGCCTCAGGCAACATTTTTCAATGTGCTGGACCTGGTGCTACTGTATCCACCAACTCTTTAACTTACATCCTTAATCTTCTTCTTCTTTCAGTTTCCACCATTAGGTGTTGCCACAGCAGATCATCTTTTTCCATATCTTCCTGTCCTCTACATCTTGTTCCGTTACACCCACCACCTTCATGTCATCTCTCACCACATCCATAAACCTCCTTTTAGGCCTTCCTCTTTTCCTCTTATCTGGTAGCTCCATCCTTAGCATCCTTCTCCCAATATACCCAGCATCTCTCCTCTACACATGTCCAAATCAACGCAATTTCACCTCTGTGACGTTGTCTCCAAAATATCCAGCTCTGTCTCCTGTTTTTAAGTCATTGCGACCATCTCCAACTCATATAACATAGCTGGTCTCACTACCATACTGTCTTGTAGACCTTCCCTTTCATTCTTGCTGATACCCGTCAGTCACAAATTACTCCTGACACTCTTCTCCAACCACTCCACCCTGCCTACACTCTCTTCTTCACCTCTCTTCCACACTCTCCTGAACTTTTTGGGACCCAACCCCTTTTCAACTCTTTAGTTTTTAAATTTCACAAAGTTAAATCTTAAATGATATACTCAAGGATGTGGATGTGAACTTTGTTAAACAGAACCTTCCAGATTTTCCTCATCTTGCACCCTCAACCATGCTGGAAAAATTATTGCTCAATTTCAAGGAGTTAGACTCCATCTCTACAATATATAAAATCCTTTTACAATCCCTCCCTTTCAAAGATCCAAGAGTACACTGGGAAAAAGATCTCTCAATTAATATATCAGAAAAGGAGTGGAAAGTAGCAATGCAGAGAATTCACTCGAGCTCCATATGCTAAAGCATACAATTATACAACTCAAAATTATATATCGAGCACATCTGTCTCGACTAAAACTCTCCAAAATGTTTCCAGGGCATGATCCAACCTGCGAACGTTGCAACCAAGCCCCAGCCTCACTAGGTCACATGTTCTGGGCCTGCTCCAAATTAACATTATTCTGGACAAACATTTTTAATTACCTCTCAGATAGCCTTGGACTCACAATCCCTCCTAACCCATTAACAGCTGTGTTTGGGGTTCTTCCAGAGGGTTTAAAGTGGAGAAAGACAAACAAATTGTGATTGCATTCACTACACTGTTGGCACGCAGACTTATTCTGATAAACTGGAAGAACCCAAACTCTCCTCTTTTAAGTCAGTGGGAAACCGATGTGTTATATTATTTAAAATTGGAAAAAATCAAATACTCAGTTAGAGGATCCGTACAGACCTTTTTCAAAACATGGCAGGATCTAATCAGTAATATTTTAAAATAAGTTCATAAAGCACAGAGAATTTTTTTTAAATTAGGTATGTTTACAAGCCTTAAATTTAACGTTATTTGGCTTGCTCTCTCTCTCAGGGGTGGGGATCGATCTGTTCTTAACTCAATTTTTCTTTTTGTAAAATCTTGATTGCTTTGTATGGATTGTAATAAAATTAATAAAAAATAAAAAAAAAAAAGGATGTGGATTTAAGACAGAAGCCTGAAAGCACAGCGATTCTTACAGAGTGATGGGGAAATTTGTTGTGTGTTGCTGATGCTGAAACAATGGCAACTGTTCTGTATGAGAATTGAGACAATTTTACTATTACTAATCTAACCAAATGAGCTTCATGAACTGAAAAGTTGGTTCGTATCTGTCAAACTTCTTATGTTCTTAAAGTCTGCATTAGTCACTGATTTAGTCAGTTTTGCAGTAGCACTTGTTCACTTTTCACATTTTGTTCTCCTTGTTATGTCTTTACTGTATTGACACCACCTAAATTATTGGTACAAACAAAGCTGGATTCCTTCATTTATAGTTTGTGTATACATTTTAAAGTATTTGATAGTGGTAGAATAACATTGCATAAGTGATTCATATTACACTAACAGTCACTGCATTATGAAATTTGGAACAGCCTGGAGGCTTCACAGAGCACAATGTAGCAATTGTTATGATGTGTTGTCTTGATTTATCTGCAGTAATATTTTGATGAATCAATCTGTATTTTATACGTTACCTTTCACAATGGTAGTCATCACATTGCAAACAAGAATGCAGCAAAAGCAGCATAAGAAAACAAGAACAATCATGAGTTGATTATGACTCCAAAATTAATTACAGAAAAAACTTCTTAAGCCCAGAGACAATGTTTTCAGCATTGAAGGCAACAGAAGTAAACTGAAGGGGAGGGCTCAGTGTATATAATGAAAGATTTGATGACATTAGAACATGAATTAAAGAGATAGATTCTGGGACATCATGTAGAAATAGACTACATGATGAGAGGAGATTGGCAGTGTGGCAGGTCAAGTTGTGAAAAATGCAATGTGAGACAGATTGGCAAGGGACAAGACAGTGGGAAGAGGAGATGACACTGGTATTGATCTTACCTTACAGGATGACTGATGCATGGAAGGGTAGCAAGAGTAATTTATTTTTTACAAGATAAAAAATAACGATAGTTCTGAAGAAATAATTAGGTTGCCTTACAGAAATAACAGAGCACACATAAAGATCTCAAAATGCAAGGACCACAAACTCTGAAATGAGCTACCTGCCAATATGAGATATCCTTCAGTCCCACATCTGAATCACAGCATATGAAAGAACTGCTGGTAAGATCACTCATATTTCCCTTAAATAATTATTGCAATTCACTTGGGTCCACTGTCACAAAGTATTCGGTCCTATTCTTGTTTTTTTAACGTTCAGAACTTCCATTTTTTGCTGCTGATTCATTATTTAGGATTGCCCCACTAAAGCTGAATTGAAACGTTACAGCGGATTGAAGATATGTCACCACTTATGATAGACCCCGAATCACAACTTTGCTGTACTCCTTCAAAATTATGAAACTAACCTTTTATTTACATTATTACAATCAATAGAAATTATTAATGAGAAATGCACTGCATTAAAATTACTTGAATAACTTTGGATTGGGTAGGGAGTTTTGTGATGCAGTGGTCAACTATACTGCTGCTATACATTTTCAAAGCTGTGGGTTCAAACCACACCTTGTCACACATGTGCGCATGGGAAGCAGCTAAAGGGCTTGAGTAAGGGCAGTTCTGAGACATACCGGGATGTGGCAGAGTGCACTGACTCTTTTTCTTGCCTGCAGACCATTCACGGGAGATTCCACCTGGTCCTCTTGACGTCACTTCCAGGGACCAAGCCTATGGAAGGAGACCTTGACGGCCCCGGCCCCTGTGATGTCACATCCGGACTCGAGCCAATGGCTGAAGACCTTCATGAGCCTGACCCCTTTTCTTCACTTCCTGTCTTCCCCTTTAAAAGCCTCCACCTTTTCCCTATTCCCTCAGTTCTGTTTTGGACTCGGTTTTGTGCATATCAGTGCTGAATCTATTTAAGCAACTTTGCTGCCAGGAAAACAATTATATGGGTGGCTGGCACAAACCTTTGTATGACTGTGTCGAGTTTGTGACAACCTCTAGTTTCTTTTTCTGTATAATCAACAAGGGTTTTCTCAGGGTCCTCTGGTTTCCTGTTTACTGCTTAACACGTACAGACTAGCTGACTCTGAATTGGTCCTGTATTACTCAGCATGGTATGCGAGTGAATGAGTAGGCCATGTCTGTGTCGGAGGCTGATTCCTGCCTTGAGCTTGATTCTGACTCTGGCATCAGCCCCCATAACTTCTTCTTGGAATCAGTGATTTCATAAAATCAAAAAAATTCATAAAAAAAAGAAATATATTGTACTGACTATTTATAGGCTAATGAGAAATATGCAAGGTAATTAGTTGCAGAACCAGGAAATTGTCTTTGATGTGTACAATGCCTTTCCTTTTATCGCTGACCAATTTGTTAGGCATTTCAAATAGATTATCCAGGGCTTTTCCAAGGTCATAATAAGTTAGTAAATTGATATATTTAAAAAATAGTGATCAGAGGGCAGGCATCTTCTTCAATGTATCTCTGGCTTACATTACAATCTCTGCCTGTTTTACAAAAAACATCATTATTCCAATGGCAAAATATTGTAATCTACAATCAAATATAAGTATATATAAAAGTTGGGACACCAACTGGGTCATCCCATTTAATTGAAAATAAAAATCCAAGAAAAGAAAAGCCTCTTGGTGTTATACAGCCAACCCTTAGGTGAAATATACTGCATAAACAAAGGTATTCAGCTTTTAACCACACAAATAAGGGTCTTTTAAAAGGAGCTCTGTCTGGCGGGCCACTCTGATTGTAAAAGATGCCTTCTTACGGGCAGCTGGGCTTTTTATAGAGGACAAACTGGAAGGGACTGGGTGCTAAGTGCCTTCACTGGGTGGTTTCTCTGAGCTGTGGGTAGAAAATGATAAAACAATGTTAGCAACAGCACCCTATCTCACATACCTCGATCGAGCCCATGAGCTAGAACTCTGACGCACAAGTGACAGTGACTACTAACCTGTAGCACAAATCATTCTCATCAATAGGAAGAATACTGAAAGATTAAACAGCTTGTTGAATTGTGCAATAACAACTATCCATCCATCCATTATCAAACCTGCTATATCCTAACTACAGGGTCACGGGAGGTCTGCTAGAGCCAATCCCAGCCCACACAGGGCACAAGGCAGGAAACAAACCCCGGGCAGGGCGTCAGCCCACTGCAGGCAATAATAACTATCTGTCCCTCAATATCACAAAAAAGTAATTTAGGATTTTAGGAGACATGGAGAGTGTAGGGCACTTTAGGAGTACGTTTAGGTTTTGGAGGGCCTATATCAATGAAGATACCTAATGGTTCTTAATACTTTCATTGCCTCTTTTTTTCTGTCTAACATTGATTTTTGCTTAATTTTGTATTAATCTATTTTATATTTTAGATTTATGTTTAGTTATATTGTTAATCTAGCAAAATCTGTTGTGACTTGTACCACATAATGAAAAAAGGGCAAACACTCTCTATATGTATAAAAACCTGACCAGAACTGCACTAATCACCCTCGGAAACTGGCCTCACCCCAAGCAGCTTGACCCTAAACACAAAAGGCCCAAAACAGGACATGGTAAATTGAAAAACGTGTGGATTGTAAAGACAAGGCAAATGATCAGTCTCTATAAGTGAAGATTTTATTTCTAAAAAAACAAAAGTACAAAAAGGCAAAGCAGATAAATATAGCAAAAAGCTAACCTACACCAAGCGTTACTGTAATTCAGTAATCAGAAAATAAAACTCAAGCAAAAATCCTCAATAAATCAGAAAATCTAATTCAATACTCCTAGAAACATTCACTCCAATAATTTCCATTGAATCTTTGAAAGGCTAAACCACAACCTGAAAATAAAGGTTAAGGGCAGTGTTGAGACAACAACTCCAGAAATTATCGTAAGATGCAAGGAGCCCAGGAAATGTTACCTTAGGCAGGCACAGAATGAGTCGCAGGCAAAAGTCAGAACCAAACACATCATAAAAACCAGCAAATAAAACACAATGGCAAATCAAAAAAGAAGTCTGGAAGAGAAGAAAGCCAAAGACCAAAATAACACCTAGCATTAGGCCTACTTGATCTATAAACTAACTACTCTAGAAAGATTTCAGTAGAATTTTTGCACTAAGGGATGAAGCTACATTGCAGAGCCACTAAATTTATAACGGAACTCCCATAAATGTTGTTGCTGCTTGCAGTCATGCAACATATAACTTTGCATTGCATAAGCAAAAGAAGGAAATGAAAATGAAAAATTAAACATTATTCAAAACAAATAGAAAATAGCTTAAAATCCCACCAAATTAATTTTCCGTTATAAAAAGGCATGTAACACACAAGAAATATCTCTGATTTATGACAGGTGGTCCTTCAGCAGTAATGTAATGTTGACCCCTTATATTAGGGTTCTACCCACCGAACATAAGTAACATAAGGAAAGGCATATATACCTAATACATAATTACTAAATAATATTTAAAACAATAATTTACAAAAATACATATTAACAAAAACACTTAAAAGTAGTAAATTAAAAATAATGCAATTTTGTGTTCTGTATTTATATGGCTGGTGCCAATTTGTGACTGTCCTTTTATGGCTGCGGCCATATTGTGTACAGTTGCTATGCCATGTGACATGGAAATGTGGAATCAGATGTCTCTTCTGATCACATTCTTGTTGATTCTTGTAAAAAGAGGGACAAGCTGGGCCAGCTTTATCATTTAGGCAAACTAGAAAGTCACCTAGGACCGCAACATGTGGGCAGCTGATATATTTTTTTTAAACAATACAGACACTGACTTATGAACATTTTGACTTACTGCATTTTATTTACTTATTGTATTTTCATGGTCTAACAATGCTATTTTTCTGAGACAATCCTGTAAACAGATGTTGGTATAAGTAATAAAATATCCCCCTTGACATTTTGAAAATTCACTGTTTTGTATCTAAAAACTTCTAATTTTGTTCTCCCCACTCCTGGCTCCTCTCAAGGGTTTTTTGTACTGGTCTAGAATTGAGGATTTCACTCAAAGCAAAGATGTTTGGGGGTTGCACCATTTATGGCTTCACCAAGGGCAGTAGAAATGCTAGAGCCACTAGAAGAATGAAAAGAGACCAAGATTCAAAAGGAGAGACTGAAAATTAGTCGATAAATGATAAGCTCTATTGTATTATATGGAAAAAATGGAAGGTACCTTCCTCGGCAGATGGGTCACATTCCTTAGATTAGCTAAACCCAATGAGGTGGTCTGGGATTTGTTTTGTCTTATTATTTATTTTTGTGATATTCCCTTCTTTTTGTTGTCTTTTTTGCAAATAGAACATCTTTTTGAGTTCTTTGGCCTTCCTGGCATTTAATTTAGTTCAAGAAAACCTCCATCATGTACGTACAATCTAATTGCATTGTTTAGTAAGTTATGTCCTCTGTAACATTGTGTAATGTTGTCCCACCATTTATTTAAGTTTCTGCACCAAATAGGCAAACAACAGATGGTTTTTATTGTACTTCATGGAATAATGGAAGTAAATTGAATTCAAATGAATTTGCTTCTGTGCTGAAGCACATGAGTAGACAAGACAAAGATTTTATAAAAAAGTCATCTAAGGTACACGTCTTAATGTCCACAGCAACTGCCTAAATTGAAAGCAAATATGTTGTGCTTAATGTCCAAATAATTTTAAAAGTGGCCACTGTATATAATTATAGTGTTGGTAATTACAGTATTTCTCTTTGTTACTATTTTCTGTGAAGTAGCATTCTTTAGAGAGTGCTGTTGTGTTCAGAATACATGATGCAAATGTTGTGTTGCCTTTCTAATTGTAATCTGCTTCACTACTGTTTTCTCCTTAATAGCGCTCTTCCTCAAACGTTCCTCACTGCATGTCTTAAAGTGCAGTTAGTGTTTGAGATCTTAATTGAAATACCATCCTGTTTTATAAAGTACAGTTTGAAGGTTTTAATTAACTATGATGATACAAGCTGCCATTGATCCATGCTAGACTGAACTTGATTTTGCTCCAGTGCAGTCTGTGCTCATTTCTTTTAATCAGCATTAACTCTGATTCTGTTTCCTACAATTTGAAAGATTCTCTTCTGTTGATTAAAGCTGATTACTTTTTAAAAATGGTCATTTTTAACTGTTTAAAAATGGTATTTTGTGTGCGGTCTTTTGCTTTAGAAAACTTGTAATTGGCAACATTTATGGTCAGAGAAAATGTATATTAAGGACAAAATGTTGTACCTTTGAGTAGACAGCACTTACATAAAACTCTTCTTGACAAAGGTAGTATCCTGAACCCAAAATGTTTTATATACATGATCACACCCACACACATATACATATACATTATGTAGTGGCCACTTTATTAGTTATAGCTACAACATAGAGTACACTTTATTAGGTGCAGCTACAGCGTCTAGTACAGAGGTTCTTAACCTGAGGTCTGTGGACCCTTAGGGGGGCCATGGATGGGTTTCAGGGGGTCCGTGAGGGTCAGATAAAAATGAACATTTAAATTCACTAAACAGCCTGATACGGCTGATTTAGAGTAGATGTAGAAGTAGTAGTAGAAATGGTAGTAGAAAACATAATAGTAGTAGATCTGTTTTAATTCACACAAGACGATTGTATTTCATAATTATCATGGGTGGCCATTACTTTTTGCTTTTTGTTTACTTTAAAGTTTAATAATACTTTGTGTATGTCATAGACAGTATGTATGAGATAATCAAATCTTGATAAATAAAATACATTATATTCATTGCATGCAAAGTTTTGTTTATGTGAATATTTCTGGGGAAGGTGGTCCATAGCGTTCATCAAATTCTTAAAGGGGTCCGTAACTCAAAAAAGGTTAAGAATCACTGGTCTAGTATCACATATAAACCCTTTTCTGTCCTCCAGGACAGCCTGTCTTATTGAAGCTGGGCTCAAAAAAAGTTTTTCTAAACCTTCCTTACAGATTTTGCTCCATATTTTTGGCTATAGATTCTGTGAATCTAACATTCCACCTCACCACAAATGTGTTGTTTTGCACTGAAATCTGGAGATTGAGCAGACCATTCCGGTAAAGTGATGTCAATGTCACATTAGTGGAACCAGTTGAGATGATATTCACTTTTTGACATGGTACATTATCTTGAAGGAAATCTACATATGAAAAAGAGAATACTGTGGCCATAAAGGAAAATACATGGACAATAACAATGCTTTGATAGACTAAAGAATCTTAGTTATTAAGAGGCCAAATATGTTACAAGAAATCCTCTTCCAAATATTACACTTCCACTATAGCAGCCTGCACCATTGCCATATGTTAGGGTGGCAATATGGATTCATGCTGTCACTTCCAAAACTGAGATTCATTAGACAAGATGCATTTTTCCAGTCAACAGGCTTTGGCAATCATGCTCCCAATGTAGCCTCAACCTTCTGTTTTTAGCTGACGGGTCTCTTTGGCTGCTATAGATGATCTAATTGAAGGTACAAGGTGCTCCAAGATGCCATTCTGCACTCCACATTTGTAAAGAGCTCTTACTTGTGTATTTGTGATCTTGTTTGCTTGAATGAATCTATAGATTGTCTTCTTGTCACACTCATTAACAAAGTGTTTTCACCCACAAAACTGACACTCACTGGATGATATTTGCTTATCTCGTGTACTCTATAAACTCTGCAGACTGTAGCGTGTGAAAATTCCAGGAGAGCTTCTTTTTCTGACACGGCGTAACCTCAACAGCTGAAAATAACAATCATACCATAGCCAAAGTTTCGTGGATCTCATCCCAATGTTCGGTTGAACAACCATTAAAGTTTTTGATCTTATCTGCATAGGCTGTATATTAAGCTGCAGTCAAGTGATTACCTGTCTAGAAGGACATTTGCATTATTTAGCAGGCATGCCTTATAAAGTTATATGCATATGTATATATATTGTAAGATAAGCGCTATATAGCGCCTGACTCGACACAGATTGGACACGGGAGGCACGTGTAAAATAAAAAGATATTTCTCTTCAGCTGGAGTGCACGTCTTCCCCGTAATTCCCCCAGCCACAACACAGTCCCAAACACCAGTAACCACCAGTACAGCACAAGCACCTTTCACTTCCTTGGCACTACCACTCCTCCCTAGTAATCTTGTCTTCCTCCACCCGACTCTAGCCCATAAGTGGTGGTTGCTGGCTCCCTTTTATAGGTCACCTGGAAGTGCTCCAGGTGTTTAATCACCAAGATCCAGCGGCACTTCCAGGTGTGACAAATCTATTGCCCACACGGGCTCAGGAGTCCCAAACACAGCACCCCCTAGCAGTACCTGCAGGACCCAACAGGGCTGCACCCAACTCCAATTCCCAGGGAGCCCTGAGGGAAACCGAGGCACAGGGGTGCGGCCATCTAGCGTCCAGGGGGAGGTATTGCACTGTCCAGGGCTGCTCCCCCGAATGTAATGTGCAGGAGCGTCCCGGCTGGGCACGGACGCCAGCTGGCTGCCACAATACACAATTTACAGGATATACCTTCACTGATACAGGTTATGAGCTTCAGTTAATCAAACTCCCTCGTAGCTTGAGTATTTCTGTAAGTGCTGATCTCCTGGGATTTTCATACACAATAGTCTCAACATTTTATTCACAATAGTGTAAAAAAAAAAACATCTAGTGAGTGGTAGTTCTGTGGATGGAAACGCCTGGTTGATGAGAGAGGTCAGCAAATACTGGCCAGACTGTTGTGAACTGACAGAAATGCTACAGTAACTCAGGTAATTGATTTGTACAATTGTAGTAAGCAGAAAAGCAACTCAAAATTCACAGCATCTCAAACCTTGAGGCTGATAGGGACAGAAGATCACTTTGGGTTCAACTCCTGTCAGCCAAGAACAGAAAGCTGAGGCTGTAGTCAGCACAGGTTCACCCAAACTGTGCAGTTGAAGACTGGAAAAAATATATAGCCTGGTCTGATAAATGCTGATTTCTGCTGAGGCACAAAGATGGTAGGGTCAAAATTTGGCACCAAAAACATAAATCTATGCACCCAACCTGCCTTGTGTCAAATGTTCTGGCTGGTGGTAGTGATGGTATAATGGTCTGAGGAATGATTTCTTGGAACACTTTTGGCCCATTAATACCAATCAGTCATCACTTGAATTCCACAGCCTGTTTGAGTATTATTCCTGACCATGTATATCTCATTCTTCCAGCATGATAATGCAACATGTAACAAAGTAAAAGTTGTCTCAGTGAATCTGAATCCAGTAGAACACCTTTGGGCTGTGACAGAACAGATATGTCGCATGAATGTGCAGCTGACAAACTGTGTGATGAAATCATGTTAACATGGAATAGATTCTCAAAGGAATGTTTCCACCATTTTGTGGAATCCATGCCATGGATAATTAATTCTGCTTTGAGAGCAAAAGGAAGCCCTACCCAGTATACTGTAAGTATAGAGCTTCTAATAATTTGCTTGGTGAGTGTATAATAAATAAATGCTTCTCATATTCCATTATTGGTTATTTCAGGAAAAAAATAACAAGGTGGTGTACTGTATGTTGAAGCCTTCCTATGACAAGCAAGAATACACTCAATTCCAGTGTCACCTTACTTGACGCTTGATCGAGTATCGCTCCTCTCTTAATTTAGGAAGTTCATTACTCATTTTGCCAAGCCTACGGTCAGTATAAATCAGCCATATTTGCACTGCTGCTGGACACAGGAATCGGAGACAAATCTGCGTGTGTGTTTTATTTTTTTATCTTTCAGATTTTAGATGGCAGATGTAAGAAGGTTCCATATGAATTTATTTTCCTGCTATGAAAACAAAAGACAGGCTGAGAGGAACACGAGGTATGAATTTGTGCAAGATCAAGCAGCATGCAACTGAAGACAGCAGTGACATATTTACACACTGCTTGTTTGGTGACATTTCAAATACACATTGAAAACCACAACAAAGAATTTCAAGATTTTTGAACAACTCCAGCCATGCTGAACCTGTTTATTTTGATATGTATACAATCAGACCACAGTGGTTTTGGTCAACATGTAGGATTGGTTTTTGTGTTCTGTCATTTCCAGTATGGTTTTGGGTTACTTCCCACATACTTCCAGGATGCAAGCTCTTTATTGGTGGTCTTCCACATCTTGTAACTCCTAAAGGTGGCTGTATTTGGGGTGGCTGGATTGTGTCCTACGTGACTTTCTTGGGCACATGTATATAGCTGTGTAATTTACAGCATATTGTGGAAGCATGAGGAGGTGTCTGCTGCATTACTTAGGTGGCGGTCAATCAGTTCTTGCTGTGTATGCTTATCAATAATCCAAACAGTCCATAATCACCATAGAACTTGAGTAAGTATGTTAATATATTTATGTTTGTGCTTAGGGTGTGCTGAAATTACTGAGCTGTTGATAGGAATTAATGTGTGACAGGCAATTGCACCATGCTGTTGGGCACCTGTTGTTAGGAAATGCGATGGTTGTTATGGGCATGTCCTCGGAGGTCATGACCTGAGTACTCTGGCACAATGGATATAAAAGATCTTCCTGGAAAATCTTTCCCTATCCAAGCTGCGATTAAGAAAAATAAATATTCTGTTGCTTCCTAAAATTGTTTCTGCCTTATTTGTTTGTGTATTGACCTTTAACCAGGAAAAAACAGACCTTTGGAAGTACCCATGCCGTGCTGTCTAGGCAGACTGTGCCTACATGAAAAGGTAGTTGACTTTATCTTCTTAACATCTCATTCTTTCTTTTTTAATTTAGCAGACATGAATACAAGGTCTAGAAGCATTAAATGTGTTTCTGATTCAACTACATTGACATTAATGGTACAGATTCCTAAAATTACAAAAATAAAAGGTAAAATCAAAGGTCTGTTGGCCTTGCCACTGCATTCAGCATGAGTGCCTACCTAAATTCTCTAGCTTCTAATTGTTAAGATTTTATTCAAGAGTGCAAGAGTGTAATGAACACACAGTGGGCACAAGGATTGTAGTGAGCTGGAATGACCATCAGATGACCAGAATGTTGAGCAGATACAGTCAAAGGGAACACATGAGTCAAAAGACAGGAGACTGAACAATAATATGCAACTAAAATCAGAGAGATAAGAGTCAATGTGAAATAGGGATCAAAGTTCAAAATTAAAAAAAACAAAAGTTGGTGTTAGGACCTTCTTAGATTTGAAAGTAAGTAACATTAAAAAAGCTGAGGCAATACACCCACTGAGGGAAACATAACAATTTTTTATGCATAACGTGTAGTAACATCAAAGACGCATCATTTAAACAAGAAAAATCAAGACATAATAAAAATCAATGTTTATATTTCATTGCAAAATACAAAATAAATGCAAAAAATAGATTCTGCCCAATGACAAGTCATGTAATGGGGACATCATTTATTTATTGATGTTACTGGATTTTAAGCACTGCCCAATGGCTGAACCCTTGCTGGTTAGTGGTGAGCATGTGAACAATTCACTTGATTTATGAAATTACCCAGTAAGCAGTGCGGCAGTTAACAAGTACCAGCTGGTGTCAAGTGGGTATGAAAGGAAGGGTGGGTAAGTGCTAATAAGAGACAGAAATGAAGCAGAATCGAAACACAAAGATGAACCAGTGATATGAGAGTAAAGAAGGGCGACTGATTGACAGAATAACAATTTGTAAGATGAATACCTAGTCAAGAGGACAGGATGGGTAGCATTGGCTCTGCTGAGGTACAGGATGGAGCAGGACTGATTGCTGGTGTGGAAGATCTGAGGTCTAGCTTTATTTGAGTCTGCTGAATTGTAGAGAGCAGAGGAGAATGAGAAGTGGTTGCAAGAACCTTGTGCAGAATAGAGGATCAAGAGCTTAGCAACATCGTTATAGAGGACAAACAGTCAAGGGATCTTCAGGCATCGATGGATTTGACAGATCAGGATGGAGGTGGACTATTACTGAAGGATTTATTTCTTTGTCCTGGTAAAGAAAATAACATACAACGTGGGCAGGTTTTTTTTTAGGGTTTTCAAAGTTATTTATTGGGTATTATTTTGTACTCCTGAAGACATTGGTTTTATGGGCATGCTTTTTAAAGAAGATGTATTTATTGAATAACTGCTTGCACTCTATGTACTTTAATTCTTTGTTTTGAATATACTCTGCACACTTTTGCACAACAAAGTCATGTCTGCCCCTCACTTGCCCAGGTCCATCTTGGTCATGAACTACTAGATGTTCCAACACAGGTTGGTGCCTATGACTGCAGGCATCAGGGAATTGGTTGCTCATATAAAAACCCAAAATACATTCATAAAGATGTGCAAATATTAGAGAGAGATGCAGACATATTTAAATGAACAATTAAAAAATTGTCAGATTAGTGGGGGTTAGAAATGAAAGTCAGGATAACCAAATCACCAAAGTTAAAATAATCACTAGAAATCATTGTCAAATAAATACAACTATTTGTCCCTAAATATTTTTAAAATTTAAAAAAAAAGTCAACAACCAAAATAGCTGCAGTGTAATGACATCGCATAATGTGTAACATTCAAATCATGTGACCAACAACAGACATTGTCAATAAAAACAAAGAAAATTCACAAAATCGACACACAATATGATGGTGACAACAGGAAAAACAAAAGGGTTGCAATAATGCACAAATTTAATGCTAAAAATATCTTTTTTTTTTTTTTTTGGAAAATGTATACATTTCCATAATTTTTCAAACATTAATGAGCATAACACATAACCATGCTGGAAAATGGCTGAAAAAACAAATTTTCAAGGGAAAAAATCAAATGAAATTTGATGGAGCATAACTTTATCAATTAGGATCACATAACCTGAGAATCTGAACCATGTCAACCAGCCTTCTTTCATGAGAAAAATAATCTCCATTATGTGACTCACGTGGTCACACCCCCTACATTCCATGACATGTCACCACTATATGGGAATTTCCAGACAAACAAAATAACAGGAAAAAAGATCACCAATAAAATTACAATGCAAGCAAGCCACAGAACCTGACTTTGCATTCCTCTTATCTAACCTGTCTGCTCATCTTTCCCCATGAAAGTAGGACCTCCTTGGCATTTGCAGAATGTGGCCTATAATACTGCACTTGTATGTCAAGAGGTCTGGTACATTTTTTGTTTGTGAATTTACCCAAATGCCTTGAGATTATCATACAGCACAGCTTCCTGCTAGTACAGCCAGTCACTTCAGCACTGACCAAGCAAGCTGAGCTGTCCATTTCATTAACTGGAATCCATCTTCTTATTGCTGTCACTTTAGATCTCCAAGCTCTAGAATGTCTCTCTTTACAAGTGGGCATACTGAATTGAGAGTGAATATCCATCGTGGACAAGATTAAGCTTACAGCGGCCTAATATATAAGAGGTCTCATTCTAAATATTAAAGAGCCACAGGGAATCCATCTCTTTTTTATCTGACTAAAAACCCATTGTTTTAACATGGCTTTCTCATAGCTTCATTTTAGTATAAACCTGATATTCTGTATATGCATTTAATTATCATTTTTTTTGCACGGTTCCAAAATCCACACTAACCCCTACTTTCTCTGCTGTTCTCTTTTTCCAGTTTTCTGTGGTTGCCACCACCACCTGATCAAAGCACCGTGCTGTGCCTACATTGATGGACTGAAGGCCTTATGTCCACATGCCCATCATCATCTAATTCTTCCATGTGAAGCCTGAAAACCATGAGGACTAATTGAGGTCATTAATGTTAGGTAGAATGCCCAGAGGGGGCTGGGTGGTCTCATGGCTTTGGAACCCCTGCAAATTTTGTGTTTATCTCCAGCCCTCTTGAATTTTTTTTTTTTGTTTGTTTTTTCTGTCCTCCCTGGCCACCGGACCTTACTTTTATTCTTTGTTAATTAGTATTGCCTAATTTTTATATTTTTTCTTTTTTCTTTCTTCATCTTGTAAAGCACTTTGAGATACATCATTTGTATGCAAATATGGTATATAAAAAAAATATTGCAAGATACAAGTTCATACTTCTTTCATAGCTTTACTGACATTTCAGCATATTTTATTGTCCTAGTCAAAATTAGAACATTCTAACCACACAAGAACAAATTGTTCCACTTAATTGCTGGAGATCACGCTGGAAAATGATTGTCTGGAAAATCCATTGATTATACCCAGTATAAGACCCAGTTCAGGGTCTTGCGGGCCATGAGGTTATCACAGCAGCATTAGGCGCAAAGCAAGAAATAACCCTGCCTTTCCTGCCAGTAGTGTTGATCCATGAAGTTCACCAAAATATTTTTGTGCTGAATTTGCTGGGTTTACTGAATTTCACTGAATTTTTCCCTGAAAATTCACCATGTGGCTTGTTTAGACAATTTCTTTTCCCGACCATCAATGATACTTTATGAGGCCAGTGTGACATCACAGAGCTTTAGCAGCCATGTTGGGTGGGGGTGTCACTACCCCATCTGTGCACCCTGCTTGATTTGCGTTGTTCCTGCAGAGAACTTACAAGCATGGGTACTGTAAGTGTACTCTACCTTACTCTTTACTATGTTGCCTAATTTGTTTTGCACATCCATGTCTAATTGGTACTTCCTCATGTGTTTTTTAAAAATACATAGTATTTTAATTTAAGGGGTATGCTAGCTGGCTGTAATGAGAATATTATGAAAATTAGTTGCTCTACCCTTATAAGATATGTTGAAATCTAATGAATCAATGGAGACCTCACAGTATTCAGCATAAATGTTTGCAATAAACCATCAATTTGAATATATTTTGTAATGCATGTAGTAATATGATGCATTGCATTTTTCATTCTAACAGATGGCACATCACAAATATTAACACTGCTTTTGCAAATCCTGTGTCAAATGGCATATAACAGAGACATAGCAACTAGACCCCTGCCCACAGTTAGAGACACAAATAGGCACTTGTCCTTTTATTAAGGTGTATACTTCTCTATTCTCCATAGATTCATTGTACATTGTGTCTTCACTACTGGATTGAGCGTGTTTTGCTCCTCACTCAGTTTGAGTAATGGCAGTGACAGTTCTGTAAGTATATAATGCTGATCTCTTGCATTACAGGAAGTTCGGGAGACACAGAGATAGATAAAGGACTTTGAATACTGTGAAGTTTGAGTATAATTTTTTTTTTCAGGGAGGCATAGTGGGGCAGTTTTTAGAAGTGCTGCCAAACAGCTCAGGTCGCATTTTGGCCACATTGGCCCACAATAGTTGGCAGTCTTCTCTAGTCCAGCGTTTCTCAACCTTTAAGTATTTGCAACCCGAGTTTTCATAACAGTTTTAATCGCCCCCCCCCCCATAATGTTTTTTTGAAACTCTAATAAAATCCATCCATCCATTTTCTAACCCACTGAATCCGAATACAGGGTCACGGGGGTCTGCTGGAGCCAATCCCAGCCAACACAGGGCACAAGGCAGGAACCAATCCTGGGCAGGGTGCCAACCCACCACAGGACACACACAAACACACCCACACACCAAGCACACACTAGGGACAGTTGAGAATCGCCAATCCACCTAACCTGCATGTCTCCCTAATAAAATTTATTCTTTTATACATTTATCTAACTCTATATTTATTTTTCTAGTATTAGAATGTAGTTTAAGTTCATTTGTTTTGGTTTCAATAGATGTATTTTTCATATTTTCGATTCTTGTTTTTTTCGAGTCTTGTTCTTGTTTTCGCACCCTCTTTTTTGTTACTTCAGGTTGAGAACCGCCTCGCTAGTCTTCAGGGACACATAAAATGCCATTGCACACTGCGTCTTATGATCCACTCAAATCTAGTTCAGTGTTTCTTTCCTTATTGACTTGACATGCATTTCACTGAGTTTGATGACGTTCCCAAACATTTTTACTGAACTCAAGTAAAAGTGAATTCAGCTCGATTTGTTCATCAATCACCAGTGGCCCGTCCATCACTGCACAGATTCAAGCACACATCCACACACACACTCTCACACAGGACCAATTTACCTATCATGTACATCTGTAGAAAAGATGCAGACTTCACACAGTAGAGTGGCCAGTAGATTTCACAGTAAGATCAACTCGGCTCAGGATTCTAATCTAGTCTTATGAAACTGTGAGTACCAGATACTGCACCACTTTGCCACCCTGTTTGGAAAATGCAAACATAAAAAACTTAGTGAGAGCTCCATTGACCCTTAGTCAATACATTTTAGAACACAGACACTTCAGGGCATTCATTTCTGGTTGGATTATATAATTTGAGTTGAGATCCACTGTCCAGTTTATATTCTTTTTCCTATAAATTACCAGAGACCCCCCTCACAACAACCACCTGGCAGCTGTAGCTGTACTTATTTGGATTACAGCTTAGCATAAAGATGAAATCACAAAATAAAAGACAGTCATGTGAAATTGCCCCTAAAAAGGTTAATGTTTCACTATACAAAGTTGGCTTCATGGGTAGATGCTACTGTGGAGCCAGTCGTAATTTTAATAAATTGGCCTTATTTTTTTTTAAAGTACTTGTTGTGGGTGATTTGAGATTTAAGATACACTATGCCAGCTGGGAAACAGTGCAATAGAATGGGAAACCAAATCATCAGTTTTTCCATAATTACTTCATTGAAATCTTAACTCTTTAATCATCTTGAAGTTCTGAGTGACTTTACTTTTCCAGGGTTGACAAAGCAATTAGAAATGTGGAATAGTTATTATCTAAAATAGTTTATAAATAATTACTGACCTACCATATAGAAAAGATGCTTTTAGCAAGTTGTTTTTTTTCAGAATCCTAACATACAGTAAAGTGTGGTTTTAGTCATACTTTTGAAGTACAAAGGATTTTAAGCATTGTTCCACCCATAACCAATATTTGCTTTATATATCCCCTTAAAAACAAAAGAACTTTCTTGAAGTAGCCTACTAGAGCAGTTTAGAGTAGCAAATGTTTAAACCGCATAAAGGATTAGAAAACCTTTTTGTTTTAAAAGTGACTAGAACACACACAAGAGAAAACTATTTTCAGGGCAAGAGGTGGTATGAGGTCTTATCTAAATTATTATTATTGTTTTAATTAATATTATTATTATTCATCTGGAAGGCACTTTTTACCCTAGGTACATTACATCATCAAGATACAGTTCACTTGTTTAGAGAGGCCCCGTTGGCTTTGATAGTTCAATCAAGGCTAAAAAATTAATAATGTTAGTATAGTACAGTCTCCTTAATGGTGCTGCTGAGGCTGTTCATATTATTTTTTAAATGTCTAAGAACATTCCATTGGCTGTGACTAGTTTGTAAGGCTCATGTCCTTAGTATCCTAGATGTCACTCAAATTAGATTCTCTGATCTTGAAAGGACATGGATATTAAAAGAACAATGATGTAACTCCGACAGGCAAGTCAGAGGTTTTCTTTCTTTTTAATTTTCTTTCTTTTTAGTCATTCTGGTATGTGTGCACATTTTAAAGAGCTTCTGTAAAAAAGTAAAATTCCCCCAGGGACAAATAAAGTTCTATCTATCTATCTATCTATCTATCTATCTATCTATCTATCTATCTATCTATCTATCTATCTATCTATCTATCTATCTATCTATCTATGTATATCTACTGTATATCTATATCTATATATATATATTTATATCTCCTTTGGGGTGCGAGCAGCTGTTGCTGGGGGTGCCAGAATCCATCGAGGAAGAAAAATTTAAAACATTATTTGTACAAAATCTTAATTTATTTATCCATTCCTAAATAATTAAATGGGCAGGTTATTTCATATCAGTGCAATACGCTGCTTGCTAAAACGGATGACTCCTGCTCTTACATGCACTTAGTGCTACGTAGGTATTATGAACTATCGTATCTGTTCAAGTTCTATTTAAATTTTAAATATAAGTAATTTTTATTTAGTCGACAGAAATAGGTTTAGTAGGAATGTAAGGTAAATTTAGTCATCATTGCATACATTTTTCTTCACCATACAAATTTAAAGACTAAATTCAACTTCCATTCCTACCAGAGATATTTCTGGCGACTAAACAGAACCTACTTATATCCAAATTCGAGCTATTGAGCTGTCGCCTGCCTGCCTGAAAAAGTCACCCGCACTTTGCTCTTACTTTTTTACCGTTCATTTAATCATGGCTAGTTGCGGAAAAATTATAGAATGGAAGGAGGATTATAGTGAGTATGGCTTTACCAAAACAATTATTGATGGCGAATAAAGTATCCATTATTCATAAAACTTCAATTGGTGATCTGTTTTTATGCGTTAACCTCATATTTTTTCATACTTCTTCTCAAACCAAGGGGGTGTGAGGGTAAAATGAATTTTCATTTTACTTTATCTTATTTAATAGTGTAAAACTACTTTGTGAAAATCATTTGAATTAAATATCCAGAGTTGGATTCTTCCTTGGGGCTGACACAGTCAACATATTTTTTTGCTCCTTGAGACCTTAAATTCAAGTTTAGCGCTGGTATATCTTACTTGTGCTCTCTGTGACCTCCAAATGTGATATATCACCCCCAAATACACTCCAAGATCTACAAAGGCTCTCTGGGATCTAACATTCACATACAAAATTTATTTTTACATTTTTTATTTTTAATCTGTTTTTTGATTGGCCGACGTGAAAAAGAAGTGTGGCAAAAACACTGGAAATTCACAAATGGAAGTAAAATGTCAGCTCAGTGAAGTTAAAAAAATCTAAACATAATTCTTGTGCATTTGGATATAGATGCTGATACTGAGATTAAGTGAAAAGGAATGGGAGTGATGCAGTGGGGACAAAGATGCATCTGATGAGGTTGAGAAGATCGAAAACTCACATACTAGTGTGCTAGTAGTAAAACAATTTATGATTGCAAGATATCCAAGTAAAATACTAATGTATATGTGCATGTAAACTGTACTGATTTCATGCATTTATTGTACTAAGTTCACTAGGCAGCAGCAGCATTTAAATACAAGTGGAATCAGGAGAAGGATCAGGTTTTATTAACAGGCAAAGTGCAATATCAAGAAGACAATACTCTTATCAACAAGCCCAAGAGAAGAAACCAAAATAGTAAATCAAGGAATGTAGCAGGGGAGTCAATAACCAAAATAATTTTACGTAACCAGACCCAAAATATACGATAAAATTTGTAGTCAATTAACGAAAGAGTGAAATACTAATAAGAACACCACTCATTTCTTTGTTGTATCAACACACTTAGGCAAACCTGGTCTGTATGCAATAGGACAGCAAGGCAAGAGTTTTTCTCAGTCACGAATACAGAATATGTCAATAGCAAACTTTTAACTTGTTGCACTGATGATGCAAAAGTCTTAATCTCTTTGATGACCCCTGCCATCTGGGATCTGTGTCATGGCAGTGGGATTCCTGAGTCAACGGAGTCCACATACAAACAAGCCGCTGGAAATTGAAAAAAAAATTCAACAACTGTAAATAATAAACAGAAAAGCAAATATCAAAATTGAATTGTCTATCCTTCAATACCTAAAAGAAACAAAATATATCTGAGAAAAATATGTTTAAGGCTTCTACAAAAATTAATATGGAATCACCTCACCACAAAACCAGGTGCATAAAGCTGACCTTTATACCATTGACCTGGTAATGTCGTACAGTGCACACTTTCTATTGAACTGACTAATAACTTTTTAGCAACCATTAAAAAAAATGCACAAACGTTATTAAAAACATAACACACAAGGAAATGCACCCATTGTGTTATATGGCCCCCAAAACAAGACCTTGGTTATTTTTAACAGCAGAGGATTAACCGAAAGAAATTAAAATACACAAAACTCTGATCACAATGTTAGGATAATGTAATTCAACATTAACAACGCTTCTCTGTTGGTGCAACATATTCTGCTCCTGGCCAGTCACTGTGAGCTCTGACACCTCAAGATGTGCACATTAGGTACTGTGTGTCCTGTATGCTCATGTTGTTGAAGTAATAATGATCTGCTCAGAACCTTTTATGGTAAAGGGCAAAATGTAAAACTATTTTGTCTGAGCCAATGGGACCCAATTTCACCCTATTTTGCAGTTGAGCAGGGTAGCTATCTCCCTTGGCATTTGGAGTATATTGTAAGGTTGAGGAACATTACAAAGATCACTGCAGGACTGGGCTGATTTCTGAACTGAACATCAACTTAATACAGTTTTATCAATAGGATGATCATATTAATTTTGCTTCCTCTTCCCAATCCTTCTACGTTTTCTTATCATTTAAATTCTGGCCCAATATACTGTAAATATTGTGAGAACGGCTTTGAAAACATAGATTGCTGGTTAAATTCTACCATAATGAAGTTATTTTGGGAATGTGGCTTTATAATGTGTGGACTGTCAAGCACATGATTGTGAGTCCAGTTCCTACTAGTGACTTACTGTGTGGCCATGAGCAACTTAATCTTCCTTAGAGCCAATAAGAGAAACATGGAAACAACTGAAATTTATGAATTAAAGATGTGCTCTACCCAAAAATAATATTTTTAAATATGTTAATTGTTTTGATGGCCCAGAAAAAAATTAATGTTATTTTTACATGGAGAAAAGATATATAAAAATGTTTATAATGTAATGCAAGCCAATGGAGACCAGTGTTGTGCCATGGCAAATATGTGAAAAACATCCATGGAAAAATAAAACATTCTCACATTACTCATGTAGCATAATCCACATGCCAGTTAACCAGCTGTTTACTCACCACATGCAACTTTTAGTAAAATATCTTATATATAAACGTCTACATGTGGAAGAGTGTGTTTCTGTCTGGGCCGGAAGTGAGAGATGGAGTCGGGGTAAAGGCTCTACTTCCGAGGAAACAGAAAACTCGCTTAACTGCTAATAACACAAGTGAGGCCAGCACTTCGGCAAAACGAAACCTCAGAAGAAAGACAAAGTCACTTAGCCGCTAACATCGCAAAAACGTTATCCCTTTTACTTTTCCTCCTGCCGCTAATGCAAACACTATTGCAAGCACGTCTGCAAAACGAATCCTCCTAGGAGAGAGATGCCCAGAGCAGTTTGTTTCAATTACCTGACATCTCTACATTTACATTTTTTTTTTCTGTATTTCAATAGTTTCTCATACCGGGGCTTGCACAGCTAGTTGTTAAATAAATTCCTCAGGAATAAAACAGTGCACATCATAAACAGGAAAATCAAGTCAGATAGGACTGATGTTTTAAACTGGAACTAGGACTCTTAACCAATGAATGAAGGGGAAAGGTGGATTAGGCAATATCTGAAAAAAACTTCTGAGTGGAAGATTCATTTAAGAGTTTTAGCATGGTATATAAAATGTATCTTTTTCTGCTTGAGATTTACTTTAGTATTTGCAGATGCAAATATTTTTTAATTATTTTTTGATTTATTGGCCCCTCCAAGAATATGTCTGTAAGTGAGTGTGTTTAAGTTTGCATTGTAAAGGTCTATGACCCCATCTAATGTTGGTTTCTGTCTTGTATTCAGTATTGCTGGCACAAGTACTGGCCTTTGTGATTTTCAGCAGCTTTGAAGATGAATAGATACTTACACATCTTGACTTTCTGATGCGTTACCATTTACCTGTTTCATACTCCATTTTGTTACATGCATGTGAAGAGCCTTGTACTATATAAAATTGACTGATTGATCTGATTCAGGTCAGTTAGGTTTGCTATAAATCAATGTAGTAATGCTAGCCACCTGTAGTGTAGAATACTTTGGCTGCAATATTTACAGTGTAAAGAGAACATACTTTTATTCAAATGACAATCAGCTCTTTTTGTTTTCTTGCACTGGGATCATTAATTATGAGTCTTCTGAATGGTGTTTAACCTGGCTGCCTGTCTCTGAAGATTCTGTGAAGTCTTTTGTCACGTCAACTGTACTTTAGACCAGTTTTAACAAAGCTATTACCAAGACCTCAAAAGTGAAAAAATGAAAAAGCGCTAAATACCTAGCCAACATATTAAGTCACCAAGGTTGACCTCATCTCACAGTTGGAATATTCCAGACATCACATCTCTGCAATTGAAAAAGAAAAGAAAAAGCATAAGAAATGTGTTGTGGTCTGAGCTTTAAAATGCTGTGAGATTTGACACCAATCCTAAAGAAGGTTTTTTTTTATGAAGGACAGGTGTTGCTGGATAAGAACAGAATAAAATAACAGAAATTTAATTAAGCATTTTTCTAGGGCTAAGTCCTTTGTGGTCTATGCCTATTTTTGAGATAAGATGCAGGTCACAAGTTTTATTTGATGGTTTTGATTTTTATTTTAATTGTATTTATTTATTTTTGAATAAATAAATGCTATTATATAGCATTTAGCACTGGAGAAGTTTTAGAGTACTATTAAGTATAACTTTAAACACTTTATTTTAGTTCTAATTATTGTCAAACTGCATGCAGTGATAAAGCTATATGCATTTCCAGACGCCACCAACTTACCTGGAGACATTTTCACACTCATAGTTCATTAACTTTTTGCTGAATAAGGACATGATTACAAGTAGCTGCTTTTTTAGTTTGGTTTCATTTCACAAAGCAAACTTTCAAGTGAACCAGAAGTGCCAATGAACACTCTGTGGGCATACCATAGACTTGTTACTTTGGGCAAAAATGATTATGGAAAAACTCATTATGAAAGGTTGACAAGAATTGCACTTGTGCACCACCGCGTCTCTAAAAGCTAAGTGGGTTATTTACCAAAAAGAACTTAAAGAAGAATGCCTATCTAAAAACTAGAAGATTACATGAAAATGATGCGTTCCTTTGCAGGCTACAGAAAGGGCACATTTCATCTAGGTGACTGTACAAGCTCATTTGGGGGCATGTGGTGATGTGCTTCAGTTTACTTTAGACAATGAACATATCAGGTAACTTTAATTTTACTGTGTGGATTTGCATATTTACTCTCAAGTAGTCTGATATATGAACATTGCCTCTAGTCAGTTTCTGTGAAATTCCTTTAGGACGTGGCAAAGTAGAGAATTAAACCAAAACTGAGTGCCATTATGAACAAAGCTACACATCCTTTCTCTGACGCACCAGCACAGAGGGGTTTCAGCCAATAAATTATACAGCAGAAGTGTGTCAACAAACCATATTGGGGCTCCTTTTTACCAAAGACAATACATCTGCACAATACCTCACTGTGACTGTGACTGCCATTTCAAACGTTTCTTTGTTTTTAATTTTCTTGCTGTATGCTCAGACCAAAATGAGTGCGTATATTTATTTATTTAGTTAGTTACCTGTCTACCTATTTATGTATTTATTTATTTATTTATTTAAAGTGTCTGTAAAAAGCCAGAATCATCCCTAAGGACAAAGAAAGATCTATCTATCTATCTATCTATCTATCTATCTATCTATCTATCTATCTATCTATCTATCTATCTATCTGTCTGTCTGTCTGTCTGTCTGTCTGTATGTCTACCTAGCTAGCCATCCTTAAGCCGGTAAAAATGTGTTAATAAAGTTCAAATTTGAATGTTTGATTAACATTTATTAACATTTACTATTAAGTATCAAAGTTAATATGTCTCCAGTGGCCGCATCGTGCAAGTGTGATCACATTGAAAGGCTGCCCACCCACTTGCAATACTCTTGTGGTGCACATTAGAGATTGTTTTTTGGATTTCTACCTTTAATAGAGTCATGGACATATTTATCTTGTTTCTCACAGCCTAATTACCTTGCCTGGTATATGAGCTTTATTTGTCTGAAGGATTGCCTTCAAGATAATTAAACTACTGTATATATCAACAACTAATTACTTATATTAGGAGAGATAATTGTTGATACTAAATTCTGTTCAGGCTATCACTATGTCAGATGGTTTATGTTTCAGCTTTGTCATTCTGTAGGTATCAGAGGTAGTCCAATTAAGTCTTTATTCTATCTTAGAAGCTAACAAATTAAAAGCTGTCCTAAGAGTTAAAAGTACTGCTTTAAAGAACAAATCCAGCCCTGCATGAATGTATAAATTGTAGTGGCTGTCAACATCAGAAATTAAATAGAATTATAAAAACAGAGCTAGTATGCAGTGAGTGCCAAAGCTCAGACAACGTTCAACACATCTCAGTTATTTACCCTCCCTAGGGCCAGAAAACATCTTGATAAAGTATTTCTATAAAGTAGAAATTACCTTCAGTAGCTTAAAAATACAAAGCACCAAAGAAGGTAGTCAAGCTGTCCGACACTTGACATTTGGTCAAAAATCCAGTCACTTACAGTACATAACAAATTAACTAGCCATTAAACGAAAGTTACAAGTGAGGCCACTCAGCCTGTACATCACCATCATATTAAGATCCAAAAATATTTAACTGTTGTTCAAGTGATGGTGATTCGTTATTAACATATTAGCTCACAAGGTAAAACAGACTTTTCCATTATCTATATTGCTATGTGAAACTTGCACATTATTCAAATTAAGCAAAAACGTTCTTGAATTTACCATTAACATTAACTTACTAGGTTTGGTTCTTACACAAGTTTTCTTGCACAGCAAAAAATGAATACTTCAGCAAGTGACAAGTACTTATATCATGATTTTAAATCTTGTTTTCCTTCTTGTAAGAATTATTGACTTATGAAAAACTTATATTTACAATTATTTAGCTTACTTGATTTGCTGATCATCAGTGTCTGCTCTACTGAGGTCTAAAAATCATAATGGGTGTAAAGCATATTTTCCAAAGTCAATTTTCTTTTCAATAAGTGGTTCACTTAACTCTGTTTAAATGTATATAGCAAAATCATATTTATAAGGAAAGTGTGCTGAGCAAACTGTATATATATGCATACGAGAGGAACATTTAGATAATAATTTAAAAAATGAACATGGAGAGGTAGGGTTTTTTGATGAATACACTCAAGAATTACATTTTGGGGTTCATAATGACACATTAATTCAAAGCATATGGCAAGTATAAATGTAAATAGTGTTAATGAATAATCTAATAGATTTATCAGCAGATACACAGTAGTTTGTTTCTGGTTACAAATATAAACATAAATTCTGGAATCAAGGATCTAACAATAAAAAAAAATAACTGCTAGTATTACTAGAGAGTAAGAAAGAACACAAGGGAGTCTGTGTTATTTTCATGTAGTAGCACAGAAGCAAGACAGGTGAGGTTTGTTAAAATGGCTAGATGTTACAAAAGCAAGAGGAATGTATTTGAATTGAGAATCTTAATGTACCCTGTAGAAGAAACTGAACTATGGCAAAATCAAAAGGACAGAAAAGTACTTTAAAAAAAAATCATACTGGTATGCAAAAATAGCAAACATTTGAATTTAAAGAAATATACAAAAATGATATGTTTATATGCTACTTATCCTATGTAATTTGTAGTGGTGGCCAAGAAAAAAGTTTAATCTTATATTTTCATGGAGAAAGGACATAACAAACTTTCTGATATTATGGGGCCCAACAGTGACAAGTACTGGACAACAGCAAACAATATGAGAAACGTTGATGAAAAAAAGAAAACGCATAATCCACATGTCAGTTATGCAGTCATGTGCTCAAAACATGCAAAATGTATGCATTTTTTGATAAAATATTGTTAACTAGCATAGAGAAATGCCTGTTAATTTAAAACGGATTTAATGGTACAAAGGCAAGCCTACCTGTTTCGATCACATTGTGAACTTACAATCCTCTGTTCATCAGATTTGCTTTCATCCTTCTTTCTTTGTGCTTCGTGTTGTTTTTCTTTGCCAGACATTCCAGCCCTGTTGTGGATGCTGGACCATGTGATGCCTGTGCGTACACCACACAGTTTACTATTTTATGCTGGCCACTTGACTTTGTTCATTGGACCTTCCATCCCTCTTGCAGGCGCCACATGACATTCTGTACGTGGAAGGGTACGGAATGCTGGACATCTTATCACTTTATTCACTTTATAAATATAGAGATAGTTAGTTACTTCTGGAATAAACAGCATAAATCATAAGCGGGGAAACTAAAGCATCATGGTGAAGACTATTTGAACTGAGTACAGGGCTCTTGACCAACGAATGAAGAGGAGAGACAGGTCTTCAATTTATCTCAGCTATCACAACAGACTACATTGCATAAATGTAAAAAAAAATTTAATTTTTGGGTGGAGTGTACCTTTAAATAAAATAATTAGAATTTAATAGATTTAATAGTTAGAATAACACATTCTATAAACATCTGGACAAGATAGCAGTTTTTTTCAAATAAGTATAGACTAGAAAATAAAATAAGAAAAAAAAAAGCTTGTGATGTTTCATTAAAAAAATTAAGGAATGAATTAGAAAAAGACAAATTGTTGATGAGATATATGGAAAGGTAATAAAAGTACAAAATAATTCAACAAATAATTAAATAAGGCTAATGAAATAGAGGATAATGCTATATGGGAAATACTGAAATAAATCACATGTAAAGCAAACTAGAAAAAGAAATACTTGTAGGAAAAGTGAAAAGAGCTTTAAAGGGATCTGAAAAACCTAAAGTGTCTTCTGGCAACAGCGTTGGGAGAAGGAATGACTTCATTGGAATTTTATGTAACCTGTCTGGGTGTACTTAAAAGAGATGTTCAGATTACTTGTGTTGAAGATTTATACTTAAAGAGGAACACTCACTTTGAATGGATATCCTCAATGTAATATAATTACTTAAATACATTTGGAAACCAAAAACATTGTTCTATCAGTAATCAGGTATAAAATCCTGCAAAAGTATTGATAAAAAGGAATTTTAGATGCCCCTAAAGAACTAGTAGATCCTGATAAGGTTCATGCAATTCCAGGAAAAATATTCATTATTAAGTGAAGCCTCACTAGAGATGCCATTATTTATGCTAAAGATAGTCAGGGGAAATTAGTATTACTAAACTAGGACTTTGAAAATGCTTTTGATAAGTTAGCTCATGAATATATATGGAGATTATTAGTAGCAATCAATGTTCTTCTGAATTGATTAGAGCAATTGATTATAAATGAATGGGAATTAATATTACAATTAGTGGAAGCTAAGCAGGGTTGTCTCAGTAAAGAAAAGGTTATCCTCTATTGAGGATTTTCTTTGGTGTTTAGCATTGAAATAAAAGTAGAAAAGGTCAAAGCACATGAGGAAGAGGAGAGAAGTCTATGAAATGTTTCCTTTATATGAATAACTGTAAAAGTTTCCATAGGGGAGTAAGTAAAATTCATGGAAATGTTTTGTAAGAGAATTGTCAAGATGAGGAGTTAGAAAGATTAAAAATGTGTGAAAAAAAATTGGCAATACAGATGCTTTAAAATTAATAGTAGTTAACAATAGAAGAAATAAAACAAGAGTAAGAGCAGTCTGGAAACCTATCAACAGGAAGTAAGAGAGAGAGAGGTTGGGACTATGCACTGATAGCATGCTGCCTCACGCTAACAAAACAGCACAGAAGAGACAATGATTTCAAACCTGCTTAATCCAGTTCAGAGTCATTGAAGCCATAACAAATCCCAGCAGCATCAGACACAAGGCAAGATGGGAATGGCATCCCAAGCAATCACAGGACCCATTAATAATTATATTATATTATATTATATTATATTATATTATATTATATTATATTATATTATATTATATTATATTATATTATATTATATTGAGAAGCAAATTGAAGCATCAGCATCTGTTCTGTGGGGGAGAAGACACAACTCTTAGCATGCCACCAGATCTACTGTATATCCCTGTCCTCACCTAGAGTAATGAGCTGTGGATAAAATCCAAAAGAATTTGATTGAGAGGACAAGCAGTAGAAATGAGGTTTCTTTGCAGGGGGGCTGGACTGACACTTTCTGATACAGTGAGAAGTTCAGCAATTCAGTATGCCTCAGCGTAAAGTTGCTGCTCCTATGGATTGAGGCGACCCAGCTGAGACGTTTTGGACATGTGATTCCCTCTAGAGCTGCTCCAGGTGCATTCCACTGGGATAAGAGCCTGTGCCAGACCCAGAACACCCTGGAGGGATTATATCTCTCAACTCGCTTGGGAATGACTGGGAATTCCCCAGGAAGAGCATCTGAGCCGACCCTTAGCAAGAAAAGCGGTTTTAGAAAATGTGAGGTTTGTGTAATATAATATAATTCTTATTAGAAAATGTTCCATTTGTTCATGCTAACACTTAAAGCTTTTTAATTTGGAGCAATGTCTAATCAGTTCTTTCATTTTATGCTTGCATTGAGCAATAAGCATTGAAAAAAAATCATGCCCTAAAGCATTACAATTTTTAAATGATTGAACAAAAGTTGACCTGCCTGTCAGGTTTTCAATTATAGGCATGGGTAATCATAACATTTAATATGAATAAGTGCTGCTGCAGCCACACCTTTTTTGATTGTGTGTTGGGCATTTCACATTCACTTTCCAAATAGCAAAAGACAGAGGCGAGCTTAGATTGCTTTTGAGTGGAATTCAGTGATTGAAATTACATCTTACGTTTAATTCAGCAAGTATAAATCTAACTACAGTGTGACACACTATAGCCTGTAGCTATTGCACTTATTATGAGGACACTGTGCACAACTATTCAAATATCTCCTTTGATGTGTATGTTTATGGCCTGAGAACCCCCTGAGTACTCTGCTGTTAATTTAAAGTCTAACTCCACACAAAAAAAGGATGCTAGAATGTGCAAAATAAGCAATAAAATATCTGTCTGTCAACCACACACATTTTTTTTTATTGAAGATCAATACCTAACTTTCAGCACTAGCCCAACACCACCCAGAGCATTGCCAGGATGACACAAAAACATTTTTGAATATAGAAAATGTGCTTGCTTTTAATTTCCATGAAGTACACAACACATGACAAGAAAAAATGGAAAGCCCCCATTAACTATTTTAATTAATGTGTAGCTCTATGATAAAAAGGAACCAACCTTCAGAATTCACTCCAATAATTTATGAAGAAAGTAAAAGGACATAAAGTCAGATACTAATGCTGTAAATAAAGAAGAGATGACTGTGAAACAGAAGTAACTATTTATTTTTAGGTTTAATCCATACTAACCCACAAAAATCTGAACATGTTCATCTCAATTTAATAGCTTTTCAACGAAAGTATTCAGAGAGTCAGTGGCTCTACTCCAAGTCTCTCCCAGATATATATACAGTATGTATATATTTATATATAATTAAAATCCAATATCTGTCTGTATGTCTCTCCACTTTTCACGAGAGAAATACTTAACAGATTTAGATGGGTTTTTTTTCTATAATTTGCTTGAACATTCCAGTTGATTTTGCGACTTCTCTCATTGCGCTAACTATCATAGTTTGCTTGTGGAAACTATTTATTTCCGCGAATCCAAGTGAGCGGCTGTGGGCCGTACGCATGCGGACAGGGCCCTCCTCACTCATGTGCTAGCCTCTGTTCGAGTCGGTCCACCTCTCACCATATGTTAGAGCGTACCTTACCCCCGCTTAGCTAGCGATACCTGTTTGTCCAACAGACATTATCATCTACAGATTGTTAAGGAGTAACGATTGACGATTTTGAGAGACAGATCAGAGCTACATGTGTTTTGGAGGGTAGCTGCTGACTGCCAGAGATATCACGGCCATGTGGTCTTCTGCTCACACAGGGGACACTCTCCCGTCAGAGCTGAACACAATCAGATAGCTTCTGCTTGGCCAGAATTATATTTTTTTTATTTTTTTATTGATTTTTAAAGTTTGTCCTATTTCACTAATATGTGAGCGGAGCCGTGGCGGTCAGCTAGTACAGTACAAATAAAAAAGTGATTTTTAAATAATCTGCACTGGATGTGTAAAAAGAGACTAGAAAGTACACTCCAACCACGTTCGTGTTTAAATAGATTTTAAATGTATACTATATATATGGAATTTACTGTATATAAACTTTGAAGTATTAACATTTATTGTGCAGAATGCCAGTCATAAAGTGGAAGAAAAACAAAAACTGCAAAACATTTTCAAGTGAGGGAAGGAATACTAGATACTATCAAGCCTGATACTTGTAAAGTGTTACTTATATGTTTATGCAAAACATAATATGAAGTTTTTCTTAGAGTTTACTCCAGCAGGTTTCAGGTAATGAAACCATAGAACTGTGTGCAAGCAGGACAGCCAATGATTTATGTTAGGTCTTTTCATACATTTTTGTTTATCATTAGAACATTAGTACAATTGTGACAAGAACAGGTCATTCTGCCCAACAAGCTCACCCACCCTACTGACCTAAATTAACCAAAATAACATCAGGTCAAGATTTGAAGGTCCTTAAAACCCTACTCTCCACCCCATTATATGGTAGTTTAATCCATGTGTGTATGGTTCTTTGCCCAAAAAATTTTTTCTAATATTTGTGTGAAATTTGACCTTAACAAGTATCCAACAATGTCCCAGTGTTCAAGTGCACACCTTAAAGTAATAGATGAGTTCCACTGTATTAATTCCATTCATAATTGTAAACACTTAATATTGTTACCTCTTAGTTTGCTTAAAACTAAGATCTCTCTTCAAAGCTCATTCCTCTCAGTCCAAGAATCAGCCTAGTTGCTCTCCTCTGGTCTTTCTCCTATGCCTTTTTTGTAATATGGAGACCAAAACTGCATGCAGTACCCCAGGTCATGCTTCACTAGTTAATTACATAACTTAAGCTTAACTTTCTTTGACTTGTACCCCACAACATTGTGCTATATAGCCAACATCCTGCTTGCTTTGTTTGCATTTGCACAATGTCTTGATGTAGAAACTGATAATGGCAATGGCACCAGAAGTGGTGACATGGTGCATATTGATCAGACATACAAGTAAGCAGTTAATTGTAGTTTGTACATGAGACAAGAAGACTACAACTGTGGAGAAGAAGTGAGAAGTGAGTAGCACATTGAATGTGTTCTGAGAGGAGTGCCACTTAAGGGTCCCAGCACAAATAAAAGTAGTTGGCAAGTAGTTAGAAGAATTAGGAAATTACTGGAAACACATGACCTTATTTTCATAATGAAAAGGAAACCTTGTATTTGAGCAATAGGCCCTGTTAGAGCACTTTCAATCCTGGCAGTTCCAAGAGTACAGACACACAGTCTATGAAGCTGACCCAACACTTGGGTCTCCTTGAGCAAATGATAGGATATCAAGCCAAGGATTAAGCCTAGGTGTCAGCACTTCAAAAGGGACATTAAGGAATCCTGGGTATAACGTATCCAGAACCCACCTGGACGCAGCATTGCAATATAGCATGTGCAATACCGTACATGAAAAGCAGTGTTTTATAACAATTGTCATATTACATCTGAAAAGTTGTTTTATTCTTGTTAGATAATGTAATTAAAGAATCATATTGAACATTGCAAAGTCCATGCTCAAAATGGTCTCCACCAGCAGTGATGCAAAGTGCTATGCACTGTGACAATACTGAAAAAGACCTTAGCCCATCTGTTGTGACAACTTCCATGTTGACTTATGATGACTTGTTTCCCTTATGATCTGTAGTGTTGGTGATAACCTCTTATGCATGGATGGAACAGTTCCTTGTTTTTGGCACTTTTTCACCATTGATGAATTGTGTTTTTATCAGGAGCACTTGGAATGGGGTATTGTTACAAATATTCCTTATGTGTCAACATAAAGGAGCATTGCTCTGCTATCAAAAAACATTGTTATAATGAATGTCTTCTCTCTAGTATTCACACAGATAGTACAGATTTCACCAAACAGAATGTGCACTGAGACTTCATGTTAGCTTTACCAGACTAAATTTACTAAATCCTGGCTGTAGCTCTTACCAGAATTAGGTATTCTTTCTCGTGTAAGACCCTTTACTAATATTAGAGACCCATAGTATGGTATAGGAGCAACAATGCCCTCCTAGTCACAGAAAACCTGTGTAATAAGGAGACAGAGGATAAATATCAGTGACATAAAGGTGGAACAATCAGGACAACAATGCAAGAAGAATAAAAGAGATCTGAGGATTTTTGAATTTGATAAATGATCATCTCCTCAGTCAGTGGTGCACTCCTCTAATGAACAAAGCTTATTGGACTTATTCATCGGAATAAGATGCAGAAAAATATCCAAGAAAGACTTTTTGCAATCTGATAAAAACAAGGAATGCCAGAAACAAGCTAAAAGCTGGATTCGTCAAAACTGACACAAGTCTTAACGTAATCAAACAGGTCTTTAGGAGAAGACACTTTGGGGCCAGAGAGCTTAACCTGTGTAAATGGTGTGAAAGCTCAGCAAATGGTAAAGCAAGCTTTCTTTCTTTCTTTAACTGTCAGAGTTATTTAAGGAGCACTAAATAACCCCTCTGTAAATTTGACAGACAGATAAAAAAAAACAGAAGATAAAATCATCTGATCTCCATGCCTACAGAATTGTAAATCTTGCTAGGGAAAGCGATTTTCAGTTCTTTTCTTTCTAGGACAGGTGAGTGTCTCAAGCTGATATGTGATTGTTGAACCAGTCGAAGGTCATGAACTGCCTGGCTTTACAGAATGTAAATGCTGTTAATTATCATGCGTCAAACTCGGATGTGTTGCAAATGCAGCATCATGCAAAACATCCACATAAACAAATAAAATGTAGTTTTTAGAGGTTTTAAAAATTCTTTTTTAATAATTGAGACTATTTTCAAACCTGCTAAAACTTAAATTTAGTGCCTATCCTGGCAGCACTGTGAACTAGATAGTGATAATCCTCTTCAGGGTATGAGACCGTCACAGGACACTTACTTATATGGGCCACTTTAAAATCTCCTGCCAACCTAAACAGCTTGGAACCTAAACTTTGGAATGCAGAAGGAAAAACAGAAACAAATATGGTGAGAATATGCAGTGACCTCACAGAGATTGGGGTAGGCAGGACTCAAACCTAGAAAACAATAGGTATGATGCAACAGTGCTTTCCAAAACATGGCCATGCTGAATGCTGTTAATGATGCCAGTGTACACTATAAGGTTTCTAAACTCTTCTGGGACTCCCTACAACGGGATGACACACCGAAGAGCGTCAAGAAGCGTGATCGCCGCGTCTGTGGAAGACAGTCTATCAGTTGCCAGGGCAACTGCACGCTCCCAGTGCTGTAGCAGCTTACCATGAAAGCAAATCCAAAAAGACTGTGGTCGCGCTATTAGCGCCTGTCGTCGATGGGTGATGCAAGGAGCATTATAAATGTAGGGAACAGTATTACTTGGCCACTAACCTGGCCATGACCCTGTCTAACTGCTGTGTCTGTGTATGGGAGAGTGGTAGACCCCATTACAATAAATAACCATGCTGTTCCTGTTTCAAGCTGGATAAAGCTGGTTTTGCTAAAGTACTGAGACTAAGCCTCATGTTTTGGGGTGCAAGACAGGGATTCACATGTCACACCACAAAAATTATTGATTGATTGTAGTTTATGGTCAATGTCGAGCTATACTCACTGGCCAAATTATTAGGCATACCTGTTCACCTGCTCATCCATGTAATTATCTAATTATCTAATCAATTCACCACGTGTCAGCAGGACAATGCAGAAAATCGTGCAGATGCAGGTCAGAAGCTTCAGTTAATATTCACATGAAACACCAGAATGGGGAAAAATATGATCTCGGTGATTTCAGCTGGAGTATGGTATGATTGTTGGTACCATATGGGCTAAATAAGAACTTCTGTAACTGCTGATATCCTGGAAATTTCACGCACAAAAGTCCCTAGAATTTTTCAGAATGCTGCAACAAAATAAAAAAACACCCAGTGATTGGCATTTCTGCGGAAAGAAATGTCTTGTTGATGAGAGAGTTCTGAGAAGAATGGCCATACTGGTTAGAGCTGACAGAAAGGCTATATTTACTGAGATAACCACACTGTACAATTGTTGTGAGCAGAAAAGCATCTCAGAATGCACAACATGTTGAATCTTGAGACAGATGGACTGCCACAGCTAAAGAACATGTATGGTTCCACTTCTGTTAGTCAAAAGCAAACAGCTGAAGCTGAAGTGGGCATAGGCTCACCAAAACCAAACCAGAGAGTTAAAGATTGGGAAAATGTCACCCGGTCTGATGACTCTCAAACTCTAGTAGAGCACACAGATGGTAGGGTCAGAATTTGGAGCCAACAGAATGAATCTAAGCATCCAGCCTGCTTTGAGTCAACAGTCCAAGGTGGTGGTTGCGGTGTAAGTGTGTGGGAATGTTTCCTTGGCACACTTTAGGCCCATTAATACGAATCAATCATTTGCTTGAATGTCACAGCCTATTTGAGTATCATTGCACCCCTTCATGGCCACAATTTACCCATCTTCTAATACATTAGCTGCTTCCAGCATGATAGTACACCATGTCAAAAAGCAAAGGTCGTCTCAAACTAGTTTCATGAACATCACAATGAGCTCAGTGTCCTTCAGTGGCCTTACCAGTCACAAGAGATGAATAAAGTAGAGCACCTTTGTGATTCAGCATGATTGTTCAGCTGATGAATCTACAGAAACTGCGTGATGCAATCATGTCAACATTCACCAGTATCTCAAAAGAATGTTTCCAACATCTTGTTGGATCCATGCCATGGATAATTAAGGCTGCAAAAGTAGGCCCTACCCACTATTCGTACAGATTTCATAATAACTTTTCTAGTTAATGTATATAGTGAATTCTGACAGTTAGTTCTTAAGCTTCTAAACATCACTATTGGTGAGCCATGCAATCTTTAAACTGCTTCTCTGGTCACTCATAATGCAAGGCTGTTAGAAGTAATGTTAATTTGAAAATCTATCAATCAATCAATCAATCAACATTTATTTATATAGCATATAGTATATAGTATATTCATACAAAAAAATGTAGCTCAAAGTGCTTTACAAAATGAATAGAAAAATAGAAGACACAATAAAAAATAAACATAAGTCAACATTAATTAACATAGAATAAGAGTAAGGTCCGATGGCCAGGGTGGATAGAAAAAACAAAAAAAAACTCCAAAGGCTGGAGAAAAAAATAAAATCTGTAGGGGTTCCAGACCACGAGACCGCCCAGTCCCCTCTGGGCAATCTACCTAACATAAGTCAAGCAGTCCTCTTTGTATTTAGGGTTTTCATGGAAGGACTTGATGATGATGGTCACGTAGACTTCTGGCTTTCAGTCCGTCAATGTTGGTGCATCATGATGCTTTGAGTAGGTGGTGGTGGCGCAGGCCATCTACACATCCATGTGTCCATATTAAAACCAAATTTACTTCAATTCAATTAAATTTATGTTTATTAAGCACACTTCCTATAATGAGAAGAGCATGTTACATAATAAAATAAGAAAAATTAAATTTATCAAAAAGGAAGAATAATGTTGAAATATAAGCAGAGAAGCACACATGGTTAATCTAATTAAGTGTCACTTTTTGTATTGCAGCCCAATTTCAGACCGCATTGAGGACAAGGAAAGGATCCACCAACCCTGGAGATCTGGACTGCAAATGGAAATGGACTGATGAATGCCTCCCTTCAGTGAAACGCTCGGTGGCATGTTGGAGAGGGCTTGGGACAGTTTTTTCTTTGCATGCGTCAGATGTTTTGTATCTTTTTAAACTTTATTTTAAGAAAAAAGCTTCTTGAAATCCAGAAATCTATTTGCTCATATATTAATTAACAGGGAGCATTACAAGTTAAAGTCTGTATTTTTGTAAACAAAGTTCCTGAGTTCAGATACAGTGCAGCTGCTTGACTTCCTTATGAACCATAATTGATTATGTTTGTAAAACAAACAACAATGTGCAGTGTGTACAGTAAGTATCTTCAGTATATCAGTGGACTCATCAATGGCAAGACAATCAGATGTTACAATCAAATTAACGGTCTGGGGTCAATACCCTTTGCAAAAAGCTTGATCATGGAATTGCTTCTGTGTTTATCATGGCATCATTTTGTTTTTTTTTTTTGATGACCCTGCAATTTCAAATATATTGGAATAAATCCTATCTTTAAACAAAAATGAAATCATTTTGCTGGCAGTGTTTCTTCAGTTTTTATGACTTTATTCATATTTTTTCACAAAATTAAATTGCATTTTGAGCAGAAAAATTTAATCTGTCAGTTTACAATTTGCTCATGGCTTTATGTTGTAGTCATGTATCTTCATATTTTGATTGGGTGCATCCTTCAGTGGATGTGTTTACAGTAATCTATAACGTCACCATTTTACTGCACATTCAAAACAGTTTATTCTTATAGAGTGCTATTCACTAAAGCCAGGCCCTGATTATTTAACTAATTTGGGATTAATAAAGTATCTATCTATCTATCTATCTATCTATCTATCTATCTATCTATCTATCTATCTATCTATCTATCTATCTATCTATCTAATTCAACAGATCAACCGAAAATGTCATAACCGTACAACATGTACAGATGTAACCATTGTCACACATGTGCACGAGGGAGATGGTTAAAGGGCTTGAATGAGGGCAATTCCGAGCCAGATTGGGATGTGTAGAGTAGACTGATTCTTTTTCTCGCTTTTCTGCAGACCACTCACGGGAAACTCCTGCCCCCATTAACGTTACTTCCGGGTCCAAACCTATGAATGAAGACCTTTCTGGTTCCAGCCCCTCTGATGTAATTTCCGGTCCAAAGCCTATATATAAAGACCTTTCCGGTCCCGGCCCTTTTGACATCACTTCCTATACTGGCCTTTAAAAGCCTCTACCTTTCCCCTATCCCCTCAGTTCTGCTTTGGACTCTGGTTTATGCACATCAGTGCTTGCTTCAGTTTTGCAGCCAAGAAAATAATATATGGGTGGCTTCCCCAAACCTTGCTATGGATCTTAGTCGAGTTTGTGACACCATACATATTTCAAACATTCTTTTAAAGTAATCAGAGTAAATCATACAGAAAGAATATTGCCAGAAGAGGAAATGAAGAAATACAATTCCTGCAGAAAATAAGTCATTGAGGTATTCATTCTTGGGTGTGTGTTTGCCCTGTCCAGTGATTGTTCCAGCCTTGTGCAAAGTGCATGCTGGGAAAGATTCCAGCTGCCAAACCCTGCCCTGGGTAAGCAGATTAAGAAGATGGATGGTCATTCAGATCTGACACTTTGGCTAACTATCTTGCTCTATCACATCACAAGTTCATGTCAATAACGTTAGTTAGTATAAGATACGAAGTGACGCTGAAGGAGAATCTTGCTGTTATGCAACAAGTCCATCAGTTGTCAGCATCATCAGTAGCTGGCAGAGTGGGGTTTCTACCTTTAGCTTAGCTTGTGGAAAGGGGCTTCTATCTCAGTGAAGATGACAAGAGATTTGGTGTCTATTTTACAAGCGAGTATAAGCAAAGATGTTACGTTTTGTGAGCAGAACATTATTAGCTAATGGATGTTGTTTTTACTAAAATTGTCAATAGTTTCCTCATATCCTTGCATTTTGGGGTTTGCAATGCACTCTTCTAAAATAAATTTAAAAACAACCCTTTGTACAGTTCACTCTGTAATTCTTATTTCTTTTTACCTAATCATGTCTATATAAGAGTCTTTCTTTTTCTCCCTCAGCTCCCTTTTCTTGCATGTCTGTCTCTCTCTCGTCTCTCTCGGATGGACACATTCTCCTGCTCTAAACAGTATTTAGGAGCTCTTCTAAATCATCCATTCATCCAGTTAGCCATTTTCTTTTCTGGTTTAGGCTCGTGTGGAATGAGAGTTTTTCAAGGCAGAATTGGCTAAAGCCCAGAAGCCTGCTCCAAACAGGGTGCTAGTCCATTGCCCGGCACACTCACTCACACATACTGGGCCAATTAACTTAATGAGGACATCTTTTTGGATATCGGGTTGAACCAGAGCTCCTTGAGAAAATCACACAAGATTACCATGTCGACACCGTTAGTGCCTGATTTGGAAATCTGAATGTGGATTACTGGATCTGTGCTAACATCGGCACCATCATCACACCTATTTTGTAATTCATGCGATTCCCTACAATGTTGTAATTAGTTAAGCTTTTTTAATTCTCCCATCTCACATCCCTATGGGTTCAACTGTCAATGAATGAATGTTTGCAGGATTATTACCAAGTTGAAAGAAAACTATATTTTCTGTAATTACCAATACATTGTAATCTGAGTATGTCTATAAGACTGTTAGTATGCTTTATTTGTTTCTTTCTATGCCCCAAGCAGGTCCTTATTTTGCCCTTACTGGCTTTGACAAGACCAACAGTTATTCAGTCCTTTACCACATAAATAACGTTTCATGAAGAAGCCCACAGCTCCTAGGACACAGGTTTAAATTCTAGAGTACGCTCTCAGTGTGCAGTTGATGCAGAATCTGAATCGGTTCCATGTTTTCCATCTGCATCTTAAACAGGTGCAGATTAGTTTTATTGGTGGTCCTTAACTATCTCTTTATGAGTGTGCGCTGAGATGGACTGGCAACCCTGCTTTTCATTGGTGCTGGCCCATCATCATCATAAAATGGTAAAAGCCGATATGGACAATGGAATTTATCGACTCATCCTATTGTTAAGGTGTTCTTTGAAATACCAAAAAGAAAACTGATTTCATGTATTATGGGACTGCAGGGAACAGCGCTGCTATGTTCAAACTCCAGGAGAATGGCTGGCATGGTTTCTGTTTCTGTCTCTGCATGGTTCTTCCTGCAATTTTACTCCCAAATTCAAGTCCTGGGAGGCCCTTTATATGAGGGGGGTCAATAGATTAATAAATAAAACCTTCATTATAATACTTATAGCAATTGTCTTTTAGTCACCTTCAAAATACTCTCCTTGAGATGCAATATACATGTGCCAGGGTTTCTCCCATTCCTGTTAAAATTTCCTGTACTAATCTTTTGTTGCAGTTTTTCAATAGTAGTAAATCTTCTTCCCTTCAGGCTCAGTTTTAATTTGGGTGACAAGGAGCGAGATCTGGAGAATATGGAGGATGTGAACCAATAATCACATTGTTTTTACTCAACAACTCTTTGAGTGATAAAACGTCAAAATGGGGCAAAATGCAGTTTTGCATGAGTCACATTTTTTCCTGATGCTTTCCTGTAGAAGCTTCAGCAGTTCAATGTAATGTCACTGATTAACAGCCTGTTCACAGGGGAGCAAACTTTTATGTGAACAAGTCTGTCAATGTCAAAAAACAAGATCATCGTTGTTTCTTAAAAACCTGTCATGGTAGCTTGGAGAATTAAAAAACAACAAAGTCACCAGTGTGATTGTATATTAAAAGACAGAAATATGACTCAGCAGGATGCCACTCAGTAGACTGATTAAGCAGACTGTAGGCATACAATACCTAGCCACATATTCGATAACTACACCCTACTCTTGGAATTTTTGGGTCCCCCCATAGCTGTTAATGAAATTAGTTATTTCTTTACACTTCAAAGGTGTCTAAATTGCTTGGTAATACGAGTTTGAGATTGAGTAGATGAAAGCAAATAATTAAAGATGTTCTGTGATAGACTTGCACCCATGATTTGGTCTTAAGGTCAATACTGTCATGACACAGAACTGGATAAAATGGAAACAGAAAGTCGACAAATAGATGCAAAATAATTTTCATATCTGTAAACTACATCAGCTGAACTATGTGAAATGATGCCCATGTACAGCTGTACCAATATTAATATTTGTGACAGGAAAACAGAAACAACTGTACTGAAGTTCAAAAAAAATCCACCAGCTCATGTGTGGCCCTTTTTTGCTTTTATAAACTTTCTGATTTTATTTATCTCTCCAGAATGACTGTACATCATAAAAGCGTAAGGTTAATGTGACCCATCTTTCCCAAACAGACAGGAAAATGATGTGAGCCATTTACTTTATCCTTCTGACTTTCCTGAGCTGTAAAAATAAAACTCCATCATTAGAGAATGTGATGTTGCAAAATCCAAGTCACAGCCATTAAGAACACACAGAAAAGCAAACAAGTCACAGAAAGTAAGCATCACTCAAGGGAATCAACGGATTATAAGAGGGTAACAGCCTCCCAGGGAAGACATGACCTGAGCCCTGTTCTAAAACCATTAATCGACATTTGAAATGGGAGTTCAAGGTCAAGAGTAATAAAAAAAAAGATATATAGGGTATTTTTATTTTTTCAACAGTAAATTCCCAATTGCACAAATATATTACATATGTGCAAATTGTTTATACAAAAAAAATAAATAAATAAAAAACAAACAAAACTATTTACCTCCATAAGTCTCAGTATTTATTGTTTAAACCCTAACAACTAATTCTAATAATTATTTCAGAATATGGTCTGCAAGATGGCACATTGGTTGGTGCTGTTTCATCACAGATCCAGTATCCTGGGTTCAAATGCTGCAGCCAGTCACTGCTAAAGTGGAGTTTCTATGGTCTCCCTATGCTCAGTGGCAAAGCTAGGGGCAGGCGGAGTGGGTGGCCCACCCCGGGCAGCATATTTTTGGGGGCAGCAATATTGGCCAAAAGGCTCAGTACAATTTGTGTGTAAGCAGCAGTGTTCGGAGAAATATCACTCATGAATGAAAAAAGTTACATTCTCTGATTTTTATTCATAAATACTTCAAAAATAATTTTCATACTGTGCTTTGTGACTGCATCAGACACTACAGTTGAAATTTATGAGGCAATAACAAAAACATAAACATTATACTGAAAATAATTTCTAGGAAGATAAACAATTAATTTACAATTAATGATTTTGTTTTGTTATCAATCCGAATGCGTTCTTCCCCTACACAGAAAACATCCCCACCTATCACTTGTACACTACACTAGTTCTGGTTTTTGCAGTGGAATTATATTAAACTAATAATAAGAACATGGCTTATCAGTGTGTCTATACTATATTCTTGTCTAGTTGATGCTTATAAAATAATTATATGTGAAAAATTATTGCTGTTTCTCTATATATGAATAAATCTATGCAAAATTTATCTTAATTTTTCTCTATTAGCTGGAAATCGGGTGTGTGATGATGAATGTTGTTAGTGCATATGTACCGCAAGTTGGGTGTGCAATGGGTGAGAAAGAAAATTTTTGGAGTGAGTTGGATGAAGTGATGAACTGTGTACCCAAGGACAGAAAGTGGTGATTGGACCAGATTTCAATGGGCATGTTGGTGAAGGGAACAGTGGAGACGAGGAGGTGATGGGTAGGTATGGTGTCAAGGAGAGGAATGAAGAAGGTCAGAGGATAGTGGATTTTGCCAAAAGGATGGACATGGCTGTAGTGAATACGTATTTTAAAAATAGGGGGGGAACATAGGATTACATACAAGAGTGGAGGAAGATGCACACAGGTAGATTACATCCTATGTAGAAGAGTTGATCTGAAGGAGATTGAAGACTGCAAAGTGGTGGTAGGGTAAAGTGTAGTTAAGCAGCATAGGAAGGTGGTCTGTATGATGATGTTGGAGATCAAGAAGAGGAAGAGAGTGATGGCAGAGCCAAGAATCAAATGGTGGAAGTTGAAAAAGGAAGACTGCAAGGTTGAGTTTAGGGAGGAGGTGAGACAGGCACTGGGTGGTAGTGAAGAGTTACCAGACAGCTGGGAAACTACAGCAGATGTAGTAAGGGTGACAGCAAGAAGGTAACCTTGTGGTGGAATGAGGAAATACAGGAGAGTATACAGAGGAAGAGGATGGCAAAGAAGAAATGGGATAGTCAGAGAGATGCAGAAAGTAGACAAGAGTACAAGGAGATAAGGTGCAAGGTGAAGAGAGAGGTGGTGAAGGCTAAAGAAAAGGCGTATGATGAGTTGTATGAGAGGTTGGACACTAAGGAGGGAGGAAAGGACATGTACCGTTTGTCTAGATAGAGGGACCGAGCTGGGAAAGATGTGCAGCAGGTTAGGGTGATAAAGTAAAAAGATGAAAACGTACTCACAAGCGAGGAGAGTGTGTTGAGCAGATGGAAAGAGTACTTTGAGGGGTTGATGAATAAAGAGAACGAGAGAGAGGAAAGGTTGGATGATGTGGAGATAGTGAATCAGGAAGTGCAACAGATTAGCAAAGAGGAAGTAAGGACAGCTATGAAGAGGATGAAAAATGGAAAGGCTGTTGGTCCAGATGACATATCTATGGAAGCATGGAGGTGTCTAGGAGAGATGGCAGTGAAGTTTTTAACCAGATTGTTTAATGGAATCTTGGAAAGTGACAGGATGCCTGAGGAGTGGAGAAGAAGTGTACTGGTGCTGATATTTAAGAATAAGGAGGATGTGCAGGACTGCAGTAACTACAGGGGAATAATATTGATGAGCCACAGCATGAAGTTTTGGGAAAGAGTAGTAGAAGCTAGGTTAAGAAGTGAGGTGATGATTAGTGAGCAGCAGTATGGTTTCATGCCAAGAAAGAGCACCACAGATGCAATGTTTTCTCTCAGGGTGTTGATGGAGAAGTTTAGAGAAGGCCAGAAGGAGTTGCATTGCGTCTTTGTGGACCTGGAGAAAGCATATGACAAGGTGCCTTGAGAGGAGCTGTGGTATTGTATGAAGAAGTCAGGAGTGGCAGAGAAGTATGTAAGAGTTATACAGGATATGTACGAGGGAAGTGTAAGAGTGGTGAGGTCTGCAGTAGGAGTGATGGATGCATTCAAGTTGGAGGTGGGATTACATCAGGGATTGGCTCTGAGTTCTTTCTTATTTGCAATGGTGATGGACAGGTTGACAGACGAGATTAAACTGGAGTTCCTGTGGACTATGATGTTTGCGGATGACATTGTGATCTCTAGCAATAGTAGGGAGCAGGTTGAGGAGACCCTGGAGAGGTGGAGATATGCTCTAGAGAGGAGAGGAATGAAGGTCAATAGGAACAAGACAACAGACATGTGTGTAAATGAGAGGGAGGTCAGTGGAATGGTGAAGATGCAGAGAGTAAAGCTGGCGAAGGTGGATGAGTTCAAATACTTGGGATCAACAGTTCAGAGTAATGGGGATTGTAGAAGAGAAGTGAAAATGAGAATGCAGGCAGGGTGGAATAGGTGGAGAAGAGTGTCAGGAGTGATTTGTGACAGACGGATATCAGCAAGAGTAAAAGGGAAGGTCTACAAGACGGTAGTGAGACCGGCTATGTTATATGGGTTGGAGACGGTGTCACTGACCAGAAAGCAGGAGACAGAGCTGGAAGTGGCAGAGTTAAAGATGCTAAGATTTGCATTGGGGGTAATGAGGATGGACAGGATTAGAAATGAGTACATTAGAGAGTCAGCTCAAGTTGGATGGTTAGGAGACAAAGTCAGAGAGGCGAGATTGTGTTGGTTTGGACATGTGCAGAGGAGGGAAGCTGGGAATATTGGGAAATGGATGCTCCACTAGAACTAAACACCTCTTATTTTTAAGTCATTTTTTGGACCAAATTGTTTTGCAAGAAATGACATTTTTATGATAAGTAAACCAATAGGTGTCTTCTTTAAAAGTAATCAGAAGGACTTGAAGTTGTGCCTGTCACATCAGCCAATCTCAGGTGTTCACCCCAGAAAAGGTACATGGCTGTGATATCTCTGGCAATCAACAGCTACCCTCTAAAATACACGTAACTCTGATCTCTCTCTCAAAAATGTCAAACGTTACTCCTTAAAAATCTGTAGATGATAATGTCTGTTGAACAAACAGGTATCGCTAGCTAAGTGGAGGCAAGGTGCACTCCAACACGTGGCGAGACATAGACCAACTCGAACAGAGGCAGGAGAGTGAATGAGGATGACCCCGCCCCCCTGCTCTCAGCCTACAGCCACTCTCTTGGATTTGAATAAATACATTGGTACCGCAAGCAAACTATGGTACTTAGCGTCATGAGAGAAGTCGCAAAATCAACCGGAAAGTTCAAGCAAATTATAGAAAACAACCAGATCTAGATCCGTTAAGTAATTTTCTCATGAAAAGTGGACAGACATACAGACGCGCTTGGACCACGAAATTTTTAAAACTGTTTCTTAGCGAGCACCTATGGGCCAAGGGTAACCTACACTCCAAATTTCAAGTCCCAAGTCCTCATGGCTCGGGAGATTTCGTGATGAGTGAGTCAGTGGTATTTGACTTTTATATATATAGATATACAAAGTAATAATATATCCCTCTCTCTGACATCTGTAATGTTATCCAGCATTCTCAAGAGGGCAGGAATGTCTGATGAACAAAAGCAAATATTCAGCATAGGTTGATACGTTGTCTGGCATTCACAACAGGGCTGGAATGTCAGATGAAAAAAGGCAAAAAAGCATAGAGAGAAGAGGAGGTAATGTGTGTCCGATGAACAGAGGTTCATAAAAACACTGCACAATCAAAACAGAAAATGGACATTTTGCTATACCAGTATGACATTTTATCAGTGGTCCTAACCCTTTAAGAGACACACCCAGAAGGTTAAAAATGACAGTCTTCAAACATAAGCATCCAGGGTTTTGTTTTACACTATTTTAAGGTTAGTGATTATGAATATGATGTTATTTTTGATTTTTTTGGAGGGTGAAAAGTGGCAAATTTCCTTTACAACCGAGAATATGTAGACTTTAAACATTTAAATCGAAACCACACATTTTAACATCTTAAATATCTGACACAACATTTTTTGTTTATTTTTCTGTACTTGTACCTCATGAAGTAAATCATTACATTTCTTTATAAATACCCAAACTTAGTGAAGTTTTTGCTAATTCAGAATTTTTTTTTTTTTAATTGGAAAGCTTCCTTCTGATGTTGTTAATTTCTAGCTTTACTTTTGAGTGCTGTTTAGTTTGACCTTGGATACGCCATTTTGTGCAGTTTTGTATTAGTGGTTGCTATAGCTGACGGTCGGGTCACGTTGTGCTTATCATTAAAGGTACAGAGTACACTTACACTCTTCATATACTTCCTGGTATCTGGGATTGAATAACTTTACTTTTACAGTACATGCATTGTGCTTTGCTTATGATCCATTGACTCGATTTCCAGACTTCTTGTTTTTCCTTTTTCACTTTGGCTTCTGTATAACGTTTGATAAAATACAGGACTAACTTTTTGATAATGAACTTTACTTCTTTTATGACTCATGTTTCATCTCTCTATCCTTAGCCTTTACTGAAAACAGTAACAACCCTGTGAAAGTCTGGCACCTCACCTCTGGTATGGACGCCTGCTTTTTTGACACATTTCATCTACTGATCCTGTAAATGAAATCTTTCTCATTGTTTCTTGCTGAACTCCCCTCTTCCCCAAACCATTCTTTGAATGACACTTATTTCATCTGTAGCTATCACCACCTTTCCTGATGAAGACACTGTGGCCACTATAACCTCCACCAATATTCAGGAGTATCCATTTTTCTACCAATGCTAGAATTCCTGTCTTAATATCGTTCAGGAGTGTCCTCAGATTACCCAGAAATATTCCAAGGGTTCTAAATTGGCCCTAGTGTGCTTGGTGTGTGGGTGTGTTTGTGTGTGTCCTGCGGTGTGTTGACACCCTACCCGGGATTGGTTCCTGCCTTGTGCCCTGTGTTGGCTGGGATTGGCTTCAGCAGACCCCCGTGACCCTGTGTTCAGATTCAGCGGGCTGGAAGATGGATGGATGGATGGATGTTCCAAGGGTATGGGATTGTAAAGCCCATCCAATGTCTTATTTCATTTTATGTAACAGCACCGGTCTGATCATTCTTGAAATGTAAGCCATGTACCCTCACAATAATGTCTAAATTATCCCACTGAACTTTTTTTTACTTTATGGGCATTTACCAACCTATGTCATATTGCTTAGCAAGTACAAAAATGGCACATTGACTGCATATTCAGGTGGTTTATGGGCTGAGGCTAACCCTCATTTTAGAAGATTTCATCATTCAAATGAAAGCAATGTGGTTAATTTCACGGCCAAACACCACTATTTCCTTTTTTTGTAAATCCATATAATTGGAATAAACAGGAAACACACGGATGTCAACACTCATTCGAGATTGCAGGGGGTGAGCAATCCAGTCTACATCTGTGAAAGATTTATATTTTTTCACTGCAGGAAAATTACACAGAGTGAATGAGTTGGAGCTGGAAAGGTAATAGAGTGCATTGAGATGATGGAGCATTTTTAAGGAGCATCATGGGCCTGGGTGGTACAAAGAAGGACAGAATAAGAATGAGAGAATGAGACAGTCAGAGGTTCAAAAGAAAAAAGAGGAGAGATGTCTGAGAAAGTACGGGAAAGTAGGTTGAAGTGGTATGGACATGTGATCAGAAAAGACAATGAATATGTAGGCAAAAGAATAATGGAAATGGCAGAACTTGGGGTGGAGGAGAAAATGGGGGATAAAACAGAGATGGATGGGTAAAGTAAAGAAAGAATGGAAGGAAAAGGTTTGGCTGGGCAGAAGGCGCAGGATTGGACTGTATGGAGAAGCCTGGTGAAACACGTCAACCCCACATCGAAGTGGGAAAAGATGAAGATAAAGAAGATCATGCATTTGTGTGCCGGGTCCTCCCTGTGTGGAGAGCACTTCGAGTAGTGAGAATAGCTCTATATAAATTTAAAGAATTCTTCTTCTTCTTCTTCGTCTTCTTCTTCTTCTTCTTCTTCTTCTTCTTATTATTATTATTATTATTATTATTATTATTAAGTTGAAGAAGACTGTGGGCCTGGTGACAACAGAGGAGGACTCTGCTGCTTGTTCTTCTGTATAAGTACTGAGTCACACACACTTGACAGATCCTTCCATCAGGAAACAAAAGAGGAATATACTGTATTTTACAAATATAAGACCTCTAGACTTTATGCTGTAAGCTTTTTATATTTAAAAGTAGTATTGTTCCCTTTCCCTCTGGTAATTTTATCCTTGAGAATGTTGCCTCTGATCTCCTGTAGGATAATTGTATTTGGAAATAAAAGTGTAAGGAGGGCTTTCAGAATGTTTCTTAAAAGAGTTATCACTAATTCCGCTAAAATAATAAAAAAATATATATGCACACATGGCCCCCGGCTCTGATAATTTCCTGTTTCAGTGCTCACATCCTAAAGGCTGTTTATTAAAAAAATAAAATGTAGTAATTACTTTCTTATCAGGCCAAGCTTGCTGTGACATAAGCTTTGACTCACTTATTATTTAATCTCATAATCATCCATATTTGTTTTAACCAGATTGCACTTATTAGTCCCATCTTTATTAATCTTTTCAATTGCAGAACCATTACTAAACACTACTAATATTATGTTTGGAAAGTAAGGCAAAAAGTTCATACAGACTGTGTTTGTGGTAATCAGAATATATGCTTAAAATGAACTGATTTTCTTTGAAAAGTAATGTACCTTAGGATGCTTAGCCTTATTCTTAAGCCATCAATTCATCAATCTTTATTTACAGTAGTGCCATTAACCAGATGTTCCTTTAAGCATTGCTGTAAACAAGATTAAAATTGTATATAATTAATAAAGACTGTATAATAAAATAATAACAAGCCAAATACAAAAAGAGCAATATTGATAAAAAAGATAGTATTTGAAAATGTTTGTTCTAATCAAACACAGTTCAACTAATAAATCCATCCAGTAATTACAAATATAAAAAGTGCAACATCAAGGATGTTGTGGAGTGCAAATAATGGTGAGGAGAACCAAAGATAGATGGAGACCAACTGGGTCACCTCGTTTTCTGCCAGCATCCAAAACAAAGAACAAAAATGAGCGTACAGTGGCATATCAGAAAACAAGAGCAATATCTGCCTTTTGAGCCTGAGTTACTTCTCTAAATTGTCGGCTCTTTCGAGAAGGCCTGGGTTAGGGAGCTCTGTCATGTGGGATGTAATTCCTCTGACTGAAATGTCATCTTCCAGGATCCCTTGGATTTATATCATCACAAATAGAAGAAGTGTGATTTAGTAGGGTGGGGGCATGGCTGAGGTGCCCTCCTTGGGCAGCTTTCCAGAGTTAAAGAGGAGAAAAGAGATAGTAGTGTTACTGTTGGCACCCCCTCTTGTCCAGGTGGGTTACTGCATGCCTTGTCTGTGTCTGGAAAGTGAGTCTCAGGTGCCCATGTATGACAACAGGAAACACTATACTATGTATTATGTATTCTATTGGCTCCAATCCCCAGTCCTTTGTTGTTGTTCAGTTCTCATTGTTTTAAAAGTTATATGGTCATGCTTCATATTATTTTTTGTTATGATCCATGCTGATATCTTTGGAGTTAATTATAATCCACTTTAATAAAAGGATAAGTGCCTGTGTGCCTGTCGGTGATTCCGTCCAGTTATGTGTCTGTCATTCCACATTACAAACCTTTTTACTAGTAAATGCAGTGCATATGTCATTCCAATAGATGGCAAAAAGACTCCAGCCTCCAGAGTACAATCCATGTGACGGTTCTCTTGAGGAGGTCCCATCTTTTCAAGGCACCTTGAGTTCCAAATATGATGAATGTGGCTCTTCTTCCTTTCTCCTCTTGTCTTCAGACTTCATCTTGGAACAAGATTCTCTTTTCTCTACAAGTCGACTTTGAGCTACAGCTGGAGATGTGATGTTGCTTGTCTTCCAATGCAAAGGTTTGCAATGATGTCTCTGGTCTTGAGAGAACATTCTTTCAGGCTGATTGCAGTGCTGCTGGCTCTATTCTGCCTGGATGTTGGTGTTAAACTAGCTTCTCCAATTAGATGGTCTTGAGAGGCTTTGTATGTCTAGTAACAGTAGTCTAAATCTGTTTTAATATGTTGAATACCTTTAAGTAGAAAATTTCTGTTGCCCAACTGAAAACAAATTATAAAACAGTATTCACATGTTGGCACTCTGATAATATCTCATAGATGGTAAAGTTTTCAACAGACCAGGGAGGTGAGGATATTGGTAAATATCTGTCCAAGACTAGTAATAGTGGATGGGTGGATGATTTTGTGAGAATCCCATTATATGTTCACAAGCAGCCAACTGTGACAGCACTGGGTGACCAGATCTTAATTGGAAGTCAGACCATTGCATGATCAGTGGCATACAAATCATTGATTACTCATACTAAGTAATTTAGTATCTTCGATTCATGTATATTGCACATTATTTGGGTCTAAGAAGAAACACCATGCATACTCCATCCATATGTAAATAGTCCACTGAAACATAGCAGCATTGATCATTTTGAAAATGTGTCACTTAATCTACATTTTTCAAACTCACTATCCCTTTACAGAACCACATTAACTTGGAGCCCAGTATAGGAACATTTGGTTCAGATTTGGAAATAACCCTAAAGAGAGTCACTGTTTCAACCTGGGACCTACTTATGCTCACACTTCATACCCTCCTGATTTAGATTCACCAGTTAACCACATCTCTAGGAACATCCAGAGAAATCCTCAGTAAAACACACAGAGAAATTGCAAACTCCACAAGGACTGTGCCTGGACTGGAACTCAAAAACAGGAGTCTAAAGCTGTGAGGCACATACTTAATAAAAAATATTTAATAAGAGCACTACTGTAATCCACTTAAGAAAAGGCCTTACAATGAAAAATAAAAGGCAATGCAAGTACAAACAGAAAATTACAAAACATGATAGATCAAACACAGCATTGCCAGTACATGACAGTTGATATAAGCCTTCATTTACAAAGTGAATGTATGCGTATGTTATTTGTTTTGTTAATTTCCATTTTCATCTATAATATGTGATAAGACCTGCAGCCTAGGTGGTTAAGTGCAGACTGTAAAGTAAAATAATGGACGTTTACTGCCACCCATTGATTTACCCTGTGACTCCAAACGAGTTACTTAACCTACTCCAAATGTAGAAATATACAAATAAATGTAGAGGATTTAGAGGAAAGTGTTCATGAAAACCCTTTATTCATCCATTTTCTGAATTCACTTCTGTCACCACAGATAAAGCTTATCCTGAAAGTACTAGGAACAAAGAAGGAGCTATTTCAGGATGTGCTGCCACTCCATATCTGAACATATTTATGCTTAGACTCATCATCAATCACAACTTTGTCTCTGGAATATGAAAGGATTTCAGTTTAGACTAAGAAGAGAATCCATAAAGCCAACATAGGCAATGATCAAACTAGAAAGCTTGTAATGTTTAACTCTCAAAAATCAACAACAGTACCCTGCTATTTAATACAAATCCACCATCCGTTTTATGAACCTGCTCACTTCAGAACAGGGTTGGAACACATCACATTAAAGAATAAAAAATGTAAATGATGCCATCAACTTTTAGAATAAACTGTCCTGCCAAAATTTAACAACATCAAAGAATGCATTGAATTGAATTTCACAGGTAAGAACTTGCAAGTGTTACAAATCTGAAACACTGTAAATTTTTTGATTAATCAGACTGGGTGTTTCTCCCATATATAAGCACGAATGAGGCATTTAAAAACAGACAACAGAGTTTTTAGTTAAAATGCTCACCTATCCATCATTAAATCTATTTAATCCAATACCCTGATGTCTTCTTTCAGAAATGGATTCTCAAATGAGTTATAGGATAACATGGCCAGCTACATGGTATGATGCTGAGAAACCTTAGAGGAGGTTGTTTGAAAAATGAAGGGAGAGACAAGCTTTGAGACTTTTTTGACTCTAAACCTTAACAGAAATTCAAGATTCTGAAGCACCTTTAGAAATGGAGAAGGCTGTGATTATCTTAAGTGGTCAAATACTCCTCCAGTCGAGTTAGTGTAGGGCTGCATCAGCATGCATCTCATTAGGGATGATGGCTAGCAGAACATTGTAGGGACCATGTTTGAACTGTTAAAATTAAAGACCTCACAAAGTCTATTGTAGATCACATCACATCCATTGACCACAGCCGCACTGATCACTTTTCTTGTATTCTTTCACAGGGCTTAAAAGACACTTTTCAAAGAAAAACAGAAGCTAAGCTTATTCTCAGCCTGGGCTCACATATTTCTCCTGGTCTTAATGAATGACTAACTTTTTAAACTGTCCCTGCACCTAATGAGAGCTTTTTTCACCTTTTCTCTTTTCATCTGCCCTGGCTTTGTTCTCTAAATGTTACCTGCTTTTCTCTTAGGGTTAGGGTTAGGGTTCAGCTACTGCTGAAAATGCTCTTTTCTTTTTAGCATGGAGATACCCTTTAACCCTTTTATTTCTAAATATTCCACTAGTATAATTTAAAAATAAATTCCACATAAATTGATATTGTAAAATATGTTTCTGCAGAAAAATTTGTTAGCTCAGCATCGTAACACTATGAGTAACTGGCAACACCATATGAGCATGCAATGAATCCTCATTTGTAAGTGGTATATTTTGAGATGTGTAAGGAATCTTAGATATGTTAATTGTTTCACTTTGAGTGAAATCTGAAAAAAGTCATGTGCGTGAGGTACTTCCTATAAAGAATAAATTGTTCATTTGGTTCTTTTTATTGGCTATCAAATTTCCCATCAGTAAGTAAGCAGTGATGAGTTAGTAATTTGTGCAAAATTGAATTCAGAGCAAAGCTTAATATTTCACCTCACAAAACACTGAAGAAATATGACCAGTGAAATATGTGCCATTCACAACGGAAGAAACACATTTAGTCCATATTTAGAAGTGCTTTCATGTGCTAATTTTACATACATTTACCTATCAATCATTATTTAAAATAAAGTTCTCTGGTGAGGAAAAAATCATCAGACTCATTTCCTGTCAGGGGCAGACATTTTGATGAGCTGTGAGACATGTGTTGTTTGGAGTGCAGTGCCCATTTTGCCAATTAGGATTACAATCCTAAAGATGACTGGATGCAGAAACAATTGACGGTGCATTCTTCTGTGATGCTTACACTGTTCACATCTTTGGCATTATTCACAGGAATGAAAAAAACGTTAGTTGCTAAGTAAGGGTAAGGAGAGAGTTCCCATGTAGTGTGCTTTTCTGTGGATTAAATGAAGGAGTGTGCACAATGGTGTATTTTGAGAAATCTTTGTGTGGAAATTATGCAGCATGTTATATTTAAATTAATTGCATAGTACTCCTCTGTAGTGAAGTGGATGAAAGTTGTAAAATTTAAATAATTTTACAGGTGTGCTTTGAATTATCTGTATTATGTATTGTCTTCTTCTTCTTCTTTTGACTGCTCCCGTTAGGGGTTGCCACAGCAGATCATCTTCTTCCATATCTTTCTGTCCACTGCATCTTGTTCTGTTACACCCACCACCATCAAGTCCTCTCTCACCACATCCATAAACCTTCTCTTAGGCCTTCCTCTTTTCCTCTTGCCTGGCAGCTCTATCCTTAGCATCCTTCTCCCAATATACTCCACATCTCTCCTCTGCACATGTCCAGACCAACGCAATCTCACCTCTCTAGCTTTGTCTCCAAACCGTCCAACCTGAGCTGACCCTCTAATGTACTAAAGTTTCCAATCATGTCCATCCTCATCACACCCGATGCAAATCTTAACATCTTTATCTCTTCCACCTTCAGCTCTGTCTCCTGTTTTTTAGTCAGTGCCATCATCTCCAAACCATATAACATAGCTGGTCTGTAGACCTTCCCTTTCACTCTTGCTGATACCCGTCTGTCACAAATCACTCCTGACACTCTTCTCCAGCCACTCCATCCTGCCCGCACTCTCTTTTTCACCTCTTTTTCACAGTCCCTGTTACGCTGTTTTATCTATTGCAGTTATATACTTATATACATATATATAGTTATATACTGTACAACAACAACAACAACATTTATTTATATAGCACATTTCCATACAAACAGTAGCTCAAAGTGCTTTACATAATAAAGAATAGAAAAATAAAAGACACAATAAGAAAACAAAATAAATCAACATTAATTAACATTGAATAAGAGTAAGGTCCAATGGCCAGGGTAGACAGAAAAAACTGCTGGAGAAAAAAATAAAATCTGTAGGGATACCAGACCATGAGACCGCCCAGTCCCCTCTGGGCATTCTACCTAACATAAATGAAACAGTCCTCTTTGGATTTAGGGTTCTCACGGAGTCACTTGATGTTGATGGTCATGTAGAGTTCTGCCTTTTCATCCATCCATCATTGTTGAAGCATCATGAAGCTTTGAGTAGGTGGAGATGGCGCAGGCCACCACCACAAAGAAACCGGAAAAAGAAACAGAAAAAGAGAGTAGGGGTCAGTACGGATTTTAGAGCCACCATGAGTACTTATTATGAGGAAATTGAACATACAGAGTATCAGGAGTAAGTTAAATTAAGTTAAATTGAAGTTATAAAAAGGCCATGTTAAAGTAATGTGTTTTCAGCAGTGTTTTCAATTGCTCAACTGTATTAGCCTGGCGAATTCCTATTGGCAGGCTATTCCAGATTTTAGGTGCATAGCAGCAGAAGGCCGCCTCACCACTTCTTTTAAGTTTTGTTCTTGGAATTCTAAGGAGACACTCATTTGAGGATCTGAGGTTACGATTTGGAATATAACGTGTCAGACATTCCGATATATAAGATGGGGCGAGATTATTTAAGGCTTTATAAACCATCTTCGAGTTATAATTACCACAACTAACAAAATATTTTCTCCCTGTCAGGTAGGATTCAAACCAATTTAAGACCCTGCCAGAGAGGCCCACCCATTGACTAAGGCGATTTCTAAGAATATTATGATCAATGGTGTCAAATGCAGCACTCAGATCTAAGAGGATGAGAACAGATAAATGGCCTCTGTCTGCATTCACTCGCAAATCATTTACTACTTTAACGAGTGCAGTTTCTGTGCTGTGATTTGTTCTAAAACCCGACTGAAATTTATCTGGAATAGCATGTTTATTGAGATGGCCATTTAACTGCATAATGGCTGCCTTCTCCAGAACTTTACTTAAGAAAGACAGGTTAGAGATGGGTCTAAAATTTTCAAGAGCCGAGGGGTCAAGATTATGTTTCTTAAGAAGGGGTTTAACTACAGCAGTCTTAAGAGGTGTGGAAAACAAACAGGTAAACTTAGAAGTGTGAATGAGGCTTTAGGATTGTTATTCCTCATAGTCCCACTCTAAAAAATGTAAAAACAAAAACAAAACAGGCATACTCCTTTTAGTGAGGTTTGCATTGTAGGTTTTGCTAGCTCCTGTAGGTTGTAAGTTTTGTTAGCTATTACAGATGATTCATGATGATTTTTATTACAATAACTATTGCGATAGGCTTTAGAATTTTTTACTGCAGCACGAGCACAGCAACATCCCAATATTTCTTTGCAATTTGAGCAGGGAACACAATCAAGTGTGTCCTTCTCAACACATTCTCCCCAGCTGAAAAAAATTATGATGTGGGGAATTTAGTTATCATCTAATAAACTGGAACTTGTAAAATGCAGGATGTTTCTTGAGGGCATTAAATTCAGTTAGTCAGTCATTGTCCAACCCACTATATCCTAACACAGGGGTTCGCTGGAGCCAATCTCAGCAAACACAGGAACAAATCCCCGGACAGGGCACCAGCCCACCGCAGGACACATGCACACACACCAAGCACAATTTAGGATCGCCAATGCTCCTAACCTGCATGTCTTTGGACTGTGGAAGGAAACCGGAGCACCCCCACGCAGACAACATGCAAACTCCACGCAGGTAGAACCCGGGAAGCGAACCTGGGTCTCCTAACTGCAAGGCAGCAGCGCTACCCACTGCGCCACCATGCCATCACACCAAATTCACATTCTTGATATTTCCAAATCATAACACTTCTGAGATTCTTCATTCTAGTACATAGTTTTTTTGTTGTTAAAATTTTGTGATTTGTTTTTTTTTTTACAGGTTTTAAGAATTTAAGTACATACACTCTCTCCTTTCAAATTAACAACAGTGAAACCTGAGAAAATGTTATGCCAGTTGCAAATACTCAAAGCAGCTTGGCAGAACCACAGCACAGACTCACCATGCCTGCTTTTTTTCATTATAGCTGTCTTCTTCATATTGCCTGCTGGCATAGTGGATTGTAATCAACCTCAACGATGTTAAAAACAGACTAGGCAATGTGGACACTTTGAAAAAGTGGATCAAAAACAGTTTTTTATAAAACCAAACTATTCCTATCAAAAAACATAATCCAGATGGCTAAACTTTAAGTGATATCAGAACAAGAACTGCTAGGAGTCATTACCAAAACTAAAAGAATATCACCAAACCCTAAATGTGAAGACAATTAACCAAATCAAAAAGTGTGAAGCTATGAGTCATTACCCAGTATACCTAGCAATACCAAGTTCACAACTACGACAGTTCAAGCTGAAGCGTAGTGAAGCATTAATGATATGACTTGTAGTTCCTCATAGAGGCATTCATTACCAGCAGGGCAGTGCATCCAAGCAACTCACCAACCTAATGCTGAGACTCTAAAATGACGATTTGATAAGCCTAACGTTAAACAACAAAAATATTAAAATCTTTCTTCAGATAAATAATTAATCCAAAACACACATATCATCACATTCATCAACAATAAAGTTTTAAGATCATCCCCAAGAAATTAACAGAAAAACTGTATGTAAAATAAATAATTTTAGCCACATGTCTAACGTTTATCAGTGCTCAGCAAGAATGAGAATTAGACCATAACTTCACACAAAAATTTTTTTGCAGTAGCTGCCTTTGGTCCAAGGCAGTTCAGATAGTCTCCAGTCCCCTTCAACCCTTCATTTAAACAGTCAAACTTGGAAAATGAATGAATGGATATTTGGCCCATGTAAAAGCACTGCACGGAACTGAAATGGGGCAACAACAAAACTTTTTTTCATCCCTCAAAAGAAAACCTTAAAAAAGGTATTCTAATTTCTTAAGTGAAGGGCCTTTACCCCATTTTGTTCTGATTAAGTTAAAAACTAAGTTCCTTTTCTTCTTTAGTTTGGCACATACAATCTATCCATCACTCAAGTGTTGTGTAGCACTAAAATCCAAGTAAGTCCTGCTCCATGCTGTTTTAGCTGCTCTCTACAAAGAGACGCTTTGTCATTGCAGTCATCTGTGTAGGCTGAGATTACAGGATGCCGAGGGGGGAATTCCCCACAGGAGCACTTGCTTTCTGCTTATGGTAGGAGGTGGTGCCTTCCAGGCAGGTTTCTTGCACTTTTCACCTCAGGCCAGACTTGATCCAGAATTAGGCATAAATGTCGGGGGTGAAGGAGGTTTTCTGTTCTTCTTCTTTCACTTTCCAAAATAAAGAATCCTGGCAGCTTATCTATATTGTTACCAAAAAAGCTATTATCAGATGGTTTTCATGTCTGTCAAATTACTATGATATTTTGGACATTTCACAACTTTTGCAGTTGTTGAAAATCACACTGCTGCTGCTCTGAATTAACAGGAATTAGTGGCTGTGACGACAAATTATGACAGCCGATGGATTATATTCAGCACAAGACAGGAGAACCCAGAAATATGTGACCTTATGCAGCACAGGCTGTAAGGTGTAGTGAAGATATGCTTTGACAAGTGATCTTAAGAAGGGATTAACACAGCCAAGACTGGGATCGCCTAAAATTGAGTATAGCCTAAACAACTTTTTAAAATGACCTGGACAGATCCGCCTAATGACTAGAAGTGATTAGGAAGCTGGATTAGCACTTCATTTGAAAAGTAAAATAACCAAGAAAATATTCCTGTTCTAAGAAATGGAAGGAAAGAAATAAACCCCATTCTAATAGCTGAAACCTTAAAGACTTTTTGAAAAAATGGACTCATGTTAAGAATACAGGCACACAATCCTACCCTAGACAGCACACTTGTTAAAAGGCAAGCTTAAAAAAGACTTTAATGAATGCACTTATTGCAATGAAAGCTTGAAACAGGGTGGGACCTTGCTGCATCTTAGGCATATGGCAAGGGTCAGGTGTTATTGGGGCACCAAACTATCAAGAGACCGCTTCATATTAGCCATAGATCCATTAACATACCTGCTGAATTCTAATTTAAGGTGCTATCCTGGCACCTTCAGATAGAAGTCAGTAACCAGCCTTGGAGAGACTGCCATCCCACCAAAGGGCAGTAACACGTATGCACACACTGGGCCATTTTAAATTTGATAATTAATGTAAAACACAAAAATTGTAGTATCATGAGAAGAACAGACATGAAGAATGAGCAAACTAAACACAGACTAAGCCCAAGCTGGGGCCTAAACTGAGTCTACCCTACTCATGCTTTACCACCCCTTCAAAGTATTACTTCATTAATGTTATTTTATTTTTCAGAACCATAGGTAAATCTGAGAAAATCAGCATTTTAGCCTGATCCCTTTCATAATGCTTTGGATTTCTTTGTTCAGTGTTTTTAATATGACTTTTACATTTGAGAGGCCACTTGTAGCCATCACCTTCCTCTTCACCACAGGGAACGAGCCACTGAATGGATGATTAAAGGAAATTCCACTTCATCAGACTCAGCTGGTGGCCTATAAGATGACAGCCTCTCCTCCAGGTCTCTTAATAGATACTGTACATGCATTTACTCTCAAGTCCTCTTAATCCAATTCAGAGTAGCCAGGGACCTACACCTATCCTAGCAACACTGAACACAAGAGGGGAAATATCCCTGGACAAGGTGCCAGACAATCTCAGAGCACACAAATAAGAGTTTCCAGTAAATCAAGCACTCATCTCTTCAGGGATGATGACGAACATTGTGGTTCCTGTAGAAAAACGTATTAAATTAGAGTGGGAATCTGCAAGCACCATACAGACACCTTGGCAAGAAAAAAGGTAAAGTTGGTGGATAAGTGTATTTCTCCAAAACCATTTTGGATTTATTTCACTTGGAATCAGATCTACTTAATCAGGCTCTGCACACATCTTCAGTGTCTGAACAGCTAGTAATGGAACATTTAACGCTGATCTATGTGAGTTTAGCAATGCATAAAATGGCTGTGGTTTCTTTCCTGTATTAAGTCAACGCAGAGTGACAAAGCTTTAAAGTATAATTTGGATCACAGGTGGCAGTGTGATTCTTGTTTCAAGAATTTTCTGCTTTTTTCAGACGAACTGATAACTGCTGTCTGGGGCTATGTTGTTTGGTCACAGGAGGTTACTACATTTTCTGCACTTTTCATTTCCGATACCCCTTTTAAGTTCCGTAGATAGCATGCTTTACACCTCAAAACTATTTTATATTGATTGTGCATCTTAACATGTGGTAATGATGCTCTTCAGTTTTAGAACAGATAATTATTTAAGATATTTTATGGGCTGTAAACAAACAAAACCCTTTAGTAAAAAATGTATATGGTGGATCAGAATTGACCCAAAAAGACATGACTCTTTCTAACAAACTACCCTAAATGCGTTAAAGTCAATGGTGGGTCAAAAATGACCCAGAGGACAAGGAAAGGAAAAGATTTTTAAAAGGCTATACAAATTATGAGATATTTAAATTTTATTAATGTTCATTAATTGAGTTTAATCATGAACAGATGAAAAAGATTGTACTTTTACTGAGTTTAAACATTGACCCAAAGGCATTGTAAAAATTAATTCTTAGTCAAAGTTAGAAAACACAGGGAAGAAAAGAAGTCTTTGATGGGATACCAATCCAACTTGGAGCACATTTACACTCTTATAAGGCCGATTTAAGTCACTCTAATGTGGATGTCACTCTGCTTACAGAGGAATCAAAGCATTACGCACGTCTAAATCTGTTCCTCAGAGAGTCACAGTCAGGACAGCTGATGGAACGGTCCTTATGGATGACACTGCAGTTGTGACCCACTGGGTGGCTACTTTGAGCAGTTGTTCAAAGCTGATCCTTCGGCTAGGACATTGGATATCTCTGAGTCCACGGTTCTTGAGGCTGATCCTCCAACTAGATGTGAACCACCCAATCTCACTAAGATCCTCAGGTGGTGAACCAGCTGAGGGGAGGAAAGGCTGCTGGGATCTGTGGTATCCGGGGTGGACTTCTCCAGGCTGGTGGTAAGGCTGTCCTCCTGGCATTGCAAGCAATCTTTGCTTCCATTTGGGAGACTGGTGTCATCCCGATTGACCGGAAAACGGGACTTGCCGTCGCTATCTGGAAAGGGAAGGGTGATTGCCTGGATTGCAGCAACTACAGGGGGATAACACTGCTTTCGTTGCCGGGTAAGTTCCTTGCTAGGGACATCCTCAATAGGAACTGTGATCACTTGCTCACCAACCAGCATCCGAAACAGTCTGGTTTTATGCCTAAGAAGTCTACCATCGACCGCATCCTGGCACTGAGGGTTCTCAAGGAGCGCAAACGCGAATATCGGCAGTGTTTCTTTACAGCCTTTGTCAATTTTCGCAAAGCGTTCAACTCAGTTGATGGAGCTGTCCTGTGGGACATCCTGAGGATTTGCGGGATCCCCTCAAGGTTGCTGGATATCATGGCTGGCCTGTACACTGGTACTGTGAGTGCTGTGCAGAGTGGAGGTAGGACCTCTGCGTTTTTCCCAGTTGATTCTGGGGTTCGTCAGGGGTGTGTTCTTGCTCCTACTCTGTTCAATGCTTGTATGGACTGGGTGTTGGGCGAGGCCGTGGGGTCCAGCGGCTGTGGGGCATCTGTTGATGAAGAAAGATTCACGGATCTTGACTTTGCTGACGATGCTGTGATCTTCACGGAGTCAATGGAGGCTCTGATCGAGGTGCTTAAGAGACTGAGCGAGAAGTCTGAGTGTCTGGGCTTGTGAGTGTCCTGGATAAAAACCAAGATCCAGGCCTTTAATGACCTCTTGGGCGCAGCCATCAGCAGTGTGTCTGTTTGCGAAAAGAGTGTTGACCTTGTTGAGAGGTTTACTTACCTTGCTTGTCAGTGACATTCATGTCTCTGATGACTCTTCCTATGAAGGCAGCAGACAGATTGGGAGAACATGGGAGTTTGTGAGGTGTGTGGTGCTCCACATATCTATGCAAAAGGACGAAGGTCCAAGTCTTTAGAGTCCTGGTGCTTCCTGTCTTGCTATATTGTTGCGAGACATGGATGCTATCCAGTGACCTGAGACGAAGACTGGACTCCTTTGGTACTGTGTCTCTCTGGAAAATCAATGGGTATTGATTGGTTCGACTTTGTGTCGAATGAGAGGTTGCTCACGGAGTCCCAAATGAGGCAAAATACCTGCATTGTGAGGGAGCGTCAGTTACGGCACTACAGCCATGTAGTGCGTTTCCCCGAGGGTGATCCAGCTCATAAGATCCTCATTGTTAGGGACCAAAGTGGCTGGAACTGAGCTAAGGGGTCTCTCACGTAACAACTGGCTATGGCAGATAGAGGGTCATTTCCGGAGGGTGAGACCGGACCGCATGTCTGCCTGTGGGTTGAAAACTGGGATCCTGAGTTGTTTCGTTGTGTAGTAAGTGCAGCAACACACTGTACACTGTTTGGTGTAAGCAGGCCTCAAATGGGAAAGTGGTATTAAAAGTTTAAAATATGAAGATAGTCACAGAAATATATCAAAATAACCAACAAAAGAGACAGTGACCAAAAACCTTTGACTTTTGCACAAAAGGGCAATAAATAATCCTTATAAATTTGATATTTACTAACAAAACACAAAAAATAACACAAATACACAAACAGGTAAACAGGATTTGCCTAAAAGGCAACCCAAAGCGAACAGGTCCCAGTACACAATTCTAAGGCAAATCCTAAAACAGGCAAGAATCCAATAAATCAGAACAAACAAGAAAGGCCGTACTCACAAACTCTGAAACTAACTCAGTGCTCCACTGCTGGGTCTTCTCTTTCTGGCGAGTTTATAAAGCAAGGAGGATCTAGCAGCAGTGATGTCAAGACGGTATACAAGCAACATAAGAACATTTAAAGAGACATAACTACTAAATCGTGACAAAATAAAATAGAAATTACATAAAAATATGAATAATATCATCCATCCTTCTAACCCATTCATCCAGGGCAGTGTCTCAGGGCAGCTGGGGCTTATCCAAGCTAGCATAAGGCACAAAGTGGAAACAATACCTGGACAGGATACCCATCCATTACAATTGCAAAATAGTAAAAACAACAATAAAACAGAAACTGCACAGAAACCCAGGCTTACCCATAACAGGCCATCATTTACATCAATCAGGTTTCTGACTTGTTGTCTCCAAAACTCAATCAGACCACTGACCTCAGTTTAGAAAAGAAAAAAAGAGTTTTGGTTAAGGAGGTTTTGGGAACTGTGATTAGTTAGTATTCCTAGTGAATAACTTTAACTGACAAAACCTATGTGAAGACAAGAAGAACATGGCAGCTTTTTTTTACCACTTACTTACTGGCCAAAATAACCTGCTATGTTCTTCTTGTCTTCACATGGGTTTTGTCAAATACTTCAATATTCAATGTGTTTGTCAAGCTGAAATGAATCTGATAAGAATAATCACAGGCGTGTACCAGACTGTGCCCTGCATGTGATGGACTGATATTCTTTCCAGGGTTGGTATTCCTGCCTTTTTCTGACTGCTGTTTGGATAGACTGGTATTCCCTGTGACTCTGTAGTGGAAAAATTAAAAGCAAATTCAGTGAGTAAGTGGAAAGACGGACAGAGTTAGGAAAACTCAGTACAATATCAATAAATTGACGTAGTGACTTTCATTTTAAAAATATATTTAATGTAATACTTAACAATACATATTTAGTATCATTGACCAAAGTGAAAAAAGTGACATTAGGAAACTTGCATTTCAAAGGGTAACAGGAATTCAAAGCAGCAACAACACACTGCATGAGTTAATAATATTGAAGCTGGGATTTAAATAGCGTAATGTAAAATAATACTTTATTACAAATGAGTAAAAACTGTAACTGGATGCTCATCATCTAAAAGATAAACAAAGGTCAGGGTCTGAACTGGGCTGCAGAAAGCTGTGACTTTAAAAGGCTAAAACCAATTAAAACCAAATATCCTCTGAGTGCCACAGTGATGATATTTAGCCTAACCCTTATGTTTACACAGGTTTATGGGACAGGGTCTGTTTTTTTTTCTTTGAGTCATCTTTTAAATCCTTTTAAAACAGAAGGCTGAATTGGTCAGGCTTCCTCCCAGAGAGAGTGACCTCCAGGATATCACTTCCTGCCTGCAGCTCAGCAAGGTGCCCTGAATTATGCAGCTGTGTGGGAAGCTAAGTATTTATTTATTTATATATAACTTTAAACCTTCATTTTGATTTAGCTTCATATACATGAGACGTGATCACATGTTTCTAAAGGTTCAATTTATTTTTAGCCAAGTTTGAGTTGATACTGGTGCACTGTTTAGGAAGGGGCTTTTTTCCTTTACATTTTCTGATTGTAGATTGACTGCTAGTTCCTATTCAATGGATGCCCTGGCTTGTAAGTATCTGCAGAGACCGTAGAAGGGCTTCTTAAGCATCTCAACTTCTAAGCAATAACAATAAAGGCTTCCAAATTCTAATTCAAATTCTGAATTACTTGAAGCAAGAGGAACTTCTAAGGAGAAGTAACCCAGCTTTGTAGATCAGGGACCCTGCTATGAACTGAATGATCTTGTCGTTAGCTTTAATATATCAGTGGATTTGAAGTGCACATGCCTACGTACAAAATGGATGTTTGTCTTTGCATACTACATTTTCAAGTCTGCTGTTGCAACAGATCTTGCACATTCTAAATTCTATTTTGGGGGTATGTGACATTTGTGTCACTTGCAGGACTTGCACAATCAATGTGAATATAACAATGTGGTAGTCTCGCAGGGCCAGATGTGATTTTAAAAGCAAGAACACACAACTGGAGACAACTCACTCAAATTTTTGTAGTGAACAGCGATGAAATCCTTAATGAAAAGTGAAGGGTTGCTTCCTAAAAACCTAGCCCTAATTTTCTTCAGACCATGCATTGTCCCATTTGCACTCATGTTTTAAATAAATAACATAAAATAAGTATGAAGACAGCAAGAGAGAAAAAGAAAAACTGAACAAAAGATTTAACACTTAGAGAAAATAGAAAGCTAAGAGTGCTGTTGTCAATGCAGATGCAGTACTCAGTAACATGAAGCTTACTGATTAATTTACAAATTTTGCTATAATTTTGACTATTTCATCACTGCTTGGAAGCATTGTGGTCTATATATACAGTATATACAGTACACGATGCAAGTATATTCAGATATGCCGTGTTTGCCATTTCCAAATAGACAGTAATATGAACTTCCTTTAGTTATTCGTTTAGATGAGCAGTGAGACATTTGGGTTCTGTGCAATTTCGCCAATGAATCTGCTGGAGCGGTGGCAGTGCTGGTAAGCATATTTATTATTTTGGGTTTACTGGGGCCTAAAAATCACACCTCCTGTGGCTCTTCTTTAACTACATGCTTAATGGCAGCACTTTTCACCTCCTTCCAACTTTAGTCCATCCATCCATCCATCCGCCCATCATCTTAACCTGCCTATCCAGGGTAGGGTTGTAGGGCAGCTGAAGTCTATTCCAGCAGCCATAGCGTGCAAGGCAGAAACAATACCCAGAGAGGGTGCTAGTTATATTTTACAATTCTGCCATTTCTTTCTGCTTCATATTGATTTGGGTAGTATCTTCATAACGTAGAGTGATGGGCATCACATGCAGCCCAGTGATGTCTTTAAATACTAAATTAAAATCTGACTATTCAGAAAGGTTTTTCCTTTGCATCAAGCTATGTTTATTTTTAACATGTGTAAGATGTTCTGTACATACATGACACACACTTATATGTTCAATAGGGAATCTGATCAGAAGATTTTTCAGCTATTGAAGGTTTATCCTTTGTGACTGTAGGCCTGCTGGCTCTCAGACTAGATTAATAAGTGCACTGCAACTCTTTGCTGTTTAATCACTGCCCCTACTCTGAGTTCCACCTTCATGAGGCATTGGATTGGTTTAGAAATCTCTAAATAATTGTTTACACCAACTTTTATGACGAATTCACTCATGGTTGTCTCCAGATTTATGTTTTACAAGAAACGGTGCACTGTATGATAACGTGCAGTGACTACATTTGACTTCAGTATTCCTAGTTTTCATACTCTTTCTCTGTCTCTGTTTGGCATTCGTTTGCTCAGAGGTTGATGCACTTGCTGCTTCCTGAGCATCTCTTTTTTTCTCCATCCTATTGGCCCACTTCTTCTCTTCTTTCCTCGGCATCTTTTTGCATTAAACATGATTAAGTCAGTGCTTGTGTTGCATTACTTAGCACGTTTTCCTTAATGTTTCACTTAAGCTGTCTTCTATCTGCCTCAAGAATGATTTTAAATATGAAGAGGTAGGGGAAGTGAGGGCGAAGGTGGTAAGGAATGAGAATAGCGTCCATGCACTGCACAGTTGCCCTGTTGGCTGCTGCTAAGAGTTGATTCTACAATAAAATAAAATAAAAATAAAAAAAGGAATTACCTTGGAGGTCAATCATTACTCTGAAAGCAGATAGTAGACATCACATAGTATATGTGTACCAAATTTCAGGTCAATAGTTGAAACGGTTTGCAAGCTACAGGTGATTTAAAATCCCAGACAGACAAACTGACAGCCACAGTATTATATAAGAATATATATGTCTGGCAATATTAGACTAAAAATTTGGAGATGCTGATAATCGAGATTTAGAAATTGTAAAGCAGCTTTAGGAACCGGTGGCAATATACTTTCCTGTTTTGCATAAAACACCAAGGAATTCTGTAATACTGTAGGTTCCTTTCTTGGGATGAGCTTCAAAGTGTATTTCTCATGGGGGTACAGGGGGGAGCATGCAGAAAAGAAGGAGGTTTTACGGTTGTGTGTTTCATATAGATGGTTAAACCTTTCCAGAAGACTGCCATATGCTGGCTGTTTAATTAGACAATAGTGTAACTTTAAGCCACTACCTGCTCCAACATATACCATACAGTAATTACAAAGAAGTAGAAAAAAAAATCCTTATTGGAACGACATGTCTGAGTGGTTTCTGTTAACGTTTTAGGGACAGTTAATTAAGCTTTGAGCATCATGTGTATTAGAATGGCCTCAAGAATCTCAGAAATAGCCATGCTTTGAGGTAGTAAATGAAGAATTCTTGAAACCATCCATTGTCAAATTTCATTTAATCCAGTTTAACATCACCTGTCAATGATTTCATTTGCCAAACACAATGCTGGGCCATGGGGGCATAAGCCCATCCTAGACAGTACTGACATTGTCTAATATGCCAGTCTATTGTAAGAGCAACTCCATTCAATTCTATTCATCCATCATTCATTTGTATATTTACTGAACCTACCTAACCCAATTTCAGATGGAAAATCAACAGCATCAGATACAAGGCAGAAATAAACCTCAAAGCAGTCACTTGTACCACTTGTAAAGGCCCAAACTAGAAGTAAATAACCAAAGATTCACTCCTATGTGGTGGGATAACCAGAATACCAATTCATCTCATCTCAATTGAAAATAATCTTCTACAGTGCTGTTTTAAATACAGGCTGATAATTCTGGTACAGATTGTAAAGCTTAAAATGGTAACTAAAAGGTACAACAGCATGTAACACTATTAGACCACTATGCTCCTCTGAAATGGTTGGTGTGTTAGCAAGTACTGCTGCCTCACATCTCCTTAGGTTAATGATTGCGGTAGCTGGATCTTGTTGAGCTGAGAATGTTAGATTCCATGGCTAGATATCACAGGGCATGAGAGATTACACAGCTTCATCATAACTTTTCAGCACAGCTTCAGATTTCCAAAGTATCATTGAGTTTGCTCCATTTTTACAGCCAAACGACGGGCCGCCTAACACCACTGGTAGATGTACAAATATTTTCCATATATGGTGAGTTCATGTGCAAACTTGGTCATTCTTTTACTTTTTCCATTGTGTCATGGCATGGCAAACACAAGACATCAGAGAATAAGGCCTCTCTCCTGTTCGTATGGTGCAACCGCTTTCCTTCTTTTCTTGCAACCAGAAAATATGCATTGCGTTTCGGACCCATCCCTATGGTTTAAAACAAAATTAAACCTGTTTGATTCACAGAGCATTATGAGTCACTGGTGGTGTCACACTACACAACTGTAAATCACGGTTGAGTGCTCTTGACTCAGTAGGATTATGTAAATGAAATCTATAATCAAAAATCATGAATGTGGTGTCACTCCTGGGTTGAAGTCCTTGCGTGGACACTCATCATATGGGATTTACATTTCTCCACATATTTACGTGGCTTTGATTTCAACCCCCATCCCAAAGATTTGTATTAGTTTTATTGGCAACACTAAACTGGCATCATGCATCTGAGGCTTTGAAACCCTTTGTGCCCCTTAATTCATTTGATGAGAGCTAATATACAGTAAATTCCCCTACCAGAGGAACTTGGTCATAAAGATTTGAGGAAAAGGGAAGAGGACAAAGTTACAAATTTCTTAGAGGAACTATAGGGGAAAGTTTTAGAACACTTCTGGCTAAGCAGCTCCACTGACCATGAACTGGACACTTCTTCTAGCAAGACATACACAAAATGTAGACATGATTATTTTAATATATAAACAACAAGTCAAATGGCAGGAACTCATTTATCTCAAATCATAATCCATATATTTCTGTAAAGCAGGTGTTAGTGCAAATGAGAATACATTTGCTAAAAATCCCCTAAAGTCTGGGAGCCATCAAAACATTTGCCAGCAGGACAGCCTTCATTAGTATAATGCTGTCTCAGTTATAACCAATGCAAATACCATGTGGTTTGAATTCACCTAAACCACTTTGTCCTGGATGTTTGCCCTTCTTAAATTCCCTTCCCCTCCTTCATTCCAATCCTGCTGTGATAAGACCACCATTTTCCTTGACTGGCCAACTAACAGTTGAAACATTCTTATGGCTGTAAGAAAACTATGACAGAGGCACCCTGCACAGGTACACTAGGAATGTGAGTGTGTTAAAGTACTACTTGGATGTCTTAACTGACATGTCTCGCCGTGTTTCCGAGTACTTGTGGCCGAGTCCCTCAGGGTACAGTTTGAAATTCCTTGCTTCAGGCATTCTTTTATCCTTCTGTAATAGCTTTGACATTCAGTTATTCAAAATAAAACCAAGGTGTGTGTTTTGGCAAGGGCTACAAATGGGGAAGTGTTCAAATCCCTATATTTAAAGGAAACATTCTCTCTGCACAATTTAATGATACAACAAAAAACTGTTGGAGGTATTCTTTAAGTAGACATATCCATCCATTATCCAACCTGCCATATCCTAACTAAAGGGTCACGGGGGTCTACTGGAGCCAATCCCAGCCAACACATGGCGCAAGGCAGGAATAAGTAGACATATAAAATTTAAAAAATGTAGACTGTCCAAAGGCTGCCAGAAGCAGGGGCTTTGCCATTGAGAAGAAGAAAGCCACTCATCCAAGCGACCGGGTATATCAGTGTGGGAAGGCAGAGGCCGGTATCTCCTGCATGTGTGGAAGGACAATATGCAACAACACCAGATTAAATAAGAAAAGATACAGTCTGGGTGGAAGTGTGCAATATTTCCTTAAGATACTACAGAACTGGTGTCAAAACAGTTGCCAGGAATACTTGACGTTTGATTATAAAACTGGGTCCAGGAAAGGCATACATGAAGTAAGAATAAGGCCAGACTAAGACCTCTGTGTGCCATAGGTTGTCAATGGTCAAAAGGCCCCTCTTCACTTTGCTATCCCCATACACAGGCATTTGATCACACATTGTGAACTTCACATGCTGTACGTAAAGAATATCTTAGGCACATGGATTAAAGTTGGTATAAAATTCTCAAACTTTACATCAGGTCAACTTCACCTTCTTTTCTTGTTTATTAGTGTAATCAATAAACTATCTGGTGAGTGCAACACCACATTCACAGGAAACAGCTTCTTTCTGATAGCTCATCAGTTAAACATTTTAAAGGTCTATGCCACTTTGTGGCAAATATGTAGCTGATTGTTTTGTTTGGTTAGCACATTTGAAAAAATGCTGGACACTTAAGCTTATCTTATATATAAACATTTACGTGTGGAAGTGTGTGTGTCTGTCTGTCCGGCCTGGAAGTGCGAGGCTACAGCATGAAGCTCAAAGAAATCAACTCTGTCGCCAAAGTGAAACCGCTGAGAAAAGAGAAACTTGCTTAGCTGCTAATACACAAGCGAGGCAAGTACATCAGCAAAACAAAGCCTCAGAGGAGAGAGAAACTCACTTAGCCGCTGATAGTCAATGGGGACGAGCATGTCGGCAAAACGAAACCACTGAGGAAAGAGAAACTCGCTTAGTCACTAATGCACAACCGATTCGATTGACTGATTGAAGTGCCAGAATCCATGGTTTCTAAGCGCCCGGGCTTTTTACAGCATGGGCTTACACAGCTATTAGGATATAAAAGCAGACGTGTGCAAATGCAGACACACGTTAGTCAGTGAAACTACGGCACGCACTGAAGGGAGAAACAGGCCAAAGTCTGTTATAGTGGCATCATCAGAAGCTAACAACTGCAACTAATGGAAGATTGTTAGCGCCAAAATGAAATGTAATCCCACGTGTTACCTATACTGAAATGCAATGCATATGCAAGTGGGGCTTTTAATTTTGGCATGGTTTTATCATGCCATAATTAAAAACATATCAAACAAATGATCGATTGCTTTTCCATACAGCACACAATTTTATTTTCAGCTTAAAATGCAATAAAAAAACTATTTTTCCTTTTATTTCATGCCCATAGATCGCATGTCATAATTAAAAGCATTTCATGTAGTGGCAGCCCTGTGTGTATTGCATTTCAATTTGATATCACACTTTACTCGTACCAAAACTAAATGCAATCAAATGACCAATTAGCATCAAAATGTGGGGCAGTACTGCGCATATCTATGTTGGGTGTTATCAGTCTACACATTGCTGCTAAAACTGCTAGGAGCTGTGATGATACCTCTATAGTGACTATTTGCAAGGTCAGCCTCATGCGTCTCAGCTGCTGCATTTACAATTTTTTCACAGATCTTGTTCAACTTGATATTTGTTAAAGCTGCAAATGTCAACTGCAGTTTTCAGCAAAACAGCATCTTTTGCTTTTATGTCTTTTTAGGCTCATTTGTATATAATGCAAGAAGCACCTGTTGCAATAGCCATGTCTGTCTGTCCACATGAAACAACTCGGTCCCCACTTTACTGATTCTGTTGAAATTTGGAACTTATTCTTAAAACAAATGTGTCAAGACAGTTCAGTTTTTGCTGAGATAGTGCAAAGTGTTGAAATTTCAAAATCTTCCATTGAAAAGCATTGGGAAATCTTCAGACTTGTCTGTTTTAAAACATAGTGCCATTCTGTGTGACTTTAACTATGAATTAGTTTACTGTTTCAATTTTACCTTGAGAGCACTTACATCAGTATCTACATTTTCCTCTTTTCTCATCCATTAGCTGTTTGGATGTCCAATGCAAGTGAGTCAATGTATGAGCAAGAAGCTCATACAGCACAACTTTTCTCTTGCTTTCACTAAGTTAACTATAAACGCTGGCACACATTACTAAATAATTGTGGCTATTCAAAAAAAAAAGAAAGTTATGTGCTTTTTCACTATAATATATTGTGCTATTTTGTAGTAAGTATTGCATTTTTTCTCAAAGATATGGCATACCGCCACTGGTAGCATTGTGTAGATGTGTGCTTTGGTAGAGAGGGGTTGAGCACATGTAACGTGTAATCAAGTGACAAGAACTGAATAGACATTATAGTTGGTACTTTTAGTTTTAATCACGTTAACATTTGGGAAGTTTAATACAGATACTTTTGTACAAGCAGAGAGAGAGCACATAGTTTTCATTCCTGCCTCACAATGCAATGTTCTGCACCGAGTTTCACCCTGTGTATTTATGGATTATTATTAGTGAGTGTGGTTAACTGTGGAAATGAGTCTTTAATATACTGTATAATACCAAAAAAGTTTAGTCCTTCGTGTACTGTGGAGTAAATTACATCCATCAATTTGTTCTGGTGTTGCACACACTCATGAACATGCATTTTACAAGCCACTTCTAGTTTGGTCTCAGAAATCCTGTCACAGGCTATTTAACACTACAATCCATGAAGCTTACCAAAAAAGTCATAATGACAGATCACCTTAAATTAATTTGCACTTCCTCATCAGCATCTTTGTTTTCCAAATGTGCCAATCAGCAGTGGCTGCTACCCCATTCCCCACTGATGCAGTTGAAGTTCTCCCACCTCAAGTCTGTTTTTCTGGGTGTGAGGTACCTGGAATTGTATTGGGTAAATAATAAATCGTTATTTGGAATACATACATACATTCATATGTGTTCCATGTCTGCTACGATCCATGCAAATGTAGGATGACAGGACAGGAAATGTGAGGCAATGTTGAACACATAAGTAAAATAGAACCTTTTTCATGTTATAGTAATAAGTGACAAAATGCTGAAGTGTAGTCCAAATATCAAATTAATACTTTCACAAAAGGTATAACAAAACAAGTGCATTTTTATTCAAGAATGTAACCAAAGAAAAGGAAATCATTCAATTTACATGTTGCTGGTAAGAACTATTTATTGTACCAGCAATCAAAGGTACGATGCCCGTGACCATTCCTGTCATCCTACATTTACCCAGATCATTGTAGATACAGAACACATATGAAGTGTATGTATTCCAAATAACAATATATTATTTATCCTGTACCAGTGCATGCTCCCCAACCTGACCTGATACAATTCCAGGCACGTCACACCCAGATGAACAGGCTTGAGCTGGAAGAACTTCAGCTGCGTCGGTATGGGATGGGATAGCAGGCTGCTTGCTGCCAGTGCTGAATGACACATTTGCAAAACAAAGATGCCGATGAAGAGGTGCGAAGGAATTTAAAGGGGCCCGGCATTATGACTTTTTTATAAACTCCAGGGATTCTAGTGTTAAGTAACAACAACACCAGGAGTTAATGTTCACTAATGAGCCCGGAACCTCGGAGGACAAAGCTCCACAGAGGACAGCAGTTCCCTAAAATAACTCACAAATGAGGCTGCAAAGGATGACATCTATGATATTTGTGGACTTTTCTGATTTGTTTCATTACATTAAACAGTGTACCTGGCAGGTCTCCAACCCTTCACCATCTCTCTGTTGTGCATTCTCTTCTACCGAACATACAGCTTGTTATATATGGAAGAATAGAGACTGTTGGTCATCATGTTACATGCTTTTAGCGATTATTATCTAGTTGTCTACAGAACAAAGTTAGCAATTCTCATCTGAAAGCACTTTGAGTAGTGAAAGAAGCGCTATATAAATGTAAAGAACTATTATGATTAACATTAAATACTGTCAATAACACTGACTTGTAGGTAATTTTTCAAGGTGAAAAGTATTCTCTGGAGTAAACAACACTCTTGGGAATGAACAGGTTGCTGTGAAATAAGAAGAGAAGTGTGATGAAGTGCAAAGCTGGTCTCCTTTCAAAATGGCTGGATATCACAAAAATGTTTTGCTTTTTACTTTTTTTCCTTCATAAAATGAAATGGAAACTCTAGTTTGCAATAAATGTGCAATTTCAAGATGTGGATCAATACTCAATAACACTCTTGGCTTACAAAATGGACATATTTGGTAAATTAAAGGTTTTTAACTTAAAGTTTTCATATTTGCACCCAGGGCACCTTCAGGCCACTGCAAACTGAAAGAATTTACAGAGTTGTTTTAAAATATATGAAAAAGGATTCAGTTTAGAACACAATCTCATGTGACACATTACAATATGCCATGATTGTAAAGAAATAACTTTGACTTGAAAAACACCAAACTGATGCTTTAAGCTAAAAAGAATTGAAACATACTGGCAGCGAAATTAGTAGTGTTAGGGATGTTGGGTGTTGTCTTTGCGTTCATGTGGTATTTCTCCAGGGAAGTTGATTGCCTTCCACAAGTAAGCAGTCAGGTCGATGGATGCTTCTAAACTGAACTGGCACACACCTGTTTTCCTAATTATTCTTCCTATGGGTGGTCGTTTTATCCAGTATCGATTCCTATCTCAAGTTCTTTTTGCAAGACTACTTTCCTGCTATTCTGACCAAGATAAACCGCCCTAGAAATACAAAACATAAATATTTTCAAAAATAATATCAACTACTTTAATGATCTTAGTGCAGTAAAAGCTTATTTTTAGGATTTTAAGCGTCAAGACAAGCAGGAGCTATTTCTGCATGAATGAGGCAAAAAGGCATGAAGGAAGTTCCATCTAAACATTTATTTTTTGGAGAAGATTTTTCCATTTAAGGTTGGAAGAGGGCTAGTTGCACTCCCAGCAGCAGTAGACATAGCTCAGTAACCTACATTAAATCATCCAGTAATCCATTATATAGCAGAATCATGCACACACACATGTGATTCTCCCTCTTCCATGCCTCCAAAATACTGGGTAACACTAATCGGGAGCCTATTCTCTAGCGCAGCATAAGAATTTTGATGGTTATAATTATGCATCCACTCACACTTTCCATCCCTTGTGGAAATTTGGAGCCATTTGATCAGCCTACCACAAATGTATTTGGAATATATTTGGTGCTGCTGCTCTTTGAATGTATATTCATGTACAACATTTTAAATGATACCAAGTTAAATGGAAGGGCAGATAATATAGAACATATTACATGTAGGATGTGAAAAATGCAGATTTGAGTACACAACGGGAAGTCTGAAAGTTGAAAGTACACTTTATGAGAAGGACCTGAGAGTCATAGTGGACTCATCACTATCTACATCCAGATAGTGATCAAAAAGGCTAATAGTATGTTAGGTTACATATCACAATGTGTGGAGTAAAAGTCAAGAGAAGTTATGCTTAATTTATATAGTACACTAGGGACTAAGAGTTATGAGTTCTGAGGAGAGATTGAAAGAGTTACCTTTTCAGTTTAAGCTAGTGGTGTTTAAGAATGGACAATGATTGAAGCTTTAAAATTCTGAAAGGAATCAGTACAGTGGATCCCAGTTGTTACTTTAAAATAAACTCTGGCTGAAGTATACAGTTAAGGGGTTGGAAACTTAAGGGCACACATTTTCCTCAATTGTTTTTCAATTTTCCTTTTTTTGAAGCGGCTGGGATGAGAATCAGCACCTCCAAATCCAAGACCATAGTCCTCAGCCGGAAAAGGGTGGAGTGCCCTCTCAGGGTTGGGGGAGAGATCTTGCCCCAAGTGGAGGGGTTCAAGTATCTTGGGGTCTTGTTCAGGAGTGAGGGAAGTATGGAGCGTGAGATCGACAGGCGGATCGGTGCAGCATCCGCAGTGATGCGGGCTCTGCATCGGTCTGTTGTGGTGAAAAAGGAGCTGAGCCATAAGTCAAAGCTCTCAATTTACCAGTCGATCTACGTTCCTACCCTCACCTATGGTCATGATCTATGGGTAGTGACTGAAAGAACGAGATCGCGAATACAAGAGGCTGAAATGAGTTTCCTCTGCAGGGTGTCTGGGCTTTCCCTTAAAGACAGGGTGAGAAGCTCAGTCATCTGGGAGGGGCTCAGAGTAGAGCTGCTGCTGCTCCGCATCGAGAGGAGTCAGATGAGGTGGCTCGGGCATCTGATCAGGATGCCTCCTGGACGCCTCCCTGGTGAGGTGTTCCGGGCACGTCCAAGTGGGAGGAGGCCCTGGGGAAGACCCAGGACACGCTGGAGGGACTATGTCTCCTGGCAGTCCTGGGAACGCCTTGAGCTAGAAGAAGTGGCCAGGGAGAGGGAAGTCTGGGCCTCTCTGCTCAAGCTGCTGCCCCCGCGACCTGACCTAGGATAAGCGGAAGAGGATGAATGGGTGGATGGATGGATGTTAAAACTTTAGGGGCCTTCAAATCTCAACTTGATGTTATTTTGGCCAGTCTAGGCGAATAGGATGGATGAGCTTGTTGGTCTGAATGGCCTGTGTTTCTCACAGTTTTTCTCCTACAGTTCTAATGTGGATGAAACTCATATTTTCCACACAAACAAAGAATAATTTAAACCTGGGGTTAGGCAGGGCCTTGATCCTATAAAATTAGCTACTGTGCTGCTGGGCAGTAAACCTTCACTGAAAACCTTGTCCACTAATTACCCATAGAAGCATGTTTTTGGAATAGGATAATTCAATATTTTGAGGTGTGGATTTAGTATTTCTAAAACAAACAGTAAACTTAACTGATAAAAGGACACAAGCCTTATTGCACAAACCATATGCATGCTATGTAAGACACAGGACAATTCTAAATGACTAGCATACCTTAGCAAATAGCTTAATAGCCTCCCTTTTAGTTGCATTACTGTACCCCATGGGAGGGTTATTACGCATATTTTCATCCTTTGCAAAAAGTAGCCTGTAAAAGTCCTGTAAAAATAATTTAACAGTTTATGTGAATCAGTGCAGAGTTAATTCTAGTGAATTGTCAGCTGAGTTAGAAACCACATGTTTCTTTATGAATTGCCAGTAATTTTAAGAAATTGTTACCATATAATGCCTGTTATTTCAAGGGGAAACTGTGAATCTCTAATCACTTACTTTGGCACTCATTTTCTCTGATTAACATAATAGAAGGTTGAATAATACAGTATTGTGCTTTTCTTTCCAGCCTTGCTACAACACTCGAGGGTGAAAGTGTTCTGAGGAACGTCAGTGATTTCTGGCAGTACTTTATGAATTCCGGTTTTAAATGCTATGAGACACCACATTTATTAGAGGCCTACAAATAATTTATTATTGATGCAATAAGCTGGACAAGCCATCAATTTATAGAAACCTTTGTGTATGCATACACAATTATTATTTTGAGGCCAGAGGTTAAAGATATTCCCCTAGGACTCCTCAGTTCCAAGAAGGAAGGAGGTGTCATTCCTGGCATAGTCCTGGGCTCTTTTAAAATTTTCATTTTGTTAAAGCTGAGGGATGCACTATTCTGCCTAAAATTAAGAAGAAATCAAGGCCCTTGGCCAGACACAGGCACTCCCTTCCTTGGTCTATTTCTGCATCATAGTTTTACTCATACTTTGATTGGCAATATTCAATAATCCATATGGGAGCAAATTATACAATCCATGTATTAATATATATATTATATTATTATTATATATATATATATATAATCCGACTCTCTTGATTCACTAACACAATGTCTTACTGGTATTTCTGAATGGATGAAATTTTAGTAATTGGCAATAATGGATTCAATGAGGTTATAAGAAATAAACTTGATGCATTAGAATTAAAAGTTAAGACAGAAATAAAAAACTTAGGGGTAACTGTAATCTGAATCTTAAATCGCATATTCATCAAACCACTAGGACAGCATTTTTTCATAGCAAACATAGCAAAAGTTAGACCTCTTATATCATTGAAAGATGCTGAGAAATTAATTCACGCTTTTTGTTTTCTGTAGACTAGATTACTGTAATGCACTCCTGTCAGGACTACCGAAAAAGACATAAATCACTTGCAACGAGTGCAGAATGCAGCTGCTAGAATCCTAACTAGGAAAAGAAAATCTGAACACATTTCTCCTGTTTTGATGTCACTACACTGGTTGCCTGTGTCATTCAGGATTGACTTTAAAAAACTGCTTATGGTTTATAAAGCCTTATATAATCTCGCTCCATCTTATATATCGGAACGTCTGACACCTTATATCCCAAATCATAACCTCAGATCCTCAAATGAGTGTCTCCTTACAATTCCAAAAGCTAAACTTAAAAGAAGTGGTGAGGCGGCCTTCTGCTGTTATGCACCTAAAATCTGGAATAGTCTGCCAATAGGAATTCGCCAGGCTAATACAGTAGAGCACTTTAAAACACTGCTGAAAACACATTACTTTAGCATGGCCTTTTTTTAACTTCACTTTAACTTAATCCTGATACTCTGTATGTTCAATTCATCATAATAACTATTCACAGTGGCTCCAAAATCCGTACTGAGCCCTACTCTCTCTTCTGTTTCTTTTTCCGGTTTCTTTGTGGTGGCGGCCTGCGCCACCTCCACCTACTCAAAGCATCATGATGCACCAACATTGATGGACTGAAAGCCAGAAGTCTACGCGACCATCATCATCAAGTCCTTCCATGAGAACCCTAAATGCAAAGAGGACTTTTGACTTATGTTAGGTAGATTGCCCAGAGGGGACTGGGTGGTCTCTTGGTCTGGAATCCCTACAGATTTTATTTTTTTCTCTTTTTGTTTGTTTTTTCTGTCCACCCTGGCCATCGGACCTTACTTATTCTATGTTAATTAATGTTGACTTATTTTTATTTTTTATTGTGTCTTCTATTTTTCTATTCTTCATTTTGTAAAGCACTTTGAGCTACATTTTTTTTGTATGAAAATTTGGTATATAAATAAATGTTGTTGTTGTTGTTGTATTTAGACACACCTGTAAAATGGTGGTGTTGAAAAGAAGATTGCTGATCTGTGTTGGGCTGAATAGCCTGTTCTCATCAAAGCATTTCTTATCTACTTATGCATGTGTGAATCAGCAGAAACTATCATCGTACCTGCTAACTTGTAGGATGACTGGGAAGAATTATGCACTATGTAAAAACTGAGTGGGACAGTCCAATGAAAATGTGTTCACTACTTCCTTATGGTAAGAGAATGATAAGCTGTACTTCTAGGGAAATATCAGAGAGTAAGAGTGGCACAATGAAATAGATGCAAAAGCACAATGTTTATAGTTCAGATTCAGCTTTTACTATACTGTAACCTTCAAAAAGTCAAAATTTGTAGTACTCTTTTTCCAAAAATACATATGTATTGCTGTGGTGGGCTGGCGCCCTGCCCGGGGTTTGTTCCTGCCTTGTGCCCTGTGCTGGCTGGGACTGGCTTCAGCAGACCCCTGTGACCCTGTGTTAGGATATAGCGGGTTGGAAAATGACTGACATATGTATTGTATACCTGGACAGGATGCCAGTGCCATGATGCAAGCAAATTGGCTGGTGCATAAATTAGCACCCGGCCAGTATACTACAGCAGATGGACTGAGAAAAGCCGAGGATTGTGAGTGGTTCCATTCCCCATATGCTAGGTGGTAGTGGTCCTTATATGGGAACCTAGTTGGATCACCTGCAGGGGTGCTTGGGAGATAGAGTCCATAAGTGCAGCCCTGTTGGGGTCCCTGGAGATTGACTGGGGGCACTGTCGGTGGAAGGACCACCCTACATTTTCTATGGCCCTGAAGTGCTTCCTTGAGAACATAGTGTGACACCAGAAGCATTCCTGGGTCCAGCAAAAAAGGGAGCCCACTGCCTCATATTACTGAGTCAGAGTTGGGAAGCAGCAGGCAACACTCAGTGGAGGTAGAGAGGAGAAAGCATCGTTATTATAACTGATTGCTGTAGGATTGAGAAGTGCCTGGTGTAAATAAAAATCCTTTATTTTCTTGCATCAACGTGTGCTGTATTACTGTCTCTTGGGTTTGGAACTCACTGTATATTTGTATTACATACATATATGTGCTGGTAAAGTGCTTTGGTGGCTGTTATCAAAAGGTCTTATGTGAAAAATATAGTTTGACAACAAAAATTAAATAAAATGCAAAGATCTACACCACTCAGTAGGATGTAGGCACTGACAAAATAATAAACAACATTAAAACATTTAACCCTGTAAGTAACACCCTGTCCCAAAGGTATCACGTCCTAGTGAGCTGAATGACTTCCGGCCTGTTGCTCTGACGTCACATCTGATGAAGACCATGGAGCGGCTGCTGCTTCACCACCTGAGGCCACAGGTCCTTCACGCCCTCGACCCTCTGCAGTTCGTATACCAGGAGAAGGTGGGAGCGGAGGGTGCCATCATCTATATGCTACACCAGGCAGTGGTGCTGTAAGAATTATGTTTTTGGACTTCTCTAGCGCCTTCAACACCATCCAACCTCTGCTCCTTAGAGACAAGCTGACTGAGATGGAAGTAGACTCACAACTGGTGGCATGGATCGTGGACTATCTTACAGACAGACCTCAATATGTGCGTCTTGGGAACTGCAGGTCTGACATTGTGTTCAGCAATACAGGGGCGCTGCAGGGGACTGGACTTTCTCCGGTCCTGTTCAGTCTATATACATCAGACTTCCAATATGACTCGGAGTCCTGCCACGTGCAAAAGTTCGCTGATGACACTGCTATTGTGGGCAGCATCAGGTGTGGGCAGGAGGAGGAGTACAGAAAGTTAATCAAAGACTTTGTTAAACGGTGCGACTCAAACCACTTACACCTTAACACCAACAAGACCAAGGAGCTGGTGGTGGATTTTAGGAGGCCCAGGCCCCTCATGGACCCTGTGATCATCAGAGGTGACTGTGTGCAGAGGGTGCAGACCTTTAAATATCTGGGAGTGCAGCTGGATGACAAATTGGACTGGACTGCCAATACTGATGCTCTATGTAAGAAAGGTCAGAGCAGACTATACTTTCTGAGAAGGTTGGCATCCTTTAACATCTGCAGTAAGATGCTGCAGATGTTCTCCCAGACGGTTGTGGCGAGTGCCCTCTTCTACGCGGTGGTGTGCTGGGGTGGCAGCATAAAGATGAAAGACGCCTCACGCATGGACAAACTTGTTAAGAAGGCAGGCTCTATTGTAGAAGTAAAGTTGGACAGTTTAACATCTGTGGCAGAGCGACGGGCATTAAGCAAACTCCTGTCAATCATGAATAATCCACTGCATCCACTGAACAGTGTCATCTCCAGACAGAGGAGTAGCTTCAGTGACAGACTTTTGTCACTGTCCTGCTCCACTGACAGACTGAGGAGATCGTTCCTCCCCCACACTATGCGACTCTTCAATTCCACCCGGGGGAGTAAATGCTAATATTAATTTTATTTTAATTTTTTTCATTTTTATTACTATTTAATTTAATATTGTTTCTTTGTATCAGTATACTGCTGCTGGATTATGTGAATTTCCCCTTTGGATTAATAAAGTATCTATCCATCTATCTATCTATCTATCTATCTATCTATCTATCTATCTATCTATCTATCTATCTATCTATCTATCTATCTATCTATCTATCTATCTATCTATCTATCTATCTATCTATCTATCTAACAGAGTCCATTCCCTTATATTTATGTAATTTATCTTATAGTCTTAATGCTGACACAGTTTTTGCAAAGCAGGCTTTCTTAAGTGGACACAATCATCTCTTACCTCTAGGCTTGTGGGTGTGATATCCAGTTTTCTGTTCTCTGAATTTCCATGCGAGTCTCCTGTGGATGATCTGCTTTCATCACTTGTGATTTTCAAATGACAACTGGCATCACATCTAGAGATGGTTACTACCGGTGCCCATTGCTGCTTTTCTAATGTCAGGCTTCCATTTTCTTACCTTTAAAAGCTAATTGTGTTTATTCCATCTTAGGACTATGTGTATGTTAGAAATTATCTTAAATCATTTTTGTTTATTTTTGTAACAATATCAAATTTTATTTATGATTCTAATATTTTTATATAATCATGGTGGAGCTATTATATATTGGTTTGTTTGTGGGAGCCATGATTTTGTCGTCCTAGATTTCATGGACACCACCATTTGTTGCATCTGGTCACTAGGATTCTGTGTGGTTGTGCCATGACGATCATTTATAAGATAGCCACTCACACTTAACAAGCACCCAAACTTTCCTACTAAGTTAAGAAATGCTTGGTGAAGGCTTGAGCTCAAATAAAAGTTTCATTGAATTTAAAGTATTTTGGGTTCAAAAATTGTTTTTAGTGAAGACTAATAATTTATGTGATGGTAATAACACTCTATAAAGCATGTGTTATAGACTCCTGCTTCACCAGAGACTACTGTACACTTTGCTTAGCCCTGACAAGAAAGATACAACTTCATCTCTAATCACCTTAAAATTAATTTTCAGTCCATCTTAGTAATAACGATGTGATATAATAAGTGGATGTTCTCTGTCCTCCCCAGGAGCTTTCTCGCTTTCTGTCTCCACATGCAAAGTGAATGTCTGCTGTACAGTTCCCTGTTCCTGGTTTATGTGTTCTTATGTTTTTCTAGAATGGTATTCTCTTGCCTTCTTGCCTTGGTACCCCTAATAATTTAACTACTTGGTTGGTGGTACATCTGCTCCTGGAAACTAGACCTAAGCATCCCCTAATATTCCTTTTATTTTCTATATATTATCATGGACACCAAGCATGGACTGGTGTCCCGGCAAGGATGGATCAAGGCTCCTTACCCAGCTGGAGGCCATTTTAATGGAAGGACAGGGAAAGACCACTCACATGAACTATTTACTTCTCCGCTAAAACAGATGGCATTCTCCCTGGGCTATGGTAGCTGGATGTATATCTGCAGGGCAGGCTGGGAACTGCAGTCCTGTTAGACAGTCCTGTTGGGTTCCATGTGTGTCGCTGATGGGAACTGCAGGACAGAATTCTACCTGACATGGAAGTGCTTCCAGTGTGTAGTGCTTTGACATCATAAGTACTCCCGGGTCTGGGATAATACAGGTCAACTGCCTCACCTCAGGGAGTCAGAGTCAGGTGGGAGAGGACGATGCTCACCTGAAGCAGAGGAAGGAAAGACAAAGAGAGGGAAGAAGATTATTATTTGTAGTTGTGCATGTGCGACCTTTGACAGAAGCTTGTGAGAGGTATTTATGAGAAATAAAATCTATATTTGAAGTTGAATTTGAACCCTTACCCCGGCGGTCCACCGCAATATACATATACACAGTATATTTAGTATAATATAGTAATATGTAGTAATTTTGTTATATAGAAGTACTCTAAAGTATAATCTTTAAATAAAAAAAAATCCCCAAAAAATGTGTTACTGTATATAGATTCATATTTTAGGCACAGAGAGGTCAAGATAATATATAAAATGAAACCAAAGAAACACTTTTGCACAGTTATTAATGAAATAGGTTTATGTTATTAATTACCAGTATTAGCCACAATATCTGGCATGTACTACAAAGACAGTGCAACAAATGTTCACATGACCCGAACCTAATGTTATTTTGGTGAACATTGTTAGTCGACACTAAACACAGCAAGATGTTTTAAATTTTTGAAGAAAAAGTGAGAAGAGATTATATTATACCATTTAGGTTAAAAAACTTTAAATTCTCACCCTTTAAACTGTGAGATTTAATTTTCTGGCTTGGTGTGAATCTAGACTAAAAATGTTCTTGCATATTAATACAGAAAACAAAAATAACAAGTTGCTAATAAAATCTGACGTAAAAGCAACAGTAAAGATTTATGATTATCATTAATTTCAAACAAAAGTGTGAACACAGATGAAGAAATTAAAAAAACGCTTATAAATTTTGGCATTACTCAAAAAAAGAAAGAAACCTATAGGAAAACCAAGCCAGATATTGGAAAATGACAAGAATCCAAACCAAATATTTTACCTAATAGCTCAATAAGTAAGAAACAAATGAAATATCTCAGCATAAATTTAGTAATACTCTCTGTGTTTGGAGAGTTCAACATAGAAGACATAGATGTCTTTGAGATCCTGTCTTCACTACAGACAAAGGAAACCTTCAGAACTGATGAGATTTTACCAACTATATTATAGTAAATAAGGGATATTATTTCATATATGTTAGAAAACCTTTTCCATCATTCAGAAAAGGACATATTGCTGAATAAATGCAAATATTACTTCTATACTGGATGCTAGTAATTATACGTTGACAAATTTGTCTACATAGACAATAAAATGAAGAAGATCATTGCTTGAAATAAAAAACAAGAAAGTCAGTGAAATCCATCTATGGTTGTTATACAAGACAAAATACCTTGTGTGAAACGTCAACACTTATTATGGTGTGCAGGGGCCCTAAAAATACCAAAGGGGCTTCTGCAAGACAAAAATGTTGATCAGGAATGCAGAGCTTTAAGGAATTGTCACAAAGCAAAATGGTGCCTGAAGTGTTGGCCAACATCTTGTCAGCCAGGAGGTGTTCTGATCCCCTGTCATCTTCTTGAGGTCTAATTCTCACTGTCAGTGGAAGCTTACAAATCTCCAGCATTTGGTAGGCTACCTGTCCCCTCAATTTTTGGTGTAATGTTGCCTGCTTCCTGAAACATCCTGGCTGGCTCTGAATTTTAGGACCTGGCTAGGACTTTTCTCTATTCTATGCCACCATTCTTCTCTTGGGAATATGTTTGCCACCAGACAACCCATCTCAATGAATCAGCAGATTTTTTCATAGTCTTTGCTGGTTTTCCTTTCATGTCCCCAAAGATCTGTGGGTTAGGTTAACTGGTGATTGTAAATTAGCTGCTGTTTGAGTGCCAGTATGTATATGTGTATTAGTGGGCTATGTGCTGGATTAGCGGTCTGTCCATAGATGTTTCCTGCCTTGCATCCATAGCACAGAGATTAGCTCCAGGCTGGATTAAGTGACATTCTGAATGGTATGTTGTTAGTATATATATACAAGGGGGACCCAAAAATTCCCAAAATCTCTCAATAGCACATGAGTAGGTTGTATTTTTAAATATTCCACTAGGTACTACATGTCTACCAGCTGGTTAATCAGTCTACCTAGTGGCATAGTGTCGAGGTTATCGAGTGCAGTGCATATTTCTGGTGTTTATTCTACAGTCTTGCAGGTGATTTTTTTTTCTCCAAAGCAAGACTTTCAAAAGACAATGATGATCATACTTTTTTGAATTGAGAGACTTGTTTTCACACAGTGTGTTACTCACAAACAGACTGTTAATCATTGACATTACACTGAACTGTTGAGGCATTCATAAAAAAACATCAGGAAACAAACATCTGGAGAAATGACGCATTCAAAACTGCACTTTGCACCACAACCGTGTTATCCGCCGTATTTTTGTCCAAACACAATGTGGTTGTTGCTTCGTACCCCCACAATTTATTCACCAAATCTCGCTCCCTGTGAATTGAGAGTGAAGGGATGAAGATTTGCTACTATGGAAGAGATCCTAGTGAAAAATGCGTACAGAAAATGTTAACAGGAATGAGAGAAGTCATGGAGATTACTGTCACTGCGACTAAAAGGGAATTGCTGTAAGTTTTATGATAAAGGCTTTCAACAAATATGGGAACTTTTGGTTACTCCTGTTGCATATGTATGTGTATCTATGTTACGGCCAAAACCCGAAATTCTCACCACTTTGCGAATTGGCTGGCCATTTCACATTTTGGCCGAGAGGTGTGGACAAAGTCAAAATTACTAGAAATGACGAGTGTATATGCTATTTGGGCTGGCCATTTCGCAAAGTGGTGAGAAATCCCTGGCCAAAATTTGATGTGCTGATGTAAGACTTCCCGCTCAAGGTGCGAAGATGCTTAAAGATTCAGATGCAAAATGGAGATAATGTACGCATCCTTATACCAAATGTTGACAGAGGTCGCAGTGATCCAAGAAGCGTTCTTGCAGTTGTCATGAACGTCGAAGGCACTTTCTCCATGCTGGGAACAGAACATGGTGCCCTCAAACAACTGTATTCCAGAAGGGAGTTTTCCATTCGGCACGAAAAAATGCTCACACTTTAATCTGTAGACACAGAAGAAAAATCACTACAAACCGCTGCGTCTTCCCAATCACTGACCACCGGCGAAGGCTACACTTGATGCAATTGCACTACTAAGTGTGCAACAAATCGCTGCAAATGTAGAAATAAGAAACTGTTGTGCAATTCGAAATGTCATAAAAGTTCATTTTGTTGTAACAAGTGATGATGGATATTCATAAAGTAGAGAGATTGTATGAAGTATGAAATTATACAGACCCACCAAAATCTGGTCATGCCTTTTTTCTTCCGACTTTGGCTGATTGCCCCGTGCTATTTCGCAAACTGGATAGCCAAATCCAGAAATCAAGGAAAGATCGGACATTGGCTGGTCAATTTAAAGCAACATCGGCCATTTCCCGATTTGGCCGGACACTTCCCACTTAGGCCAATTTCAGGCTTTGGCCGTAACATATATAATACATATAAATGTATGTTTTTTTGTTTACTTTCTCACTATAATATTATAGGAAAAAAGTAAACAAAAAAAATAATGGTTTTGGCCACCCATAGGAAAACCTGTATAACTGAAATGAAAAAATATGTGTTTAATAAATGATGTTGAGGAAAAAAGTCTTTTCAGGCGCAAGTCTAAATCTTGACTGCTGAATATGGAGGATTTTACATTTTTGAGAACTTCCATCAGAATGAGGCGGGTCCTGGTGGATGGACACCGGAAGTGATGTCATTGGTGTTAATCAATCTACTGGTCTATGAAGGGTGGAAGAGAAAAGGCATTAATATATAGTGCCAAAATGTGGTGCAGAGGGCAGTTGCCATCACCATAGATGTTGGGTCTGTACAAGTGCTATAATGAATGGATCAATGTGTATGTACCTGGCGTCAAGAGGTATGAGTAAGCCATTGACTAGGCCTTAGAATTGTTTCCCATGATCCAGGAATTCAAGTAAGTGTGGGTCATAAACTCACACCATCACACACAATTTGGGATCTTTTAATCAATATAAATTTGCATGGGTGCTCTAAGCTCATATATACTCAAAGCTGCTGTACAAGAAACAAAAATATTTGCATTGAGTAAACGCACACTATCATGTCATGCTATAACTGAAATTTGCTCAGACATGCACTTTGGCATTTTGCTCTTTTCCTTAAATCCAAATCATTGGGTCACACCATTCATTTGTATGCAGTCTCCTCCTGTTTCCTTCAGTTTACAGAATGTCAATACTTCTGATTCTGTTGACCTCAAAGCCATGGACTAGATCCAGAAGCATACCTCTGGGAGTTCTTGACAAACAGATCACCACTCCCCCAGCCTTTTCTTTAAATAATGCAGTTTATCATAAACACATTTATGAACTGAATGCACTTATTTTTAGTGGTAAGTTTGGATGTAAATCCAGTAAACGTAAAAGGTAGGCATTGTCTTCTTGTGTTTGCATGCTTTTTGCTGAAGATTGGGGGAACCTCATACGTCTTCCAATTCCTGTTGTCAGGACATGTGGTTTCGCTACACTGCTCTAGTTACTTTTTGATGGTTTTTTTTGTTTCTTATGTCAGAAAGGCCTTCTGTTCAGAGTTGATTCCTGGCATATTTTTGTTGCTACCATGATCTCTGAAATATTTCTGAATATAATTAAAATACAATACAATTTATTTTTGTATAGCCCAAAATCACACAAGAAGTGCCGCAATGGGCTTTAACAGGTCCTGCCTCTTGACAGCCCCCCAGCCTTGACTCTCTAAGAAGACAAGGAAAAAGTCCCAAAAAAACCCTTGTCGGGAAAAAATGGAAGAAACCTTCGGAAAGGCAGTTCAAAGAGAGACCCCTTTCCAGGTAGGCTGGGTGTGCAGTGGGTGTCAAAAAGAAGGGGGTCAATACAATACAATACATAGATGAGAACAAATAAATAGATAGATAGATAGATAGATAGATAGATAGATAGATAGATAGATAGATAGATAGATAGATAGATAGATAGATAGATAGATAGATAGATAGATAGATAGATAGATAGATAGATACTTTATTAATCCCAAGGGGAAATTCACATAATCCAGCAGCAGTATACTGATACAAAGAAACAATATTAAATTAAATAGTAATAAAAATGAAAAAAATAAAAATAAAAAATCTGACAATAACTTTGAGTAATGTTAGCATTTACTCCCCCGGGTGGGATTGAAGAGTCGCATAGTGTGGGGGAGGAACGATCTCCTCAGTCTGTCAGTGGAGCAGGACGTTAACAAAAGTCTGTCACTGAAGCTACTCCTCTGCCTAGAGATGACACTGTTCAGTGGATTCAGTGGATTCTTCATGATTGACAGGAGTTTGCTTAATGCCCGTTGCTCTGCCACAGATGTTAAACTGTCCAACTTTACTCCTACAATAGAGCCTGTCTTCTTAACAAGTTTGTCCAGGCGTGAGGCGTCTTTCATCTTTATGCTGCCACCCCCGCACACCACCACGTAGAAGGGGTATAAATATAATGCAGTATAAAAATAAACATTTTACAAGTACGGAGCAGAATTTAACAGTAGATGATATCACATAATATGATTTGGATTTGTTTAGAGTCCTGGAGACATCAGCCATCAAGCGGCCTCCCCCAATTGGTCATTCCACAGCTGAAACACACTATTCCTGTGATCCTCCATCAGGGATGACTTTACCTAAGGCAGGCAAAACAACTTGGCAGGTGGGCCGTTGCAGCAAGTGCCACATCTGAGTACCAAGAAGAGAAACAAAATAGGTGAGGGTTAGTAACAAATTAGAACTATCACGTTACTTGTGTTTTAGTGCTAATGACCAACAACAGAGATGCAGTCTGTACAGTTAATCAGCAGCTCTAGTCAGGATATGCCAAACTGAAGTAGTGAGTTTTCAGCAGGGATTTAAAAGCTGAGACCGAAGGGCATCTCTTATAGTAGCAGGCAGACCATTAAACAGTTTAGGGGCCCTGTAACTAAAAGCTCGACCTCCAACTGTTATTTTATTAATTATTGGAATCATAAGCAGACCGGCATCTTGAGATCTTAATGTGCGCTCTGGTTTGTAAGTCATGATAAGTTCAGACAAGTAAGCCAGACCTTGGGCACTTAATGGCAATGAATACAGAGCATTGCACAGTGTTTTTATAATTATCCATTTACACTGACAATTTAGACACATGACACGTATTATTAGTCTGCCATATTAACAAACTACACAGTTGATCTGGGATTCCTTATGTCATTTAGTTCTCCATTGTGGGCTTTGAAGAAGGATAAGATGAGAGAATATGGCACCCCAAAGCTGAGTAGGGAATAAGGAATGTGATAGGTTTAGTTGAACAAAAGATGCTACAGGACATTACTGGATGATTTACTTTCATTTATTCCAAGTCATAAATTGATCTGATAAGGCAAAATTGCTTTATTTAAAATGTGACCCATGATCAGTCCTGTACAATTTCCTACAGAGTCCTAAATTCAAATTTCAGTTAGGAAACTGCATTAACTTTGCATGTCCTCCCCTTGTCTGTGTAGGTTTTGCTTCAGGGACTTCATTTTCCAAGATTAGAATAACAGACGACTTTAACTTAGATCTATATGAGTGCCCTGGACCCTCAACTGAACTGAACCTAGTGGAAATTAAATGAAAGTGTAATTAAGAAGGAAAACACTTCCTCACAATGGCTTTAAAGAATCTGAAACAAATGAATAGTCATGAAGTTGACTTTAAAAGACATTTTCAAGAAATATTAGCAAAACGTACTTAATACCTAACTGACAAGCTTGATTAGGGGGGTATTTTAATTAGCTCTTATGGTCTTGCCTGGCTTCATTGAGCAAGTTGTCTGTCTTTACCCACCATCTCTCCTGTTGAATTGGTGCCATCTTAGCTTTAGTGTGTTTTGGCATGTGTTCAGGGTGTCTGACAATTAAAGGAACCGGTGGCCCTCTTAGACTTGATCCATGGCTCCAGTGTGGTTTCTGCTGGTTACTCTATTGTATCGGGGATGTCCCCAGCTGGTGTTGCAATAATAATGTTCATGTTGAAGAAAAGAGGCTTTCATTTGCATTTCACGCTAGAAAGAATTGTGCAGGGAATCAACTTTGAAATACCAATCAAGTAACGGTACTAGCAAGTTTCAAGGCAGAGTAGTAGAGATTAAAAAATGAGTTTCAATGGCACTTTTGTAAAACTGGGGAGTGCTTGTAATTGCCTGACTTGAAATAAAGGACCACGCTGTGTGCTGCACTCCAGGTTCTACTGCTTTAGGAACGTCTTTTTCCAGATTATTTTTTCCATTCAGCATAAAGCAGAGCTCGTAGATAAACTGAATTTTTTTCTTTCCAAGAGGGACGAAGCATTTTTTTTTTTGTAGGCCAGCTGGCTTCAGACTCCCTTGAGAAAGCAGGTGGTTTAAATTCTACTGACAGGTGTTATCTACTTCCTGTGTCAGGGACGGCCTGCTTGCCTTCCATCTCCCCCAACACTCTGCCCAGCAAGCGTCTTTTTGTTTGTGAGCCAGTTTTTTTTTCCAGCCCTTTTTCAGCGGCGAATGAGAATAACTCACAATTACATGGTCTAGCTGAGGATTTGGATATATAATCAAGGGCAGGCCAGAACTGTACCTTGCACTTACTGCAGGATAATTGAATTTGTTTTGGCTGCGTCCATCTTTGCTTGCAATTCAAATCTGTGAATCTTGGCAGCCGGAATTCAGCCTTAATCCAAGGGCGAACATGCCTGAAAAAAAACAAAAAACTTACAGATAGGGTGTCTATGTAACCTAAAAGCCTGATAGAAAGCTTCATTAAATAAACAAAATGGTTCTGAAGGATATACTGCATGTGTAAAGCTGAAGAGCAGACTGTACAATGTATTATTTGAATATTCTTCTTTTTCATGTTGTAACAGGACAACATAGAAGAAGACTTTGTGAATCTAAAGTTTTTCTTTCACGGGCAGACAGATAGATTTATAATATGAGCGGGCGTCACTTTGACTCCCTTACCATAAAAGGCTTTGTGAAGGAAACTCTAGGGTCTGAGAATGGTTACTACTCATATTAAAAGTTTCAAGCAAGTGCAGGTGTGTTAGGGGTTGGAGAAGAGATGCTATCTGATGTTACAATGTGCCCTGTGCAAAGGTGGCACCTCAAGGACTCATCGGGCCATTCTAGGAAAAAAGAGTGCACCCCCCTCTGAGAAACCTTACCAAAAAATGTGCTGTGCTGTTGTGGCATGTCCCTTACTAAAATAAAATGTATTGCAATATACCAAAAAATGTAGGACTTTATTTCAATATAATGTAACATATATTTAGTTCAAATATATATATGTAAGACTGGATGTGAAATATAAGGAAACCTATTTTTCTTAATACATTGTAACAAACCCATTTTCAAATGTATTTTGTATAAGACATACAATATACATGTAGGCACAGACTGTTTGATGACTAATCTTTTTACCTGTTAAAAAAGGCTGAACACAGTCATCCCAACAATTTCAATGCATTTTGAACTCCCCATAACTCAGTAAGAGTTGTTCTAAGTAGGTAGATGTGTCAGCATATGTGAACTTCAGTTTATAGACTTATTAGTTACTTGTACTTGATTAACAGTACGTTTATAATTTGTGCTGTTACATGGTGATTTGGTGTAGGAGAGATCTGAATATAAGAAATACTGACCAGATACTCTATCTATTGGATGATATCATCAATGGCAGGTTAAAAATATACTGCAGGATACAAAAATGCTAATGCAATATACTAAAATACACTGTAACAGCATATTTGTTATATTTATAATATACAGTAACATATATATATATACTGCTGCTCAAAAGAATTAAAGGAACACTTTTTAATCAGAGTATAGCATAAAGTCAATGAAACTTATGGGATATTAATCTGGTCAGTTAAGTAGCAGACCAAACAACCAGAAAGACTTCATGAGGGTGACCCAAGGGCCCCATGTCCTCTAATGGGCCCTGAGCTCACTGCCCAGCAGCATGCAGCTCGATTGGCATTCGCCATAGAATACCATAATTGGCAGATGCACCACTGGTGCCCTGTGCTTTTTACAGATGAGAGCAGGTTCACCCTGAGCACGTGACAGAAGTGAAAGGGTCTGGAGAAGCCATGGAGAACATTATGCTGCCTGTAACATCATTCAGCATGAGCAGTTTGGTGGTGGGTTAATGATTGTCTGGGGAGGCATATCCATGGAGGGTCACACAGACTGCTACAGGCTTGACAAAGGCACCTTGGCTGCCATTAGGTATCAGGATGAAATCCTTGGACCCATTGTCAGACCCTATGCTGGTACAGTGGCTCCTGGTGCACGACAATTCCTGGCCTCATGTGGTGAGAGTATGCAGGCAGTTCCTGGAGGATGAAGGAATTGATACCATTGACTGGCCACCACACTTTCCTGACCTAAATCCAATAGAACACCTCTGGGACATTATGTTTTGGTCCATCCAATGCCACCAGGTTGCACCTCAGACTGTCCAGGAGCTCAGTGATGCCCTGGTCCAGATCTGGGAGGAGATCCCCCACAACACCATCTGTCATCTCATTAGAAACATGCACCGATGTTGTCAGGCATGTATACAAGAACACAGGGGCCATATAAAGTGCTGCGTACAATTTTGAGTTGCTGCAATTAAATTTTGGCAAAATGGACTAGCCTGCCACATAATTTTTTCACTCTGATTTTTGGGCGTCTTTGAATTCAGGGCTCTCTATGTTGATCATTTTCATTTCCATCAAGCGATGTGGCATCCTTTCGTTCCTAACACATTACCCAGTCTATATCAGTATAGATATCCAGGAGGATTACTTTTTCCCATTGAGATCTGATGTGTTTTCAAAGTGTTCCTTTAATTTTTTTGAGCAGTTTATATATATATATATATATATATATATATTGTAAAGGACCGAGGAGACAGTAGCAAGGGTTGGGGTTTTCCGGCCCGTATATTGTAAAGCACAAACAAAAAACTGGTCAAAATTATAAACAAAACAGTTCATAATCGCGCGCGCCGACTCCTGGCGTCGCGCCATTTTATTGGGGAGGAGCGGAAGTGGAGGGATGCGGGAAGGACGCAAGGGAGGATGGGAAGGATGACGTCAGGGCAAGATGGCGGAGGAAGGGCGGAAGTATCGCACTGCGTCAATCCAGGCCTATGGTGCAGGAAGGTCTTTCTTTCTATGAGGAAGCAGAGGGAGAAAGTTAATACCCGCCATTCCCTGGCGAATGGTTTCCCAGGTGCTATCGAATCAATCCAGGCCTCCTACTCGCGTGCGTGACAATATATATACAGTATATCTATCTATCTATATATATATATTTAAAACTAAAGAACTATATTACGAAGTAAACTTTTATATTTTGGAAAATATATTGCAATAAATGAAACAGAAATAATATACAAATTTTACAATACATTTCATTATATTACAAGATAGTATAATATCATTTATCCTTGATTTTATAACAGCTTGTAAAATATATTCATATAGGTATTAATATATTTTTTAGCATATTTTAAATATATTTAATTTTAACCATAGTCCCCAGGAGGTAGCCTGTGTGAAGACTGACAGTCCTCCGATGTATGTTGCAAATATAGACTAAAATATACATAAGTAAAGGACAAGAGAAGAGCAGAACAGATTAGATGACAGTATGGTGGAATCAGTATTAGTGTAGTTGTGACAGAAAAATGCAGCAAGAAAATGCTGTCAAATTTATTGAAATGCAAGAGAAAGAAAGTGAATTTTTTTAGCAATATTTAGAGGACAGCCAAGCAAAATGACACCTTTTATTGGCTAACTAAAAAGATTACAATATGCAAGCTTTCGAGGCAAACTCAGGCCCCTTCTTCAGGCAAGATGTAATCAATCATGTAGCAATATTTGAGTGAGTTCACTATTGAAGATTCACAAGCAGACCGAGTTCAAACACGAGGAGCCACAAAGCTGAATGAATACCCACTAAGAGTTGCAAAATCAGCCATTAGAAGGAGAGGGCCAGAACTGAGGGATATCAGCTGCATTCCAGGTTGGTACTATGCAATGAACAGCTTTGTGCATCAGAAGGAGAGTTTTGAGCATTGTCCAATATTGCCAAAGTAACTTATGAAGGAAGATGCATTTGATCCATGTCAGAACTCTGCATCAGTACTGAATGGTGCTGGGAACTTTAGTGTGCAATTGACTTTAGCTACTGAGGATTTTTGGAAAAGAGCCCTCAAGGGAAATCAGAAGCCAATGATGCTTGTTGCCAGAGGACATCTGAGTTTCTCTCCTAAATCCAGACGTGACATTCAAAGAAATCACACAAAGGGTTGTAAATGTAAAAAGTTCATAGGTAAGAGCAAAACTTTCCAAACAAACTTAATTTATTGGAAATTACACAACGTACTAATTTATGTCTATGACTGTAACAAAGATGGACTGTTGGAAAAAGTCAGCTACACCTTGAGTCTGTGCTCATAGAAGTCAGAACACAAGCAGTGCAGCCTAGAAGACCAAGCTCCTCCACAGGCCTGAGCAGAGCAGCAGGATGCTATGCAAAATAACACAGGGAATAAGGCAGATTGGGGTGAGCCCATGATATAACAGACATTAAAATATTGCAAAAGTTGTGACAACAGCTGGTCATTCAGCCCAACAAGATTGCCCAAAATAACATCAAGTCGAGATATGAAGGTCCCTAAAGTTCTATTCTCACCACACCACTTGGTAAGTTATTCAAAGTCTCTATGGTTCTTTGTGTTAAGAAAAACTTTCTAGTATTTGAATGAAATCTGCCCCTAATAGGCTTCCAACTGTGTCCCCATGTTCTTGTTGTAGAATTTATTTTAAAGTAACAATTAATTCTTTATATAATTTAAACATCATATAAAACTATAGTATCTATAATATTTTGTCTTACTGTACTAATTTATTTTCTTTTATATAGATTTTTACTGATTTGTGCCTTATTAATCTTTGTGTACTTAAAGTGAAAATGTTCAACTCCTTCAAGTCTCACTTCACAGCTCATACTTGTGAGTCCTGGAATCAATCTAGATGCTCTTCTTTAAGCTTTCTCTAGCATTGCTAAGTCTTTGGTACAAGTAATACGGTGATCAAAACTGAACACAGTACTCCAGGTGAGGCTTCACTAGTGCATTAAGTAACTAAAGCATAACCTCTCTTCACTTGTACTCCACACATCATTGTATATAACCTAACATCCTATTAGCTTTCTTGATTGCTTCTGTACACTGTCTGGATGTAGACAGTGATGAGTCCACTATGACTCCTTGGTCCTTCTCATCAGGGATACTTTCAAGATTCAGACCTCCCCTTGTATATCCAAATGTAATATTTTTACTTCCTATGCTTCATCGGACAGTGACCTCCAGCTCTCACTGGAATGGTTCACAGCCAAGTGTGAAGCAGCGGGGATGAGAGTCAACATCTCTAAAGGCCATGTTTCTCAGCCAGAAAATGGTGGAATGCTCTGTCCAGGTTGGGAACACATTACTGCCTTAAGTGAAGGAGTTCAAGTATCTTGGGGTCTTGTTCACGAGTAAAGGGAAGAATGGAGCGGGAGGGTGACAGATGGATCAGTGTGGCATCCACAGTAATGCAGGCTCTGCAACGGTCCGTCATGTTGAAGAGAGAGCTGAGCCAAAAGGCAAGGCTGTCAATTTACCAGTCGATCTACATTCCTAACCTCACCTATGGCCATGAGCTTTGGGTAGTGACCAAAAGAGCAACATTGCGGATACAAGTGGCCAAAATGAGTTTTCTCTGCAGGGTGGCCGGACTTTCCCTTAGAGATAGGGTGAGGAGTTCAGTTATCCGGGAGAGACTCAGAGTAGAGTTGCTGCTCCTCCACATTGAGAGGAGTCAGTTGAGGTGGTTCGGGCATTTGGGTAAGATGCCCCCAGAACGCCTTCCTGTGGGGGTGTTCCGGGCATGCCCCACTGGGAGAAGGCCACAGGGCAGACTCAGGACATGCTGGAGGGATTATATCTCCCGGCTGGCCTGGGAACACCTCAGGGTCCTCCCAGATGAGCTGGAGGAGGTGGCCAGGGAGAGGGAGGTCTGGGCTTCCCTGCTTAGGCTGCTGCCCCGGCGACCTGACCTCGGATAAGCGGTGGATAATGGATGGATGGATGGACTGCCTATGTGTAAATTCTTTACATTTACTCACATTAAAATTTCTCCTTCCACCAACCTGCTCAAACCGGTATGTTGTCCAAGAGCCTCTGTAATGATCTGGCTGATTCTAAATAATTGTTCTTCCACATATTTTAGCAAAATATGTATTGATATTTGATAGTGGGTTATTTTAGTTGTTGTGTGGGAATAGAGGAGAGAGATGGCAGATGTGTATGTATGTGTAGGGTGCCACTGCAACATACCGTAATGTTAATTGTCTGAAATTTCTTTGGACATCTCCTTGGATATGTTTTATCTTTATTTACCTTGATTACAAAATCTCTGTGTTTTAATCCTGGACATTTACCAAACAGTAAATACTTTGTATGTTTGAGAGGGTGGAAAAAGGTGGTTGTCATGTGGAGGTGCAACTGCTTAAAGCTTCTCTGGCTGGAGGTGCTTCCTACATTGGTTCCATTTTCTGAGTGAATGAAGGGCAATTGGATTGTCAGTGTAGTAACAATAATTTGCATTTACTGGGGCAAAGAGCAGGGAATATAAAAAACTAAAACAACATTTTAATTCTATTGCAGACCAGTCTTGTGTATATTCCTTGATTTGTTTCAATGTCCAGGTCTTCAAGGCCTATATATTTGCCGCCTAGTAATAAATTTGAACGTTGGGTAGTGCCATGCCCCCTTCTGCTTTAGGTCTTTGTGGCGTTGCCCCTTGGATGTGTGGATGTTTTGCATTCCAAATTAGTGAAGTTATGATTGAATCTAATTTCTTAAAAATCATTTGTTTATCTATATGGGGATTCTTTGAAATAGAAAAAGAAGTTTGGGAAGGATGTTCATCTTGACAGTGTTGATTCTCCCTGCTAATCTGCAATGGAGGGTAGACAATCTATTGACATCTTGTTTAATTTTTTCCATACAGACAGCAAAATTCATTTGAAAAAGAGCTTTATATTTACCCCTAGGTATTTAAAATGATCTGCTAAGATAATTGGGAAGGTGTCCAGTCTAATATTGTGTGCTAGAAATTTCACTGGAAAAAGCACATCTTTGTTCAAATTGCTTTTGACTTCAGGTATCTTTTCAAAATTTGCTAGTACCTTGAGAACTGCTGACACAGAATTTTGTGGGTCAGATATATACAGTACCATATCATCTTCGTATAGTGATGTTTTCTGTTCAAGTCCTTCTCTGAGAATCTTCTTCATCACAAAAATAAACAGCCAATGGCTCAATTGTGATTGCAAAGAGCAACGGTGATAAGAGGCATCCTTGTCAACCACCATGTTCTAGTTTGAAGTAATGTGAAATAATATCTTATTGCACTAATCCCTATAGAAACCACCTACAAGCTTTTGCAGTTTTGAAAGTTATTAATGACATTGTCAAAGTTCACTTAATGCACAAATTCCCATTTGGTTAAAATTGCAAGACTATTTAGTCTTTCTCAGAACATTGTGGTGTGTAAGTAATTTCTCATTCTCACCGACTGCTGTCTTTAAAGGGACTAAGTTGTCAGCCACTGAAGAATAGATAGATAGATAGATAGATAGATAGATAGATAGATAGATAGATAGATAGATAGATAGATAGATAGATAGATAGATACTTTATTAATCCCAAGGGGAAATTCACATAATCCAACAGCAGTATACTGATACAAAGAAACAATATTAAATTAAATAGTAATAAAAATGAAAAAAATGAAAAAAATAAAAATAAAAAAGCAGACAATAACTTTGAGTAATGTTAGCATTTACTCCCCTGGGTGGAATTGAAGAGTCGCATAGTGTGGGGGAGGAACGATCTCCTCAGTCTGTCAGTGGAGCAGGACGGTGACAAAAGTCTGTCACTGAAGCTGCTCCTCACACTGGAGATGACACTGTTCAGTGGATGCAGTGGATTATTCATGATTGACAGGAGTTTGCTTAATGCCCGTCGCTCTGCCACAGACGTTAAACTGTCCAACTTTAATCCTACAATAGAGCCTGCCTTCTTAACAAGTTTGTCCAGGCATGAGGCGTCTTTATGCTGCCACCCCAGCACACCACCACGTAGAAGAGGGCACTCGCCACAACCATCTGGTAGAACATCTGCAGCATCTTACTGCAGATGTTGAAGGATGCCAACCTTCTCAGAAAGTATAATAAAGAAAGAATAACTGAAATCTGGCCGTTTTAGTGAGAAGCAAGGGAGTAGATGTAGGGAGCTGATTTGCCTAATTTGATATTTGATTTAATATACTTTATTAATGTATTTTTGCATTACCTTTGGAAGTTAGAGCACAGGCAGGGTCAGCTATTGTACAGTGCCCCATGAGCAATTTACAGGTCAAGGGCTTTCCTTTGGGGGCCCAATGGAGTAGAATCCCTTTGGCCAGTAATGGGATTAGAACCAGCAACCTTCCAAATACCAGTGCAAGTCCTTAACCACAGAGCCACCACTCTGCCAAAAGGCTTCCTCAATTCATGTTATTATACATCAAAATGGATAGTGATAGCACTGCTGCAAAACCAATGAATTTCTGCAACAGAAAATTATAAAGCCCTTAGCCCCCCCACCACCACCAGCCCAGGGATTGGAACGAGTGTCCCCATCTCATCTCCCCGCTTCCCTTTATTGGTGCCCCTACCGGCAACAAAATGTGTAAAGCAGAAACTAAACATGAATGAGGTAATTACCATTGCATCAAAGGGACCACCAGGCTTTTTTAGATTTTCCATTCAAATATCAAGTGGCATTATTTATGAGCACACGGAGAAGATACCACATCATAATATGCCCCATCATAAAAACGGTAAATGTGGAAATATTCCCCAAACAACATACATAACTATATATATTTTTCTACAGTACATACTGTACTGTTTTTTTTAGCAATCTATTTATTCGCTTTTCAAACCACTAAATCCAGTTAAAGATCAAAGGGGTAAGAGATTATCCTGGCACCATCAGTGAAGAAGTCAATGATGGACAGTCCATCACAGGGCACGCTTAGGTTCAGACCGACACTCCTACTCACAATAGGCCAATGTAGAGTAAATCTAAAGCATATATATTTGGGATTGGGGAGAAAAAAAAGACATGAGGAAAATGAACACAAACAAGTTTACATTTGAATTATCAAGATTTAAACTCAATGATCTGGAGTTGTGAGTCAGCAGTGCTAACCACAATGCCACATTGCATTCTCTTCTTATTTCTGTTTTGTGGCCCTCACTTCTTCAGTATTTATAAAGATATCTTTTTAATAGGCTCCTTAATGGTGCCAAAAGTTTTCTTTCTGTTGCTGCTTTTGGCCGTCCATTCACACTTGGGGCAGAGCGGTGGAGGCCAAATCAGTTTTCTTTGTGCAGCTCTAAGTGAGTGATGCCACATTTGATCGTTGGCCCCACCTGTTACCCACTGACTAACCGAGCCATCCCTTAGCCTCATCAAATAAATATTTCCACATCTGTGACGTATGTTCACACTCCTTGTTATTCACATTATTTTACATTGCCATCCAGCCACAGAGTGGCCCTCAGAGACAACATCTGCAGCCTGTGCACTACTTTGCTGCTCTCAGCTAGACCCTAAGGGGGAGTTGCTTTCTTTCACTTGGATCCGTTTTGAAAGGGGCAAAAGGTGAAATTGACTGTTAAGCAACGCTGTAATGTCTTTCCTTAAAATAATTGGTTCCAGTTTTGAGAGATTTAAAAGCTCAGTTTTAACAGTCTCGCAAGCAAAGTCTAAAAATAGACACATAAAAAGGGGGGTAGAGTGTGCCTACTAATGTCACCTCATTATTCTTTCAGAAAGGTTTAATTTCATGTTACCAAAAACAAGCTCTTCCGGCTCACAGGACTGATAAGAGTGCCTGCTAGTAAAGTCTTTTTCACATCCACCGCCCTCTTAATTAAAAGCTCGGCAATGAACAGTCTCCTTTAACTTATCACTCCCACCATGAATAAATATGATTGACTTTAAAAAAAAAATCATTACTTTTATATCTGCTTAAAAAGTTAGACAAACTGAAACAACCCCAAACACAGCTTATGCTGTCCTGCATCCCAATGTGTTTTAAAACTACTAATGTCAAAGTGTTGGGGATAATGTGAGATCCAAAGTCAGAATAGGTGAAACCTTTATTGTTTAAAAAGTGTATTTGTGTAAATGTTTTAGGAAAGAAGTTATTCAAATAACATTCACCTTATCAATGGTTGACTGGTTTCAGCAGGGACGTTTAGAGCAAATCTACCTTTGAAGAATAAAAAAAAACACTAATTAGAAACTCATTTTAATTACATTTAAATCAATCTATGTATCCCTGTCTTTACTGAACTCATTCAATCTAATTTAAGGGCACATTTAGCATACCTTTCCATATCACAGTGGAGTATCAGAAAAAAAAGCCTGCATCCTCTGCAATTCAGGCATCAAATAGCACATACAGTAAATCTGTAAAAAACTCTGCAGACTGTTCTGTTTAATGCCAAAAGCAAGAAATCTGCATCAGAGACACAGAACGCACTATACAGAATACCATGCACTGCCTGCCCAGCGGTATATGTGGGACAAACATCTTAAACACTCGCAGTATGTATACAAGAACATCACAATGCAGTCAGAAGAAAGGACCCACATACGAGTTCAACCGGACAGACATTTAACTGGGACATGGTGCAAGTAAATTCAGGGCCAATACTAAAAGTGTGAGAGAGCTGGCTGAATCATGGCTCTCAAATGAAAACGCTACTAAAAGACATTTGGACATCAATCCAGCATATGTGGGCTAAAAAAGAAGAACATCTAAGTAACAAAAGCGACTTTATGACCAATGCCCTACGAACCCCGCCTTATTGTTATAGCCCCACAACCCTCATTTGCTATATGTTGCCTTTGATTCCTGTATGTTGTAACAAAATTAACTCCAGAAAGTCACAAAGGTTTGGGGCAGCCACCCATATAATATGTTCCTGGCTGCAAAAGATTTTGAAAAAAGGTTGAGATGTTTACAAGACAGAGTACAAAACAGAACTCATCAAGAGGTGGTAAGATGGTGGTTGGGAGAGGAAATGAGGTCATCCAGGCCGGAACCAGAAATGACGTCTTTGAGACCGGATGTGACATCAGTGGCACCGAAAGTGACGTCATCGATGGTGCTGGAAGTGATGCCATCAGTGGTGCCGGAAACCGGTGGGATTTCCCGAGGATGGTCTGCAAGAGACTGAGAGAGACAGTCAGCACACTCTGCCACCCTCCGGTCTGGCATAGTATTACCGTTACTTAAGCCCTTTAGCTGCATCCTAATCGCATGTGTGTGTGTGACAATGTCTAATCATTTTCCTCTAATGATTGCACCTGGTAGGTTGTCAATAGCTTAGGAATAAAAAACTTTCTTAAGATATATAATTTATTTCCTGCCTTTGTGGATTATTAGCTACAAATATGCAAGCCTTATCACAGATCATCTCTTTTGTGAAATGGGGCACCCGCCGGATTGCTTCTTTTAATTTACATTGAGGTTTAACTCAAAACAGGCATGCAATGGCACAGACAACATAGTTTGTATAGCCTTCCTGGCTTGACTCAAGAAGCTTGGTTAAGCAGGTCTCTCTTAGGAGGAGCACATTTTAGGCCTACTTTAGGTCTGCTCAATTCCAAATGAGTCACCTACTTTTGGGGACATCCAGTCTTTACAGGGCTTGGACTGGAAGGGGCAGGGTCGGTTGTCCTCATTGGGTGTTTTCTCTGCACTGGGGAGGTAGAAGGAGATGGTATTGTTAGCATCAGTGCACCCTCTTGTACCAGAGCGGTATTGCTTATGCCTAATGAGCCCAGAAGGCAATCCTCTGACACCAATGCATGAAGATGTTTATATTGTACTAACTTGAAATGGTGTAAAGGTAAGTGGTAAGCCTGCAATGGTTAAAAAAAGTTTAGGTTAACAAATATGAAAATAATAAAAATAATATAATTTTTTTTTCAGGAAACAAGTAGTGTGTTAACAGTTCACAGCTTGTCTGTAGTAATGGAAGCTAATTAAGCCTTTAAAGTTGATGAAAACAATTATTACAGGTGTCCCACGTTTTGTTAATTACTTGAACCCCCTGTCTGTATAAAGGCAGTGTTGGAACAAACTGTCTTGCTACACCCTCTGAAGCATTTCTTGGACAATATTGCACTGTATATACTGCTGTCATAATGATGAGAAAAAGACAATTAAAGCAAGACAGGCAGACAATTTTAATACTTAAAAGTGTAGACTTTCAGACTTAGAGAAATTGCAAATTTAGCCAAGGTGGCAATGAGTACAGTTGTCTATACATCAAAAGAATCTACAAAACTGGAGGAAACTGTCCAAAGCCAGAGCAGAGTCAGCTTTCTTGATTGGTAGTGTTTGAAGTAAGCAGTGGGCACTTTCCCCTGAAAAGAGAAGACCTCAAGCTGCAGGTTTGACAAGTTGAGTGTAAGTAAGAAAGCCACTGCTAAAACTGCAAAATAAGAAAATGTGTCTTGATTGTCCATGAACCTCTGCCAGTCTTGACATACTCTGAAATTAAAGCATAGAGCAAATAAACAGACAGACATATGGGTACTGTACAGCGCCTAAGGTGTGCTTGAATCTATTGTTCTGTGAGGCACCAGTCATGTAAGCTGTTGACCTGGCACCTATTATGCAAGCTGCTTCCTTCTGGTCTGCATGTAGCTGGAGGTTAGTCCCATTGTACTGAGGGTGCTGCTGTAACATTTGGCCTTGATGTCTTGACTTCACATTAGGTGGTTGACCTGTCTACCTACTCATTTGTGGTGCCTTCCTTCACCAGAGAGTCTGCAACCTCGTTGCAAGACACGTTTCAGAGTATTTAAATATTCTTGCAAGTTGTGTGGTGTTATTTGTGGTAGCATATCTAAGCAGTATCAGGTGCAAGGAAGAAACAAACTGTTAAGTGGACACCAGTCCATCACAGGGAACACTCAATCTGAAAAATAATAAGTATTGTGCCTTTTTAATATGGAAAGAAAGTAAAGAATGACAGAAATAACCTTCAGAGTCACAAGGAACAGATGCAAATATCACAGACACAATTATGACTTACCACCATCCAGAAGCGACCGCTCTAAGACTACAAGGGAAGCTCTGACTCCTCTAAAATGTCACAAAAAAAAAAATCATCCAATATGTACAATTGTATTTACATTGCTATTTCAAAGAGTGTGCTAGAACATGTTCAGCTTCATGACTAGTTCTTTCAAAATCAGCAATAATTTCTTGCAGGTCATTTAACAAGATTTTTTTTCTCATACAGTGCATCCGGAAAGTATTCACAGCGCATCACTTTTTCCACATTTTGTTATGTTACAGCCTTATTCCAAAATGGATTAAATTCATTTTTTCCTCAGAATTCTACACACAACACCCCATAATGACAACGTGAAAAAAGGTTACTTGAGATTTTTGCAAATTTATTAAAAATAAAAAAATTGAGAAATCACAGGTACATAAGTATTCGCAGCCTTTGCCATGAAGCTCAAAATTGAGCTCAGGTGGATCCTGTTTCCCCTGATCATCCTTGAGATGTTTCTGCAGCTTAATTGGAGTCCACCTGTGGTAAATTCAGTTGATTGGACATGATTTGGTAAGGCACACACCTGTCTATATAAGGTCCCACAGTTGACAGTTCATGTCAGAGCACAAACCAAGCATGAAGTCAAAGGAATTGTCTGTAGACCTCTGAGACAGGATTGTCTTGAGGCACAAATCTGGGGAAGGTTACAGAAAAACTTCTGCTGCTTTGAAGGTCCCAATGAGCACAGTGGCCTCCATCATCCGTAAGTAGAAGAAGTTCGAAACCACCAGGACTCTTCCTAGAGCTGGCCGGCCATCTAAACTGAGCAATCGGGGGAGAAGGGCCTTAGTCAGGGAGGTGACCAAGAACCCGATTGTCACTCTGTCAGAACTCCAGAGGTTCTCTGTGGAGAGAGGAGAACCTTCCAGAAAGACAACCATCTCTGCAGCAATCCACCAATCAGGCCTGTATGGTAGAGTGGCCAGGCGGAAGCCACTCCTTAGTAAAAGGCACATGGCAGCCCGCCTGGAGTTTGCCAAAAGGCACCTGAAGGACTCTCAGACCATGAGAAACAAAATTCTCTGGTCTGATGAGACAAAGATTGAACTCTTTGGTGTGAATGCCAGGCGTCACATTTGGAGGAAACCAGGCACCGCTCATCACCAGGCCAATACCATCCCTACAGTGAAGCATGGTGGTGGCAGCATCATGCTGTGGGGATGTTTTTCAGTGGCAGGAACTGGGAGACTAGTCAGGATAAATGGAAAGATGACTGCAGCAATGTACAGAGAAATCCTGAGTGAAAACCAGAGCGCTCTTGACCTCAGACTGGGGCGACGGTTCATCTTTCAGCAGGACAACGACCCTAAGCACACAGCCAAGATATCAAAGGAGTGGCTTCAGGACAACTCTGTGAATGTCCTTGAGTGGCTCAGCCAGAGCCCAGACTTCAATCCGATTGAACATCTCTGGAGAGATCTTAAAATGGCTGTGCACCGATGCTTCCCATCTAACCTGATGGAGCTTGAGAGGTGCTGCAAAGAGGAATGGGCGAAACTGGCCAAGGATAGATGTGCCAAGCTTGTGGCATCATATTCAAAAAGACTTGAGGCTGTAATTGCTGCCAAAGGTGTATCGACAAAGTATTAAGCAAAGGCTGTGAATACTTATGTACATGTGATTTCTCAGTTTTTTTATTTTTAATAAATTTGCAAAAAAGTAACAAAAGTAAACTTTTTACACGTTGTCATTATGGGGTGTTGTGTGTAGAATTCTGAGGAAAAAAATGAATTTAATCCATTTTGGAATAAAGCTGTAACATAACAAAATGTGGAAAAAGTGATGCGCTGTGAATACTTTCCGGATGCACTGTACATTCCCGTGGCAGCATGATCCATTAAAACCTACTGAAGTGCAGCTTCACTGGACTTCAGTGGTACTTCTGAATACGCTTTGTTTTCAGTGCAGCAAAGCTAGACATTAATTGGAGAACTACTTCAAAATGTCACTTCCTGGGAAGCTCGTGTCCCTGGGAGTAAATGGGGCAGTGAGTTGGCCAGGATGCTGGACTGCTGTGTAATGATTGGAGGAATTGTCAAAGTGGCTGGACCTCTTTTTGATGGACAGCATTTTGGCTTTGGATTATTACAAGTTCAGCCCCATGCAGATTTCTATCAAGTGAAGTTGTGACAAAAGCTGCTGCTCATAGTTCGTTATTTGCTAGGTATATAGCTCACTATTTTCATTTGTACATATCCTACTGTAATTAAAACATAAATATAGAATTCCTGAGTTTGCACCTTGTTTCAGTTTAATAAAGTTCATTTGTTTATTTCAAATAAGGCTTTTTTGTGGACTAGCCAGCCAACTAGCTATCTGTGCATAATAGCAGACAGTGCTAATATTGTTCACCTGATTTTGGCAAAGCCATTTGATAGCCTACCTTTTAAGGAGACAGTCAGAATTAAACAGCAGGGCAGATAAACACCATAGATTCATTTGTTTCAAAAGTCAGGGAAAAATAACCGGCCTTTTCGACTCTCCCAGTATGACAAGGTGGGCAGGATGACTGGAAGTGCTGTAACAAAAAGAATGTGCTTTTGGCCATGAAACTTGGGTTGTTTTGCCAAAACTGGGTATAGAGGTTCAGGCTAACTTTGACAGGGCTTACAAAAGAACTGAGGAAAGCAATGAACATGTGAAGTCATGTGCACGGTTAAGTTATCTTGGCAGGGTCAGAGTAATACATGCAATTAATGATGGTGTTCACTTTCAGGTAGCAAAAACACAATGAAATCTAATTGATGTTACTTCACTGCTTGGCCGTCAAGAGCCGGAGTTAAGAGGGCAAGACGAGGGTGAATCTGCTAACAAGAGGAATTACAGAGAATTCACTGAAACATTATCCAGATATAATTTTGTCTATGCTACACACTTCCTGTCATCTTCTGTTTTTTCTGGCATACTCCATTCCATTCAAAATTATTTGGTTTCTGCTATTGCAAGTAGATGAGACAACTGACATTTCATATTATGCACAACTGTCTGTCATATGTTGATACTCAAGGTCAAGTTCAGAAGTGATTTGTTGGATTTGTGAATGCTTCAGGGGGGCAAGATGCCCAGTTCGTCTTTGATGCTTTACATGAAAACAATTACAAAGAAAAACTTGTGGCTCAAACTTATGATGGTACTGCTGTCATGGCTTCCTCTTTGAATGGACTTCAGGCTAAAGTTAAAGCAAAAAATTATCGAGGATGAGACCATAGTAAATGAGAACACACACAATGCCGCCAGAGGCTTCATTAAGGACACTGGAGGATTTCCAGTTTGTTTTCATGTTGAACACATATGAGCAAATCTTCTCAGAAACTGATGCAGTCTTTGACGTTGTGCAGCAATGGGCTATGGATGCTCTTTACTGCAAACAAAGTATGGAGAGACCCCTTGATTTTGCAAAGGAGAAGAGGTCAGAAGAGGTTTTCAAAGCTGTTTATGCAAAAATGGCAAGTCTCACGCCAAACCCTCAAAATGAAGTGGAAACGTTGATGTCTTTCACAATTGCAGGATCCACAGGAGCATTACAAAAACATGTACATGGCCATCCTAGACAATCTTATGGAGCTGACTTCTCAGGGTTTTTCAAATTTGGAAAGTATGTACTTCCTAGAACTAATCAATCTAGGGAAATTTGATAAAATGAGACTGGTGTTTCCTGAGTAGGCATTCCAAAGTGTCATTTCTTTTATTCATGGAAACTGAGATCTGAACTCAGTCCTATATTCAAATCATGACTTGCAGGACACAGGAGTAAACTGTGTGATTTCTTGGTGTTTTTTAAAGATATGGAGTTGGAGAGTGCAATGCCTCAGCTATACAAGTTGTTGTCTATAGTGGCAACAAAAGGATCTTCACCTGCTTAAAACGAGTCAAGTCATAGAGCTGCAACACAGTGGGCCAAAACCGCTTGAGCAACCTTGCTCTGCTGGTTGTTGGGATGAAATTGATTAAATCTCTGGAAAAACTCCCAGTTGGTATGATAGGGTCACAGATCACTTTCTACAAAAAGAAAGGAGAGCAGAAGTTACATATGAATAACATAATGCAATAATTGACTAATTTTATGATATAGGCCTAAAATGTGATTCCCCTGTTCGAAAGACCACCAGCCACCACTGATATCATCATTGTAAAATTTAGTGAAGTCGATTAAATGTCTAAATGTCTAATAAAATGCATATCTATAATTCATTAGATTTATTATCCTATAATAAGGCATACAATAAGATTTCATATTACACATGTATAGGATAATTCAGAAGGTAAATCTGCACATGATCTTATCTGATTTATGCTTATACCCATGAACATTTCTTAGATTATTGCCTTAATCTTTAATCACCTTGAACCTTAACCTCAATTCACTTTTTCTTACTCGTCTCCACTATCCATCAGTTTAAATATTCCACGACAAAACATACAGGCACACCAGTCTGATAAATTAAAGGGTATATGAACTTGGCATATTTCTGCTCATATCTGCAATCACTTCATAAAAGTGCCCCTTATTTTTGCTCTTAATACGCTGCTTTATATTTTTCTCCACTGTCTGTCACCACAATTACCGTATGCCATATATTTGGACTGTTGAATGCCAAGAAACCACTCTTGAGTTAAGTATATTTAGGATATTTACCCAAAAGTTACAAAGTGTGAATAAAGGTGCAGTGTTTATTAGACCTCCTAAACCCAAATAAAATTTGTAGTTACCAGGTTTCAATTTACTTTTAAAATATTTGAAGAAATTTACATTTTTGACAGGTTTAAACAGAAATATAGGTTTTACAGTATAAAATCTCGTGAATCATTTTGTTAGCAAATGAACTGAAACTAGAATTTGGCTGTCTTTATTTATTTATTTAGCACTAAATTTGATTTTAACTCCAAATAGCTTCCAGCAAATTTCAGGTAATTTGTTTTTCATGGATATCCCACCTGTGTTTAATTTATGAAGGGTTTGAGCATCGGCAGGGTTGAAACTCATATTATATGCAATGCAGGATGCACGTGGCAGTTCATGTAAGTATGATATGTAAGTTTCATTATTCACAGGGAATTGTTTTTAGAATCAAAGTCATAGTACTTGCTTTCTTTTTTGTTTTTTTTTTTCTTCTTGAATAAAATTAAACCCATGCACTTTGCAGAACATCTATGATTAAAACCGATGAGAACACACAACACAATTATCAGCTGGCTTCAGTATTGCATTCCAGCTGTGTTTTGAACTCCAGTTTGCTATCTGCTTTGTTTATTATTCTTTTATCTATAAAATTGTATTTGTGTTTTGTGGCGACATGCAAAATACAGAATCCACACAGCATAATCTGCAGTGCCAAAGTGAGATTCTACTAGAGTTAAATTAACTATGTTGTAACAGCCTTCAAAGAAAGGCAGAAGAAATATATCTTTTTAATTAGGGATTGGAGGGTGAAACGAGTCAGAAAACAAGCAAAGTTTGTAACCAAAAAAAGTCAATCCTAACTATTATCAAAACCTAATAAAGAAAAGAAACAGCAACTAGAAAAGGAAAAGCAAAACGTCTAAAAAATGGGTCAAAAGATGAAAAGCAAAGCACAACGCTTGTAAAAGTTAAGTTATCCAATCTTGAATACCAGGAAGTTGCACTAAGGAGACGTTTTTAGCCTTGACCACTACTTACATGCTTAGCATCACCCATTGCAACAGCAACTGGTACAACAAAACTGCACAAAATGATGGCATCCAAGGTCAAACAACATGGCGTTGAAATAGAGTGCTAAAAAATTTAAATCAAAAAATGAATTATTTGGGTTAAAAAGAAAAAAAACAGGAAAAACATATGCTTTAATTTAAGCACCTATGAAAAGCATTTGAAAAATTAATTAAACATGACAAATGCAATAAGCTAAAGATGCCTATATGCGACGGGAGTGTAGGAATGTGTGTGAACTAAGGAGTTTTTTTTTGCTTTCAGTTGCTGGAATGGCTTTTCGCACCTCATGACCTTAAGAAATGACATTACCAATTCTGTTTTTTCTAGTTTCAGCTCAGGTTTGGTATGGCTTTACCAGTGTTCTGTTCCTGGTTTCAAGTTTTCGGCTATAAAGTTTATTTATTGTGTTTTTTTAATATATTTTTTTGCTGATTTTTTATCTAGATAGATAGATAGATAGATAGATAGATAGATAGATAGATAGATAGATAGATAGATAGATAGATAGATAGATAGATAGATAGATAGATAGATAGATAGATAGATAGATAGATAGGACATTATTTGTCCCCAGAGATAAATCTGGCCTTGTACAGGACCTATTTAAATAAATAGGTAGATAGATAATATACTGTACACATATAAAATGGCCATACTGTCATACAATTTGGTCTGAACACACACCACAATGAATATAAATCAAGAAAATTAAAAAAAGAAAACTTCTGACTTGGCTGTCACAGTCACAATGACACACTTCTGCTAAATAATTTGTTGGCTGAAAGTCCTCAGTGTTATTGTATCAGAGAGAAGATGTACAGTATGGATCATAATGGCACTCAGTTTTGTTTTAATTCCCTCCTTTGCCACTACCTCCAGGGGGTCCAGAATACATCCCATAACTGAGTGTGCCCTCATTATTTTCTACTGAAAGTGGAAGAACCTCCCAGTACTGCAGTTAAGTGACTGTCCCATCCATCCATCCAGTATCTGCTGGAGTCCTGACTTTATATTATGAGGCTTCAAGCTGGTATTGAGATAATAGTTAGCTTATCAGCTCAATAAAACATGTTTTTATAACCAGTAGCAAGTTGTTAATTTTGGATCTTTGATCCAAAATGGCCATTGAGACGAACGTTTAAACTTTCACCAATTGACCCATGATGTCATGATCCTACATAACCAGGACCTGCATCATGAAAACTGAATTCACAAAATGGCAGTGCCCATCGTGAAAACATCCAAAGGATGTTAAATAAAAGTCAACTACTAATCAGAAAATTTCAAAAATCAAACAAATTGAATTCCTTAAGTATATAAAAAAACCTAAAACAACACCTTCATATATTTTATAGGTGTTATAAGGTTAGAAAAGCCTGGAAAAACATTTGCAATGCAAAACTCCATTCATAACAAAATCATTCAGATTGTTTTTAACTGAGTGCAGAGAGTTCCAAAATAGATTATGAATATGTCAGAGTTCCTAATGAGGTTCTTTATAAGATTTGTTTGATTAGAGCTTTTTTCAAAATTTTCTTCATTAGAAGTGACTCTATCCTAGTCTCTCATTTCATTTTATGATAGAGGTATGAAATAAATTTGCCCTCTTAAAATAGCGTTCATCATTTGTCAGGGTGTCCTTGAAGAAGCTCCTGAGGATGCACTGGTCTCAATAAATAATCATTTTGATTTTTGATGAATTCTATATAATTTTCCATCCATCCATCCATCCATCCATCCTCTTCCGCTTATCCGAGGTCGGGTCGCGGGGGTAGCAGCTTAAGCAGAGAGGCCCAGACTTCCCTCTGCCCGGCCACTTCTTCCAGCTCTTCCGGGAGAATCCCAAGGCGTTCCCAGGCCAGCCAGGAGACATAGTCCCTCCAGCGTGTCCTGGGTCTTCCCCGGGGCCTCCTCCCAGTTGGACATGCCCGGAACACCTCACCAGAGAGGCGTCCAGGAGGCATCCTGATCAGATGCCCGAGCCACCTCATCTGACTCCTCTCGATGCGGAGGAGCAGCGGCTCTACTCTGAGCCCCTCCCGGAAGACTGAGCTTCTCACCCTGTCTTTAAGGGAAAGCCCAGACACCCTGCAGAGGAAACTCATTTCAGCCGCTTGTATTCGCGATCTCGTTCTTTCGGTCACTACCCATAGCTCATGACCATAGGTGAGGGTAGGAGCGTAGATCGACTGGTAAATTGAGAGCTTTGCCTTACGGCTCACCTCCTTTTTCACCACGACAGACCGATGCAGAGCCCGCATCACTGCGGATGCCGCACCAATCCGCCTGTCGATCTCACGCTCCATTCTTCCCTCACTCGTGAACAAGACCCCGAGATACTTGAACTCCTCCACTTGGGGCAGGATCTCTCCCCCAACCCTGAGAGGGCACTCCACCCTTTTCCGGCTGAGGACCATGCTCTCGGATTTGGAGGTGCTGATTCTCATCCCAGCTGCTTCACACTCAGCTGCAAACCGATCCAGAGAGAGCTGAAGATCACGGCCTGATGAAGCAAACAGGACAACATCATCTGCAAAAAGCAGTGACCCAATCCTGAGTCCACCAAACCGGACCCCTTCAACACCCTGGCTGCGCCTAGAAATTCTGTCCATAAAAGTTATGAACAGAATCGGTGACAAAGGGCAGCCCTGGCGGAGTCAAACTCTCACTGGAAACGGGCTCGACTTACTCCCGGCAATGCGGACCAAGCTCTGACACCGGTTGTACAGAGACCGAACAGCCCTTATCAGGGGGTCCGGTATCCCATACTCCCGGAGCAAAACCCCACAGGATTCCCTGAGGGACACGATCGAATGCCTTTTCCAAGTCCACAAAACACATGTAGACCGGTCGGGCAAACTCCCATGCACCCTCCAGGACTCTGCTAAGGGTGAAGAGCTGGTCCACTGTTCCGCGACCAGGATGAAAACCACCTCCTGAATCCGATCTATATAATTTTCATATGCTAATAAAAGAGTTAAGACATAGTTGCCAGTTTAGTATGTAGGGCATAGTAATGTAAGCTCCAGAATAAGATGAAACATTGTCAGAGATGACAATTGTATGACACTTAAAAGATTTGATAGCGGGCAAGTAATTATTATCAGGGAATAAATAGTCAGCTCTTGAGTAACTATGATATACAGAAGAGAAGGAAGACTATATATAGACCCTTCAAGATAGGATTTTACATCTGCTGATACAAGTGGGATTGTTTTATGTATTAAAATTCCCAAACACCTGTTTTTCTATTATAAATGGTATGAAAGGCTTTCCCAATCCAGTTACTTTTCAAAAACTGGTCCTTACTGCATGAGATGAGAGAATTCATTTATTCTGTTTAGGTCATTATTGAGACCTTTGACGTTCCGACTTACAGCGATCAATGACTGATCAGTGTTATATTGCTTTTGAGTGTTAGGAGACATTTTGTGATCTTTGGTAGTAGCAGTGAATTTTTTCAGAATTCAGTTTTAAAACTAATTTGAAATGTTTATTGCCAGGAGTTGTGGTTAGTAAGCTAGCACATAAATTGACACAACTGTGGGGGGTGAATGAAATACAGATAAAATAACTTGCACTCTTTTCCTTCTCTCCTCATTCCCCATGCTCAGAAAGAGTTTCTCTTTCAAGCAGACCCTAGTTCTAGGTTTGTACTTGTGATTATGACTTCACTTTGCTCGTGATTTCTGATTCTTCTCTTGCTTCTTGATTACCTTTTCTCATTTTGATCTCTTGGTTTTGACCCTTTGTTTTGTTTGTCTCTGTCTTTTTGACAAGATCCTTTTTTTCATTCTTACAATAACACATCTTGTGTTCCAACACAACCTCATAAAGTACAATCTTAGCTATGCTGATCTCCAATTGAATTTAAACATGACTTCTAATCAAGTTTCATTTATTATGCATTTAGATGGATATATTTTTGGGAGCCAATTTCATTCTTCTTTAATATTTATTTGCCATTGTGCTTGTAATTATGGATACATGTAGCAGGTGCATATTACCTACAGAATAAGGGAGGCCATACAAAGTTTGCCTAGTTTTGCTTTTCTATAGAATTACAAGGCAGAATGTTCTTTGTAGGAAGTGGGAAAATATGCAGTTGGCACATTTCCACATCAGAGCAACATACGCTTCATAAATATCCACTTGCTGCAAAGTGTTTTCCCTTTGGCTCATAAGACTCATAAGAACAGAGAATTCTTTTTGGACTGAGGTCAGTTTAGGTACATGAATCTGCTCAGAAGACTAATGTTCATTATAGGAAATTTCAAAGAGTGCAGTAGAACAAGGCAGGAAACAAAATACCAAATGGACAAATATGGCATAATAGTTCTAATCCAGTTGTAAAGAAGACAATTACAAATGTACAAACACATATTTAGCACCCTCAGGCTCAGTACCATATCTGTAGATTCTCATTGTCAACTCAGGAAAGTGTATTTTTCTTAAATGGAAGAGAGTTGGCCTAGCTATCTGTTGGCAAGCCTACAGGATGGAGTGTATAACAAATAGCAAGCTTGTGATGAGTATAATCACATGACTATCACTTCCACATTAAGGATAGCACATAAAAGTATTTAGTTTATGAAAATCTTTTCCTGTTTTTGTATTTTGAGTGAAGTCATTTGGGATTATTTACAGTGTTCCTGAATGCCACCCATGAAATAGCTGATCACACTATATAGAGAAATTCTGGAGAAGGCAAATCTGCCACTGCAGTCATTACAAAGATCATCTGCTATGGATAAAAAATAACAAGTGCTTTTATAAAACTGAACAATTAATAATTTATTCTGAATTTTAGACCACTGCCCTGCAGTGGGCTGGCACCCTGCCCGGGATTTGTTCCTGCCTTGCATCCTATGCTGACTGGGATTGGCTCCAGCAGATCCCCGTGGCCCTGTGTTAGGATATAGCGGGTTGGAGAATGGATGGGTGGATGGATTTTAGATAACAACTGTTTTCTCTGCCAAACTGATCCATCAGAAACTACACCATCGGTTTATAAATTACTGCTAGCCTGTAAGAAACTTGTCATTTGAGAAGGTGTAAGTACTGGAAGCAACAAGTGCTGCAAATCTATGAAAGCCTACGATTTAAAGAGTTTATTTTATTGTATTGCTACTATCTGAACAAAACAAAAAGTCAATGGGGGTAGCTCTCTTTTCTATAGTGAATGCAACAGCTAGAGGGCATACAGTTTGAGTAGGCACAACCCTTGAGATAATAGAGCAAGTGTTTATTTTTTCTCTTCATGGCTCTTTGTTATTCTGAGTAATCATGCCTCCACATTGGCATGCAAGTCTATATGTTTCTGCATATTGATTTTGTGAAAGGATCACTTATACCAAAGAACTAGCTGCCCATGCAAGATTAAAGAGGAGGAGGAGGAGGCAGGGAGCATGTACTGATACAGTATATTGCTGCACCCACCACACGAAAACCACCTCAGGATCCCAAATTAGGACCTGAGTGCAACCATGCAATGGGTGACACCTCAGTACCACACTAATTTGAATGGAGTGGAACAGTGTGAGGTTTTTTACAGTGGCTGGAGTGCCAATCCTGCCACCAACCCCCTGGTTTTCTCTGCAAGTTGGAGGACCTTCTTCCAGGGCTGGATGCAAGTTAACGTCCATTCAAGGATACAATAAAATGAGTACATAAGACCTTCAAAAGAGAGAAATAACACACATCACATTGTTAATAAGAGAGATCTTCCTCATATCAATGAAGGGGAGTATGTTTGCTAAGTCAGCAGGTTGGGAGCTAAGAGAATCATTTCTTTTTCTTCCATGACATTTCATTTATGCTACCCAGCAAGTCTCTAAACTTCTGCCTACAGCTGAGTGAGAAGAAGCAAAAGAGAGTGAGAGGTCATCTAGGGCATGGAAGAGATGAAAAGAATTACTGGCCACAAAGACTATATGTGGCTACTAACTAAAGGACCTAGGGCAAGGTTGTCTATTCAAGAATGAGTTTGGGGCGTTCTGCCAGGAAGCCAGCATTTTTCCAGCACCAACACTTTATTTTGTCTTATCTCTATACAATCGGAGATTATGGGAGGCATGCATAACCAATCATTTGAATAACAGACTGTGCCACTCTTCATTGCCATTTTCCATGCATTTCAATATTTCAACACTCTATAAGTGTATTTTTGTTACCAAGAGAAGACAGATACTGGTTGCCTATAACAGTAATTATGAATCACATGACCTCGTGTTAAAGAACTCTTATGTATCCCTATAGAATACCTCTGGCACACCAATGTGAAACTGAGGGAGAGAAGAACAATGTATCCAGTTCTTAGATGAAATTTCATAAAAGAAAAAACGCTTCTTGTGTTAATTTACATTGCTGTGTCAAGGTGGCACAGTGGTTAATGCTGCCAACTAATGGATCTTAAGTGGGTTTTAGTCCAAGCTTGGGTGCCTTCTGTATGGATTTTTCATGTTCTCTTTGCATTCACTCTTTGCATTGATTGTCGAATGACATGCAGGGCGATGAGCTAAGGAATGTGATTATATCTTTTAGCAACCCACAATTGATTGACATCCAATTTAATGGATTTTTATGCTTTACACAGGTGGATGTACAGTATAATCAGACCGGAATGGACAAACTAAAAAATCAACTATCTTTCAGTTTCTTGAGCCCATAGTTTTCCACCACAATGGTCACACTTCTAATAGTTTAATTTAAAAAAAAATAGATGCATTTGAAACTGTACAATTTTTATATACACTTAAGGATTTATAGCATTTAAGTCTCATAATAGTAAAAAACAGAAATTTCTACTGGTGTTTTTAATATAAAATGACTTCACTTACAGGGACACCAGAGAAGCAATGACCTGAAAGACACAACTGGATTAGTGACTTAAATATTAAAGTCTGGCACAGCAGTAAAAAACATGCATGAATACTGATAATACTATTTTCAATGAGTGAGAAACTAATCAGTTGTTTGAAATGAATGAATGAATGAATGAATGAATGAATGAATGAAAATCCAACACCACTGAGTTAAGATTTGCTCTTGTTAAAGAAGCTGTCATCTGATCTATGAGCTGCTGGGTGAGGAATCTGTTGCTAGATAATGTAAACAGGTGCAAACATTTTCACCAGACCCCAGCCTGCCATAACATGCCACAGTTCTATTGTTTGGGGTGGATCCAACCAGCGCTAAGGTATGATTGGTTACAGGGGGAAACTAAATACATACCAGCACCTATACGATGGCACCTCAATAAGGCCACTAAAACTATTTACAAAAGCAGTTGTTGTTAGAACAAGCATGTTTTAACCTGCTATAGGTGCCTTTTAGATATGTGGCTAAAACCAAAGGAATGTATTTTCTTCAGGAGTAGGCAGGGTTGCTTTTCCTCACAGCAAAATGTGACTATATTTCTTAGGGTGATGCTACGGCACATTCAAGAATGCAATGCAGGAAAGCCGTCATGGCAAGCTTGTCTTTATGAATGACGCACAGATAAGAACATTAACCAGAATGTCCTAACAATCTGGAATTCAACAAAACCTAGATGAGTCTGATGGGCACGGTTTTTCCAGCAGAGGTGTAACATACTTAATATTGTGCTGTAGGAGGGTAAGGAGAACTCCCCTGTCATCGCACTACAAAGCAGGCAGCATTTCAGTAAATAACAGCCAGCAGGTAATGCTGTACTGAACAGGGGAAATGCATTTTTAAAGTTGATTTTTTCAACGTTTATGTGTCAAACAGAGATTTTCCACACTGTCAGACACATTTTACAGGTCTTGTTTGTTGGTAGAGTGCTAATTGTTCCAGTGCAAAAAATTTTTACATACCACAGCCATATAATTGAAATGTAATGGATTGACTGGTACCCATAACCTTGAACAAGCTTAAACAGATTTATTAAGGAATAGATAGTTGAATATTTGACTAGTGAGCAGATGCCATACAGTATTTATATTTAATGTTATTCTGGATAAATAATCTATTTTTTTTTGTTTGTTTGTTTTGTTTATTGCTGTTCTATTTATGGGGCGGTACGGTGGCGCAGTGGGTAACACTGCTGCCTCGCAGTTAGGAGACCCGGGTTTGCTTCCCGGGTCCACCCTGCATGGAGTTTGCATGTTCTACCCATGGCTGTGTGGGTTTCCTCCGGGTACTCTGTTTTCCTCCCACAGTCCAAAGACATGCAGGTTAGGGGCATTGGCGATCCGAAATTGTCCCTAGTGTGTGCTTAGTGTGTGGGTGTGTGTGTGTGTGCCCTGCAGTTGGCTGGTGCCCTTCCTGGGGTTTGTTTCCTGCCTTGCACCCTGTGTTGGCTGGGATTGGCTCCAGAGGACCCCCGTGACCCTGTAGTTAGGATATGGCGGGTTGGATAATGAATGGATGTTCTATTTACTTTATCTTGGCTCTGTATTTTATTGTACTCTCCTAGTGATCTTTCTGGTTACATCACATACACTGGGGTAGTACTTCCATTGCTTTTGCTTCTTGGCCATCAAACACCTTGTTGGTGGTTTGTGGCTTATCGTTCCTTGGACCACTATCAGTAGATACTCACCACACATGGCCATGAGCACCCCACAAGACTTACCATTTCATAAATTCTCTGACTTAACAATTTGACTCCTATTAATGATAGTCTGGCCCTTATACCATCCCAAATCTTCTACATTCAACACATTGTCTGTAAGTACCTAATAGCTTACAGTCTAATATATCCCAGACTTTGACATGCACCATTGTTATGAGGTAATTGATGTCATCCACTTCACATAGGAGTGCCACAGGGTTTTCGCTCATCAGATGCACAGATAGATAGATAGATAGATAGATAGATAGATAGATAGATAGATAGATAGATAGATAGATAGATAGATAGATGCCCCGCCCCAAAAAAATGTTTTTTGCAGAAGCTCTTTAAATAAATAAATACATAAATAAGTAGATAAGTAAGTAAATCAATCAAAAAATAAATAAATAAACACATACACACACACACTTTGTTCTGAACAAATAGCAGAATGACTATAAAGGAAGAAAATTAAAAAGAAAGAAAAGTTCAGACTTGGCCTCATAGTCACAGTGAGGCATTATGCAGATGTATTGCTGTTGGTAAAAAATGATCCCCAGTAATATTTTTGACACATTTCTGTTGAATAGTTTGTTTTCTGAAACTCCTCAGTGTTAGTGTGTCAGAGAGAGGATTATTCGTAATGTTGTTCAGTTTTGTTTTAATGCTCTCTTTTGCTGCTGCCTCCAGCAGAGTGTCCAGAGTGTGTCCTATAACTGTTTGTCCTTTTAATTAGCTTGTTTATTCAGTGGGCCTCTCTTGAAGTAATTTTACCAGACCAACACACCACAGCATAGAGAACTGCACTGGTCATTACAGAGTTCTAAAAGATGTGAGGGATATCACTTCCCAGCCTCCTAAGGAAAAAACCTGCTCTGCCCTTTCTTATATAGTTCCGCTATGTTCTGAGATCATCCCAACCTGTCATTAATGTGGTCCCCAAGTACTTTTTGGGGTGGACCACCTCTGCATCCACTTCTGGAATAGTGATTGGACTCTTTGGTGCAGCAAAAGTCAAGAACCAGCTCCTTATTTTGGTGCAGACAATTCTCATCGCAAAAAGAAGCAAACTTTTCCACCTGACTCCTGTACCCTTAAGAGTTCAGTTAGTATGAATGAACAGGCACTGAAAGTGATAAACTTAAAGATAATTGAACTTCTTCAAAATGAATAGCAAAAATGTGCTGCAAGTTCAGTCCATTGCATCACAGTATAAAAGGGCAAACCTGATCAATACAGTCACGGTGAGTTCATTTACATGCACACACATGAGGTTAAGGTGAGTAACCTGGTTAAGGCAGAAGCCTGGTTTCTTAAAAACTGCATTTAATTGGGCAAATAATCATCTGAATTTCTCCTTTGACAAAACGGTCTTCTAATATTAAACACTTGAATAAGAAGGAATGGGGAAAATGAGCTCTGGGGTTGAGAGATGAAGCAAAAATTCTGGAACAACATGGAGATCTTTTAAAGAAAAGAAGCATTACCTAATTACAATTTTGGAGGACTTAAGTCTCATAGTGTGTTGTAACTTTCCATAACCATCTAACAACTTTGCCTGTCCTGAAATGCGAGGTGCTACAACCACACAGTTTGCAGAATCTGTGTGTGACATAGTGGCCAAGACAGTGGACTTTAAACGTCAAGGTTTTCTGTTTAAATCCAGGCTCTGTCTCACTGTGTGACCCAAAATCCCTTAACCTCCCTGGGCTCCAACTCAAGAGAAAGAACTTCATGTACATAGTTGCAAAAGCTGCAAAATTTGTAAGTCTTATTAGATGAAGGCATCAGCCAATACAGTGCACTCAGAAAATATTCAGACCTCTTCACAGTCTCATATTTTGTTATAATGCTGCCTTATGATAATATCATTTCAATTCATTTTCCCCTCATCTGATAATACTCAATACCATAAAATGATAAAGAAAAAATAGGATTTAGAACTTTTTGAAAATGTATTTAAAAACAAAAATCACATTAACACAAGTATTCAGACCCTTTTCTATGACACTTGAAATCTGGCTCGGGTGCATCCTATTCTATTGATCTATTGCCGAGATGTTTCTGTACCTTGTTTAGAGTCCATCTGTGGTAAATTCCATTGACTGTACGTGATGAGCAAAGGCACACACCTGTTTATGGAAGGCCCTCAGTTGTGCAAAAACCAAGCCAGTGGTTGAAGTAAATTGCCTGCTGAGCTTAGAAACAAAGTTGTGTCAAAGTACAGATGTGAAAAAGGCTACAATATTTTTTTTGCAGCCTTGAAGGGTCCCAAGAGCACAATGATGTCCTTAACTCTTAAAAGGAAAAATTCTGTAACAACCGCAACTCATACTAGATCTGGCCAAAAGGGGAAAAGAGATGACCAAGAATCTGATGGCCACTCTGGTTGACTCCCAGAGAACTTGTGTGGAGATGTGAGAAACTTCCAAATAGATAACCAACACTCCAACACTTCTCCAATCTTTGCTTTTTGGCAAAGTGACCAGATAGAAGTCTCTCTTTAGTTAAAGACACATTACAATTCCACTTGGAGTTTGCAAAAATTCACCTATAGGACTCTCAGACTGTGAGAAACAATATTTTCTGGACTGAAGGAACCAAGATGGAACTGTTTGGCCTTCTTAGCACCACTCATCACTTGTAAATTAACATTTCAACTATGGAAGTACTATGCTTTGGGGTTGTTTTACAGTGGTAGGGGCTGAGGACTAGTTGGGTTCTAGGAAAAACTGAATGGGCCAAAGTACAGAGATATCCTTAATGAAAACCAGTCTAGACCAAAGATTCACCTTCCAGCCCAGAGACCCTAAGCAAAAAGCAACAACAACACAGAATTGGATTAGGGATAATTCTGGGATTGTCCTTGAATGACCCAGCCAGAGACTTGGAGCCAATTGAACATTTCTGGAGAGATTTGAAAATAGTTATTCAGCGATGTTCTCCATCCAACCTGACAGAGCTTGAAGGGAAGAATGGCAGAAAATCTCCAGATGCAGGTGTGTGAAGCTTGTTGTTACATTCCTAAGAAGACTTCCACTTCTGTAATCGCTGTGTGTCAAAAGAGTACAGAGTAAAGAGTCTGAAATCATAAGTCCATGTGATTTTTCAGTTTTTCTTTTAAATATGAAAGAAAAAATAGTTTAAGTGATTTAGCACAAGGCTGTAACATAACAAAATGTGAAAAGATTGAATATTTTCTGAAGGCACTGTATAGTAATATTTATGATTAAAGGAGCGCCAATTAAGAAAGCTAATAAATACAGTAATTGGATTACACAGCAGAATGTACAGCATGCAACTGACAGGAGGTAAGCTAAAGCTGTTTGATGTACTAGTAAGGCTTCCTCTGAAATTGGGCTCAATGGTTTGGTCTCCATGTTACAAAAACAAAATAAGAGCATGCGAGTGAGTTGAGAGATGAACTGCTGGACAGATTTCAAGATTGTGAGGTATGAGCTATGAGAAAAGATTAAAGGAGTCAAAATTTTTATCTTAAATGGAGGTTAAAAGGTGACATGATTGAAGCATTCAAAATTAGGAAGGAAATTAGTACAAGAGATGGCAACTGTCATTTTATAGTGAATTCTTTAACAAGAACATAGAAACACTGGTGGAAACTGGTAAGGGTGCATTAGGTATAGAGATACTTGTAATACATTACCAAATAGTGTGGTACAAATTCATATTTTAGAGAAATACAGATCTCAAGTCGATGAATAGGAGTTGAACAGCTAAGGACTGAATATCCTGTTGTCATACATTCAGATGGCCGCTGCTTATGAAGATCAGGTTGGTAATCCATTCCTGAATGCTTCATTAAAATCACGCAACTTTGCAGCAATGGTGAGGTTTCTGTGATGTTCTCTACCTTGAAAGTAGTGTCTAATAAGAGTGAGTGTGGAGGAGGGGGAACTAATTGAAATTGAAAAGACTTCCAAGAGCAGCATTTGACAGCTCTTAATTGCCACCACGCTGCCCACAGTATAAGCACTCGCACAGTGGGACGTCATTTACACATGGAAGTGAAGTCTGCCCTGGTGTGCTGACTGGTGATCCAGCACTCCTGCTTCACTGAAGTACCTTCCTGTGGCAAATGGCGCAGCTGTTGATGTGTATGTAACAGTGACATGATAATTTCATGTTTGGTACAGATGCTGGAAAATGAGGCTTAGTGATTCACACTTCTCACCTGTAGGCTAGGCAATCTATTCAAAGATCAGTACCTCTAAGCAGTTTCGTTATGCACGGTTAAACTGGTTCACAAAGGCCAGTGAAGGTTGTGGAAATCCCTGTCACACTCTGTCACCACTTGTTTGCACACTAGAACAGGCAGGAAACTACAATGAAGCATAAACTGTTTAGGGCAGTAGAAGAAGAAAGTACATTTGATTGTGTATATGATGGCACACAGGACTTGTGACATGATGTGATTTGCTTTAACCCATAAACACACTTAACTTGCATTTAAAATCATTATCAAGATTTCAATAATTACCCCAAAATAAGAAACTTCTCTTCTTTGTTAGAATATATTACATACAGCTAAACTTTTCTTCCCCATCAATCATTTTCAAATACAGTTAATCCAATTCATGGATGGCTATTAGGAGCCGAGCCCTATGGGAAACTGGAATCAACTCCACACAGGGTGCAAGTCCATCACACACCTTCACTCACTCATGAGGGGCAATTTGAGTCACAAGTTTGTAGTGCACATCGTTAGGATGAGAGGGGAAAAGCAGAGAAGAAAAAAAACCTGCATTAGACTGGGGGAGCACATGCAAACCACCACTTGACTCAAGAGCTGGCTAACTACTGTGCCACTATACCCACCCTAACAAAGTGTTATAACCACATTTTAGTGATCGTTCAATTTTATATTTTTATCAATAATTTTAAATTACCAGCTTTTATTCATTATGTAAACTTTGTGTGATACCCAATGCGTCTATGACTTTTTTTTCAGTATAAAATGTTTATCTTCCACTCAAAACCCTCTCCTGTTGCCTTTACCGCAACATCTCTCTTTGCAATTCTTTAAAGTCTTTCTTTATAAAATGTTATAATGTACATTGCGTTTTGGTTGGAGGTTGTAGGTTATGTGCAACGTAAAGTTAATTTACTGAAATATTTTTGAGCGTACAATACATGTTGCTATGTCAGAGATTGTGCAGGCCTCAGGCTGACACTTGGCTGAGGTGTCCTTTTTGTAATTTTGTAATTTGCATGGTTTCCCCATATGTGACTGATGAGTGATACAAATAATTATGCAACAAATTTCTTAATGAAATTTTCCTTCCTGTAAAGATGCAGAATGCCTTAATAACAATTAAATTGTTCAAGTACAGCATACCTTTAACAATTTGTTGGTCTAGTTATCAGAATGTGTCTCTGTTTTTAATGCAGCTCTCAAAGAGACAACCATGGATATGGCTTCTTGTAGTGTTTTCTTGCCCTGGTTTTCAGTGTGATTGTACTTTAGTAACTACTAGAACTGAAATGAAGAAGGTAACACTGCAATCGGCCTTACTCAGTTGGACCATGACTCCACTTGCACAAAGATGAAATTACGGTGAAACTCCTCATTTTGATTGGCATACAAATTGGTGAAACAAATTACATTCCGGTAAGCGAAATTTGTGCCATTGATGCAGTAAGTTTGCCAGTAAAGCTCTGATAGCCAGAGAATACATAAAGCCTAGTTGAAGAACATCTACACATGAATCTTCAACGAGGGTTCAAGCCTTACAAGTTGCAGAGTGTTGGGTGCAATGACAGTCAGGTGACAGAGTAACTTTACAAGAGATTGTAAAAATTAGCAATGGTTAGTTAATTCGTTGATTTTATTTTGCTTTTTATACTCATATCTAACAAGGCTCACTATGAATGGTCCTCCTTTCCATTTACAAAAAACTGTTTGGTTCGTTATGGGATTCCAGCATGCATCCTTTCAGTATTTGTTAGATATCAGGAGCTCTTTCTGAAAAGGACACAGTCACAGATACACCCAAATATGAGGTTTTATTGGATAACTGGTCCTGCATGACTTTCAATATGTGAGAAAGATGGAGTACACAGAGAAAATCTCCACCAGCAGAGAAATGTACTGTACAAGCTTAACACAAAACTTTCACCAGGCCCAGATTTGAACCCTGGAATCTCAAGACGCAAACAGTATGGGTAACCATAGTGCCACCATATCACACAGTATAAAAGGTCCTGTATAAAAAAGGTGATAGTAACAATGTCTGGTACTTCATCAGGAATACCTCTCCACTGTGTGCCCAAAGCTGCTGAGTCAAACTCCAGCCTCAAATTACCCTCCATTGTACAGAAATGACATAAAACTGCGTGTTCTGGATAGTGTATTGTAATCCTCATAGCTCCATTGAGACCAATAAGAGACACTACAAAAAAAATTTGGTTGATGTGTTCATTGTAATATTTTTGTTATGTGCTAAAAGTACATAAGTGTATGTAGAGGACAGTGCTTTATAAAATTACATTTTTGCAAGTTTCTAAAATTGTGACCAGCTTGAAAGAAAACTGTTCTCCATCAAAAATAATCTGTAATTTAATATACTGTAGAGTAATGGACATTTATAAAAAGAAAACAATATTTAACTCGAAGACTTGCCATTTAAAAGACATATTCCTTTTCTTCAGTTTAATATTCATTTAAGTGTTCTACTCTGATAATGAACTTTTATGCCTCTTCCTGGGTTGACAGCAGTGTCTTGTAGATCAGGTCACTTTAACCCACACGCACAATCTCAGAGTTTGTGTCTTTAATCAAATGTCAGGTTAAGTTGAATTCAACTGGATTTTATTAGCCTAGCAGGTCAACACAATCCCAACTGTCAGCTGACTGAAATGTGCAGAATGGCTTGCCTGTGTTTTAGTGTATTCAAAATGCTGCCTAAGCCTTCATCTAAATTTACTTGACTAGCACGTTTGAGTCTGAGGAATGATGACATTTGATTTAGTCTCTGAAGCATGGGTTGCTTTGCTCCTTTTCATTTATAGCTTTGCTTTCAAAAAGATGGTTCTAGTTTGGCTCACCTCTATGCCTGATAAGCCATGTCTGCTTAAGTCAAGTCTATCATTTCCTGTTTTCTTCATCCTCCCAGAGGGCAAAAACCTCACCTCATCCTTCAGACTAATAAAATCCTAGTGCCTCCCACAAGTCAGTCTAGGATGCTTCCTTAAGATAAAGTTAATGGATGTATTTAGATCTTTAACAGACGGAGAAATGTATCACTTCAGTAAAAAACAAAAAAACGAGGCAAGGAAATAAGTAAATCTAGTCTGATGAATAAAATGTGAAGCTCTGAAAAGTACCAGGCACTGGGAACTTGAAAGGCAGGTAAGTGTTTGAGTTTAATGCAGGCAACACCTAAAACATAGGTATAATGAGCTTATAAAGGTAATAACTGTGGTTCAATTATATAGATAGATAGATAGATAGATAGATAGATAGATAGATAGATAGATAGATAGATAGATAGATAGATAGATAGATAGCTTTTACATGGCTTTTTACAGAAGCTCTTTAAATAAAATACATATACATATATACACCGGCCACTTTATTATGCACACTTTGCTAGTACTTGGTTGGACCCCCTTTTGCCTTCAGAACTGCCGTAATTCTTTCTGGCATAGATTTAGCAAGGTGTTGGAAACATTATGCAGGGATTCTCGTCCATATTGAAATAATAGCATCATGTAGTTGATGCAGATTTGTTGACTGCACATCCACAATGCAAATCTCCTGTTCCACCACATCCCAAAGATACTCTATTGGATTGAGATCTGGTCACTGTGGAGGCCATTTGAGTACAGTGAACTGTTGTCATGGTCATGGAACAAAAGGATGGCACATCGTTTGATGGAAATGAAAACCTACAGAGGGCTGAATTCAAAGACACCCCGAAAATCAAAGTGAAGTCCATTTTGTCAATTTCTTCATCCTCCAGGAACTGCCTGCATACTTTCACCACATGAGGCCAGGCATTGTTGTGCACCAGGAGAAACCCAGGACCAATTGCACCAGCATAGGGTCTGACAATGGGTCCAAGGATTTCATCCCAATACCTATTGGCAGTCAGGTGCTGTTGTCTAGCCTGTACAGGTCTGTGTATCCCTCCATAAATATGCCTCCCCAGACCTTCACTGACCCACCACCAAATCAGTCATGCTGAACGATGTTACAGGCAGCATAATGTTCTCCACGGCTTCTCCAGACCATTTCACGTCTGTCACATGTGCTCAGGGTGAACCTGCTCTCATTTGTGAAAAGCCCACTAGAGGCAACCCTCATGAAGTCTGTTTCTGATTGTTTGGTCAGAGTCGTTCACACCAGTGGGCTGCTGGAGGTCATCTTGTAGGGTTCCTCCTTATCCAAAGGAGCAGATACTGGTACTGCTGATGGGTTAAGGACATTCTATGGCCCTGTCCAGTTATCCTAAAGTAACTGCCTGTCTCCTGGAATCTCCTACATGCCCTTGAGACTGTGCTGGGAGACACAGCAAACCTTCTGGCAATGGCATGTATTGATGTGCCATCCTGGAGAGGTTGGACTACCTGTGCAGCTTCTGTAGGGTCCAGGTATCGCCTCATGCTACCAGTAGTGACACTGACCATAGCCAAATGCAAAACAAGTGAAAAAACAGAGGAGAGAAAAATGTCAGTGGCCTCCACCTGTTAACCCATTCCTGTTTTGGGGGTTGTCTCATTGTTGCCCCTCTAGTGCATCTGTTGTTAATTTCATTAATACCAAAGCAGCTGAAACTGATGAACAACTCCCTCTGCTACTTAACTGACCAGATCAATAGCCCTGAAGTTTCATTAACTCGATGCTATACTTTGATTAAAAAGTGTCCCTTTCATTTTTTGAGCAGTATATATAGGATATATATATATATATATATATATATATATATATATATATATATATATATATATATATATATATATATAATGTGTATATACATATATGCATATACACACTATAGTCTGATACAGCAGAATGACTGAAAAGGGAGAGAATTTAAAAAAAAAGAAATGCCTGACTTTGCAGTCACAGTCACAGTGACGCATTATACAGGCATATTTATATTTTTATAAAGGTGCCCCACTAGCATAATTAGCATAGCATAAATAGTAGAATGATTTGCTGGGTGAAAGTCCTCAGTGTTAGTGAGGCAGTCAGCTTTGTTTTAATTCTCTCCTTTCCTACTACCTCTAGGAGGTTCAGATTGCATCTCATAACTAAGCCTGCCCTTTTAATTAGCGTTTTGATTCAGTGGGCCTCTCTTAAAAAGATGTTATGACCCCAGCACACCAGAAAATTGAACAGGCCATCATAGAGTTGTAGAAAATGTGAAGGACATTACATCAGTTGGTTAGTTGACTGATAATTTTCTTTACTTTAAAAGGCTGTTCAATGTGTAATGAGACTTCATAAAAACGGTCTGAATTAAATATAAATATAAAACACAAAATAATTGAGTAATAAGTGTAATAAGCAGTCATGACAGCCTTGAGTCTGCGTGTTTCTTGTTCTTTGTCAGCTCTGCTATTTTGTCCCCATTTTTCTTTGCAAAACTTCTCAGGTTCTGTCAGGTTGCATGGATGTTGTGAGTAAACAGCCTTTTCTAATCTAGCAACTAATTCTCAATTGGTTTGAGATATGAATTTTGACTAGGTCACACTTCCAGCATTCTTGTGTAGTTTTGGCTTTATGCTTGAGTTTGTTGTTTTGCTGGAAAACAAATCTTCCACCAAGGCCCAGGTTTCTTGAAGGTTTTCCTCCAGGATTTCTCTGTATTTAGATAAATTTGTTCTCCCCTCTACTCTCACATGCTATCCAGGGCCTGCTGCAGATAAACAGCCCCACAGCATGTTGTGACTACCACCATGGCTCACGTTGGAAATAGTGTGTTTTTGATAATGTGTGGTGTTTGACTTATGCAAAACATGATGTTTATCCTTCTTAAAGATGACTTCAGTCTCTACAGTCCTTTCTGGCAAACTCTAGCCAATATGTCATATGTGTTTTTTTTTTTACAGTGGCTTTCTCTTTGCTACTGTCCCATAAAGCTGTGATGGTGAAGCATCTGGACAAAAATTAGTGCAGTCTCTCTATTCTCAATCACGATAGGTTGCAAGTCCTTAAGAGTTCTCATAGGTCTCTTGGTGGCCCCCTTTACTCGTCTTTTTCTTACATGACCAGTCTGTTTTTGAGGACGGTCTGTTCCAGGCAAATGTGCAGCATTTCTTAATGAATAATTTACCTAGTGGACTCTATTCAGAATTGACTTTAAAATTCTGCTTATGGTTTATAAAGCCTTAAATAATCTCGCCCCATCTTATATATCGGAATGTCTGACACCTTATATTCCAAATCGTAACCTCAGATCCTCAAATGAGTGTCTCCTTAGAATTCCAAGAACAAAACTTAAAAGAAGTGGTGAGGCGGCCTTCTGCTGTTATGCACCTAAAATCTGGAATAGCCTGCCAATAGGAATTCGCCAGGCTGATACAGTAGAGCACTTTAAAACACTGCTGAAAACACATTACTTTAACATGGCCTTTTTATAACTTCATTTTAATCGTAATTTAACTTAATCCTGATACTCTGTATGTTCAATTCATCATAACAACTATTCATGGTGGCTCTAAAATCGGTACTGACCCCTACTCTCTTTTCTGTTTCTTTTTCCGGTTTCTTTGTGGTGGTGGCCTGCGCCACCTCCACCTACTCAAAGCTTCATGATGCTCCAACAATGATGGACGGATTAAAAGGAAGAAGTCTACGTGACCATCATCATCATCAAGCCCTTCCGTGAGAACCCTAAATCCAAAGAGGACTGTTTCATTTATGTTAGGTAGAATGCCCAGAGGGGACTGGGCGGTATCATGGTCTGGAATCCCTACAGATTTTATTTTTCTCCAGCCGCCTGGAGTTTTTTGTTTTTCTGTCCCCTGGCCATTGAACCTTACTCTTATTCGATGTTAATGTTGATTTATTTTTTTATAATTATGTCTTTCATTTTTCTATTCTTTAATATGTAAAGCACTTTGAGCTACTGTTTGTATGAAAATGTGCTATATAAATAAATGTTGTTGTTGTTGTAAGCGAAATTTAGTGACAGGGAGATTTTCTTGTCTCCATCCCCTGATTTGTGCTTTTTAATCATCTTTTCATAGAATTGCTTGGAGTGTTTTGTTTGTCTTAACTGTGTTTATTAAGAAGAATGTGACTTGCTGAGCCAATGATGTGATTTGAATCTTTAAATATGTGACATTGGCTCTTATACCTTCAAACACTATACCACTTTATGTCCAATTAATTCAATTTTTATGCCACTTTATTTGACTTATTGGTTTTTTGGGGGACTAAAGCAGTGGGTATTTGGCTGATGTAGCAATTTTTTTTGTTACCTTTAGTTGCCTAATGCTATCTTTTTCTACTTTTTATTTGTTCAAGTGGAGTGTTTTAATCCCCCAACAGAGCTTAAAAGCTTGACATGGACCTCACTGATTTAAAAGCAAAATAAACTTTTTTTAAACAGGAAATGAGAATGTCTAGCAGAGCTAAATGGCTGAAGCTGCAGAATTTCTCGAGCACAGTGCTATTACTCATTGATGGAGATTCTCATGGCATATTCCGGAATTAGATATGATGCTCAGTTTTATAAAAATGGCTGAACTTACTTGTGAGTCACCACCTAGTTGTTTAGTGATCCATTAACTACACATCTATCTTTCATTAAACACCCTGTCAGGCTGGGCTTTTCCATTCTTGCCCCCTGAGAATGCACTGAGTGCCATTCAAACAAAAACCTGATGGTTGACAGATTACAGCAAAAGCGATCCATATGTCACATGTGAAGTGAAACCATTTAAATGTATTAATGTTTAAAAAATGCATGTCACTAAACACATAGATAAACTGATCAAGGGATGTAGAGTTTTGTTGAAGACTCCATTAGCCCTTCAGATAAATGTCTTTGCTTTGTCACACCTACAAACTTAGGGCTCCTGTGAGGTATGCAATTAAACTCCTGAGCAAGAGGTGGCACTGTCATTAACTTGTTCTCTGATTTTTCTCATTTAATGGAAAATGAGCAACCGGACAAGTTCTGATGTCACTTCCTCCCCCAGCCCTGAAGTCCCACCCCTTCCACACCAGACAAAATTTAAGAGCTCTTGGAACCGGAAGCTCTGCTCTAAAAATGTCTTTTTCTAATGAAGAGGACTCAATTTAATTGACCTTAACAGACCTTGTTTACTTTCATTTTGATTTTAATTTCTTGATTTAACAAGGTTAATAAATTACCATGGTGATACACCAGTTGTTCACCTTTTTCGTTTAATTTTCTTAAAACCTGATGGTTTTCTAATTATTCTAACAATGACACTTCACTGGATTACAAAGGAATGCTGGTGCGTTGAATGAAATCTCATCTTTAGTCCTTTTACTCAGTGAGTAACTCAGGTTCACTAGCATGGTTAGTTTACTCTGATTAATTCCTCAGATTTGAAACCGTATTTATTGTATATGATGGGCTGCTATGTGATCTAGGAATGACTATGGGCTTGTATCTGTTACTGTCGGTACTTGATTTAGTTAGAAACATCACAGTTTGTAATTAAATGTACCAGTGCTAACCACTGTCAGCCTGAATTGCTCCATCGTACAGCATCTGGTCAGTTTGTGGATGGAGTCTATGTGTTCTTTCTGTGTCTGCATAGGATTTTCTTGAGATGTTCCCCAGAAGATATTGATGTAAAGCTAATTGGTGTTTCTGTGCCCAGATCCACTAGGATTGGATCTGGACAACTCCATAACCCTGAAGTGAATTAAGTAAATTAAAAAAATTGATGTCACACTATGTTATGTTTTGTATGTATATTCGGATATGTTTATGTCCATGTCTACTGGCTTAACAAATGTGCAGGATTGTCTCTGGCAGGTTTATCAGTCCATCATATATCATATATCCAGACTTAAATTCACAGTCATTTTGGATCAACTTTAGAATCACAAATGAGCCTAACACTGGAATATGAGAGGAAAAGCAAAGACCCTGGTGGACCCCACACAGAATATACAAACTTCACATGGACAGTGACCAGGCCAAGATGTTAAATCTAGTTCTCTGGATCTGTGAAACTGCAGCACTAAAAACCTGGCTCCGCCAACCATATAGCTGAATAATGGAATAGGCTGCAATGATGAATAAATTAGTATAATACTTTTTTTACAAAATTATCGAAAGGGTCCACTCTCCATAAAATGTTTGGGATGTTCTATCCTTTCCTCCAGTTTTTTCCTACTTCCTATATCCCAAAGACAGGCAAAAATTGTCTGATATGAGACAGTGGAACTTGTGATGGACCTCTTCTGGTTCAGGCTTTATTTGATACCAGTAATGGTGCACTGCACGATAGCGTGCTGTGAATACACTTGACTTGAGCATTCCTAGTTTTCATCCTCTTTCTCTGTACGTTTAGTATGCGTTTGCTCAGAGGTTGATGCGCTTGCTTCTTTTCTCCACCCTAGCGGCCCGCTTCTTCTCTTCTTTCATCGGCATCTTTTCATGTTAAAACTGATTAAGTCAGTGTTTGTGTTGCAATTACTTAGTATGTTTTCCTTAATTTTTCATTTAAGCTGGCACTTAAGTCTTCAATCTGCCTCAAGAATGTTTTAAGATATGAAGAGATAGGGGAAGTGACGGCGAAGATGATAGGGAATGAGGGGAAAATGGCGCCCGTACGCATGTGTTGCATGGCCAACCTGCTGGCCACTGCCAAGAGTTCATTCTACAATAAAATAAAATAAAAATAAAAAGAGGAATAACCTTGAAAGTCAATCATAACCCTGAAAGTGGATAGTAGACGTCACATAGTATACGTGTACCAAATTTCAGGTGAATAGTTCAAATGGTTTGCAAGCTACAGGTGATTTAAATTCCTGGACAGACAAATGAACAGCCACAGTAGCGTATTATATATCAAGATTGCTAGGAAGGATTCCAGTTCCTGTTTGAGATGGTAAGGTCCGATTCACATACAGTTTTGTTAATCTGACACTAAAATTCATTTTCCAAGCAATTTTCCAATTGCTAAACATGAAACATGTTAAAAAGACATTTTTTGAGGGTTTAAGGATTTTTAGGGTAGGAAACAAGAGATATTGCTCCCTAAAGCCCCGTTCACTTTTCCATGTTTACCTTTGTTCTTTTCTGAGTTTGTGTAATACATATAATCTGTCACAGAAGCTGCCAAATCAATTCAATTTATGTCCCTCATTTAAATCAACATGAAGATGTGCAGTGCAGTTTTTAAAAATGTTACATTCTGCTTATTTTACATAAAACAACCAAAACATGCACATTATTGTGTTTTCTCCACTGAAAATCTAGCTACGTAGGAAGCTGCCTCTTTTCCAACTATTCTGTTACCTAGAAACCATTGCTTCCTGATTTTTGATTCCTGCGGAAGTTGAGGATATGCACTTGTCAAGTGTCGTGGAGTTACAGGCTTCTTTTTTGACACAGATGCATCTTTAAGATTGCAATCACCAAGTTTGTCATCATAATTAGAGACTAGGAATCGTACTACCAGAACATGGTCTGACAGTTCAACAAAATGTCTAAACGTGGTAGGATATGAGTCCAGTGATTTTGTTTTTTAATAAAGACCTTTATTTAAATACATAACAGGCAAGCACATGCAGAATTAAAGCATGCAAATATAAAGCACCCTTTTTTTCTCTGTGAATGGCATGAATTTCACTGGATGTAAAATGATGAGTTTCGCTGTAAATTCAATTTCACATGAAACATTTTACTCAACATTAGGTTCCTTTGCTTCACAAATCTACAGTGAAATAATCTGTTTCAAAAATGAATGGTAAATGTATAATTTACTATAAATAAATGTCATTTATTGATCTGTTCACCAAATTAGTGATTATGGTCATTATAAATAATAATAACTGATGATTATATTATATTATATTATATTATATTATATTATATTATATTATATTATGTGATGGATGGCCAGGGTCATTACCAGGCCAGGATGCCAGCTGGGTGGAAAGATCGAAGGTGAGACCACATTGGGGTCATTATCTTCCCCAATACACTAGAGGGCAGCCCCTCTGGATGGCTGCAGCACCATGGATCCCTGCAAGGCATGTTGGGAGTTGTAGTTTGGAGCAGCCCTGTTAGGCTTCGTAGGCCCTGCCAGTGGGTGCTGCAGCTTGTGGCACCACTTCTACTACACCGAAAGTGCAGCTGGAAGGAGGTCAAGAAACACTTCCTGGTGCACTATAAAAGGAGCCGCCTCACCACTAGTTGGGGAGCCACAATCAGGAGGTGGAGGACAAAACTTGTGCGGAGGAGTGGAGGAGAAGAAGGGAGAGAGAGAGAAGAAAAGAAGAAGGTCTGTGTTGTATTGTGTTTGTGTCTGGTGCTTTTGTACTGTGCTGTGAAGTGGGGAGCAACAGAAAGTACTTCCCCACTTAAAAATACAAAACATGTGCTGTGTTGAATTTGTGTCTCAGCCTGTCTGTGTCAGGGTGGGGTTAGCTGTAAGCCCCCTGGTGGTCCACAATTATAATGGTTTACTGCGCCCACTCAATTGATTCTTGTTCTTTACATGTCTTTCTAGGTAGTTTGCAGTCCTTATGTGACTTTGTCACATTGGGTATATTATATTATATTATATTATATTATATTATATTATATTATATTATATTATATTATATTATATTATAAGACTCATTCTAATCCAATGTTATGGTTAGCTGGAGTCTTTTCAGGTAGCACTAGGTACTCAGGTATTGGTATACAGTACATCATGTCTACTATTTACTTTCGGGCTGATGATTGGCCTCCAAGGTTATTCCTCTTTTTATTTTTATTTTATTTTTTTGACAAAATGGCCTGGAAAGAATTCCAAAAAAACAAAAAATTTGGATATCCAATTTGACACAAGCTGAGCATCTCAGAATAAATTTTATGCAAGCTGAGCTTTTCAGAATAAACACTACACTAGTTTTAACAAATAGGAACTGGCCTAGTGTAGATCTTTGGAAAGTAGCATTATGAGCATTATGGAAATAATTATTTTATTTTACAGATGAGTCATGCGGCAATGAATGGTGACTTCATGCCATTTTAGGCAAACCATGATTTTGCTATTGGGTTGTCTACATGGTGGACATGCGTTTTGGTAGACAGCTTTACATCTCTGCAAAAATAATGTAATAAGCACATAACAATTAGGTTATTATCTTAGTTTTTTAAATGTTTAAGAATATGCTTTATTTGATACAGCCACAAATATTTGAAGTATGAATGACTTGAACCAGTTTTTGTCAACTAATCATTATTCATGATGAAGCCTGCTCTTTCTGCTCTTAGAACAAGTCATGAGCAGCTTAGCTCTTCTGGTTAAAAGCTTTGTTTTCTATGAAAGCTTCAGTTTAAATTTTACAAAAGGAAGTTACAAGACGCTAACTTTGTATTATCGCTTGTCTGAAAAATGATTTCACACCAGGCAGCTTACGCAATCACGAGAAGACACTATTGTTAAATATGCAGGCCTTTACAGTCCAAGCACCTGTAGCTCACAAACCATTTGAACTATTCACCTGAAATTTGGTACACATTACGTGATGTCTACTATCCACTTTCGGGGTGATGATTGGCCTCCAAGGTTATTCCTATTTTTATTTTTATTTTATTTTATTGTAGAATTAACTCTCGGCAGCGGCCAGCAGGGCAGTCGTGTGGCGCATGCGTATGGGTGCCATTCTTACCACCTTCACCGTCACTTCCCCTACTACTTCATATATTAAATCAAGTGGCAGCTTAACTGAAAAATTAAGGAAAACGTACTAAGTAATTGCAACACAAACACTGACTTAATCAGTTTTAACGTGAAAAGATGCCGACATAAGAAGAGAAGAAGCGGGCTGCTAGGATGGAGAAAAGAAGAGCTGCTCAGGAAGCAGCAAGCGCATCAACCTCTGAGCAAATGAATGCTAAACGTACAGAGAAAGAGGATGAAAACTAGGAATGCTCAAGTCAAGTGTATTCACAGCACGTTATTGTGCAGTGCGCCATTACTGATATAATATAATATAATATAATATAATATAATATAATATAATATAATATAATATAATATAATAATTTACTAAGCCTAATTAATCCAGATTTTTTTTTTTATTTAAATCTCTACAGAAGCAATAAAGTACATGCACAGTATACTGTAATATAACCGATGTCAATGAGTTTAATAATTATTTTTTATTATGTCTTTATCTGCTCACATTTTTTTACTATCTTAATCAAGCTGTAATTAATTCATTAATTAAATATTCACATTTGGATTTACAATGAACTGTTTCCATGCAGGCTGTCCAGAATGTTCAAAAGCATGAAATGTTTTCCCTTTTAAACATTTAATTTTGCCACATACGGTACTTATCCACACCAATGTATTATAGTGCAATGTGCATTTCTGGAAATGCAGTATTTCAGCTTTGGGGCTAAATTCATATGTTCCATTTTCCACTGTTAACACACTGCTAATATACTACATAGTTGCAGTTGTTTCTTTGCTCCCCCACTCCTCTCCTGAATGTGTTTGCTCCTGGGAGGTCACTGGATACCTCCCAGCAGGTCCTCAGCAGGTGCAGTCCTGCTGCTCTCAGCGTGTGCAAGTCTAGCAGCTGCTTTTAAGTTGTACTGTATGTGGTATTTCATGGCAATGCAGCATCTTTTTCTGGATGTTTGTTAAACCAGAAATTAGTAGAAAACGTTCAGCTTGTGCCACCATTCTCATAATATGAGTACAATTAAAAAGCTACATATTAAAAAGCTAATTTGCAGTGAGCCTATGGGTTAAGGATCAGCACAGTCCATGTGGTTGTTGCTAAATCCACGCTTTATGTACTTTAACCATTAAAAATGTTTGCATATAACTAGGAGTGATATTTTAGCTGATTTTGCACTTTTTGCAAGGGCTTTCAGGTCTATCTCTTTTTTTTTATTCAAATAAGTACAGGAGTCAGATTTGCAGGTTTATCAAGACTATAAGAAAAAGAAAACAAAAAAGCCTTTAGGCTGTGAACAGCTTGACTAATGGAGGGAACTGACATTTATGGAATGCTAGTTACCTTCTTAGGTTAAACTAACTTAAAATGCAGCTTTAAGAAGGATTTGAACCTTTTTATATATGGGATTTGTTAGCAAAGTGGGTTCCAAGGTCATTGTAGCTAAGTTTTTTTGGTAGGTTGTTTAACGGTGATGTCATCTATCTATCTATCTATCTATCTATCTATCTATCTATCTATCTATCTACCAAATCTTTAGCATAAGCACAGATACAAAAACTAACATTAAAAGTTAATAATGGTTGACCATTATTAAATCTGAAAAGTTACATTCTATTACTTGATTCTTTTTACTATTATCAGTGTTTTATTTTTTCATTTAGAGTTAGAAAAATCTAAAATAATGAAAAACACAACAAGCCACAAAAACAATATTTCAAAATATTAAGTAAAAAAAAAATTAAAGTGATATAGTAAAATAATCCACAGAAGAACTGCATTCTATTTTTATAAATGATGTATACAGAGTTAGAAGAAGTAATTGAATGAATATGTAATTCAAGCAACCTTTGGCAATTCGGGGCAAACTTTGTTTCCATTCGATATGTGAATTATTTTATGCAAAAATGGTTCATAAAAAGAATATTTATCATGCAAATGACATGGTGGGATCTAATTTTAATTTTTGATCAAGTCACTCTCAGTTTTCAGTTTTCATGTTTAATATGTCCATGCTGCATGCACAAAAAAATGGCGCATTAAAATAATTTCCGATGTCTGGTCATTCAGTCACTTTTGCATCTAGAAAGCAATAGGAGCCAGTCCATTACAGAGCACATTTACACACCAAACCCATACTCACTCACACTGGGCCAATTTAGAGTCAATAATACACCTAAAGCACATAGCGTTTAGAATATGTGGAGAAAAAAAAAAGTATCGAGATGTATACATCAGACAGACAGTTGACTGGTTTGGAATATATATATATATGGGAGCTTTGAGGGTGATGTAACACAGTAAATAACTTCCCTTCCCACTTCAACCCTAAAATGGCTAGGAGGACCACTAACATTGTTTAACTTCAGTCCCACCCCTTCTGGTATTTAAGAGAAAGCTGATTGGACAGAACCTTCGCCCTCAGTGACCGTAGCCAAATGAAAAACCATTCCTGTTTTGGGGGTCATCTCATGGTTTCCCCTCTAGTGCACCTGTTGTTAATTTCATTAACACCAAAGCAGCTGAAACTGATTAACAACCCCCACTGCTACTTAACTGACCAGGTCAATAGCCCAGAAGTTTCTTTGACTTGATGCTATACTCGGTTTAAAAAGTGTTTCTTTAAATTATATATATATATATATATATATATATATATATATATATATATATAAAAATATGAAGTTGAATAGGGGTGGGGCAAAACTTCTGAGAATTCTCTGTAAGACACAAACCCTAGGGGAGAGACTAATTGCTTGTATTAGGCAATCAAAAACTTATAAAGATTTTTTTACAATGAGATATGAGACTTGTGCAAAATTGCAGCGATCCCAGCATTTGTTAAATTAATATTTGCCTGAAAGTGCGATTTCTCTTTAACTGCGAGAGTGCAGCTTGATATGTGATAATATATATAACATGTATATCTCCAGATGTTTTCTTGTCATACAAATTACTCAAGTGGCATTGCACTTGACCTTCTTTATTCTTTTTGTTGGCTCTGTTGCTAGTAAGTCCACATCGCTAATTTTGTATTATCGCATGTCTGAAAAATGATTTCACACAAGGCAGCTTACGCAATCAGGAGACGATACAATTGTTAAATGTGCAGGCCTTTACAGACCAAGCAAAGTAAATTAAATGACCTGGCCACACAGACACTTCAAGTTAAATTCAGAGAGTGAAGTGACAACAATGTGGTGTGAAGTCCATAGACTCAGTCTCAGTTATTATGCTACACTTGCTGATTAGAGCTTTTTTACTTATTGATTGAGTTTCTGCTATTACTGGCCACATCCAGTCTTGGCTCTTTTGAGCTGTACATGCTCTGTCCTGTGTCACATTTCAAAGTAATATGTGATGTTTGCTTCTCTTCACTTTTATAAACATGATCCAATTGAATCACATTATTTTCTAGCTAAAAGCTTTTTTACCTAAAAAATATTCCACTAGACATGTATCTCAGCCTAACAAAAATTTTCCTTGATGATATCGATAAACTGTCTAAAAATCAATCAGTCTGTATTTTGTAAGCAATGAAACTGCTAGGGAACATTCTCAGTAAATAAAGAAAAGTCAAGAGTCACCATTAATTAATGAATCCAAGATGGATGTCGTTAATTACATTAAGCCTGATGGAACCTGGCATGTGCATTGTGACAAGAACAGCTAAAATGATAATACAATGGTATAAATAAATGAGGTTTATTTACATAACACAGTCAAGAAGCACTTGGTTTACACCAATCAAAATGCAGATAAATGATATATTTTTCTAATACACCTATGTTTAAATATTATCTAAAGGTTCAAAAATTGCTGCACAGATTAAATGTATTTGGTTCATTGAGTAGGGCTTTCTTAGATATAAATAGATAGATAGATAGATAGATACTTTATTAATCCCAAGGGGAAATTCACATAATCCAGCAACAGTATACTGATACAAAGAAACAATATTAAATTAAATAGTAATAAAATGAAAAAATGAAAAAAAAAAAATAAATAAAAAAAATAAAAATAAAAAAAGCAGACAATAACTTTGAGTAATGTTAGCATTTACTCCCCTGGGTGGAATTGAAGAGTCGCATAGTGTGGGGGAGGAGCGATCTCCGCAGTCTGTCACTGAAGCTACTCCTCTGCCTGGAGATGACACTGTTCAGTGGATGCAGTGGATTATTCATGATTGACAGGAGTTTGCTTAATGCCCGTCGCTCTGCCACAGATGATAAACTGTCCAACTTTACTCCTACAATAGAGCCTGCCTTCTTAACAAGTTTGTCCAGGCGTGAGGCGTCTTTCATCTTTATGCTGCCACCCCAGCACACCACCGCGTAGAAGAGGGCACTCGCCACAACCGTCTGGTAGAACATCTGCAGCATCTTACTGCAGATGTTGAAGGACGCCAACCTTCTCAGAAAGTATAGTCTGCTCTGACCTTTCTTACATAGAGCATCAGTATTGGCAGTCCAGTCCAATTTGTCATCCAGCTGCACTCCCCGAAATTTATAGGTCTGCACCCTCTGCACACAGTCACCTCTGATGATCACAGGGTCCATGAGGGGCCTGGGCCTCCTAAAATCCACCACCAGCTCCTTGGTCTTGCTGGTGTTAAGATGTAAGTGGTTTGAGTCGCACCATTTAACAAAGTCTTTGATTAGCTTCCTTTACTCCTCCTCCTGCCCACTCCTGATGCAGCCCACAATAGCAGTGTGATGTAAATGATTATAGAGAAAAAAAATTTAAATGTCATGTGATCTCTGTAGTGCAGTGCTGGTACAAATTGATACAGAATGTCTTAGTTAAACAGGCTGGCACAGTCTGGGGCACTTTGCAAATTCATACAGTAATTTTTTTTCTCTTACAGAAACTTACAGTCTCTGGATTGCACCATTCAGTTTTTTAAATCATTAGCTATCCTGGATAGAGGCCTTTGCCATACGATATATCTGAAATATCATTACAAATTATTATTTCCTGTTAAAATTGCAAATAAGCTGCAATAAAGTACAATGCTGGAAATGAAGCTCAAATCCAAAAGTTCTAACTAGTGATAAGCAAAATGAGTCATATGAAATGTTTCACTATGTGAAAATATTAATAAAATAAATTGTGTTTCGCTTCCTGAAAAATTAATGCCATTCACACAAGAAGAAATATGTTTCACTCCTGTCTGGAAATGTTTTCACAAATTAACTTTTTAATTAAAGATCTCTAGTAAAACAAAAAAAGTATACAAATTATCAAATGAGGGAAGCAGCGACTTTCCGCAAAATTAATATTTCTGTGGAGAAAACACAATAATGGGCATAAGGATGCATTTTAATGTACCTTACTATGGAACATATGCAGCATTGTTAAAGGATGTACTGTACTCCCCTGAGATGATGTGAATGAGAGGCATAAATGAAATTCATTTTACTATTGTGCTACAGATAACATACTTTATGGAGCTACAGAAAAGAACACAGGTAAACACGAATGAGTGAAAGAGACTCCATGAATCAGTAATTCTTGTTTTCCATCCAGAAATAAACATTTTAAACCCCTAAAACCTTTTTAGTGATTTTATGTTTCACAGTTGTCAAATTGTCTGTGAAACGAATTTTAGAGAGAATCAAAACTGAATATGAATTAAAATTTTGTCTGTTTTGCTCATCAATAGTTATAACAATGTAATATTACATTATTTCCATCTGTATTTCAAAGTCATTTACAGAGTATTTTTAGAGCCTGAAGATAATCATTCCCAAATGCCTTTTTTCTTTTTTTTTATTTTCATCATATAACTCTTTAACATGCCAAAGTATTTTGAAGATTGCCCTCTTAATAATCAAACCCTATACTACTGAACTAACATTTTGCTGGCATCAATCTTTATAGTGTCAGTTCTTGAAACTCCATTAATCATAGCATTCATGTTTAGACTGAATATTTAATGCTTCTTCATCACAACTGGAAACTTAGAAAGCTTAACCAGTGAGAGTTTCTCCAATCGCCATCCTTTTGCTTTCTCAATAATCTTCTTACTTTATTATTGTTATTCTGTAGTTTAATTGAGCCTTACAATGGACTGGAGCCATGGTGAGGGCTGTTTCCTATACTGTGAGCAGTACTGCTAGGTTAGGCTCTGGCCCTCCATGACTCTGAATTGGATGAAGTTGGTTTGAGAATATTATTATGCTATGTTATGAATTTAATTTAATTGCCCTACCCTCCTAAAAGACACTACCTTAGTTGGGTATAGTATATAGAGTTAAAGGTATGCATATGTGCATCTTCTGAAAGGCTTTCCAGGACTTTAAATTTATGTCTGACTCACACAGTTACCTTTTCCAAAGCTCCTTCCATTCCTGGCACACTAAAAACTCTCTTTGTGAAGTGTACACACAACCATATTCAAGTAATTATAAAACAGTTTAGGGTTCTTTCACTTGAAAACTTCTGTATTCTAATAAAACTGTACTCCCCTTCCTCTTTGACAGTTCTGTAAACTCCACTGCCTCTCCGGTGATGAGGGCGACTTCTGTTTTTGAGGAACAAAGAATGAGGAGTAGCATCATTGATAGAGGGTACCTCTCTCATTTTGTGAACAGGGCCTTCAATCAAGCCAGGAGTAGACCTCGTAACTTCCACTCTAAGAGGTATCCTAATGCAGTAATGAAACCTGCATCCCGCTGCCCTTCCCATTCCATCTCTCAAACAGGTCATTAAACAAATTTTCACAACTTTGTAGACTGATTCTTCTACATCAGCATTTTTTCCTAACACTCTCTAGCTGCAGGAGCGTAAGGTGAGTTCAAGCACGGGTAAAACACGTGCCGAAAGAAATCTTTCAGTCCAAAAGTTTTTTTTTAAATATTTAGTGAAGATTCAAAGCCAACAATCCACACAAGAATAAAGAAAAAAGATTGTTACAAATGTAGAATAAAAGACAAAAAATTAGAAAAGATGTATCTTCTCTAAATTTAGCTTTTCTTGTTAAACTTGAGTTGTTTCTATACTTAAAGATGCTTTACTTCTTCTTCTGTTGTGTAACGACCCGGCAGCAAGCACTGGCGGAGTGACGCCGTATGGGTAATTTATGTAAATAGTTTGTGGGGAATTTATGGGTAATTTATGTAAAGCTTATTGTTGTGTCGAAATTAACTTAGTAACCTAATTGTCTTTCTTGTTGTAAGTGTTGTATGTGTTTGTGCTCAATCAGTGGGGTGGGTTGGGTTATCGTCCGGGGTTGTTGTTATTGTAAATAGTCACCATCCATGAGAAAGATGGCTCTGTAAATGACCTTGACCATGGCTATACAATGAGTTTTAAGCTTTGTTTTACTGGCTATCTGTTAATAAAAAGATACAACAGAACAGAGCTGTATCATTGCTAAGATTCTATCTAAGCAATTGTTGCCGAGACACTCGGAGTCGTGCGGTGTATGGGACACGAGTGCTCGGTATCTAAAGAGCTGGGTGCAGCTGCGTGCATCACGCTGGCAATCCGCTAGCCGACAGCTTGGGAGAGGTGCATGGCAGAGTTCGGCTCTAAAATCTTTAAAGACTCCACCACGGGTCGCTACAGTATGCTTTAAACATACAGCGCTGTACATTCAATAAAGTACGTTGTCTTTCATGTTACATGGCACTTAATGCATGCAATACACACAAGACATACAAGGCACAGTTTAAAACCGTGTGCCCTCAACGCCTTACACCTGCCAAGGCAGGTCACTAACTGAGTAAAATGTTAAGTCAGAGAGACTAGAAACAGTTAGAATATACCAATTCAATTCAACTTATGGGGTCGTAAGAACCTCCCACAGACTATGCACTAATATTTAGGCAAGCATTTATATAACTTAAATAACTAGCTAATGGCTCTTACTCCCTTGATCTCGTTCCACCGACCACCTGACCTACTCAAATCTCTTGTCCATACTGTAGCTCATTGTACAAAGGAGAGCTATATTCTTCACCAGGCACTTTACACGGGAGCCGTTGTGTCATTTGAAAATTTGTCAACAACAATACCCTTCTATCTGGTCCCTCTGGTGATATTAAACAACAGGCCTCTACCCAGTCTACAAATTTGATATACTTGTATGAAGTGTCCAGCCATCTACATTAATGAAACAGAGAGATGACCAACAGATTGTTTCAGAAAACATGTTTGAAATAAATCAAAGTTAAAGACCTCATAAAGCCCTTTGTAGAAAACTTCACATCCCATGATCATAGCTACACTAATCTTTCTGTTTGTGTTCTTTCACAGGGCCTCAAAGACACTATTCAAAGAAAAACAGAAGAAGCTAAGCTCATTCTCATCGTGGATCACATATTTTTCTTAATGACCAACTAACATTTGAATATTTTCTTTCATCTTCTCTAATGGCAGCACCCACTTTCTCCTTTCATCTGACCGGGCTTTGTTCCCACCTTCCCCTCCTGTATGTGTTACCTGCATTTTTCCCTTTCATTTGCTCTCCTGATAAAGGCTATACAGCCAAATCATTGAGTCTTTTACCTTCTTTTCTTTAAGCTTTTATTTTTCTTTGCAGATCCATGCTGACACAGCCCTACACCAACTCCATGTGTGTATTTGTATATTTATGTGTGTGCAATCCATTGAAGGCAATACTGTCAAATCCATAGTTTGGGAAGCACAAGCATAGCCAACCATACATAACAAAAATAATGTTCTGATAGGTTTACTCACCTTCTGTTGCCAAGAATTTTGATATAGTACAAAAAAAATCTACTGACATACTGGTATAATGCACGCCTGACTCTCAATTCTGATTGTTTAACTTGAAAGTCATAATGCCAGGGCATGTTATGTCAAATTAGGGTGTGACTGTAGATGTTGAAAAAATGTAATAAACTCCTAATGAACATCAGTTTACTTTTAAGTTTTAAAATGAAGCATTTGAGGTTTTCAGTTCAATTAATTCACACAAAGCACCTCATTTGGCAGTGCCGCACAAGAATACACATGTTGCTTACTTTATCTTTTATGCATGAAAATGTAAGTACAGTATGTGTGAGGTACGCTTTGTACTAAAACAGCCCAGTCATTCAATCACATCTATGCTGTCACTGCTCAGGAAAAGTGTGGAGAGAAGAGTTATTCTTCATTATCACAGAAAATCTTTGTTTCACATTTAGCAATATACTATGTTAAGCAAGAAAAGAATTGTGAAGTGTACACACAACCATATTCAAGTAATTATAAAACAGTTTAGGGTTCTTTCACTTGAAAACTTCTGTATTCTAATAAAACTGCCTTATAGCCTGTGATATGTTAGAAGGTAGCCATGTAAGGCCTGGGAAAACACTGAGGTGCTGAATCTTGGGGAATGTGGAAGGTGCATAGCCAAGCAACTCTAATATGCTAGGGCAGACCCTCTTAACTAAAGTCAAAGAGTAAAGCACGCGGCCATCCCACTCTAAAAAGACTTTCCTTTGAACTGTAATATCATTTGCAACATTTCTACTTACAGGTGATTTGAAAGACCACAAAATGGCAGAATATTACACTTCTGTGTCATTGTGCATTTATAAATAAATAAACAATATTTTATTGATCACAAAGATTAAGTCATGAATCATCAACAGAAATCCAGAACATAGAGTGTACTGTATATAAATATAAGATTAGATTAGATTGGATCAGATTAGATAAATATTATTAAACGCATGGGGTAATTCACATGCATAGAGCAGCAGAAACATTAAAAACAAGGTAAAGGACTCAGAGGACAAATAATACAGCCAATCAATCAATAAATAAATTTATATTGTGCAGATATTTTAAAATGAACTTAATGAGTACATTGAATTGCCTGATGGCAGTGGGCAGAAAAGCCCCAGAGGTGCTTCTTTGCACACAGTGGTGGAATAAGACTGTGGCTCAAAGTGCTCCAAGAGAGCACCTCATGGAGGGAATGTTTCATGATGGCATCACATTTTGCCATCATCTTCTTTTCCATAACAGCTTCCATTGTGTCCAGGGTTCACCCTTGGATGGAGCAGGCTTTTTACTGATAAGTTTGTTCAGGCATTATGCTTCTTTTGAGCTCAAGTTGCTTCCCCAGGTAACTGCAGCGAAGAACAATACACTGGCTACTGTTATGAAAAGCAGTTAAAATAAAATGCAAATGAGTACACAAATGGAAGAGCTAGAATTAATTTAATTAATACTGTAGTACTACTTAAAAGAAGGAGTAACACATTAGAACTGGGGTGGTGCAGTGGTGGTGTAGTGCCTCCCAGTAAGGAGACCAGGTTTCATATCTAAGGTTTCTCCCATGTGGACTTTGCATGTTCTCCCTGTATCAATCCAAAGACATGCAGGTTAGGTGCTTTGGCCCTAGTTTGTGCCTGGTGTGTGTGTTCACCCTGTGATACACTGGTGCCCTGTCCAGAGGGTTGTTCTTGCTTTGCTCCCTGTGCTTGCTGGGATCGGTTCCAGCCCCCTGTGACCCTACTCAGGTTTAAGCAGCCTTAGAAAATGGCATGGTATGGTACATTAGAATAGGGGATACCCAGGTAAGTTAGTGCACTGTTTTAGTTGGTCTTAACAAGGTGTACACTGGTTACTTCTCTATCCCTTCTAATCCCTCATTCAACGTATTCTCAAATAAACACATAAAGTTTATTCAGGCCTGTCTAAGAGATTGTAATAATATAAATTTCATTCTTTTTTACTTAAAATTGTTAGTACATTCTTATTTTTTAAGAATATAGACTAAGGAACAAGAAATGTTTAATTACTGATGTCTAGTTATGAGTGAAAAGATTGGCATGAATTAATTTTGCACACATTCCACTCGGAGTGAAACTCTGTGTTTCACTTCACAAACAAATTTGCAACATAAATTATGTTTCACTTCCAGCAAAATTTGTGTCATTCATATTGGAATAAAAGTGTTTCATTTCTATCTGGAAGCATTTTCATGCATTAATCCCGCATGTGCCTGCCTGTCATTTAGTATTAAAACAAAGATCTGTAGTGAAATAATTAATCATTAGAAGTGTGATGTGATCGGGATTCTGGCAGCAGAATGTACTGAGTTATCGTGTGGAGAAAACACTGAACACGTGCACGATGATGTATTTTATTATGTCTTTGTGTGGAACATATGCAGCATGTCACATTCTTAAAAATTGTACTCTAAATGAAGATATAATTGATTTTACCGGTGTGTTACTGATTGTATGCTTTACACAGTTGCAGAAAAGGACATGAATGTCAAAATGGGAATGCAGTTTAAGATTAGATTAGATTAGATAAACTTTATTAATCCCAGGGGACATTCAAATGCATATAGCAGCAGGAACATAAACAAGAATACGGACTCACAGGATATATAATACAGTCAATCAATCAATCAATAAATAAATAAAGTTAACAATTCCTTTAAATGGAAATATTAAACAGCCTGATGGCAGTGGGCAAAAAAGACCCTCAGACATATTTTTTAGCACATGAGCCTGTGGCTAAAACTGTTCCAAGAGATCACCTCCTGGAGGGGATGGAGGGGATTTTTCATGATGGCATCCAATTTTGCTATCATCATCCTTTCTACAACAGCTTCCAGTCTGTCCAGGGTTTGCCTTAGGATGGAGCAGGATTTCCTGATAATTCATTGTCCAGGCATTGTCCTTCTTTTTTGCTCAATTTGCTTCCCCGGGAGACCACAGTGTAGAATATCTCAGTGGCTACTATGGACTGATAGAACATTTCCAGTAGCTTGCGGCACACATCAAAAGACCTAAATCTTCTTAGCAAGTCTAGTCTTCTCTGGCCCTTCTTGTACAGCGCCATTGTGTCATCAGACTAGTGCAGTTTGCTGTTTATATGAACACCGAGGTACTTGTAGTTCTGCTCCACTTCCACATCCTTCCCTGAATGGTGACTGGTCTCAGAGGCTTCTTGGCACATTGGACATCCACTACAATTTCTTTTATCTTGCCTATGTTGAGTTGCAGGTTGTTGTCCCTGTACCACAAGACAAAGTCCTCCATGACTTTCCTGTACTCTGACTCGATTCCGTTATCAATGATGGATGAGTTATCTGAAAATTTCTGTAGATGGCAAGCTCTGGTATTTTGCTGGTAGTCTGTTGAATAGAGGGTAATCAAGAAGGGAGACAAGATAGTTCCCTGAGGTGCTCCCTGAGGAGCTATACTTATTGCTTCTACCTTCCCCCAAAAACAAAAAAATCGATAAATTCTTCAGGGAGTTTTCTAATTTGCAAAATCACCTGTGAAATGAATTTTAGAGTCAGATTCACAAAAATGTATGCAAATCAAAAATTGCCTGTTTTGATCATCGCTATTGATTATGGCACCTTGTCTTGTATCATACTGAAGGAAATTTTCTGTAGTTTCCTTATATATTTAAATTAATTATTTTTTACAAATTTTGCAAAGTTTTTATATTATTTGCAGTTTTATTTTTCCCTAAAATGTTTTCCTCTCATTGTATATACCGTATATACTCTGTATAAGTCGGGTCTTGAAACCCGAAAAATCGATCATAAATTAAACCCTGACTTATAGGCCTGTTCAAAAATACGACAGTTTTTTTTTTACATCTTCTTGCCTCCTCCAATCTCGTGCTTGTTTCTCAGACACATTGAATTTTGTTGCAGCAGCGCACTTACCACTTCAATGACTTATAATTCAAAACCATCTTCATATTTTCTTCTGATGGAACTCTCCATAGTAGATAAGGGATGCTCTTACAATAAAGGTGTATGAGGGTGTGAGATACAAAAAACACAAAACAGTACAAACGTCACTTCGGAATAGTTCGGGTATTAACATGTTTTCATGTAGGCACAATGCATAGAAAAAAGAGCAGCATGCTTCATGGTTCCTCTATCAGGTGGTTGTTAGGATATCATAATCTCTTGGACCAACAGCGTGAGATTTCCGCATTTGATTTATACAATCAACATTCTAAAATACTGGAAATTATACTGTAAAATCAAGCCCAGACTTATCCACGGGAGAACTTAAATGTGAGTATATACGGTACATGGTTTTACCATCTGTTGACTGGTATGTCTAAACTGCAACATGTCCAATAAATGTTATGAAGAACGGACAAAGAAATCAAAGGAAGAGTTAGGACTCTAGCCAAGAGAACCCATTTAGGTTTGTGAGAAAAACTGTAAAAAGCCAATCAGCTGGATGCAATGTAGTAGCACAAGTGAAAGTAAAAACCAACCACAGTAGAATGGCTGGTCCTTCTTCACATCTGCTGGTCAAATGATGTTGGGCTGTGGGGCAGGAAGGCTGTTATATTTCCTGACAGAACCAGAGGCAGAGCAGAAATGATGACATTGTTCTTCATTTGGGTGGTGTAACTCGATTCTAGGAAAGAAGGGAACAGAATAACCATTCAAGCATTTTACCATTACCACAGTGTATAAATAAAACAGTTCCAATAAGAAGCTAAGCTTGCTCCCATGTATGACAATGGGTATTTGTGTAAATCAAGTCAGGCTTATTGTCATGTGGACATAATGCAATGAAATTCAAGTTTGCATGTTTCCTCAGCTGTGGTAGGCTGGCTTTCTGCCTGGGGTTTGTTTCTTGCATTGCACCCTGTGTTAGCTGGGTTTGGCTCCAGCAGACCCCCGTGACCCTGTAGTTAGGATATAGCGGGTTGGGTAATGGATGGATGGATGGATGTTTCCTCAGAACAGTTCACAAAAAAACACAATAGAAACAAACAAAAAAAACAACCAAATAAATAAAATATAAATGACATGCAGTATATATATATATATATATATATATATATATTGTCAGGGATGCCAGGGGCAACGACCCGGCCGGGGCGCCGTGAGGGACCGGATGTGGGTCTGCGCCCACCCTGTATCACATGGGGCCACCTTCCTGGTTGCTTTGGGGGCCACGGGTTAAGGGCATGGAAGCCCCACCCTGCAGGGGCCCGTGGTCACCGCAAGGAGGCGCCCCAGTGCCTTGGGGACCTGTTCCCTCAACACTTCCACCACACCAGGAAGTGCTGGGGGGAAGATTTAGAAGGGCACCGGAGAGCTGCCGGGAGAACAGCCGGCACTTCCGCCACGCTGGGGCGTGGCCAAGGAGGGAATGCCAGGAGCCACCTGGAGCTCGTCTGGGAGAGGATAAAAGGGGCCGTCTCCCTTCATTCAGAGCTAGAGTCGGGTGGAAAGAGGACAAGGCAAGAGAGGAGAGTTGAGGCGGCGCGAAGAAGAGGCATTTGTGGCCAGGACTGTGTTTGGGGTGTTTTGTGCACTAGTGGACTGGGTCTGAGTGACCATATTTGTAAACAGTATTGTAAATAAAACGTGTGGTGGTTTGAAAAACAACATGTCCACCTGTCCGTGTCCGGGTTGGCTCCACAATATATATACTAGCAAAATACCTGCGATTCGCAGCGGAGAAGTAGTGTGTTAAAGAAGTAATGAAAAAGAAAAGGAAACATTTTAATAATAACATAACATGATTGTTAATGTAATTGGTTTGTCATTGATATGAGTGTTGTTCTTATATCTATATCTATATATATACATATATACATATATATATACACATACATATCTACATATATACACATACATATCCACATATATACACACACACATATACATACACATATATATATCTATATATCTATATATCTATATATCTATCTATCTATATCTATATATCTATATATCATCTATATGTATATATCTATCTATCTATATAATCTATATATTTCTATCTGTCTATATATATATATATATATATATATATATATATATATATATATATATATATATATATATATATATATATATATCTCCTTTGGGGTGCGAGCAGCTGTTGCTGGGGGTGCCAGAATCCATCGAGGAAGAAAAATTAAAAACATTATTTGTACAAAATCTTAATTTATCTTCCATTCCTAAATAATTAAATGGGCAGGTTATTTCGTATCAGTGCAATACGCTGCTTGTTAAAACGGATGACTCCTGCTCTTACGTGCACTTAGTGCTGCGTGGGCATTATGAACTATCGTATCTGTTCAAGTTCTATTTAGATTTTAAATATAAGTAATTTTTATTTGGTCGACAGAAATATGTTTAGTAGGAATGTTAAATTTAGTCATCATTGCATAAATTTTTCTTCACCATAGAAATTTAAAGACTAAATTCAACTTCCATTCCTACCAAAGATATTCTAGCGACTAAATAGAACCTACTTATATCCAAATTCGAGCTATTGAGCTGTCGCCTGCCTGCCTGAATTAGTCACCCTCGCTTCGCTCTTACTATTTTACTGTTCATTTAATCATGGCTAGTCGCGGAAAAATTATAACATGGAAGGAGGATTACAGTGAGTATCGCTTTACCAAAACAATTATTGATGGCGAATAAAGTATCCATTATTCATAAAGCTTCAATTGGTGATCTGTTTTTCTGCGTTAACCTCTTTTTTTTTCATACTTATTCTCAAACCAAGGGGGTGCGAGGGTAAAATGAATCGGAAAGTGCTGATATATATATATTGAATATACTGAAATAGTTTTACCGTCAAATAATGCAAACAGTGCGCGGCACGTGATTCACCCTAATTCTGGGCTCATCAGGCAGTACATACTCACTGCACCCCCTCTCGGGAATCGACCTTCTAACGTCAGCGCTAGAGGCAAAGCCTCTCATGTTGCGCCAGGGTGTGTGGTTCATTTATTTGACGATCTAGTATGTAGATCGGGTGTATATATATATATATATATATATATATATATATATATATATATATATATATATATATATATATTACTTTTGAGAATGCAACATATAGTTTTTTCCAGGAGGAAAGCAATGTTGCCACAAATCAATGGCAACCTTTTGTAGGGTGTGTCCCTGAGACTTATTAATTGTCATCACGAAGCAGAGCCTTACTGGAAATTTGAGGCATTTCAATTGAAATGGGAGATCAGAGGGTATAACGGTGATGCCAGGAATACATTCAGCGTGTGGCGCTCTGCTGTTTTTTTGTGTAGCTGCTTTCACACAGCTTCTCCGCTGCTTTATAAACGAACGCCATATAAGGCCATCGTTTCTCCTTGCTTCGCGGTTCTGTACTGTTTTATTGTTCGTTTATTACATTTCTTATAGTTATTGTGTAACTATTCGAGACTTACTTTACTGTCCAGGTACCCATTTCCTTTTTTTATTCCGCGGTTTGTACGTTATTTTTTGCTTGTTTATTACGATTATATAGATATTTATTGATTCCCTAATTTAGCTGACTGCCTGCTCATATAAGATGCTCCGCTGGTTTTTGTGAAACAGCCTTTACACAGCTTCTCCGCTCTTTTCTAAATGAACGACATATAAAGCCATCACCTTGTCAATTGTGTAATGCCTTTTTTGAACAGGTTTGATGCATTGAAGTGATCACTTGTACTGTGTTCAGTAAGTTCACGTGAGCTGCTCTCTTGTGTGATGTTGCGATGTCCACGGCTTAATTTAATGTTAGCTAAGACCCGCACAAGTTTCTGGCTGCACTCCGGTTGTAATATGACGAAGCCGCGCGAGCTCACTCTTGAGAATGCAACGTATAGTTGTCCAGGAGAAAAGCAATCTTGCCTGAAATCAATGGCATCGTTTTGTAGGGTCTGTCCCTGAGACTTATTACTTGTCATCGTGCAGCAGAGCCTTACTGGAAATTGGAGGCATCTGAATTGAAATGGGAGATCAGAGGGTATAAAGGGGACACGAGGAATACATTGAGTGTGGAGAAACTCTAGAGACAGCGTGTGTATTAACTTGTGGATGTTTCTGTGAGTATTTGGTGGCAGCGTGACGAATTTGCTTCCGCAAGACCGCGTTAGCTGTGGAGCTCAACTCGGAGCATATTCTTTTCCTACCTTGTCAATTGTGTAATGCGTTTTTTGAACAGGTTTGTTGCATGGAAGTGACCACTCGTACTGCATTCATTCAGTTCACGCGAGCTGCTCTCTTCTTTGATGTTGCGATGTCCACAGCTTTATTTAATGTTAGCTAAGACCCGGCACTTAAAAGTTTCTCGCTACAGCAATTTGAACTCCATTACAAAGTGATCCAAAGTCTCGTTTATACCTCGTGTCTTCTCATTAAACTTGTATCTCGCAAATAAAGTATTCGGCGTTTTTCTTAAGCACTCTTTGGGAGCTGTTCCTTCTTTTCTACGTACTGCGGTCACAGTCAGTTCACGTGATTATGTGTGAGGCGTGATGATGTCACACGCAGCTCCGCCCCCCACAGCCGTTGAGCTAACGTCCATTACAGTATATGTAGAAAAATAGGTTCCAGTTATGACCATTACGCGTAGAATTTCGAAATGAAACCTGCCCAACTTTTGTAAGTAAGCTGTAAGGAATGAGCCTGCCAAATTTCAGCCTTCCACTTACAAGGGAAGTTGGAGAATTAGTGATGAGTGAGTGAGTGAGTGAGTGAGTGAGGGCTTTGCCTTTTATTAGTATATATATATATATATATATATATATATATATATATATATATAATTTGTACTTATGCTTTTTTATTCAGTAGCCTTATGATCTTTGGGTAGAAATTGTTCCTGAATCTACAGGTGTGAGTGCCAGTGGTTCTGTACTATTTTCCAGAAGGGAAGAGTAAGAAAAACAGCTGTGCAGGAAGGCTGAGGTCTTTAAAAGCATTATTTGACTTTTCAAAGCCAGTCAATGTTGTATGTCTTGAATGAAAGGCAGTTGGAGTCACTCGGTAAGGATGGACTCTACTGTGTACCTGTAGAAGTTCAAGACAACAGAGAAATGCAAGCTACCCTCAGATGTCTGAGGACTTGAGAATAATTTTGACAAAATGACCAAATGTGCTCACTTCTGTTCATCAGCTATGGTCACTCACTCCTTCAACAGCAAACTCTCTGATGTACAGTAGATATCAGTGTGACCTGCCTTCTGCTTTCTGAAATCTTTGAGAAGCTCCTTGATTTTGCTGACATTAAGGAAGAGACAGGTTGTCCTGGCAGATAGACCTTTTCTGTATAAGCTGTCACATCGTTGTTGGTCACCTGGCAATGCAGTGCCATCATATTAAAAATTTGTTTCTTCACTTGCTAACAAGAGAGGTTACAGCTCCTCACCAAGCTGTACTGATAAAGTGAGTTCATAAAATAGAAAAAGAATTAATAAATGTCTCTTCCTGTAGATGTAGATTATTCAGATTGATCCAAATAAGAAAAACTGAGAAATTATTGAGGAGACAACACAAGCTGGTTAATGAAGCCCTTCAATAACTAAGGCAGCATGATAACAATGAAACAGGACTGTTGCTATTAAAGTGTGTACATTAATTACAGATATGCATATGTGTTGACAAACATTGGCAGTAAAATCTATATAATTACAAATTATACAAATGGAAAAAAAATAAAAATGATGTAAGATATGAAAAACACAGAAATGCAATCAACGTAATTAATGATTTTCCTTTGTTTATTTTGACAAACCGTAAACATAATTTTGAACGAGATTCAAGACAGACTGGAAGGGTGAACATTACAAAAGCAAATGGGGCCAGCAGCTCAGATAAATTGCGTTTAATAAGAACTGGAATTAAGCAAAACAAATGTATTGTTTTAACAGAGACCAGTTAGAAATCACTTTCAGTTGCATTGCTAAAACTGGAAAAATGACCTGTAGTCCTATGTCCTTTTTTGACATTTTGTTTTTTTAATTTTATTGCTAAGTCACCATGCAGTCCCCACAATGATGAATTGAAGGCCAGAGGTCCATTTGACCATCATCATCTAATTCTTCCACATGAAGCCTGAGAGCGATGAGGACTGATTGAGATCATTTATGTTAAGTAGAATGCTCATTGGGGGCCTGGTGGTCTCATGGCCTTGGAACCCCTGCAGATTTATTTTTTTTTTCCAGCCCTCTGGAGTTTTTTTTTTTCTTCTTTTTGTAAGGCTATCAGACCTTACTTTATTCTTTGTTATTTAACATTGCCTAATCTTATTTTTATATTTTTATAACTATTAACTTTTCTGTCTTCATCTTGTAAAGCACTTTGAGCTACATCATCTTTATGAAAACGTGCTACAGAAATAAATGTTGTTGTTTATGTATTACACTAGTTGTTGTACCTGTCTAAGAAAGGCTGAAATCTAAGTAATCAATGTAGACCTCAGCATTAACGTTTCTAGTGTACCATGTAAGGTGTATGTCTCTGTTATATGCCATTTGGTATGGGATTCATAGAAGCAGTGTTTAATGTTTGTGATGCAACATCCATTGTAATGATAGAGGCAATGCATGTTATTACTAAAAATGTTTTGAATGACAGAGACATAGCAACCAGATGGACACACAGACACTTATCCTTTATTAAGGTTGATTGTTTGTTCTCTCTATGTCATTACTATATCATGGCTTCCATCTCCATTTTACTGAGCTGCCTTAGTTTCATTTTATTGGTCATGGAGAACTGGAGTTTACACTGGCAGCAAGGGTACAAGACAGGAATCAATTCTATAGAAGTTGCTGGTGCATAACAGGAGCACACAGTTTAGTGGCACCAGCTGACTGAAGGTGTACATCTTTAGCATTAGTAATAGAAATGGGGCAGCTGGGGAAAATTTCGCACATATACTGAAAGTCTGGCTGGGATTCAAACCTTGTCTGTTTGTCCTTTGGACCTCTAACCACTGAGCCATTCCTTTGTGAAGTTTCCATTAACAATTGTAAATTGTTGGCATTTCAAATCACTGTTTGTAGTTTTAAAAAAAAAAATGCTTGAAAAATGTGGCTTGATGAAGCATAACCAATAAGAGACTATTACTGTGCCCTGTGGAACTTGTATGGCTACCCTCAACAGTTAAAGAGCCCCTGTTGTTATGCTGACAGTTTTCTTTAATTTTTTTATATTCCCTATGAAAAGATGGAATCTGTGCTGGGGAAAAGGAAGTCTGAGCTGACCTGCTTGGCATGCTGCCACTGCGACCATCACCAGGAATGCAGTTTCAGAAAATGAGACAAAGTGAGATGTTTTCCTATTGTTTTATGAACATCTAGAGTATATATCAATTTTGAATATGTAAGGATTTTGATTTTGCCATTTATCATTTCCTGGAAGGTGTTCTGTAAATGTTGCATTTTTTTGTGTTATTTCATGACACCATTTTGCGTTGGGATGGGTATCACCATTGCAGTGTAATAGCACAGGCTATTACTTTAGCGATACTCAGGGCAGGGTGGGATTGCGCCAAGTATGCATATAACATTTGGCTCATGGATTTCTTGGTATTGGTGAGTAAATTTCTTCGGTGATGTTTTCTCTGCATACTACCCTTTATCTTTTAGATATTAGGGACTCTGATTTTCAGATAATGCGTTGTGCTTGTCAACAGACGGGTTTGACTTTCTAGTTAAAAAATTGGCTTGATTTTTGACGACATCTCTACCTCTGGTCCTTTTCATTAAAAATTTCCACCGTCTCTCTTTGAATTCGTTCACCAGTTTGGGTGCATTTAATTAAGCAACATGGAGAAGAGAGACAAGCTTATAAAGAAAATAAAGCATATTCGAACCACTTCTGATGCTTTGAAGGAGTAAGGAACCTATATTTACATCTCAAAATGACTCTATAGTCCTGTACAAGAGATTCTTAATTATATAAACGAAGATTTGAGTGCAGCATAAAATTAGGGTATACCTCAGTTTCTCATTTTCATTTAATATTAAACACTTCAACAAAAACATATTTCCATTCTTAATATGTAGGCCTTTCTTCTAAGAAATGTTCTATTTACTCTTGTAAAGCAGAATTAAATTGGCGAAGAGCTCTCTTTTAACTTGATTTTGTAATAAAAGTAATAGTTATTAGCACTGTTAAAGTGTTGGTTTCTGAGTGTAATAAATGAGTAATGCAAGACCAAATAAGATTAAATCAGAACTCATTCTTTATGGTAGTACCTCTAGCAGAGTTTTCCAGTGCCAAAGTCAGGTATTTTGTAAGTCAGTCATTTTGTAGGTCTGATTTTAATAAAATATTATCTGTTCCTGGCTCATTGTCTAAAGGGAGAATACACTTGGCTCACAATTCAAAACTATCTGTCCTGATTGTTGAAGTGCTAAAAATAAGATATGTGAGATTTGTTGCAGTAATGGAAGCCTTACAGGAAACAAAGGACAGAAATGAGTACAGAATTGATGAAAACACGTTATATTGGAAAGACAGACAAGCTCAGGAATGTAGAGGCAGTTAACTTAAGAGACAGTCGACTAAGATGTTCCTCTGAACGTCCTCTCTAGTCCTATCCATGAAACTGTAACAGCATTAGCGATCAAATTGTGTGTAAAATGACAATGGAACCTACTATATGTGCCAGCTTTATCGATAATGTGTGAAATAGGACAATTTTCAACTCTTATTTTCATTTCATTTTACTGCTACATCCTTTCACTTTACCTATTGACATATGTAAGTTAATGGATGTTTGGTGGCACTATGCCCACCTTTCTCCCAACAGACAGATACAGGCACTGTTTAAAAGCACCCAGAAGTATTTTAATTTGTTCTACAAAGTGCACAAAGCACCTACTCCACCACAATACACAATAATCACAATACAATAATCCTCCTCTCCTCCCAGCAGCTCTGTCACACTCCCTCCCAACTCCAGCTCAGTCTGCTGGGTTTCCCACAATCTTTTTTATAGTCCTTGACCCAGAAGTGCTCCTGCCCTTCAGTCCATGTGTTTCCATAGCACTTCCGGGTCAGATGAAAACTCTTCTTCTTCATCAGCCCGGAAGTTCTTTCCGTCCCCGTGACTTGGAAGTACCTCCAGGCTATAATAGAAACAGAAGTCTCCGTGTCTCCCTGCAGCATCCCCTGGCAGCACACACGGTAACCAGCAGGGCTGTGAAGCCAAACTCCTTTTTCCATTATGCCCTGCAGGAATCCGGGGCACCTTTAGGCTGTAGGGAGGATGCCATCTAGAGTCCTGGATGTGTCGACTGGGATGAACTGCTGACCGTCCATCACACATATTATATACTACTGCATATTTTCAGTGGTCTTATATTCTACTTGTTATCTTGTTACTTTGAATTGTTGTATTGTTTCTTTTATCAAAGCATCTTCTTTATTTTATGTGTTGGTATGTTGATAAAAGGAATGTAGAAACAATTAAAGAGTAAAATGAGCACACATAAATGAATTAATAAAATCCTTTAAATCCCAGGCATTAGGTATTTTGTATCATTATCAATTTTTCAGCTGGTTTAGTATAATTCTGATGGTTTTTTGATTAATTTATTATTCAGACTTTTGACTGTTTCCACCACTTTTTGAGATAAATATAGAAGGATTATATACATTGTGATGGATGGCCAGAAGCCTTGTAGCAGAAGGAGTGGAGGAGAGACCATGTTCTGGGTACTACCTGCCCTGGGACACTAGAGGGCAGCCGCCCTGGCTTGTTGTACGGCCATAAGGTTGGATCTTAAAAGCTTCACCCTGCTGGGAATGTGGCCACCACTAGAGGGTGCTTGGAGAGCTGTGGAGCCCTGAATTGCAGCACATCCTGCATACCCAGAAGTTTCTGCTGGAACTGGGTCGACAAGCACCTGGAGCACCTTCCGGGTGCCTTATAAAAGGAGTTAGCAGCCTCTACTGCAGAGGCCAGAGTTGGGTGGAGGAGGAGGAGTGGTGGTGGTGGTGGTGATGATGATGATGATGATGATGGTGATAAAGGAAATGAGGAACAAATGAAGAAAGAACTGTGCTGTAAGGAAGGGAAGCAGGGGGAAGCTATTCCCACATGGAAAATAAAGGTGTGTTGCACTTGCACTTGCGTCTGTGCCTGTCTGTGTCGGATAGGGTGGCTGGTCCACACCCTGGTGGTCCACAATTTATACATCAGCCTTTAGTATATGTTATATATGCTCTTTTGTAAACTTTGAGGGTTCTTTCAATTTACAAGATTGTATTATGCTCCAAATTTAATTTAATTAATGTATTGTGCTAATGGGCACACCAGAACCTATTGGTGTAGTGGTTAAGACTTTGGACTTCAGACACTGAGGTTGTGGGTTTAAATTCTGCTACTGACTCTCTGTGACAAAGAACAGGTCACTTGAACTACCTGTGCTTCAATCGGAAAACCAAAAAAGAAACATAGCCAATTGTATCAAAAATGTTGTAAGTCACCATGGATAAAGGTGTCAGCCAAATAAGTAAATGTAAATGTAGCAGAATAAGCTTTAATGCTTAGTGATCTTTGTGAAGTAGGAATTCTAAGAGAAAACCTACAGATAATGGATCTGTAAAACAGCAGCGCTAACCAATGCCCCACTATCTCCTCCAATTACATGGCGTATAGAGAAATACAGATTGTTCTAAAGAAACATGTATGAGATATATCACAGTACACAGATTTGTGTTATATAGAAAATACTATAATCTCTGCATCCATTCATTTTCTGAATGCACTTTTTTCCATTTCAGGTTGACGAAAAACCAGAATCTGTTTTTGCAGCAATAGTATTAAGGAGGAATGAATCCTGGGAAGTCTGCCATTCTATAAGAGGGCATACTTATGAAGTAACTCATGCTGGGCTACTTTGCATTACTCCAGTTAACCTTACATTATGCTAGTCAACCTAAAAAGCATGTTATTGGAATGTACACCAGAATCAAAATACCGTTTGAGAAAACTGATTGTGACATGAGGAGAGCATGCGGACTCCACAAAGACAGTGACCAGTCCAACAAGCCTTAAGATACAGCAGTGTTCACAAGTCTGCCACTGTGTCACTCATATTTGTATGATAGGAATCCTAATTTTTGTCTAGTTTGTCTCCAAGTTTAAGGAAACCTGAAGCATAATGACTATTTAACAATAATAAAGGAAAACGCACAAAAGTGGGATTAACTGGGTTCAAGAAAATGAATGAATGGATTGGCCCTCCATCTATTCATTCCAGAAGCCATTCAATTTAATTAATAGTTATGGCACAAACCGAACCTGGATAGGTTGCCAGTCTATTACAGGACACTGTCATGTACAACCACTCAAATAGGGTCAATTAAGGGTTAACTGTTAAACTAAACTTTTGTTCTTTGGTACGTGTAAGGCAGTGTACCAAGACAGATATCTATAGAGACACATGGAGAATGGACAAACTCCACACAACCAGGGAACTGGCCATGATTTGAACCCTAGGACACAGGAACTGGAAGGCAGCAGTACTAAACTCTATACCCCTGAGATACCCTGGGTGAGTTATTTTATAAGATTTTTATTTTATAGATTTTTTTACACATTTTAGATTTTTTAATTACCTCAATATATTCCTTTCAACTAGCACATTGTAAAGAAGCAGTTAAATCCTTTTGCTGTCTCAGGCCGTTTGTTATGTTTCACTTGTTCAAACTTCCTCTGTTTGTACAAGTCCTTTCCAGCTGTCAGACCCTTAAATCTGCAGAGCAGGTATTCTTGCTGTGAGTGAAGTTTCTCCCTGGAGGTTGTTTTATTTATTAAAGTTGAGGAGGTGAAGCATGCTGCTTATCTGTAAACGAAGGAAGTTAAAGCATCTGCTATTTGCAGGAACAGATCAGCATGCCACAGACACATTGCTATACGCATCTATCCTCGGCAAGATTCAGGCTGTCCCAGCACGACTGCTGTGTAGTGTACTGAGAGATATCCTACAAAGACAATCTTTTGCAAACCATGTATGGCACAAAATAGCTTACGTGAAAGAATAAATTTCAATAAATTAATACCACAGCATTTTGAAATTAATAGCAGACATTTTGTTTGAATGGTTAAAGTATTTGGCTATAAACCTTAATGATACCTTCTTACCTCTGACTCACTGTGTGTCCTCATCATCTGGGTTGCATTGGATAATTAAGTCAACCAATTATACAAATACTAAAGTAATCCACTCTTCAGATACATGCAGATTGCTGTTTTTACTAACTTAAAAATTTATTTTAGGGACTCTACATTTTTTTTTTTTGGATTAGGTAGGGTTGAACATGAATGGGAGAACATCCAATACGTTGATTGCAGTTTCCCATCTGTTGTTCAGCTATATAAACTTCAGTTAAATGTACATCTGCAAGATTATGCTTTACTTGGGTTTAATTTTGTTTTTCTTTAATTCATCCCTATAATATTGTTTCCATTTCTGACATGACTCCTTGTAATGGGGATTAAAAATTGGAGTTTTTTTAGTTTATTAAATAAGACTTCTCATAGTTATATATTTTTGAGTGTTTTATTTGGATAAGATGTAGCCTTTAAGTGAATAAACTGTGTGACCAAGACTACAGCTATACTTTAGACCTCATAAGGGAAAGTAACTAGCATTACTTTTAATGTGTGTGTATTTGAGCAAGAGTGTGGCAGAAATGTTTGGAGAAAGTAAATGCAGGCACATGACAGCTTAGTCAATGACAGAAAGGCAATTACAAATGATATGGCAGATGTAAAAGGCAATGCTGAATGAAGACAGGTATTGGAAGTGCTAGTGAAAAACGGAAACTTTTTAGAAAGCATTATGGGACAAGTATGAGACCATTTTAGAAAAGAGGTATATTAGATCTTAGCTTTTGTTTTGAACCATCACCTAAACAAATTGACAGGGAGAAATATTGTGTATTAACAGAATGTTGAATTCTGGCATATGTAAATGAGAAAATAATCCTGGGAAGGATGTGTAAATATAAAGCAAACATTAGGAAAACATGCTCTCTGTTAGGAGTGTTATCTATGTTTAAGCTCAGATAAAGTAACCAGTGTGTATATGCTTGTAAAAAAGATCTAAATTTTTTTTTTTAACTTGTATCTCATAATTAGGTTAAAATAACTTCAGGCTTAAAGGTAGCAAAGGCCACAGGTAAATTCTTGAAGGTCCTCCAATTTTTTGCTAATGTCACTTACTAAAAGTAGAAATCAAGCTATGGTACAAAAGAAAATACAACTATAGAGAAAGGCTGATGCAATGGCTTTTAAGAGAGCCAAGTGTGAATTAGATGAAATGGAGAGATCACAACGCAATGCTGATATGAGAAAGAGGGGGTTTAGGCCATCCTGAAGCCATCATGCTATAAAACATTGAGGCGTTTCGACTCACTTTACTGAATAAATTCTTTGGAACTACCAATTTAAGTGAATTGATTTTGTTGATATTTGATTAATTTTGACGGGTAGCTTACACTGCAGTTCCCTCTGATGGCCTTACAAATGTTAATCAAATAATTAATACGATAATTTGCGATTATATAGTGTTCAGTATGTATGTGTTTGTGTGTGTGTGAATGTGTGTGAATGTGTATGCATATATAGTGCATTATATATTTACTATTATGATAATTCATATAAAACAAAACAAAATAAGCTGCAATCTTAGGACATTACATTTAAGAATCTCAAGTGAAGGAGAAGGAGGAATTTGAAAAAACATTTAACAAGAGAATCCTGTGACCACTGACTTGTTCTTTTGTAGTGGAATTCAATTTGTGAATGAAATGAATGAGACTTGTTCAACTGACTCGTGGGTAATAATTCAACAAGAGCTGTGCGACTGATTCTCAAGTAATGATTCTGTTTGAACTCAAACGAATCAGCTAATGATACAGGCCTAGTATAGTCAATGATCTGTAAGAATATGTGCACTAAAGTAAAGTTGAAAACAAAAAATTTGTTATAGATTTAAGTAATATTTTTATAAATCTCAGTTTAGTGTGACTAATTTGTTGAATGTACGAAGGAACATAAATGCTGATTCATCATTAAAACAAAAGACGCTGATCCATTTAAATGAATTGATTCTTTAGAGTTATCTGATTAATTTAGAATCTAGTAGATATGGGAAGCATATACACCTGACTATAAACAAATAAAATGAAGAACTGATTCATTTAAATGCACCATTGTCTTTTGTTTTGGTGATACAAATAGATATTTAAAGCACATGCACATGAACTGCTTGAATCATTAGTCTTGAATCGTTTCACTTATGATTCTGATCTCATCACAAATATATAATTTAATAATCTGTATGTAATTTTCACATATAAATATGTATTTACAAGTGTATATAAATATATAATTAATAATATATGAACATATGATCATTATATATTTAACAAGACAATTCATATGTCATTGTCTTGTTTCTGTACTCAAAGCATGATAACACATTTAAGATGCATAATTAGACTACCACTTTTTAATAAATAATCACAAATGAGTAAGTACTGTGCAACTTGAACAGAATCATTACATGGATTCTCAGGTAGTTATTCATTTGCAAATCAAATAAACAAGAATTATTAAACTTTTTCTCAGGTAATGACTAGTTCACAAATCAAATAAATTGAGACTCATGAGTCAGGTGGTCCTACACTTTACATATCTAGCAGCTACAGTGAAATGAAAAATGACAACAATATCACGCAGGACACACATGTGTTTTAGCATTCCCGTTGAGGTCGACTGAAACAATTGGTTCCTGCTCACGAATTGCTTCATATGGTTCATTGAAAAGAGTCATTCAGAAAGAATGAATCCTTTGTGAATTTCCCATCACTAGTACAAAAGAGCAGCAACACCTAAAATGCACCCCAACAAAGGAGAGGACAAGAAATTCAATGTCATGGTGGTGTATATTTTCAAAGAATGCTTCAGTTAGATTAAGAAGAATGGACTTTCAAAATTACATGGACATCTCTCTCTCCTGTTTATACCAAGCTTACTCCATGGACATTGATTTGGATGTTTTCTTCCACATTTGACTTCTAATGTTTAATGCCTGGTTTCTCTGAAAATACATTTTAAGTAATGATTAAATTAAAGTTTGAATATTATCTCACCGAAACTTGCCTTGATATCATTTGCCACAATGTGTTTGTTTGAGTTACCGCGATCTGGCCTGGTTAAAGTATGTCTTTTGCAAATTGATTCAGATGTAAGTTGTGCTTGTTCTGTAGGAATTGCACAGCCCTTTCAGGGGTGTCAATGAGGCAGCCAGCTTTTTGCCCCTGCTAAGGTTTTAAAATTGTGGTGGCAAGCCTCTGCCATATTTATATAGCACTTTCTAAGGTAGTTTATCTGGTAAGTTCCAGCAAGAGTGTGGCTATTTGGATCTTGGCCTTTAATAAGGTATTCTGAAGTGTAGCCCCCAAGGGCAGCAATACTCCCTTGGCCCTTGCTAAAGTATTCTAAACTTACTTTGTATTTGTGGACCCTTGGCCACTATTGTGTTTGATATAAGTGATGAGCAAAAAAGGTACTGTAGGGTGTACATGTAAATCTAGACTAATAACTTAGGCATTTTAAGTGTTAACATAACAATCCTACAGCTAAACATTTCAGTATTTTAATATCTAAAAACATCTGCAAAAGACAATTCCACAAGTCTACATCATTTGGACAGCATACTGTAGTTATATCAAAACCAGGTAGATACATGTTTTGTTGCAATGAGAAGGCCAGTATCTCAAAGGGTGCAGAAAAAAACCCCACAATGCATAATAGATCAGTTTAAAGACACCATTCAACTTGACAGCATGTTTTTTTACTGTAGTAGTAAGATGGAATTCCCAGAGAAAAAATGTACAAACAAAGGAAGGAATACTGCTCAGGTACGCATTAATGTTTAACTGAAGATTGGTAAAAATGGATATGAATGATAAAAGACAAATTAAGTGATATGAACTGTTTGCTTAACTTTCTGCAAAAAGTAAACAAAATTCAGTAATTCATTTATGCATCTTCTAAACAAGATACAAGTTTTTTTTTTAGTAAAAGTTTGAGGGGGCCAAACTTCACAGAGGAAGGGATAGATTGATACATTTAGGGACTTCAGGCCTCATTTAAAAAGCTTGCATGTGCACAAAAAGACACCTGAAATATGCATACGCATGCAAACATCAGGATTTATAAAAGACAACTTGACGGGGAACATGTGTACATTTGTGTTAGCTCTGACCCATCTGTACTCATCATTTTGGAGAAACTAGGAAATGATGACACCCTTAATTAGATAGGGAAATGCAGCCAAATTAGCTAAATAATGTTTCACGCGTCTAATAATTCATATCCCTGAACTATTATAATGTCCTTTGATTGTGTGAAACATACTACACCTCAGAAGTGATGAATATGATGTACAGACTGTAATTCAGTTCCCTTTTAAGAGGATCAATGCCATGCATTTGCACTGAAGAACTTTTTTGGTTGTTAATCAGTTTATATTAGAAACCTGTTATAATTTCTCAGGGAACTGGCCAATAGCTCAGGAATTTCTCAGCCAAGCTTCACTGCATCCCACTGGCTGTTTTTTGTATGTTGAGGTCACACTTACTGTACATAAAACATAACTTGTTGTTGCTAACATAAAAGGGAAATTTTCAGCAGTTTTCAGTTCTGCTAATGTAATCAGAGCACTTTACTGCACTCATTTTGCAATAAGAGCACCTAGTGAGAATGAAACTTCTTTTTTTAACTGTGAGCAATGACCTTTCATTAAGGTACAAGTCATCTATAATGTCAAGATGATTCTGGCAAACGTCGTGGTTGAGTGTCCTGGGTCAACAAGGGATTCATTTATTTTGAGGCAAAGTAGGTTTGGCAGATGTGACTGTACATGGTGGCTGATTTATTGGTAAGGTAACTGGCTAAATCCTCAGTATACTATTCATTATAACAGCAATCACATCATTACATGTACTAGGAAATAGCAGCTACTCACTCACACACTGGCAACTTGCACCTTCACCTTTTCCTGATTCCCCAAAAACACAAAGGATAGGTGCTATCATGCCACACATTATCTTGTACTCTTTGCTGTAGAGCGCAGCCCGATACTCTTGCATGTAGGTGAAGGTGTCTCAATGCATTAGGTGGGATGCTGCAGCATCATAACTGCATATGTATGAAATTGGCTAGCATGCTCCCTATATTGATGTTTCAGGACAGCATTTTAGGTGTGTTCACATATGTATATTTACAAGGTGATTTTCATTTAAAAAGTTTAAATTGTGCAGAAATGTCAGTACGCCACATTTTACAAAACTGATTTGTTTTGGCATACGCATTTTCCTATTTTTTAGGGGTGTGCATATTTTCATGCTAAACCCCATACAAAGCTGTATAAATGAGACCAGACCCCAAGAAATGAAGCATAGTTGTTAAGAAACACTAAAGTGTACTACCAAAAGTTTGTTTTAGCCAAAATGTGTATAACACAAAACAAAAAGAAAGCAAAGAATCTAAAACCAGCAAAGCTAACTCTAAATAATCACACCAATAGTTTAGGTTTGAATCCATAATTTCGGACAAAAATGAAAGGTGCTGATGTTTATTCTGTTGCATCAGTGACATCATCTGCTGCACCCATCTATAGCAACAACGTTGATCTAAACAAAAAACTGCCAAAGCAGTATTGCCCAAGACAAACAACACGGTGTAACAATAGACCGTAAAAACAGAAATTTAAACTAAAACAGAAAATAAGTGACATAAATGGATAGTGTAAAACTTATAAAAAAAATCTTCCAAAAAGTCAAACATTTTACATCAGAAAATCCCAAAATAGATGTATAGATATTCAAAACACTACAGGAAAACATCTAATTTCATCTCGTTTTGTGAAAAACTGTTTTCGGGGTGAGGGCTGCAGGGGCAGACTTCATTGTCTCCAGCTACTAACTCCATCTTTTCCTAGAAAATATTAAAAATGTGAAGAAAACTGCCAATCATAACAACAGGAATACTTTTTTTGAAAGTAGCCGTGCAAGCTCCACAGAGAACACTAAAAGTCTCTTGTTGGTTATGCTTCTGCAAAAACGGTTTTCAAGCTTATGTTGTTCCAATATTACTAACAATGATTTGAAATGCCAGCAATGTTTGATAGATACTCTTCCACTGTCTCAACCACCTGATGATCCAGGTTTTACTTTTTAAATTTATTTTTGATTTGTTATTTTATTTTACGATCAACAACATCTTGTTTTTCCTATAGTTTCCACCACTTTCTGCACCTGTTGCTATTTACATGGGTTTCTATTGTTAAGGACATGTCCTTAGAAGTTGTATAATGTGACATCATTGACATAATGCTGATTCAGCGAGTGCCATGTTAAGATTTCATCTTCGAGTCCTTATCCTTTATCTGCTTTTGCCCTTGGGGCCTGCCAGATTACATCTGTGGCAGAGTAGTTGATTTAATGCATCTGCGTCAAGCCTATGCTATCAGTATGTCATCACCCATGTAGCCAATGGCACACCTGTGGTGCCACCTGACATGTAACCCCTCAAACATGTGGCTAACACTAACCATACGCAGACCCCTATAACTCTAATTGGCCAGTTTGGTATATATGTATTTCCTGAAGCGTATTTGTATTTATCATCTTGTTTGGACTTCCAATGTGAGGGACAAATATGCTTGCTTGGATCATTGGTTTCTCTTGTGTGCTACAAACACCGCCATCTAGCATTCAGGCATGTGCTTCTGGTGCAGTGCAACGCAAAAGTATAAATTCCTTTTGACAGTGTAGTCCCCACATGTAGTTATGGCATAAACTCAACGCAGAAGAATGTATCAGCCTTTAGTCACAGAAATATATCTTCTTCAGTTCAGGCTGTACTTAGCAGAAATTTTGGTCAGTAATGAAAACATTACTGTGTTATATGCTAAAATGGTAATATACATATGTAATTTATTTTGCCATATTTAAAGATAGATTCAAACTGAATAGAAATAAAAGTATTTCATTTCATACTAAAACATATTGTATGCTGTCTTGTGATGGTGATTTGTTTGATTTCACTCTTTTTATCTAAGCAACTCTTCTCTCTGCATGTAATATTTGAATCACTGAGTGCCTCCTTAATATGTCCTGAAACTTCTGGGCATTTATTGACTTATTTATTGAGCATAAGAGCCTGTCCTTGTATTGAACAAATTATTCAACTGAAGTATGTCAAGAAATGCTGTCAGGGCTCTTTCATACCTACAGAATAGGCCTTTATACTGCCTCACTGGGACGGGACTTCTTGCTTACCTTTAGGCAAGTCAGCAGTTTTCTTTCTTTTTAGGAATCTTGGTGTGTATCTGAAGAGGTTATTATTTTTTATAATATTTATTTATTGGACTTTTGTTAAAAGCTAAACTTATCACTATCTATCTATCTATCTATCTATCTATCTATCTATCTATCTATCTATCTATCTATCTATCTATCTATCTATCTATCTATCTATCTATCTATCTATCTATCTATCTATCTATCTAGGACACAAGGCCCATAGCAGCCCAAGATGAAGTGATTACTGTTAATGCAGGTCACAGTCACTAACACACCCACACTTAAGCACCCCATAGCTAATTTAACATCAACAAACCCCCTAATCTCTTTGTCTTTGCCATGTGAAAGAACATCTAAAGGGATACAGGGAGAACTCCACACAATGATGACTGTACTGTATATATTGTTCCCTCTTTGCCTTGTTTAGCAAATTTCTTCACCTTATGTTGTCTAGAATAACTTTATGTCACCTTTGCTCATATTTGTTAATTTTCAAATTTCATTCACATTATTCTGAAGACTAGATATTTACAAAGCTCTAATCAGAAAAGCTGCCAGTTGGTCTTCTGCCATAAGACTTTATATAGTCTTATCTAGTCAATCAATGCACTGTATATTCGGTTTATTACGTTATCTACTGTATATTTTACCTACTGTTTACTCCCAAACTCTCTGCTTTTGGAGCTGTGTGTATTTTTGCTGCTATATTGTGTTTTTTGTCTATATACTAATCAGCATTCGAGCAGTCTGCTAATTTAATTGTATTGTCTTCTTCAGTCTTGAATATTAAGACACATTACGAGAATATCCCCTTTGCTTGGACTAGACTGTGAAAGACTGATATAAGATTTTCTGCTTTTCTTGAACTTTTAAAATAAATTTTATGCACATCCCCAATTGGAAGTCCTATTAGTACTATCGTTTTTTTTTTCTTTCTGTTTTACCTTTGAACTATTTACTTGTAATCCTACATTTACAATCTTTAATTATCTTTGCTTTTATTACAACAAAAACTACTGTATCGGATATTTATATATGTTTGGTTTGGCAAAATTAGTGTCTTTTTATTTTACATATGTGTAATTTTAATGCATTTCCAATAATTAATGCATCAGAAATATTGTATGTTATTGTATAAATCTGTACAATTTTGCAATTGTTGCAAATGTAAGATTATTTTGTTCATATATTCTTATATTTTGCTGTCAATATTTGTTTGGTTTGACGAAACTATTGTCTTTTTATTGTAAATATGTGTAGTTTTTAACACATTTTCAATTATTAATACCATCTAAAATATTGCGTACTCTAGTATAAATCTGTACATTTGTTTCTGTTGTTGCCAAAATAAGATGTTTTTGTGTCTTCAGTTATATATTTTACAGTCTATGTTCAGAATTCTGGTAAAATGATACTTTTTTTTCTTAATATTTTAATCAACAAAAGTTTGTTTAGTAAAGACACTTTGTTTACTTCTTTGTATGACTTTTATTCTATATTCTGTTTTCCTTCAATTTTAATACATTGCTATTCAACTAATGTTTTGGGGGCATTATCTGTTTTTTGTTGTGTCGTTCCTACTTATATTCCTTCAATCAAAAGCTAATTGATGATTCTCTCAAGTGTTAAATAAAGACTCTTATTTACACATGAGCAGCCATGTTTCAAGAGGAGGGGTCTGTTAGCTGCCCCCCGCTGTTCTACTTCATGATGCATGAAGTTAACCACTCAGTTGGTTTATATCATAAGACTTAATGCAGACCACCCAAGCAGACAGTCTGTATTTTATTTAGCACCATTTATAGTGAGAATCCCCAAATACATTTTGCTACTTCAGTCATTCAAACACATTTTTGTGAATGTGTCTACTTTTGACAGTTGAACAGCTGGACAAATGAAGTCACTTACGGAGAAGTGGCAGAGTTATTCAGTTGGAGCCACAAATAACATGCCCCAAAGAAGAGGCAGATCTTTACTGCGGACTTTGAATGCAGAAATGGGATAGTGAGGATAGGAAGAGACTTCCAGTGGATGGGCACCACAAAGATAAGTGGGAGCCAAGAGGAGTGAATGTTAAGAATTCTGGTCTCTCAGCTGTTTCAACTGTGACAGGTGTCACACAAAAGTGAAGATGCTTGAGGTAGACCACTCTTTATTTTTCAAGCTGTTAGAATATTCATTGAGTTTGCTGTTGCCCTCCACATGCAGTGTATACCTTTTAATTAGCAAGATGGTTTAACATCACCCCACTGCCAAAGGTGACTATTTTATACAATGGATTTAGAAAACTCCTTCACGTGCTGCACACTTTATTGTGTTGCAGATTTCATCTTAAATTGATAAATTGGATATTTTTCCCAATCAATCTACACTTAATAACTTATAAATTTATTAAAAAATCAAAAACTGAAATGCTTCATACATATAACTATTCAGACCCTTCATTCAATACTTTGTAGAAGCCCCTTTGACAAGAACTGAGTAAGTCTCCACAAGCCCTGTACATCAGGATTTGGGCAGTTAATTGCACTCTACCTGGCAGATCCTCTCAAGCTCCATTAGATTGGATGGGAAGTATCTGTAACCTGCCATCTTCAAGTCTCTCCACGGATGTTCTATGGGGTTTAAGTCTAGGTTTTGGCCAGGCCCCTCAAGGATAATCAGACACTTGCCCTGAAGCCATTCCAGTGTTTTCTTGGCAGTATGCTTGGTGTCGTTGTCGTTCTGAAAGATGAACCATGAGGTCACATGCTGTCTGGAACAGGTTTTCTTCAAGGGCCACTCTGCATTTGTCTGCATTCATGCTTCCTTCAATTCTGAACAATCTGTCATCCCCTCTGCACCCCATACCATGATGCTACTACCACCATTCTTCACCATAGGAATGGTATTAGACAACTGATGAGCAGTGTCTGGGGTTCACCAGTGGTCTGCCTAAAGAGTTCAATTTTTGTCACATCAGACCAGATAATCTTTTTCCTGATCATGTCCTTTAAATGTCATTTGGCAAACTATATTCCAAGAGTGGCTTCTGTCTGTCCATAAATGCCTGTACCATAAATGCCTTAGTGATAGAGTGTGGCTGAGATGGTCGTCCTACCGATAGGTTCTCCCATCTAAGTAGAGGACTTCTGAAGCTCTGTTTGAGTGCCCATTGGTGCACTTGTTCACATCCCTGACCATAGCCAACTGTATAAAGAATCTTGGTGGTTCCAAACTCCTTCCATTTCACAATTATTGAGACTACTGTGCTGGTGGGAACATTCACAGCTTTAGAAATGGTTTTATATCCTTGCCCTGATTTCTGTTTCTTCACAATATGAACAGAGTTCCTCAGACTTTGTAGCTTGATTTTATCCTACCACAGAGTGTGAATTGTGGGACCTTATATGCACAGTTGTGGGTCTTTCTAAACATCTATCAATTTAGTTTCCCACAGGTAGATTCGAATCAAGTTCTCAATAAATCTCAAGGAAAACTAAAGCAAGCAGAATGCTCCTGACCACAATAAGAGTACTGCAGCAACAGGTCTGAATACTTATAATAATGAAAGATTTAAAGATTTGATTTTTATTACATTTGCAATCCTTTCTGAAAATCTGTTTTCACTTTTGTCATTACAGATAATTAAATGTGGATTGATGATCAAAAATGGAAGATTTATCCACTTAAAATGAAATCTAAAATAAAATAAAGTGTGCAGAAAATGAAGGGGTTTAAATATTTTCTGAACACACCCAGTGGCGTAGCTATCAAGGGGGCGCCAAACTGATGTTACAGAATTTTAGAATGAAATGTTTTCCATTCTTAAATGCACTAAAAAGTAAATAAAAAACATTTGCATACTCAGTCCATCACTTCATCAGTATGAGGATATCTTTGTTTTTTTGTCTCTTTCTGATTTTGAAGCACATATTAGTTCTATATACCCAACAGACAATAATTTATCCCCTCCACTACTCTAACATGCTTGACTCCCACCCAGAAACATTTTTGATGTTACTAAACAGGTCGTGCGACTGACACGAGGCATTAGTGTATCATTGTCTAAGTTATTGCAAATGCCATTTCTGTGTGCCAAGTGATTTGTGTTTATGGGTTTGATAACTAAAAAGATTACAATATGCAAGCTTTCGAGGCAACTCAGACCCCTTCTTCAGGCAAGATCTTGCCTGAAGAAGGGGTCTGAGTTGCCTCAACTTGTATATTGTAATCTTTTTAGTTAGCCAATAAAAGGTGTCATTTTGCTTGGCTTTTCTCTACATTCATAATGGCTAACACGGTACAACAACCTAGTACTATGGGTTTGATAAAAAATTGATTGGGCTGTGGTGAAGTATTCTAGTAGATGGCTGCAAATGTCTAGACGTTTCCCCATCATATTTTCGTACAAATAAATTGTTAAGTAATGCAGTTTTTATAAATATATAATTATTTTGCTTTATAATTTGCTACATACTTTCTTTAAAATCATTTTTAAATGTGGAAAATGAATTTTTTCTTACAAAAACTAATGACGAATTTAGATTTTAAAGAACACGAGGCGCTGTTATCATTTTCGGAGACTTATATGAAGTTTTTTTCTTAAAATACTATTATTTTAAATACATTTTTAAAAATTTTCTTTCCCTTCCCCATTGCATTTTGGCAAACAGGAGGGGGCGCGAAAACTTCAATTGTCCTTGGGCGCTGAAAACCCTAGCTACGCCTCTGAACACACCTTAACTGTGAGTGTGTTCATGACATTTAGTGATGCACATCTTCTCCTCAGTATGTTGGACTGGTGTGGGGAAGGGAAGGTGGTCTCTACATGTACAAGTATATTAGAATACAGTAAGCACCTCAGGTTAGAGGGTACATGTATGGAAATCTTTGTGATAATTAGAAAAATCAAACTTATTAGCTACAGTATCTAATAGAGCAAACACAACAAGCCATATGCTTCTGTTGTTAGAAATATAGATGGCTGCTCTGACAGGTGAACCAATGAAGAAAAAGAATCAGGACTGTCATTTTTGAGAATTAATTGCATTTAAAACTGGATTAACGTGCCTTAACAATTACGTTTCAAACTGCTGGTTTCTGGGGAAACATTTGGGTTCCTTTATACAGTTGTGCTCATTTTAATAATGACACTGTAAGTTTGATGAGAATGATGAATATTATATAGTAGAGGGATATGATTTGCATGTTTCTGATGTGGCTTTGTTTATATTTTGTGTAAATATTCACTGTAAAAATATTTTTTCAAGTTAATTCCTTCCTTTTGAAGTGCATTATAGTAGAACTTTCTGTTACTTATGTCAAAGATCCTGCCAGGAAGAACAAGTTTATACTTTTCGTCTTTAGTGGTAAACCTAAGCTACTGTATGTGAAAAGTAAATACAAATGTTTCACTTGCTTTTATTTGCAAGTTAGCAAAGTAGTAAGAAGGTGTCAGTTTTTTTTGCTAAGACCCAGAGATCTGCAAAATTGAGTGATAGCGGACAATGTGTTAATTATAGTGCCAAATCCACACTACGGTATGGTCACATGTGTGCATGTGCTTGGTAGTACACATTCAGATTTTGCTGTTTTTTTTTCTTCTTAAATGAACAGTTTATTATAAACTGTACAGTGGGGGAAATACGTATTTGATCCCCTGCTGAATTTGTATGTTTGCTCACTTACAAAGAAATGAACAGTCTCTAATTTTTATGGTAGTTTCATTTTAATGGAGAGAGACAGAATATCAACCAAAAATCCAAAAAAAAACACATTACATAAAAATTCTAAATTGATTTGCATATCTTTGAGAGAAATACATATTTGAAAACTATTGTTGATTTAAAAAAAATAGGATATGTTTGTTTTATGACATTTCTATTTTTCAAAGTATGTTTTGAGATGAAAACTGGAAGTCTTCATCATTCTTAATGTTAGTTGAGGTGGAAACAACCCATAATAAATTATTTGCTATATCTTTTTGCTCTTAACCAGTATTTTATCTCTTTAGTCCTTCAAAATAGACATGCATTTATATTTAGAATGTTAGAAAGATGCCTTTGTATTCTCTGCCACAATTTTCTTGGGAAAAAAATGCGGAAAACACCAAGAAACTAGTTGAGGAGCATTTGTCTTCCTCCCTAGCACTTTGGGGAAGAATGGCTCTAAAAATCCATTTCCTACACTCACTTTTGTTTTTTTTTCCCCCAAAACATCACAATTGTCTATAATGAACGTGGGGAGAGGTTCCACCAGGGCATTACTTAAATGGAGGGACATGATAGTGTAAAGTGCAGTAAGTCTATTTTAGTAGATATCTATTGATCATTCTATCATGAAATGAATGATATGCATAATTCATAATTTTATCAAGTTTATATATTTTAATTTATAAATATATTACATATTTTCTGCAAAGTAGTGCTTTATAATTTTAAACCTTCATGTCTCAAAAACTGGAAGTGATAGACCAATTGTGAATTTTTTGACAAACGTGATAAAACATTTTTTTGCAGACCAGTATAATTGTAGTCGAACAATAGGGCAGCAAGCCAAGAACCAGGGACTTAACACTTAACCAAAGCCTAAACATTACTCTTTAATCACAGTCAAAATGGAGGTGTAATTACTAAACCAAGAAAAGAACACAGAAAACAAAAAATAAATATTTGGGATGAATTTGTAATCATGGACTAAGTGGCCCAGTGCAAAGCCAACTTCATGCGATGCATCTTTCAAGACATACCACCTGATAACCGACTGCTTTGTAATGGCAAATAATTGTTAACATCCTTACATATAAATCAGAATGAAAAATAAATTTAAAAAAGCAAATTCCTTGGTTTTTAAAACCCTGCTTATGCATATGGAGTAGTTTTTTTTTGTGTGTGTATAGATCAAGAAACAGCCAGAAATAAATTAAATCAGGCATTAGATCATAACAGGTACTGTAGGTCAGAAAGCCATCTCATCGCCCCTACATGAAGGCCCATAGATGTTATGAACTTAAGAGTTTTTAAACATAAAGTCATAAACAAGGACTCAAAAATGCCCACTAGATGGGGGACCATCAACCCTTGCCAGTCACACACAAAAACAGAGTAATTTATACAAAATGCTCTGTCGCATAAAAGTATGCTCTGAGCACAAGGGAAAAAAGACACATAAGGCAATGCCATCAAAACACAGCCCCGATATGAAATCTAAGAGGCACAAACAGAGCGAATGGTCACAGAAAGCACTAGAATAATCACAAATCCCACTAAACTCACCACACCATGAGCACTTTCACAATGAACCGCAAGGTACTGTGGGTTTTCCTCAGTCTTTATATGGCTGAAGGCAGTCCCTTGTCGGTGATAGGCATGTGGCCTCAGGGTACCACCCACAAACCACGCAGGACATAATAGAAGATACATATGTACATGGAAACTAAATGACCAGCAAAATTACCATAAACAAAGGAATCAAAAATAAACAAGAAAGACATAAAAGCAAATTTTGTGCAACAGCCAGGAAAGGAACAATGGCTGAAATATAACAATTGGGATTATGTGATAAAAGTTGTTCCTCTATTAGTTTTACAGTATTATTCAGTTTATATTATCATTGATAATTTTCACATTATCTTGTTGTGGTTCTTTTTCATGTGTGCTGCCATTTTACATATTATTTCTAATATGGCAGTTACATGGATTATGTTTGCAATTCCCTATTGTCAATTAGTTTCTATTTTTTACCTTTTACTGTCTCTTCTGGACCAATTTCTGACATATGACACTCATTTTAAGGTTTTTTTGTTGTTCTAGAATATGTTCCTGATGTTTATTTGTGAATTCTCTGTTTACTTTAAGTTTAAAAAATGTTTGTATTGCATTTCAGTTGACAATTTAATTTTTGCCACCATTTTGGGACTCCCCCATTAGGGTAGCTGACTGCAGTTTTAGGGAAATGTCATCTGAGGTCGTGACCTTTGAGTAACAACATGATGAGTTAAAGGTTTGGCCAAGCGTCCACTTCTTTATCCAAGCTGTGGATAACAAACCTAGTTTAAGGCACTTACTATGATCTTCAGTTGATTTAAAATGCTCTTCTATTTTAAATTTTCGCTCGTATTATTCTGACTAAACTTTGTTTCTCATTTTGGCTTCGATGCACGTATTTTTGATCTCCTGGTTTAGAATATTTTTCTATCTTTAACGTTTGTCTCCTGGCGGCCTCACAAATCCTTGTCAGTTTGGCTGCATTATGTCCCTGTTGCAGATCACATGGTTGTGGCTTGTGATGCCATCCTATAAACATTATCAAAAATGGCAGCGCACAGTGCTTGACATCTATTGCTTTCAAGAAAACTAAGGCCTAGCCCACACTACCAAGTTTTAGTTTAAAAAAGCTAACATCTCAGTTTTGTGTTTAAACCCATACTACCCTGGTGTTTTTAGTCCATGAAAATAAATACTTCTGAAAACATTATCCAGAGCTAGACACTTTGAAAAATGTCAGTTCAATGTTTCAGTGAAAACGTATAAATGAAGATTTCTGAAGAAGCAGACTCCATCAAGCTTTACATGGTTTGTGTTTATTACGTGGCTTTCCCCTGATTGGATCCCGCTAATTGTCTGATTAGTCCCCTAATACAACAAAGTGGGCACAGAAGAGTTGCTTTTCTGATTGACATGCCACGATGTGAAGTGTTCATAATATAAGCGTGCAAGGCACACTCACTGCAATTGCTGAACAATGAATTTCAGACAATTTGACAACATCAGAAAATCATCTTGTGAAACTACAAATACTTCAAGACAGCCAACTGAAATTTCTGATATGACAGAAGTTCTTCTGATCATGCAACAACCCAATTGTAAGATGCAATTGATATGATGAAACGATGACCAATGAAAATGAAGACTGGGCCTACTCAGAAAGTCAGTCCACAATTGAAAATTGCTCTTGAAACTGTGTCAAAATCACACAGTGTATGCCCAGGGTAAGATGTCTATGCTTAGCACATGTCCAATGTAGGCGGACGATTAAATCATGAGTTTTCAGTCATTTTAGTATGGACAAAAATACTTTCAGAAACAATTTGAATATGTTAGTATGGATGGATATCATCTTCAAAATATAAAATATAGGGTGAATGTAGCTAAAAAAAACAAACTGCAAATTATGCAAGTGTCAGATTTAATTAGGGATGTCTGTTATAGGGTTTAAGAAACTTTCAGAAACTTTACTTCTCTGTCTAGTGTTTTGGACTGTTTGTTAAATGTGACCCTCAACCCGTCCCTAACTCTTCTTTCTCATCTTTTTCATTAATACTGCAGTGTCTTGTTTAACTTTTCAATCTAAATCTGCATATGCAGCCTTTTTTGACCATCTGATCATGGAACAGACTGCAGGATTGTACTTTGTGTTCTAACTTCCTTATGTCTCCCTATATACAGTGGTGTGAAAAACTATTTGCCCCCTTCCTGATTTCTTATTCTTTTGCATGTTTGTCACACAAAATTTTTCTGATCATCAAACACATTTAACCATTAGTCAAATATAACACAAGTAAACACAAAATGCACTTTTTAAATGATGGTTTTTATTATTTAGGGAGAAAAAAAAATCCAAACCTACATGGCCCTGTGTGAAAAAGTAATTGCCCCCTGAACCTTATAACTGGTTGGGCCACCCTTAGCAGCAATAACTGCAATCAAGCGTTTGCGATAACTTGCAATGAGTCTTTTACAGCGCTCTGGAGGAATGTTGGCCCACTCATCTTTGCAGAATTGTTGTAATTCAGCTTTATTTGAGGGTTTTCTAGCATGAACCGCCTTTTTAAGGTCATGCCATAGCATCTCAATTGGATTCAGGTCAGGACTTTGACTAGGCCACTCCAAAGTCTTCATTTTGTTTTTCTTCAGCCATTCAGAGGTGGATTTGCTGGTGTGTTTTGGGTCATTGTCCTGTTGCAGCACCCAAGATCGCTTCAGTTTGAGTTGACGAACAGATGGCCGGACATTCTCCTTCAGGATTTTTGGTAGACAGTAGAATTCATGGTTCCATCTATCACAGCAAGCCTTCCATGTCCTGAAGCAGCAAAACAACCCCAGACCATCACACTACCACCACCATATTTTACTGTTGGTATGATGTTCTTTTTCTGAAATGCTGTGTTCCTTTTCGCCAGATGTAACGGGACATTTGCCTTCCAAAAGTTCAACTTTTGTCTCATCAGTCCACAAGGTATTTTCCCAAAAGTCTTGGCAATCATTGAGATGTTTCTTAGCAAAATTGAGACAAGCCCTAATGTTCTTTTTGCTTAACAGTGGTTTGCGTCTTGGAAATCTGCCATGCAGGCCATTTTTGCCCAGTCTCTTTCTTATGGGGGAGTCGTGAACACTGACCTTAATTGAGGCAAGTGAGGCCTGCAGTTCTTTAGACGTTGTCCTGGGGTCTTTGTGACCTCTCGGATGAGTCGTCTCTGGGCTCTTGGGGTAATTTTGGTCGGCCGGCCACTCCTGGGAAGGTTCACCACTGTTCCATGTTTTTGCCATTTGTGGATAATGGCTCTCACTGTGGTTCGCTGGAGTCCCAAAGCTTTAGAAATGGCTTTATAACCTTTACCAGACTGATAGATCTCAGTTACTTCTGTTCTCATTTGTTCCTGAATTTCTTTGGATCTTGGCATGATGTCTAGCTTTTGAGGTGCGTTTGGTCTACTTCTCTGTGTCAGGCAGCTCCTATTTAAGTGATTTCTTGATTGAAACAGGTGTGGCAGTAATCAGGCCTGGGGGTGGCTACGGAAATTGAACTCAGGTGTGATACACCACAGTTAGGTTATTTTTAACAAGGGGCAATTACTTTTCACACAGGGCCATGTAGGTTTGGATTTTTTCTCCCTAAATAATAAAACCATCATTTAAAAACTGCATTTTGTGTTTACTTGTGTTATATTTGACTAATGGTTAAATGTGTTTGATGATCAGAAACATTTTGTGTGACAAACATGCAAAAGAATAAGAAATCAGGAAGGGGGCAAATAGTTTTTCACACCACTGTATATGTTTATTTTCATTTTTACAAACTTCTTTCTTTGTCTTTTTGGTCTTACTTTGTGTGAGGACCACAAAAGAAGTTGTACACCACTTCATAATACACTTGTGGCTCTATTCTGTATTTTTTTTAAGGGAAAATTATTTGCATTCTTATTATATGGATTCCTCTAGCATCCTGACAATATGAGAGTGTACCCTCTGGACTTCCTGCCTTGCTCCCAATACTCCAATCCTGTAACAGAAAATCTGTTTTAAAAATGGACGGACATAAAAAAGTAACCTTCTATGTTTTTCTTTGACAAACTGGTTAACCATAACCCTTATTCAAAATTAAAAAAAAAATTTTGGAGTACAAGACTAAGCCCCTAGGTTGAGCTGAAAAAGTACAAAAAGCAGCTGATTATGCCTTATGGTGACATATGCTGGAGCATTTTAAGTGCCCCATTAATGACTTATCGAGCTGTTTAAAACACAATAGATTAGGTCTTCTGTCAAGGGGTTTTCAGTACATTCTTCTTCTTTAACCTTTTAACTCTTCTCTGTCTCAATGACTTCTCTCAAGATCATTACAGTCTGTCTCTGTGATTACTGGAATCACTTCTCCACATGATCAGACTTGCTTGTTTACATAACTTTGAGCTTTTCTGACACAATATCAGTGTGTGCAGGTGCTAAAACAGCAGGAGCACTTGATCAGATGCTATCTCCAAAATGTCCATTTCACATATTAAATTAAACCTGTGTATTCACTAGTTTTTCTCAGTACTGGCCTTTAAATCATCGTATAAGTCTAATTCTTAAAAATGTTATCAATTACTTTAATGAATTTGCTGAGTGTATACAAAATTCTTTAAAGTAAGGGATAAATGAATAGCTTATTGCCATAGATGACCTCCCAACCCTCGACACACTGGACAGTTCTCCACTAACCTTAGAATGAGCAGCCTTATGATTTTACTTCTGCTGTAATTTGCCATAAATACACATCCTCATAATTCAATTAGTTATATTAGTTTAATTATTTTATAAAAATGAAAGATTATTCAATTACTCAATTAGTTTATAAAGGTGAAAGCATGTTAGGCTTGTTAAATCTTTGCATTGTCAAATGTCATTTCTCCATCTCTGCAGTGCTTGTCATCTTTGGCATTTGTGCCTACTTAAAGACTGACCCACACTTTAATTGTTCATTATTATTCTAACACATTGCCTAATATGACCTATTGGTCAAAGCCTTTGACTGTGAAAATGGAGCAACTGGTTTATTTCACCACTTCTTATTTAAAGTGTTGGAAATGTAAAGCAATGATAACAGTTAAACCTGGATAACTGTGATAGGTTACTTATAATAAAATAATTTTTGGTTAAATAAATCTGAATCTACATCCTGAACTGCAGCTGGCACCATGGTTAGTGGTGCTCCTTCACCCCTAGGTGTCCCAGCTTGGAGTGCATTCTAGGTTCTTCCTACCTTGTTTAGTTTTTTCTTTCCCATCCAGTTTTCTCTCACATTTCAAAGAGATGCAGGTTAGGTTCAATGGGGATTTTAAATTTAGTCTGCATGAGACTGCTTATGTGATAGCAGCCTGGACTGGGCTGTCATTTCATCCATCATTGATTCCTGCCTTGTGTATGATGCTACAAGGATGGGCTCTACTTCCTAGCAACCTTAATACTAACACTAATACTGTAGGTGGCTTGTTTTAACATCCAGACTTGTAGCAGATAAATTTTAACTGCTAAGAGGTCAAATTTAAGATTGATTTGTAAAATTAATGAGCTTTAAATGGTTTTGAACTTGTTTACTCAGCTGAATACCATACTCCACAAACTCATGCATACAAAAATGTAAGTTACTCAGAGTGTGGAATGCATGTAGCCATTATGTTTTTATTCTTATCCATTATCTAATCATCTCAATTCAGTTCAGTGTTACAGAAGGGTAGAGCCTGAGCTGGCATCACAGGGCATCCATCATAGATGGCAAGATATATTCACTCAGTCCTGGAAAAATGCAGAAACTAATGTCGTAAATTGTATGTCCAAATGTGTATAAAAGATTGTGAAGCAGTTAGGTCTTCCAATAGATCCTTGATTAGAGGTAGATCCTTAGATTAGATTAGATAAACATTATTAAACCTTATTAATTAAAGGGTGTCACAAAAAACAGATGCAAGAGTCATAGAAAAGGTGTGGGGCATCCACCCACATAATATTTCCTGGCCACAAAAGGATAAATTGTTTACACTGATGTGCTCAGTATGGAGTCCAAAACAGATCTGATGAGTTAGGGTAAATATGGTGGCTTTAAAGGCCAGCAAGGGAAGTGAGGTCATTCAGGGCAGAAGCGGAAGGGTCTTCTTCCATAGGCTTGGATCCAGACGTGTCATCATCAAAAGGGCCAGAACTGGAAGGCTCTTCGTTCATATGTTCCTCACCTGAAGTGACATCCTCAGTAGGGCCGGAACCAGAACTGACATCCTCAGAACCAGAAGTGACGTCAGCAGGGCCAGGTGAAATTTCCTGTGAGCGGTCTGCAGGAAAGTGAGAAAAAAGGTCAGTGCACTCCGCCAAATCCCCTGGTCTGGTGTGGAATAATTCTCATTTATATCCTTTAGCTGCCTCCAGTGTGCACGTGTGTAAAAAGGGAAAATTTAGATGCAGAAACATAAAAACATAGATAGGGACTCACGGGACAAATAATACAATTAAATAGTAAGTAAATAAATAATAAATAAATAAATAAATCTCTCTCTATATACAGTGGTGTGAAAAACTATTTGCCCCCTTCCTGATTTCTTATTCTTTTGCATGTTTGTCACACAAAATGTTTCTGATCATCAAACACATTTAACCATTAGTCAAATATAACACAAGTAAACACAAAATGCAGTTTTTAAATGATGGTTTTTATTATTTAGGGAGAAAAAAATCCAAACCTACATGGCCCTGTGTGAAAAAGTAATTGCCCCCTGAACCTAATAACTGGTTGGGCCACCCTTAGCAGGAATAACTGCAATCAAGTGTTTGCGATAACTTGCAATGAGTCTTTTACATCTCTCTGGAGGAATGTTGGCCCACTCATCTTTGCAGAATTGTTGTAATTCAGCTTTATTTGAGGGTTTTCTAGCATGAACCGCCTTTTTAAGGTCATGCCATAGCATCTCAATTGGATTCAGGTCAGGACTTTGACTAGGCCACTCCAAAGTCTTCATTTTGTTTTTCTTCAGCCATTCAGAGGTGGATTTGCTGGTGTGTTTTGGGTCATTGTCCTGTTGCAGCACCCAAGATCGCTTCAGCTTGAGTTGACGAACAGATGGCCGGACATTCTCCTTCAGGATTTTTATTGGTAGACAGTAGAATTCATGGTTCCATCTACCACAGCAAGCCTTCCAGGTCCTGAAGCAGCAAAACAACCCCAGACCATCACACTACCACCACCATATTTTACTGTTGGTATGATGTTCTTTTTATGAAATGCTGTGTTTCTTTTACGCCAGATGTAACGGGACATTTGCCTTCCAAAATGTTCAACTTTTGTCTCATCAGTCCACAAGGTATTTTCCCAAAAGTCTTGGCAATCATTGAGATGTTTCTTAGCAAAATTGAGACGAGCCCTAATGTTCTTTTGCTTAACAGTGGTTTGCGTCTTGGAAATCTGCCATGCAGGCCGTTTTGCCCAGTCTCTTTCTTATGGTGGAGTCGTGAACACTGACCTTAATTGAGGCAAGTGAGGCCTGCAGTTCTTTAGACGTTGTCCTGGCGTCTTTTGTGACCTCTCGGATGAGTCGTCTCTGCGCTCTTGGGGTAATTTTGGTCGGCCGGCCACTCCTGGGAAGGTTCACCACTGTTCCACGTTATTGCCATTTGTGGATAATGGCTCTCACTGTGGTTCGCTGGAGTCCCAAAGCTTTAGAAATGGCTTTATAACCTTTACCAGACTGATAGATCTCAATTACTTCTGTTCTCATTTGTTCCTGAATTTCTTTGGATCTTGGCATGATGTCTAGCTTTTGAGGTGCTTTTGGTCTACTTCTCTGTGTCAGGCAGCTCTTATTTAAGTGATTTCTTGATTGAAACAGGTGTGGCAGTAATCAGGCCTGGGGGTGGCTACGGAAATTGAACTCAGGTGTGATACACCACAGTTAGGTTATTTTTAACAAGGGGCAATTACTTTTCACACAGGGCCATGTAGGTTTGGATTTTTTCTCCCTAAATAATAAAACCATCATTTAAAACTGCATTTTGTGTTTACTTGTGTTATATTTGACTAATGGTTAAATGTGTTTGATGATCAGAAACATTTTGTGTGACCAACATGCAAAAGAATAAGAAATTAGGAAGGGGGCAAATAGTTTTTCACACCACTGTAAAATACAACGCCTGTCTGTCTGTGTGTATGTCTGTCTGCTTTTCACAAGAGTACTACTTAACAGATTTAGATTGGGTTTTTTCTATAATTTGCTTGAACATTCCAGTTTATTTTGAAACTTCTCTCATCGTGCTAAGTATTATAGTTCTGTTGTGGCACCAATGTATTTGTGCAAATCCAACAGACAGGCTGCGGGTCAAGGGGAGTGGGAGGCAGGACCTCAGGAGTAGGGAGCCAGGCGGGGCCATCCTCACTTACACACCAGCCTTCGTTCCAGTCAGTCTGCCTCTTGACATGTGTTGGAGCGGACCTTGCCTCCGCTTAACTAGCGATACCTCTTTGTTCATTAGACATTATCATCTAGAGATTGTTAAAGAGTAGCGATTGACGTTTTTGAGAGAGAGATCCCAGCTATGTATGTTTTAGAGGGTACCCGTTCACCTGAGACCTCACGGCCATGAGCTCTTCTTACCACACGGGGGACGCTCACCCATCAGAGCTGAACACAATCAGATACAGTGGCGACATTTGACATCGGAGCGCTTGGCCAGAGATACCTTGCCAACTTTTTACATTGTTGGCAAAGACATTACAGCTACATTTTCACCCGGATAGCAAAAACAAAAAATATTGTATATCAAGAGGCCCTTGGATACAAAAGCTATCAATATTAATTCTTCTCAATACAAATTATTACATTTTGTTTTAATTTTTTATTGATTTTTAAAGTTTTTCCTGTTTCACTACTATGGGGCGGAGCCACGGGGGCAGCTAGTTAGTAAATAAATGTGTATACTGCAGAAATTGCAAAATATAATTTAAAGAATAGCAGCATTTATCTTATGATGTCAGGAGAAAGCATTGAATTGCCTGATGGCAGTGGTCAGAAAAGATCCTCAGAGACACATCTATCTATCTATCTATCTATCTATCTATCTATCTATCTATCTATCTATCTATCTATCTATCTATCTATCTATCTATCTATCTATCTATATGTTGCACTTTATATATATTCTCTTTTCTTGAGCTATTTATTTTCTATACAGAAGTTTGATATTTTTAGATAAATATACCATAGGAATAAAGTAATCAATAGATTCATTCACTGGTTTGGCTATTACACAATAACATTAAATAATGGATATAATTACTGCGCATAGACTGAAAGATCCAGGTGTGGCTGTCAATACTGTTTTGATGCCATCAACTGTAGGTTAAATCAACAGCAAAAGCGTATTGTGCCTGTTTTTCTTTTCAAAATTGTTTTCAGTTTTGCCTGACACTTATCATGCCTTGAAGCTCTGATACACCTGTTAATCTGTTTACTGTGAGAAAGCATTGTTGAATAACAAGTACCAAAATGCAATGCTTTTAGTGTAAGATAGAATTTATTTCTAAATAATAGTTTATGAATCATAATTAAACTGAAAATTTTAAGAAAAGTAGAAAGCATGGTGGCACAAAGTTTAGCTTTTGCTGCTTCAGGGATCTTCATTATGGGTTGGAATCCCATATGCAGATGTTATCTGTGTGGAGTTTGACATTGTCTCGATTTCTGCATGAGTTATACTTTAGTTTCCTTCCTACATCTCTAACCACATGCAGTAAATTTGTAATTTCCAATCAGCTCACAGTGAGTGCCATTAGTATGGCTGGTTCCTGAATTGTGGTTTATGCAGCTGGGATAGGCTTGTTAAACTGGCTTGGATTAAGTGGATTTCAGAATGTTATGCTTTGTAATTTCAATTCAAGGGTTAGAAATGGGGTGGCACAGTGGTAGCGCTGCTGCCTCGCAGTAAGGAGACTTGGGTTCGCTTCCTGGGTCCTCACTGCGTGGAGTTTGCATGTTCTCCCTGCGTCTGCGTGGGTTTCCTCTGGGTGCTCCGGTTTCCTCCCACATTCCAAAGACATGCAGGTTAGGTGCATTGGCGATCCTAAATTTTCCCTAGTGTGTGCTTGGTGTGTGGTCTGGCACCCTGCCTAGGGTTTGTTTCCTGCCTTGCGCCGTGTGTTGGCTGGGATTGGCTCCAGCAGACCCCCGTGACCCTGCAGTTAGGATATAGCAGGTTGGATAATGGATGGATGGGTTAGAAATGAAAACAGTTTTCCATTTCAGGCTAACTTTAAGAACCCCAGTTTACAGTGTCTATAAAAGTATTCACCCCTTTGGACTTTTTCATATTTTATTTTTTATAAAACTTTAAATCACAATGCATTTAATTTTGTTTTTTTGTCCATTATCAAGAGAAAAGCACTCTTTACTGTCTAAATGAAAACAGATCTCTTTACAATGGTCTAAATTAATTACAAACAAAACATAACTGATCATGTAAATATTCCCCCTCTTTAATGTGACACACCTAAATCCTCACTGGTGTAGCCCATTGGTTTTAGAAGTCACATAATTAGTTCAGTGTAAATCTCCTGTCTGTAGTTAAGGGGTTTCAGTTTAATGGTATTATAAATGCACCTTATCTGGGAGGGACAACTTGGGGTGAGTCAATATTGTGGCCTGACCTACACAATCCGCTGTAATAAAAGGACAATTGTCTAAGTGTCTGTCTCGGTGTCCGTCCACTTGTTATATCTCTGTTATTCCAAAATATGAAGCATCACAAACATTTGTAGTAATAAAATGCATTACATTCATCATTCCAAGTGATGACCTTTCACAAACATTAACACTGCTTTTACGATTCCCATACCAAATGGCATTCAACAGAGACACGCATTGCATGGTGCACTGCAAATGTTAAATCTAACATCTTATTTTCAACCTGTCTTGGATGAATAGTACAGCTGATGAAAACATAAAAACACTCCAACTCTGTGAAAAGGTAAATAAAAAGCACAAGTCGTGTGAGTGGAGACAACAACATATCCATGTCACAGAATATCCCTAGGAGTCCATCATTAAGAAACTGAAAGAGTATGGCAGAGCTGTAAATCAGTCTGGAGCCATTCACAGCAACTGAGTTATTGTAGACCAATTGTAACCAAGAAGAAGAAGAAGACCAGTGAGGGACGCCATTACGGGAGCTATGATGACTCTGTGCAGACAACAACTGCTGCCTGGGTGCTTCACCAGTCACAGAAAAATAAAGAGTGACAAAGAAGAACAACACACGGAGAGAGTTTTCCAGAATGTACAATTTCACTAGAGGAACATTCTATGGTCTGACAAGGCCAAAACTGACTACATTTTGGCCATCAGACTAAACGCCATGTTTGGCATAAGTCACGAACACTGCAAAATATCAAAATACACCATCCCCACCACACCATTCCCACCATGAAGAATGAGGTATGCTTCTCTGCAGCAGGCCCTAGAAGGTTTGTGAGAATAGGGGAAACATGAATTCAGCAAAATATGTGGAAATTCTGGATGAAAACCGGATGCAGTCTGCAAGAAACCTGCACCTTGGGAGGAGATTTGTTTTCCAGCAAGATCACGACACCAAGTATAGAGTTAAACGTACATAAGAATGGTTTAAAAACAACAAAGTAAATATCCTGTAGTGGCCACGGCAGAGTCCAGATCTCAATCTATCTGAATATTTGTGCCTGGACTTAAAAAACACTCTTCAATTATGATCCCTATGCTACCTCACAGAGCTTGAGCAGTTTTGCAAAGAAGAAGAACTGTAGTGTCCAGATGTACAAAACTGATAGAGAGAGGCCTGTACACGCAGACTCAAGGCTGTCATGGCTGCCAAAGGTGCATCTTCTAAATACTGACTTGAAGGGGTGGATCTTTTTGTATTTTATATTTGTGGTTAATTTAGATCACTTTGCAGAAATCTGTTTTCAGATTGACATTAAAGAGCCTTTCTCTGGTGATCAGTGTCAAAAACTCCAACTTAAATCCACTGTGATTCAATGTTGTATAATAATAAAATGTGAAATGTTTATAACCAATGTCAGTTTAGTAATAGCTTTCAATACAGTTCAGCAGGCTAGACCACTTTTTTGTTTTACCTTGAGAATGCCCAGTTTGGCAGTCCGTTGAACACTCATCTGTCAATTATATAGTTACTATTGCGTCTCTATTGACAGACATGGGTGGGGGAAATTCCCATAAAGACACATCTCCCATTTTAAGTGAGCAGTCAGAATTGGCTCTCCGGGCAGAAGTCAACAGAATCATATTGGAGGACTCAAGATTGTGTGTTCCACTCAACTGGAGAGTTTGTATTTGTGTTCAGTTAAATAGACACACATACAAGTATAAATGTGAAATTCCAGAATACTCCGATGCAATAAGCTACGAGTGCCCCCTTTTTGTGTGTTGCCAATAAAATGACAGTTTTCTTTATAACTAGCCTCTTCCACCAGAGATCAAGCTTCAGTGTTTGCCAGTTAGTCAAGTCATTTTCTACACAACACGAATAATAAGCAAGGAGCTATTTTGTTTCTGTCAGATTCTGCTTATTTTTTGTGTTCTTGTCATATTATTTTTACATTTTATCACATTTTTCTTCTTGTCTTTCTTTTTGTGATTATGTAATGCTTTCATCCTGTTCTTATAGGTTGTCATGCTGGTTCACAGGAACTTTTTTTGCTATTGCCAAGGGCGCTGTGTGCACACTTCAACTCGTCATGTCTTCAATGTCGTCTAAGTAAAGGATGAGAATTTGACAAGTAACTAATCCAAACTTAAGAATTAAAAATTGAACTTCCTTTGAAATGAATAAACATCAATTTACAAATTTCTGCTTTGTTGACTTGACCCATTTCTGATATTGAGTTTTGTTTCCTTCTAACTTATTTTTTTAAATGCTGAGTGCATCATCTGGCCTCTTTAAACCTTTACAATTTAACTTTGTGTATAAAATACCTCAGCCACTAATATCAATCTGTCAGTCATTATCCAACCCGCTATATCCTAACACAGGGTCACGGGGTCTGCTTCAGCCAATCCCAGCCAACACAGGGCACAAGGCAGGAACAAATCCCGGGCAGGGCGCTAGCCCACCGCAGACTAAAATCATATTTCCACAATTATATGTATTTGTGTTACATACATACTAGCTGTATTACTTTTTGAAGACAGGTAATAGAATATGTTCAATAGAATTCCTTAAGTGTACCTTTAGCGCCTTTCCTCGGTATCTTCATGATCTGAATCTGCCTTGACTGGTGCTCCTTCTCTCAAGCAAATTCCCATAAAGCCTGCTTCTCAGACTCTGTCATTTTGAGGATCCTTGCTTGTTTCTTGTCTGCTTTTATTCTTTCTGTCTTTGAAGGCAGCTATCAAGATGTCTACACCTTTACTCCTCCTTGTGTGCCTCACAGTTGCACTTCTTTTGATTACATCACCAAAGCCAAACTGACCAATCACACCACAGCCAAACTGACCAATCAGATTGCTCAGAGGAACAGTACACACACAGATCTTAGTATTTTATTAAAAAGTAGAATATCAGTTCAATTAGGCCAGTTTCCGTTTTTTACATGAAAGATTGCATCACGACATTTGAGTACAACTAAGTTTATTAATCAGTTCCATTAATAATTGACTTTACACATTAACGATGTGAGTGAAGTTGCTGCAGCAATGGCCAGAAAGTAAGAACAAACCATTCATAGTATAACAGTCCATCACAAGGCCCAGTGATGCACAAACCTTAAACTATGTCTGTTATACCGTTTCATTTTTACTCTTTTTCACAAACATATTTATGTTTGCATTTGATCTATCAGTTATATCTGAAGTCGCCCTTTGTGTCCACGGTCAGGTGTTTCACAAATTTTCTATCTGGAGACATAATAAGAAGTATTATAGACTCATCCATGTGCTCAATATACCCAGCCTTAAAAAGTGCTGAGAAGAAACATTTCACACAATGTGGCTTTTAAATATTTAATGTTAACAGAAAGCTTTGAAACTTGCACAAGAAATTTTCTCCATTGTTGTGCTTAATGGAAAGATATTCAGACTTGAACATGTTAAAAAGCTGTTTATTACTGGACAGGTTTGAATGAAAATTTAGCATTTGTTCTGCAGTGTGTGTTTGTTAAAATAAACACCGCGTATTTTATAGTGATGCATTGATCAAAGGTGCCCTTCAGATGCAGTTCTCACAGAACAGTTACCAACTCAGTTTTGTTCAGGAAACTTTTTTGATTAACCTAAAAGTGAAGATGGCTTTTCCATCCAGTTTGTCACATTTCTTTAATCAGCAGTTTTTTTATTTTCATTTGACTTTAAGTACCTGATGATGAGTACCTGAATCTTTGTTTAGGCCTGAATATGTCTTCTGTAACTAACTTCTTAGCAATTCTTAAAGTATTTACAATGACCTTATTCAAGAGCTTACATTGTTTATCCCAACTTTAATTGCTTATTTATTCTATTAATTTACAATTAAATGCAGTTGCTCTCAATAATGACCTAGTCTACTTCTGTACTCAGTTCTTCTTATGAATGTTTTTGTTAAAGGAAAATTGATTCAGAGCTTTGCAGAGTAGTAGGCGGAGTGGCGGCTCTGAGGCTAGGGATCTGCATTGCCAATCGGAAGGTTGGCGGTTCGAATCCTGTAAATGCCAAAAGGGACTCTGCTCTGTTGTGCCCTTGGGCAAGGCCCTTAACCTGCAATTGCTGAGCACTTTGAGTAGTGAGAAAAGTACTATATAAATGCAAAGAACTATTATTATTATTATTACTAGTCACCACGTGAAAGCTGTTCTGTCAGCGAATTGACAAGAGGTTATTTATGAGAAACTAGGAGACGTACTTGTAAACAGAAATTGGTCAAAACCGGGAGATCAAGACTACAATAAAAATGGCCACAGCTGTAGACAAAAATTAAAATCAATAATTCTTAGAAAGAGATCAGAACCGAAAAGAGAAATAACAAGACTTTTGAGCCTGGATTGGGTAAGCTTTTTAAATCCACAGTTCAGATAAGCAACATCACACAACCTTTTTAACTCATCGCTCTGATCGTTAATGGGTCACGAACTTTGAGGCCACACCATTGACAACACGTGATACTATCCAGACAACAGGCTAATATACTGGTGGTGATCCTTAAGAAACAAAATGGTGGTCAAAACAGTCGTAAATATTTTAAAAGTCCTAAAGTATTCGGAAAACTGAAAAATAAACATCAGCAATGAATTCTCTGGCTCAGCAAATCCTTCAAATGATTATAAGATCATACAAAATGATAACCACGAATGTATAAATAATTATTAACAAAACCCACATTACAACACCAGCTAAGAAATAGACATTAGACTTTGAATAAATATATAAAATAAATTTTAGATTACTATGCAGAAGAACACAACCAAAAATTGGTAGGAATGGTCAATAAAGTATCGCCATGTAAATTTCACTATAGTTATACTGCAGGAAATAACTCAGTGCAAGACTTTGCAATATAATTCAATCAATTTTACTGTAAAATAATATACAATCACATAAATTAAAATATGATTTTTTCATATATAAAAATAAATCTATAGAAAACTGAATCAAATGAATAGCTTCACTAATATTTAATTTGAAACTAAACACATTATGTCAACTGAAATGTAAACAAGTTGAAAAAATAGACAGAGTGGTCCAAAGGAAGTCTTAACACACGTCCGTCTTTACAGATTTAATTGTGTGTGTTTATGTGTGTTCATTCTGTTCATCATCCAGCAAGTGCTCTGGTAAGACAAACACATTGTCTGCTATCTTCAGTTATACATTTCTTTGAGTGTGTGAGTGTGCATGTGTGTACTTGCATGTCCCTCATGTGTGTACATGTATATTAAAATATTGCTGTATCTCAAAAACTACTCATGCAAAATTTTGCAAATCAGTAGGCCTGATCCTTTGATTAAATGGAGCAGATTGCAAAAACCTTTGGACATAGGTCAAACTCTGTTTTGAAAACTATTGATATATGTATTGGATCAAAATAAACCAAAACAGCAGATCTGGAGCTTGTAATAAGACAGACATGATGCAACTTATTTGAAAAAGATAAGTTAATTTTTTTGAACATTATCATTGTACATAGGGTTCAACACACACACACACATACACGCACAGACACCATACCAAAATCAACCTTTCTCGACATTTTGAACATCATAGACTCAGAATCTGAACTTAACTCGATGGCGAATTTTGGACCCCATCATCAAACGTCCATTCACATCTAAGTAATAGAAAATAAATTGCTTCTGTGAGGCCTCAGAGTAGCTGGACAACCTAAATTTGAGTGTAACGTATTCTCATAGGTAAAGTTCCCTCCTATTTTATTTACACATGAGTAGATGTGAATAACATATAAGCTGGTACTGAATGTATAATAGTGAAAAGCACTCTTATGGATTCCGTCGTAAAGTATTGATCCTCAGGGATCACCAACACTCAAAATTAAAAACTGCGGCATGGGAGAAGCTATGTACAGCTGTGCAGCTTACAGGGAACATAGCACACACAGTAAACATCTTAGATAGCTATTTAATTTAAGATGTAAATAACAACCAATTAGAATTTTGAAGATGATGATAATAAGCATCAAAAACAGTAAAACCCAGTTAATAAACATGTTGGAAATCTTTAATCTCTTGTTAAGCAGGAATCTTCATGTCTGCTCACTAATGTTATAATAATTTTCTGGGACACACAATCAGGCTGTGTCTTTTTTTTTTTATTTATTAATTTTATTACAATCAATACATAGCAATCAAGTTTTTACAAAAAAAGAATTATGCTAAGAACAGATCGATCCCCACCCCTGAGAGAGAGAGCAAGCCAAACAGTGTAAAATTTAAGGTTTGTAAAAATACCTAAATCAACAAATTCTCTGTGCTTTATAAAATCAGGCTGTGTCTTGTAAATATCCTACTGTATACGTGCAAAATTACATTAGCAAAAACCATTTAGAGAGTCTCCATTCCAAAAGTCAAAGTGATCTTGCAAACTTAGGACTGTGGTGTCAAACCCCATCTCTCCTTGTGAAAACAACCTTAATAATTTTAACTTTATTACAAAGCAAGAAATCATAACTGTAATTTATAAAATGAAGTCCACTACCTGTTCTTTAGAGCTAAACCCAACAAAACAAATGAAAAATGGTTGTAGAAGCAGTCATTTGTAACATTATCAATAGGCTGTGATTGACTGGTGCAGACCCTAATACTTTGAAAATGTCAGTTCCCAGATCATTGATGAAAAAAAAGTCCTAGACTTAATAATTTTAGGATCTGTTTGACTTTTTCTAAAAGTCAAACTCTTTGGAAAGTAGTTGCTGTGTAGCTTTAATCACACCTTACACAAAATGTTGTAGAAATAATTTTTTTTTAATTTTTGTATAGCAGCCATCATTAAGTGAGACACAAGATACAAATATAAACTTTACAAATTACTAATTACATAATGAGTTCACAAAAAAGATTTCTTTAATTAATTGTAGAAATGGTTTCAGTCAGAAGTTCTTACTAACCACAGTATAAAAACAGTGTCCATGATAATGTAATGTTTTCTGGTAAAGGAACGCTAGTTATTATTGTTGTTAGATTTAACTGCCACTTTTCACACCAAATACCCCTCTACTCCACTAAAGGGGCTTGCAAAATGATGTTGTGCTCTCAGGCACTGTTTCTAAATGGTTTAGTTCTTACTTATCAAATCAGTTTTAGTATTGTGACAGATAGGGGGCGCTGTCATCCCCTTTAACCCTCAGCTCAGACGTCAGACACCAGATAAAAGTCCAATTCTTGACTTTATTCATACAATAATGTGCACAAAGCACCCTCCACTCCACAATACTCATATAAATCACAATAATCAATCAATACACAATAATCCTCCACTCCCAGACGTGTTGTTCCCTTCTTCCAACTCAGCTCACCCGTCTGGGATCTCCCACAGTCCTTTATAGTCCTTGACCCGGAAGTGTTTCTGATCCCTCAGTCCATGTGATTATCCAGCACTTCCCGGTCAGGTGAAAACTCCTTTTCTTCAACCCAGAAGTACGTCATTTCTTCTTCCCCGTGACTGTGACGTATTTCTGGGCTGCATTGAAAATATAAGTCTCTGGGCCTCCCTGCAGCTTCCCCTGACAGCCCTGACGTTATCCAGCAGGGCTGTGTATTAAAACTCCACATACCATGATGCACTGCTGGAATTCAGAGCATCTCCACGTCGCAGGGAGGGCTCCATCTGGCGGCTTGGGGTTATTGGCCGGGATGGACTGCCAGCCATATACCACAGTATGCATAGAAATGTGATGCTCTTACTTGATTATTAGGATCTCAAGTTAGACCTTGTATCCCTCAGGACTCAATACTCTGACTTCTACTGTTTGCAATTTACATGCACACTTTAGAAGGCACAGTTAGAAAGCATAATGCCTGCTTTCACTCATATGCATAAGACTTTTACCTTCAGACCAAATGGCACTTCCTCTTATTGTGTGTTTAATTAATTGTGTCAATGAATTAAAATATGTAATTAGTTATAACTGCTTGTTTTCTAATACAACAACAAGAAAGGTTATTAATTAGCAGGTGCACAACAGACAATAAAAAATCCAGTCATCTTTTTATCTCACTTGATATAAATATATATTATTAATGAATCAGCATAGAGTCTATGTGTTAACTTTGACACCAATATATCTTTTACTTTGCACAGTGCAAAACTTAATGTTTTTCCCACCTTAAAATATAGTAAAGTTAAGACATGCATAAAATATATAGGGAAATTACTCTGTGGGACTCACTGACTTGAATGATTATTCACAAGCCGTTCAAGTTGTTGTTTTTGAAGCTTTCAATTAAAATGAAATGCTGCTGTGACAATTATTACTTGAGCTAAAAAGTTCAACCCCATAACCCCTGTTCTGAAGTCTTTGCACTGGCCTTCAGTTAAGTTTAGAGTTTATCTTCTTCCTGATGTGGATGTGAGCAACACTGGCGCACCACAAGGAACTTCTTTCCTCTTCACCATGTACACCTTAGACTAAAAATATAAAACTGTGTCACTTAAAGAAATTCTCAAATGATTCTGAACTAATGTGTTTACAAGGGGAATTATATCTATCTATCTATCTATCATGGTCTGTGGCTGGCTGTTTATCCCGGCCAATACCCCCAAGCCGCCAGGTGGAGCCCTCCCTGCAATATGGAGGTTCCCCGAAGACCAGCAGGGCATCATGGACATTGCAGTTTTTATACACAGCCCTGCTGGATGCCATGGGGGCCACTAGGTGACTCTGCAGGGAGGAACAATGGTTATTTACGTCCGAGTCACATGGACAAGGGGAATGACGTGCTTCCGGGGTGAAGAAAAGGATTTTTTATCTGACCCGGAAGTGATAAAGGATCACATGGACTGGGGATTGTAACACTTCCGGGTCAGGGACAATAAAAGGATTGTGGGAGCTCCCAGACGGCAAGCTGAGCTGGGTGGTAGGAGGGCAATGCGTCTGGGAGTGGAGGATTGTATTACTGTATTTGTTGTTGATTGTTTATGAGTATAGTAGAGGAGAGGGTGCTTTGTGCACTGAGGCGATTTAATAAAGTCAACGTTTGGACTTTTACCTGGTGTCTGGAATCGTGGACAGGGGTTCAAGGGAGCGATAGTGCCCCCTATCTGTCACACTATCTATCTATAAACATCTTTTAAAATGCACAGATTCTACTTACATAGTCAAATTATCTATACATCCAAACATATTGTAAGTAGGAGGTTGAGAATTTATCCAGTGAGCATCTGAGCTGTGGAATAATCAGTTAAATTGTATAAAAACATGATCCACCACTATTTAAGTCCATGCTGAAGACCAATTACTTTAGTTTTCTATGCCCTCAACTGAGCTGCTGATTAACTGTTGTCACACACGTGCGAGTTGGAGGCAGTCAAAGCGCCTAAAGGTGAGTGAAATCTCACGAGACAAAGGAATATCACGTGGTACTTATCTGAATCTCTTTCTACCTGCAGAAAACTGGAAGAAAAATAAAACCTCTCCATTTCTGGCTTCAAAATGGCCGCAATGACGTCACTTCCGGTCCACTCCAATGACGTCACTTCCGGTTCCACAATCCATTACTTCTGTCTACTCCTGATGACGCTGGTTCAGTGTTCCCGCCTCCAATCGTCACTTTCTGCCAACCATTTCTTCTCCCATCATACATTCTGTTATATAAACGCCATCTTGTCTACAGTAATTCATTCATTTTGTACTGCAAAGTCATTCTGAATCGCTTCTTTATTTCAATTGTCTGGACGACAATATATGGGGACAATCCCCAAACCTTTTTCTATTTTGTGAAGACTCTTCTTTATCACAATTGGCGTAACCGGCAGGATCTTTGTTCAACATGTCTGAAGAACAAGACCTCAACACAGTATTGAATACGATCATGGGCGATCTCCAGACCCTGAAAATCCAAATGGGAGAAACCAGGACCCAAATGGCAGAAGCCGAGGCTCGTTCTCTTGCTGGTGTACGAACGGAGGTGGCTCGGTCACAGCCGATTCAGTTGACCACCTTAACTGAATCGGATGATATTGAAAAGTACTTTTTGTTTTTTCAGCGTACCGCTAAGCGGAACACTTGGCTGAGGCCAGAGTGGGCATACCAACTGGCTCCCTATTTGAAGGGGACGGCACAGAGAACCTACTACGACTTAACTGAGGAGCAGGCTGCCGATTACGACGCTCTGAAGTTAGAGGTGTTTAAGCGTGTCACCGGAACAACAGGCAAGAGAGTGGAGGGAGTGGCAATTTGAACCCGAAAGGCCATTAAGAACTCAGGGCTTTGAAGCCTGGGGAAAGGTGTGTCGCTGGCTACGGCCCGACATCAACACCTCACACAAGATGGCTGAGCTCCTAGCATGCGAGACGTTCGTACATGCCCTCCCTGACCACATCGCCCAACAAGTCCGTAAACACAACTTCGAGGACATGGACACCTTGATTAAAATAGCGGAGCGTCATTGGGCGGCCTGTAAATCGGGGTGGTCGGAATGGACCTCTCGCCGAACCCAACAGATACGTGGGGCAGTCCCTGAACCCCCCCGACAAACTCCCGAACCTGCCATTCGTAGAAGGGACAGACTAGCCAGTCTTCCTTGCTGTTACAAGTGTGGGGAGATCGGACATCAAAGGGAGAAGGTATTGTGCCACAGTAACTAACCCTTTGTCTCTTCCATATACAGGTGCAGTTATTATAAATGGCAGGAAGGTAAGGGCAATGTTTGACTTCAGGAGCAACATTTCCATTTTTGCTACCCGTTACGTATTACCGCAACAGTGGACTAAACTAAAAGGTAGTCTAAAATGTATCCATGGGGACATCAAATATAATAAAACAGCCAGATGTATGGTATCAGTGAATCATAAAATAACTAGTATGGCCATGGCTGTATTACCTGATCCCCCTTTTCCAGTCATATTAGGAAGGGATTGGAATAAAATTAACAGCGGTAATGACGTAATTGCACCTAATAAGAATTTGGGCTTAGTAATGGAGAATACTGCTCCGACTGCCTCCACGCCGTGTCCCACAGTAGCACGGACCCACACGGGTACCCAATGCGAAAATTTCGATGTCCCATAGTCCTCTGTGGAAGCTGATACAGTTGACGTAGAAGACGTGGAGATAGTAGCCCCTCCCATTGAACTCGAAAGAGATCCTATACAAGATTTAACGGCATAATTCCTTTTAACACTATCATCATTCAAAAGAGAACAATGGAATGATGATTCTTTAAAAAATGCTAGAAATGCGGTAGTATCTACCGAGGGTTATGCAACCCTAGATCCCATGCCACTAATGCTGTTCTTTGTTATTAAAAACGATCTATTATATAGAGTGGCAGAACACGGGTGTGAAGTGCGAGCTTTGTTGTTACTCCCACGTACTTTTCGGCGAAAGGTGTGTGAGTTAGCACATGCTCACCTTCTAGGAGCCCATTTAGGCTCCGATAAGACTTTGGAGAGAATAAAGCTCCGATTTTATTGGCCGGGAGTTAATGAGGAGGTCCAGCGATTTTGCACTTCATGTCCCGAGTGTCAGCTTTGCCAGATTCCAAGAAGGACTAAAGCTCCTCCCGTTCCCCTTCCCCTTATTGATATCCCGTTTGAACAAGTTGGAATCGATCTCGTTGGACCATTGGAACCCTCAGTAAAAGGCTTCAAATACATTTTAGTTCTAGTAGACTATGCCACTCGCTTTCCAGAAGCTGTTACTTTGCGATCGGCTAATTCAAAAAATATCGCACGGGATTTGGTAGGGATATCCGCTTGCGTCAGGATCCCCAAGGAGGTCTTAACAGATCAAGGGACTCCTTTCACTTCAGAAACGTTCAGGGAAGTGGCCAAATTACTCAGGATAAAGCATCTGAAAACATCGGTTTATCATCCCCAAACTGATGGGCTGGTAGAACGTTTTAATCAGACATTAAAACAGATGTTACGCAAGGTAGTTAACGAGGATGGAAGAAACTGGGATCAATTGCTTCCTCTCATTTTGTTTGCCTATCAGGAAGTTCCTCAAACCTCAACAGGGTTTTCTCCTTTAGGATTATTATATGAAAGACAACCCAGGGGGCTTTTGGACATGCTAAAAGAAGGATAGGAGGAGGAGGTACTCCCTAATTCAAATATTCTTGAATATATACCTATTCTAAAGGAGAATTTAGAAAAAGCACAAGCAGCGCAGTCACGTTATTATAATAGAAACACCACCATTCAGGAATTTGTCCCGGGTGATCGTGTTATGGTATTAGTCCCAACCTCCTATTCTAAATTGCTAGCACATTGGCAAGGACCTTATGAAATTAAAGAAAGGAAAGGACTCATCGACTATTTAGTTAAACAACCTAATCGTCGACCGAGCGAAAGAGTATACCATATCAACTTGCTGAAACCGTGGAAGGAAAGGGAACCCGATCCCTCCTCTGGACAGCCCAGTTCACTTTTTATGTCCTGTGCCAACCTTAATTTTGGTTCCGATTTGACACCCGAACAGCGACAAGATCTCGAAACAGCTATCTTGTCTGTACCTAAGGTTGTGGATGAAATACCTGGACATACTGCGTTAATTGCGCACGATATTATTACGGACCCTGGAGTGATTGTCAGGGAAAGACCCTATAGGCTCCCGAAGGCAAAGAAAGCAGAAGTAGAGTTGGAAATTAGACGAATGCTGGATTTAGGGGTTATCGAAGAAAGCTATAGCCCTTGGTCTAGTCCAATTGTCTTAGTTTCCAAGCCCGATGGGTCATGGAGGTTCTGTAAACAGTATAAGAGGAAGCTTTTGCAAGCTCTCTGGGCCAGTACTCAGCGAAGAACACAAAAATTGCACTGAATCAAAACAGAAGGTGTTCAGGAATGTATAGCAATACAACTAAATTAGTATACTAAAGCTATTTCAAAAGTGTCATTTAAATAATTGGCAAGCTTATCAATCAGTAAAGATATTTTAGCACAACAGACATTTCCAATATCTTTTCCATTTTCTTCTTAACCAACCTAACTCTTTACTGGCCTGTCTGGAGACTGAATCACGCCAGGGAGTCTAACACTAAATTGTACAGGTAGGCTTCAGTCTACATCAACCCAAAAGGGAAATTGAATTAACCTATTTAAATGTCCCAGAATTTACAAAAATACACATAACTGCCCCTCAAGAGAGAGGAACCACAAAACCACTGTCTTGATAACACAAGTCCCATGCAAAATCTTTCTATTAAAAGGAATTAATTTGGATTTAACAAAAAGAACAATCAAATGTCAAAAAGAGGCAAAAACAAGGCAACCCCAGATCATATAAGTCCCAAATATCATACTATAATCAAAAGCAAAAAAAAACAAGTAAGAAATCCAAAAGCATAAAAAAGAATAGTGTTCAATCTCCAAAGAACAATTTATAAGAGTAGGACATAGGAGAGCACGCGATACTTAAAAAGTAAGTGATAAATAAGTAAAAATATATAATAAATAATACATCAGAATTAAGGAAAATGACAAATAGCACACAGCAGACAGTTTTTAAAATTTTTACTGTAGAACTTATACTGTATTTCTCACTTCTGCATATTCAGGAAAGTAGGCAGCATTGTGGATTCCGCGGATGCTTCACAGCCTCATGGACATGCAGTTCATTTCCAGTTGCCTGGTACTTCTCTGCATTGAGTTGGCATCTTTTTTCCATATCTTCACTATATAGTGCCCTCCAGATTTCCTTCAACATCACATCAGATTGAAGGTTTTGTGTTGCTGTGGCATAAATTGTTATTATTTCTTGCTCTGTGCCAGTTTCTTCTGTAACAGTCCCCTCCTCACATGGCATTGTAATGGAAAATCAAGTGATTGGTACAGAGATTGCCTCATGTTGCTGGTGTGATGCAGAAGTCTACTTTTTAAACTTTCTCAAACATTACAATATGTTTATTGCTAATTTGTATTCATTCTGTGTATCTGTTTAATATTGGAGGTATTTTTAAATTGCTTGGCAAAAATCTATACAATTTTACAACTGAAACCTTTTGTGGGTGTAGGCAAGAGTCTCTTTAATCAGTGCAACATTAGAGAAATGTGTGGAGCCATAAGTCAAGATTGATCCTGTACTCTGATGATATCCTGTTAAGACATTAGAACATTTCTTCTTCTGGCATGAAAAGATGCTGCAGGAGACATCACTAAGAAGCGGCTGCATTTATTGAGTTTCTGAAACATTTGCTACTTGGCTCATTTAAAATGGCATGCTATGGTCCTGTGCACATTGGCATTTTCTTTCAGGCTAGTTTTAACCCAGGAGCTGTTGACATTGGACTGCACAAAAAGGGTTCATCTAGGTGGGATTGGTCTTGGATAAAAAATTGGTTCTGTCTTGCTCCAGGGTTAGAAAAAATTCTGTTGTGAAATGGGTCAAATGCAATTAAAGCATGACATATTTACCTTATCCTGGAGGGCCATAAGGTAAACTGAACGATGATTATGTCTACTCAACAGAGAACTTTGATTAAGTTTTTTTTCTGCTTTCCTCTTCTAATTATTACTCAGACATATGTGGTTTGTTCTTTAGATCTGTTTTAAATTCCAGCAGCATCATAATCTAGCTTTAGATAGACAGATAGAAAGTCAGATGTTGTGTCCACTAGGGGGCATCTCAAAACCTCAAACCCTTGACACAACTGCAGTACTGAAACAATTGTAATCAATGTCTTTTTTAATTAAACAAAATATGTTTGATACAGGTTCTTTTGGGATGGCATGGTGGCGCAGTGGGTAGCGCTGCTGCCTCGCAGTTAGGAGACCTGGGTTCACTTCCTGGGTCCTCCCTGCGTGGAGTTTGCATGTTGTCCCAGTGTCTGTGTGGGTTTACTCAGGTTTCCTCCCACAGTCCAAAGACATGCAGGTTAGGTGCATTGGCGATTCTAAATTGTCCCTAGTGTGTGAGCGCGCCCTGTGGTGGGCTGGTGCTCTGCCTGGGGTTTGTTTCCTGCCTTGTACCCTGTGTTGGCTGGGATTGGCTCCAGCAGGCCTCTGTAGTTAGGGTATAGTGGGTTGGAAAATGGATTGACAGGTTTTTTTTCATCAAATCCAACAATAACAGATCTCCCAGAATTTTCTCCTTCACTCCTCCTCAGTGAGCTATGTCTTCCTCCTCTTCTGACTCCAACTTGCCTGGGTGTGGCATGGCAGTCCCTTTTCAACCTGGACCCGAGAGTACTCCCAGTGCAACAACAATATCACCAAGAAGCACTTCTAGGTGAGGTAGAACCTCCATAGGATAGGACATCTCCTTCTGGGCAACTCCGATAGTGGCACTCAGGTACTCCAATAGGACCACCCATTGTAACTACAGCTACCATGCTGAGTTGCAGGATTATGAACTGGACTCCTCCCTGAGGACTGCTGCCACCCAACATACTGGGGGAACACAAAAAACAACACCTATTCTGTCCAGGATACACTTAGAACTGTCATCTCCTAGAACTGTCCACTACTAAGCCTTCCAAACCAGGCAAGAGACAATTGTCCAACCTGGATAGGATGCCAGTCCATCCATATCCTTTACATTGATGAACTAGACAGATAGATAGATAGATAGATAGTACTTTTTTGATTCATGAGTGTACATTTACTTATCACAACATACACCATAAAGTACACAGAGACATACTACAGAACACTAAAAATAAAAGTGCAAAAAATAACAGAATTGCCAACACAGTTAATTATATGCACAATATATGCAATGCACATATAATTTACATGTGCCTTAGAGTATTATCTGGTCTTTATATAGTATCCTTCTGTGCCAATGTGTCACTATAACAGGCTAAAATGAAGATATGCACAATAGGAGGAAGCATTTATAAAGCTATAGGCTAAGAATAGCTCCATTAGCCACTCTTAGTACAAAATCGTAGAATAAGCTGATAGCTAAAAATGACAAGGAGAGGAAAGGGCAGCTTTAGTCGTGATAGCCTCTAATTCTGCCATCAGATGTCAAATCAGCCAAGTCCAAAGGAGCTTGATGGGCTGAATGGCCTCCACTCAGTTGTCAGAATTATGTTATATTATCAGTGGGTCTATCACAGGCTCAGATTAATTTCTAGTAGTAATACTGCCACCAATACTAATTTGGTTAGCATGTCAGCATCAAGAATCCAGTGTCCTGGTTCTAATCTGTGTGTAGACTCTATCATTATGCTTATGTCAGCACAGGTATTTGAGTTTTCTGCCCATGAACCAAAGTCATATATGTTAGGCTGAGCAACAGTTACAAATTGGCCCTGTGGGTCTGTGTGTGAAGAGGCCCCATGACACACTAGTATCTTGTCTAGAGGTACTTATTGTCTTGATAGCCTCTGGCCCCCTTTGACTCTCAATTACATGAAGCAGGTTTGAAAATGTTGTTTTAGCTTATGTATGTGCAGCCCACTAATTGCATGAACATTGTGAGTTCACTATGTCAGAATGTTAAGTGTCCAGTTTATGACCACAACTTATCAAAATGATTTACTGATTTGGTCCATTTAACTCGTGCTACAGGAGTGCTACTTTTGTTAGTTGGGATGGTGTCGTGAGTTGCAGCCACCAGGCACTTGTGATGACAGAGCCAAAGAGAAACATGTGTTCTCTGTCAAGGTAAAAATTAAAATTAGGAATTTATGAGAGCCACAACTTTTATTACGCGAACAACGATGTATGCCAGAACCCTCAAGCATTTTGGAGTTTAATTAAGGTAAATAACTTGTTCACAATGTCTGCACCATAATGGACCAGGGCATTGAAGAATGCCTCCTGTATGCTTTGTTTAAGGTGTCAGATTTTCGTCCACTTTATTATGCGGCATGTGGCAGCAGAACACAGCATTCATGGCATTCGGCTCTGGGCTTTTGGTTTCACTTCTGCATTTGTCAGCCTGTGCTTCTGAAGGCTGTATGTTCACACCGTGTTTAAGGGAGATTTTCTAATGGGATCTTTTTTCACATTTTAGAAAACTATTTTTTTTTCATTAATTCCCACCATAGGGTTTGCCTGTCTCTGTTGTCCTGTAAAAAGTAGGGAATTTGAGGTGCTGACTATTTACCATTGTTTTCTTAACATATTCCCATTCCCCACTGTGATTCCTTAATATATGTGAACCACTAATATTTGCTGGAAATGTCCAACTTATATTGTCAGGTACTCTTACCACAATAATAGGGAGAAAAAGAATCAAAGAGTTCATCAAGTTCAGGCACGAATTAGTGACAGAGTACAAGATTGGCCACAGAGACAACATGCAGCCACTGGAACCATTTAGAGCCTACTGTGACTGGCCCACCCCTGCATTCAAGTCTAAGGAATGTGCATTATTGTATTGAAAGCTTTCGTAACGTACATTGTGTTCTTGCTACGGTGTGCTGCACATCAGTCTAGCTAAGTATTGTAATTACAGACTAGCAGCATGCATTTCATTTTTAATTATATTTCATACAGTGTGGTAGGTTAGCACATAGATCCTCAAAAGTTAGGGGAGAACCTAAAGGAATTTAACAATGCCTAGTCAAACTCAAATTTGAGGACTTCTATATAAGGCACTTAGGGTCAAAGGATGCTGAGGTTTAAGCATATTAGAGGAAATATTAGGGGGGTGCAGTAAACAAAACACTTTATCACATAATGATGCACAAGGACTTCAGTAATCTTACAAATGTCTGGCAAGCTTAAGAAAGCTTTAAGAGACATAATGGAAGCAGAGACAAAAATGGGTGCTTAGCATGTAATCAGGATTCTCCTTAGGACAAGGTATGTGCCTTCTATACATGAAACTGTAGCAGAGTGAAGATTGTGCCGAAGTGAAGACATACACAAGGGCTAAACATCTGAAAATGGAGTGAAGTGGGGGAAGAGACAGCTGGACAGGATGATATAACTGTAGGAAATATAAGCATGAAGGTGTGTAGAAAAACCAGCAGAGAACAATAATAATAATAATAATACATTTAATTTACATAGCACCTTTTCCACACTCAAGGTGCTTTAACAGCAGGTTATGGGCTGCATGGTAGAATAGTGTTTTGTACTTCTTCCTCACAGCTCCAGAGTTCTGGCTTTAAATTCTGGCCAAGGTGGAAGATTGCAAGTTCTCCCTAATTCTGTCCCAGTTTTTCTCTATCTCCTCCATTACCACTGCAACCACAGTACATGTTACAGTAACTGCTGACTTCAGATTGACCTGGTATGACTGGTTATGGGTATATATTTGAGTGCGCCCTGCAATGGACTGGCATCTTGTCCTGTGATGATTCTGCCTTGCATCCAATGCTGGCTTGGCTCCAGTTCCCTAGAGCTTGAACTGAATACAAGGGCACAGAAAATGCAAAACTGGATGAATAAGTAAAATGATAGCATGGCAAAACTGTAAGTCCAATCTATTTGTATAGAAAACTGAAAGCCTCTTTCTGTAATCTTATTTCAGTAAGTGTTAGTAAATCTTCAGGTGAATACTGAGGCCTGATGTAAAATAAAGTGTGAGGTTAATCACACATGAGTGGAGAATTTATGAAAAACAAATGCATTCTGCATAGAAGTCTGATCAGCACAGAAGAGGTTAGAATTGTCCTGGATGATCTGCTAAATGCTAAATCAAGTAGATGGCCAAACTAAAATCTTTATTATTTGGCTTTATGCTTGGGGTCATTGTCTTTCTGGAAAACAAATTTCTTCTAAGGTGCAGGTTTATGCAAGACTGCATCAGGTTTTTCTTGCAGCATTTCCCTGTGTTTTACTGAATTCATTTTCCCTTTTCAGGACTTGCTGCAAAAAAGCATTTCCGCAGCACAATGCTGTTACTACCACATTTTACAGCAGGGATTGTGTACTTTTGATACAGTACAGTGTTTGGCTTATGCCAAGCATGGCACCTAGTCTGATGACCATAAAGTTTGATTTTGTTCTCATCAGACCATAAAACCTTCTTATAGTTGAGTGCGCCTACTGGCAAATTCTAGCTGAGATGTCAAGTGCATTTTCTAACAGTGGCTTTGTCTTCACCACTCTTCCATAAAGCTGCAACTGGAGAAGTGCTCAGGCCACAGATATTGTCTGCACAGTCGTTACAATCTCAGCCACTGCAGCTTGTAACCCTTTCAGAGTTCTCATATGTCTCTTTGTGGCCTCCCTCACTAGTCTTCTTCTTGCACGATCACTCAGCTTTTGTGAACGGCCTCCTCTATGCAGATTTACAGCTCTTTCCATTTCTTAATGAATGATCTAACTGGATTAAAAGGGATATCCAGTGGCTTGGTTATTTTCTTGCATGCACTGCCTAACTTGTTATTTTAAATCACATTTTCACAAAGTTGCCTTGAGTATTCTTATATCTTCAATGTGTAGAGTAGAGTAGTCCACAATACTGACTCACCACAAGTTGGATCTTTCAGATAAGGTGCATTTATACTACAATCACTTGAAACCCCTTGAATGCAAACAGCTGATCTCCACTAAACTAATTATAGGGCTGCACCAGTCATGATTTAGGTGTGTTAGATTAAAGGGAGTGAATATTTACACAATGAATTATTTTGTGTGTGTTTATTTACGGTTAATTTAGACCAGTCTTCTTTTGATCAGAAAAAAGCCTAATGAAATACTTTGTGATTCAATGTTGATTAACAATAAAATGTATAAACTTCCAAGTGGGGGACTACTTTTTATAGGAACAAGATAGATAGATAGATAGATAGATAGATAGATAGATAGATAGATAGATAGATAGATAGATAGATAGATAGATAGATAGATAGATAGATAAATCTTTATTTGTACCAAGGAGGAAATTTGGCTTTTTACAGAAGCTCTGTAAATAAATAAATAAATACATGCATACATACATACATATACACATTTAGGCGGAGTGGTGGCTCTGAGGCTAAGGATCTGTGCTGGTATCCCGAAGGTTACTGGTTGGAATCCTTGTCACTGTCAAAAGAGATCCTACTCTGCAAGGCCCTTAACCTTAAATTGCTCCAGGGATGCTGTACAATGGCTGACCTTGCGCCCTGACCCCAAGGGATATGTGAAACCTAACAAATTCCTAAAACAAGAAATTGTATAAGGCGAAATGAAGAACAAAAATCGTAGTGTGAGTCTTGATCTGATTGTATGGTTACCTACCGTGTGGTTTATTTTACCTGGTAGGTAACCACCCATACAATCAGACACGGATGCTACGAATGTAATTACTCCAATCTCCATGCTGTCAAAAAAAACGAACCACACGTCATGGCGCAGTGTAAGAGGCTTCGTCTCTGACGCTGATGTCTGAGATTCAATCCCTGCGAGGGGTGCAGTGGAGTGTGTACGCTTGATGAGCCCAAATAAGGGTGAAACACGTGTTGCATACTCTTTGCATTATTTGACAGTAAACTGCGTAACATTGTATGATCTGCTTCTCGCAACTGAGAGAGCCCATGGCAGATGTTTGCAGACTGGCAGACCAACCCCATGCAATGCCACCCATACAATCAGATCAGGACTCAGACTACAAATGCTATGAATATATATATATATATTGTAATCATCAGGTGCCATTCCATCTCCCTAAACACCTGACACACAGGCTCAGACACAAGTTTGTACAATGTCCTGTCTTCTATTCTTTCTCTCTCTGCCACCTCTGGTCCTCTCAGCAAGGGAGGTCCTCCTCTTCCCAACTCTGGCTCTCCAACATGAGTTAGGCAGCTTCTTTATATAAAACCTTGAAGTACTTCCAAGGTCCCATATTTATGGCCCAGGAGTGTTAGGCTTGAGCTTGACAAAGTAGGGCTCACCAGTCCCTTTAGCAAACTGTGGTGGTGCTCACAGATCACAACAGAGCTGAGCCAAAGAATTTCAGTTCCCATGATACCCTGTGGGAATCCGTGGCACTGCCACAACTCAGAGGTTTTGGCATCTAGCGATCTGGGGAAGACAGTACCCTGTGCCCCCTGTCTCCCCCAGTCCTTCCACTCTGAGGGCATTACAGCCTATATATGTACACGGTTGTATATATACTAAATTCAGCATGTGTTTATTATGCATGTCTAATAAAATGAGATATTTCCATTTCTGGTGAGTATTTGTAAAAGTGCAGTGAAAACATTAGGGCTACATAACAGATGAGAGCAATGAGTAAGACCTTTTTTTCTTTTTAAAATGCAATTTTTTATCCATAATCAAAACTCAAAAAAGTGCATTTATAAGAATGCACTACTTTTGTACTCCAATGGTCATTGTTAACCATAATTAATTACAGTAATATTAATGCCATTTTTAACTTAGATAAACTAATTCACTGAAATTAACTAGCATTCGGCACTACAGACTATTTTAGCATGTGGGACAGACAGCAAAATGCAAAAATTCAAAATAATTTAGAAGGATAATTGAACCAAAAATTAGAACAGCACCCTGTCCAGGGTTGCTCATTGCTGCTCCCCGTGACCCTAAATTGGATAAGCAGTTTAGAAAATGTATGATTATTTAAATTTTCCAAACAAACAAGATGTAGGCTTAAATATAGTAAAATTAGCTAGTTTATTTTATAAATAACTAAATACAAGGGAAGGACAAATACACGTAGCTAACAAATACAAAAATAAACAGGACAAAGCAAGAATGAAGTCTCTGCTGGTTGGGGTGACTCGTAAACTAATTCACCACAAAGTACCACAAACAACACTCAATTCTTTTCCAACCAGCTTTTTCTCCCTTTCTCTTTCTTAAATCTTGGCATCTACTCCTCCCACCAGTTGAGACTCGTGGCACCCGTAATTTCTATCCTGGGGCCACTTCTAAGGCCATTGGCTTGCATTTTTTTTGCACCAGGTACACCAGGCTAGAACTCAGTTAAACAAGGCATGTGTCCACATGATATCGTAAAGGGGATCTCCTAGTGAGTGGGTCCTGTGACTTGCACCTCATCTAGGACAAGATGCTGCTTTGCATTCAGTGCTCATGCATGGGTGCTGCTTCCCCGACAACCATGAAATGGATAAAGTCAGTAAACATTATCTTTTATTTAACAGTTGCCTTTTTGCACAAAGGATGAACTTTTAGGACTGAAGAAAATGTTACCTATACTTTTCTGATGTTATTTAATGACTTTTAATAAGAATACCCTCTAAATCCTTCAGAAATGTCCACAATTATCTTAAAATAGATTTACTAAAAATTGCTTAATATATTAATTAGGTAGCTGCACGTCCTTGAAACAGGTAATGTGTTAAGTTGGCAGATACACACACATCGCATGTTTTTAACAGAAGTTCTAATTCATTCACTGATTCCACACTTTCAGCACCTTACTTTACTCTAGATATTCTTGAACTTTAATAATGCTGTAGCATATTAAAAAAATCCATAGCAACCCATATTCAAAATAATTTGTTTGCCAATTAAAACCAGCAATTGTTGGCCTCAGGTGTAAATCATGTTTGTATATTAGTAAAATGGCACTACTTTATGAGGTGCCAGCAAACTTTACAAAACTGGAAAACAGATTTAGGCAGCAGGTGCGATTTGAGTTTCAAACTATACAACAAAAACTGAAACAAGCAAAAAAAAAAAAAAAACCTCTTTTGGAAAAGTGCATAAGAAAGAGACTGCTCAGTTTTTTTCTGTTAAAGAAGAAACAAAAAGAAAATATTTTAAACAGCTGATATACAAGGTCCATGGCAACACTGCGGGACAGTGATGAGTGCTCCTGTCTTAAATTTCCAGAGGTTGGAGTTTCATTTACAACCTGATCACTGTGGCTGTTGCATATTCTTTCCATTTCAGCTTGGGTTTTTCCTTTCAGATCTTTCCATTTTTCTCTTACATCCTAAATGCATGCTAGATCAATTGGCAACTCTCACCCCATCAGTAGTCAGGGGTTCAAAACGTACCACATTAGGGCCAGAACAGGCTTAGTCTTGTTTTACTTGCACATTTTCCCTTTTTATGTAAGTTTCCCTCTGCACTCTGTCCTATAATTGTTCCCTCTATGCACATTTTTTGTCTTCTTAGCTTTACTCTTGGTCTGGGACACTTCAGCCATCTAGCCTTCAGTTTTCTCAACTTAAGAACACAATAGAGACCAAGGCTGGATAGTTTGGTAGTAAGATTTAGAGGAACAACTGTTAATTTGGCCCATTACACAGACATAGAACTATTAATGGGCTGAGTGCCTCACTCCACTCTTTCTGCACTACACACCCAAATACATCATGAATAGAGCTCAGTGTGTCCCTCTTGTACATTCTTCTTTTTCCCATTGGGAGTCTTAAACGATTGAATTAATATAGTGGGTTTATTATAAGAGTTATAAAAAATTCCAAAAGAAAACTGCTATATAATTCAATACTTCCTTACAAATACATAAATGGTGAATGACACTCACATAATTCTTCCAGAATCTAAAATTTCAATGCATAAGCTCTAAATCTAAATCCATGAGTGATGTTCAGACACCTGTTTTTAAAATTATAAGTGGTGTTTTTAAAGCTGCTGACACTGTGTGTTTTGTGAATGGGTTTACCTGTACATCTAGGTATCTTGTATTCCAGTTTCTTTCTTGAGCTAAGTCAATCATTCATCCATTTATGGAACCCGGATTTTCTAGTGTAGAGTTACAGGAAGATAGAGGCTACATCAGCATAAGCTGATACAGCGAAAGAACTAACACAACATGGCCCTACAGTCAGTTGGAGGAAATATACATGAAAATGGAGGAAATATGCCAATTCCACACAGCAAAGAATCAATATGTGGTAAGAATACTGTGACACATGAGCTGCTAGCTGCTGTGCTACAGTAAACTGCATCTAGAAATGTGCATTGGTTTTATTTAAAAAAAAATGAAACATAGATATATGTTTTGTAACAAGGAATAGATTAAGTCATGATAGTAAAACACTGCAGAAACAAGTTCACCACCTCATCATCACCTCTTTTTTAACTGTTTACAAAATGTACTACCTTGTCTTCAGTTATAAAATTCATAAGATTACATGGAAAAAAAATGCTGAAATAGAACTTGCTTCCACTGATTCATCAAAGACCAAATGCCAATAGCATCTAAAATATATGATGCTGATATGATAACTGTGTCTTGTGTCATGCATGTGTATCAAAGGGTCACCGCCCAGGTTTGTAGTTCCACCCCAGACCGAGAGAGGTTGCTAGCCCCCACTGTGTTGTCTTCTTTTTCCTCCATGGTACTGAGACACCACATGATGATGGCAAATGACTCCGCCCCTTCTGGTCCCTGGGCCATAAAAGCACAACTGCCCAGAAGGAAGCATCACTACACAACTGAGTGACCAGAGAAAAGGAGCTACTCTATAACTTAGAGAAACGTATAAAATCAGCCAGCCCCAGGTGAATTGGAGGCTAGTATTTTGTTCCATCATGCCATCATGCGTTCATTTTTGTTCTCCATTAAAGTAAACCGGGATGTCTGGGTTGGTGACCCGAAATTTATTTTTGTCAAGTCTGTCATTTCATTGGACGACCACACTTGGTAGTTGACTCTATGTGTCTTTGATGCTTTTTTGAAGAAACATTTGTACGAAATCTGCCCTTAACAAGTTTCCAACCATGTTCCCTGTGTTCTAGTTGAAAAAATTATTTTAAAGTAACAGCTAAGATCTACCCAAATAATTCCCTTTATAATGTTAAACATTTTAGTTATGTCATAGGTTAAACTCAGAAGCTTTGGCTTGTTTAATCATTCCTCATAGTTCATACCTTGCAGTAGTAGTTGGTCTTCTCTGGACCTTCTTCAGCACTAATAAATTTTTGTACTATAAATATCAAAACCGTACAAAACAGTCAAGATGACATCTTATAGGCACATAATATTGTTTAAGTATTTGTGCTTCACTAATGAATATGCTTTATATAACATTATATCCTATCAACCTTCTTGATCGATTCTGTACACTGTATGGATGTAGGTACAGTAGTGATGAGTCCACTATGACTTCCAGGTCCTTCTTATTACAGATACTCCCAGTTTCAGACTTGCCCATGTTCATTCACATCTGTCATTTGTAATCATATATTTAATCATATTATACTTCATCTGCCAGAAATTTGCCCAGATCTAAATTCTGTCCAAATCCATCTATAATGAACTAGCTTATTCTAGATTGCTTGCCTTACCATAACCCTTTGTTCTTAGTATTTAATGCAATGTTGCCCCTTTCTATACACCACACCCTGAATTCCCATTTCTTCTAAGCCAATATCATATTGCACGAAGAGGACGTCAAACCTGACGACTGTAGTTGCTGATCTTGTTGCATGAGCATGTCTGATTACACATCTAGAAATCGCAGGGCATGTCAAATCTGACAACTGTTCTGTATTTTCAAAGAATTGTAAGTTCACCCCTGTTTCTAACAGCCAATAAAAGCCGAATGATGTAACCAGTGATTGTGTGTTTAGCAACAGTCTCTGACCTATTTTTTCTTATTTTTCCTTATGTCACAGTATGTAAAATACATGACATCAGACAGGAGAGACTCTTGTCTGTTGTCAGGTCTTAAGCACTCATGTTCCTTATTCCTCATAACTGCATTTTATATACAGTCTATACGGTGCTTCCAGCTGAATGCTCATTGGTTGTAAGCTATCTCACACACGCGCAAGGTCCTTCCAGTGACTTAAGATGAAATCATACCTGTTTGATTTTGTTGGGGTACGATTCGCAGATTGATTGGACTGAGTCACTGGACTCTATGGCATGCCACTGTATTTTGCTACTTATTGTATTCTGAAAGTAAGGACTTCTGCATCTGTGGCAACAGTGAAAGTTTTAATAGTCCAATTATTAGGTGACACAGTAAGTTTGTGGAGATGTAGGTCAGCAAATCAGCATGATGATTTGCCAAGATGTTGTGCACCTGTGCTTCAGTTGTATTCCTATGAGGATAAGCTGGACCTGAACAGAACAAGTATATACACACTTCACTGATTTGGCTGCAGGTGCTACTTTAACACCCCATGCTTGATGAAGTGATTGCAAAACCAGATCTCACAAGCTTAGTCACCCAATAAGAGAGGGGGGAGGAATACAGGTTCAAATGGAAATAACAAGTTGGCTGGATTTAAAGATGAAAATAAGCTACAGATATGCTAGGGTCAACAAAATCATTATAGATGGAAAAGAACAGGATTCCGTTTTGGGTAATTACCATTACCAACATAGCACTTTATACATCATAAGTAAAATTATTAGCTATAATTACATAATTTAGGTTTTGAAAATTATCTTAGAAAAACTTGAGAATCCTAATGGACACTGTTACTGTCCACAATCAGCCAGTGTTCACATGTAATTAAGACTACATCCGCACTACTTTGGTTTCTTTAAAAACGGTATTTATAAATGAAAATGATCTCCGTCGACACTGGTGTTTTCTAATTGTTTCTGAGAGTTTCTCTGCCCACATTAAAATACCAAAAATGCAAATGATGTAGCTGTTCATCTGCTCTGCTTGTGCACGTCAACAGAAATGGGAAGTGGAAGTGTCCTCCACCCTAGACATTTATTTGAAGCTTGCATTTGCACTCAAAGAACAGCAATGGAGATTAAAACAAAACAAACAAAAGATGCCATTGTTATTGTAGGTAATGCACAAGTGTAAGGTGAGCAAAGCGGTTGAGAAAAAGTAATGAGCAGGATCCAGTCAGGGAAGGGCCCCGAAATAAGCACAAAATAATCACTGGGCGATAGTCTGCATTTTCCAAATTTTCCAAATTTGGGGTTAAACATGTTGGGATAGTGTGGACAAAAGGCAAAAATAAAACTAATCTAAAAAACTAGTAGTATGAACATACCTTAAGAAGGCAATGAGGATATTGGATTACATAGCACTCTGGGAAGAGTTAACATTAGTGCAAGTTTTTCTTAAGCTTTATAACACACTTGTGAAACTTTACTTGGAAATGTACTGTATGTGTCTGGTCTCCATATTACAAAAAAAGGATTTAACAGAAGGATTTAAAAGAGCCAGGCAAATTCAAGAAAAATCTCCAAAAAACTTTAAGTAGTCCAGCTGGACCCTTATCTTACCATGTGGATCATTGCCTTACATTATAATAGGCTTACAAGATACAGTATATTTCAGGACTGCAGTTAATGAGGTATGAAAAAACTGAAGGTGAAAATGGCGACAAGGAAGCAAATGGAAATTGAAGATGATAGAAATGTTTAAACATTTTGAAAGCAGTCAATAGGGTTACTTCAACAAGAACATGGGAACACATCTGGAAAGCAGTTAAACTTTAATGTCATACAATGTTTGGAAGGATGTCTTCATACACAGAACCACAGATTCAATGGAGTGAGTTAATGAATAGTCTTGTTTACACTATTAACCCTCAAATTTGACATTTTAGTATTTAACAGACTTTATATAAATAAGGATTAATTATGCTGAGCTGAATGACCTATTTTAATCTAAAATGCTCTTTTATTTTTTTCTTCTTCTGAGTTGGGGAGCCAAAGAAAGGCATACGACCTGAGTTGATAAAGGAAATGTCATGAGGAAATGCTGAGAAGAGCTGGTGTAGTCACAATATTCTCACATTATGGAACAAGGCCTGAATTTCATTTCGGTCCAAATCTGGTCAGATTGACTACTGACTATTCACCTTGACAGAACTGCACCATGGTTATGCAAGCATGACTGTTTTGCTCACGATACACGCAAACCTTGGCAATTAACACTCCCTTATGATGATATTATGATTTGCCTTTTTCTCACCCATTCACTATATTACACCTCTCATCCTCTCCTCAAGCTGCAAAAGGTACAGATTAACTCTTATCTCCCCCGTGGATCCATGCCTACTCCTTAAACTGACCTGTATGTCAAGGCAACTAAGATTCCTTAGTTGCCCAATATCATCTACATCAGGGATGTCCAACTCTGGTCCTGGTGGGCCACAGTGTTTGCAGGTTTTTTATTCTAACCCTTTTCCTAATCTAATTAACTAATTTTCCCTTCATTTCAATAGCCTTGTTTTGAAGGATTCAGTCCTCTGAATTGATTTGTTTCTTCATGAAATGGTAACCAAACCGAAATGAGTCGTGAAACGAGCCAATAGATGACCAGCTAATTTGGAACATCAAACTCCAGCCAATTTCACTCCAACCAGTTTCTTAATGAGAAGTCAATTCTTACTGTTAATTAAAGACGTTATTGAATATCATGACTTGTTGCTGCTCTCATTCTGCCACAGCAGACAGTTGATTTTTTGTTTTCTCTAAGACCACCGTCAGGATGATTTGTTGATTTAGCAGACCAACATGACCGAGACTTTCACCTTTCTTCATGTTGCGGCTCATTATTGTTTGGCTGCTCATTAAGGAAAGAGAAACAACTAAGCGGTCTGAGTCACATCAATTAAAATGAAAGCAAAACAAGTTAATCAGCAGCAAAAGGCTCATTAATTAAGAAGATGGGTAGAATGAATACCTGTAGCCACTGCGGCCCACCAGGACCAGAGTTGGACAGCCCTGGTCCACATGTCATCAAACACAGTGATCGTCTTAAGTTATCCTTTATTTTAAGTAATGGCTCGAGCTGCTCAGACAACTAAATATCAATCAAGTTTGCAGATTACAAAGCATGTATTTATGTACAGTATAAAAGGGTATCCCATTCTATGGCAGCGATCAAAAATGTGCTGAATTGTTGTTTGAAGCACAGCCTCAAATTAAATGTAATCAAGACAAATTCACTGCTCAATGACTTTAGAAGAAATGCTGATTTGTTACAATTGTCCTCAGTGGTGGGCAACTAGATCAGCATTTTGTAGCACCTGGAACTATGCTGCAGAAGAGCATGACCCTCAACAAAATACTTCAAATGTCTACAGAAAATATCAGGAACCTACCTATGTACAGCAGAGGTGTAGCTAGGGTTTTTAGCGCCCGGGGACAATTGAAGATTTCGCGCCCCCTCCTGTTTGCCAAAATGCAATGGGGAAGGGAAAGAAATTTTTAAAAAATGTTTTTAAAATAATAGTATTTAAAAAAAAAAATTCATATAAGTCTCTGAAAATTATAACGCCGCCGCGTGTTCTTTAAAATCTAAATTCGTCATTAGTTTTTGTAAGAGAAAATTCGTTTTCCGCATTTAAAAATGATTTTAAAGAAAGTATATAGCAAATTTTAAAGCAAAATAATTATATATTTATAAAAACTGCATTACTTACAATTTATTCGTACGAAATTATGATGGGGAAACGTCTAGACTTTTGCAGCCATCTACTAGAATAATTCACCACAACCCAATCAATTTTCTATCAAACACATAAACACAAATCACTTGGCACACAGAAATGACACTGGCAACAACTTAGACAATGATACACTAATGCCTCATGTCAGTTGTGCAACCTGTTTAATAACGTCAAAAATGTTTCTGGGTGGGAGTCAAGCATGTTAGAGTAGTGGAGGGGATAAATTATTGTCTGTTGGGTATATAGAACTAATACGTGCTTTGAAATCAGAAGGAGACAAAAAACATAGGAAAAAGATATCCTCATACTGATGGAGTGATGGACTGAGTATGCAAAGGATTTTTATTTACTTTTTAGTGCTTTTAAGAATGGAAAACATTTAATTCTAAAATTTCATAACATTAATTTGGCGCACCCTGAATGCGGCGCCCGGGGACAAATGTCCCCCCTTGAAAAAGCTATGCCACTGATGTACAGAGGAGCTTCCGATGTGGTAATGTATCAACCCAGTTCTCTTAAAATTACAATAAGTATATACCATAATGGTCTTCTCATTATTGGCCTGTATTTGTATGACGGACTTGCTCTGTAATACAGAACAGTCAGCTGATAAAAACAAGGTAAGGATCTGGTCTGTGCAGACAGTGATGCTTGGGTTTCAGGGGCAAAAAAGAAGGCGGCCAACATTACTGAAGACTATACACGCTATCTATTTTCACATTCTGTCCTTGGTGTGAATTCAGATCTGAAGCAGACATACAGTACTGCAATTAAACTTTGCAAATGTGACATAGCAACAAAGAAATCACTTTGTGGCAACTGAAAAGGCAACAAATGCTTAGCAGGTTCTTAAGGATCAGCCAATTATGTGTTTTTAAGCAGAAGTGGACATCATGGCTTTCTGTTTATCATATTTCTATTGACTGTATGCTTAAATTTGTGGACAATGGGTTGTTCAAAGCTGGTGGCTAAAGCATAACTAATTTTAAGATAAACAATAAAGATCTATCTTTGAGGAAAGAGGTATTGTATGATGTGCATTAAATTGTTTAATGTGTTTGTATGGCATGTTCGCAATGAGCAAGGGTGGAGATGGTTAAGGATCACTTATCTTTTTATTGTTATACTCTAAACAAAAGTATTAAACCACCACAAATGTATCTGTTTATTTAGCAACACTAGGCAGATGAGTATTTAAAAGGACATTTTGTTGTTTTTTCTTCCCTGTGCTGAGTTTAATTATAACACCATTAAGAGCAAGAGTTTATGCAAATATTATCCAGATCCTATAATGTAAGCTCTTCTCTTTACCTGGAGGATTCTTTTTTTCCATAAATTCCTGGAATTTCACACATTGCTAGTGATGAGCGAAACATTTCACATGAAACTGAATTCACAGACAAACGCAGTGTTTCATATCACAAAAAAAATTGTGAAACAAATTGCCTTTCACATCCATCTAGCTTTAATTTAGTATTTAAATAAAGATCTCTGTTGAAAAAAAAAATCACCTGACGCATATTCTATCACATGTGTTGTGCTAGTACGATCCCCAACTTTAACAATTGTGATGACAATTTTGGTGATCACAGTCATAATACATGCACTGGAGACAGAAAGAAACTTGAAAAAATCAAAAAAGAAACTTGAGAAATCACGACACAAAAATGAGCAAAAACGGGCTAGGTAACAGTGGCCTACTCTTTAAAATAAAGTTGCTAGAGTGTTTCTATAGTACAATGCAATGGGGGAACCATTTCTGGTTCCAAAAAGATCCATGCACATGAAGACTCCAGAAATAGCCTCTATTTATTTAGATCTGTAATAGGCTCCAAATAGTAAATAACCATGAATAGATGGCAACTGATTTGTGAAATACCAATGGGTCATCTTTCTGAAAACAATAACACAAGGTAAGTCCAAGTTTTCTTAATCTGTTAGTTTTCTTAGTTTTTTTAAAGCAGAACGAAATAACTCCATATACTGTACAAAGATCCTTACCCAAAATGAAATGGTGTTTTGTCATGCAAGAGTTTTACCACACAACCCAATAAAGAACCATAAAATACCATTAACGAACCAGTATTTTTCAGAGTGTGCTTGACTTTCTATGTAGTGCTTCTCTACAGTAATGTGAACAAGAGGTATAAACTGAGTATAATTGAGTGATATATTACTTGCATTACACGACTGCAGAACATAAAGAAAGCCAACATGGAATTGTATAGCTTTAGAAAGCAATGTTCCTTCTTTTCCACCACAGAAAACCTGTAAAACCACCAAAAAAGTTATTTTTAGTGAGTTTCATATTTTGCAATTGAAAAATTGCCTACAAAACTCATTTTAATGACACTTTTTCAAAACTGGATTCAAATCAAAGCTTGCCTGTTTCTCTCATTACTAAACAATACCAAAAAAAGAAAAAATGGATGAAGCCCCCATGTTTATATTGATGCCTTGAACGATACAATCTCAGCTGGGTATAGAAATTGTCGGACAAACCAGACAGCTTCAATATTTCTAAAGTTATCTTCCTGATTCCTAGAGAGAGGCAGAGAAGTTGGGAGCATGCGCTGATTACACCCACCACGCGGTGAACCACCCAGATTGAGATCCGAGTGCAGCCAGGCAACGGGTGACACGTCAGTACCACACTAAACAGTGTGAGCTTCTTCACAGTGGCTGATTCCTAGACTTTTAAAAAATTATTGATTTCAACACATATTGTGCCTAGTCCACCTTGCTTCACATTGAAATTCATGTATTTCCTTGTTAGTTAGTACTAAAATCATAAACATAAAGAGTCGTATAAGTGACCAGTTTTTGATTTTTAGCTTTACAAGATTTCACAATATTTTAGTAAGCTCACAGTGAAAGCAGTTCACAACTGCTGGGTTCAAATTCCATTGTTGTCTGTGTGGAGTATTATCGTTCTCAATGTGTAAGTACAGATTTTCCCAAAAGACTGGAGATTCTGAACGGTCCCAGTGTTGGTATGAATGTATGTGTGTGATTGGGTACTGTGAAGGACTGACACCCCATCTAGGGCTAGGTCCTTCCTTCCACCCAATATTGCCAAGAGAGGCTCAATCGAAATTGTAAAATAAGTGTTTTCAGAATGTTATATTATGTTATGTTTTTAACCTGCTAAGTTCGCTTACAGTAAATTTATTGGATTGTCTGGTCATCCAGCAGTTGAAGGTGGGGAATTTAGAAAATGAATTACAGTCAGCTTCTAATTTAAAAACATCTGCTTTAAAGTAAAACACCCATTTGTGTGTGGCTTTTATTTATTTTTTTGTCAAAATATTTTGAGGATGTTCCTGCTGTTGTCAGGGAATTTCCTGATGCTCTTCAAAGTTTAAAGCAATCAGCTTTCTATAAGCACTTTTGTAATGACTAACTTACTGTTCAGTCAGAAAACTTACAATTTTAATTTTCCTTTGACATTAACTACATTTCTTTGGTTAGACAATCCAAATAAAGTTTGGAATAAGAAGTTGATGAAAAAGAATTTCTACTGTACATACCTAAAACTGAATTGGCTGAGTTCAAATATATGGGTAGATTATAAGGTGAAAAATTCTATTTATATTTTAAAAGGGACTGATGTCATTTACAGCAGTGCTTCTCAATTTCAGTCCTGGGGGCAATCCAAGGCTGCAGATTTTTATTACAACTTGTTTCGCAATCAGTGGGTCATTTTCATTTTCAGCCTCCTAGCAGGCACATCACCTTTGTAAGGGCAAGAGAACAGTCTCGACCACAGCCCAAAATGCAGACAGGTCTGCGTCACCCTGCACAAGACTGGCAGCTCAAAAACAGTGGACCTCGGCAAACGACTTAAATTCCTGGCACCCACTGCAGTAAACTGGCAGCATCCAGATATTGTGATTCTGTCAGAAGCCACCAAATAATTGCTCATCAGAGAATTCATTATGCCCTGGGAGGATTGTATGGAGGAGAAATGTGAGAGGAAGTACCAAGACATTCTGGAGCAGGGTCCCAGTGACGATGGAAAGCTTGTTGACCCAGTGGCATAGCTAGAGTTTCTGATGCTCAGGGTGGGGCGGTGCTTCAATTTGCCACCCTCCAACATATCTGAATATGTTAACTTATTTAAATAGAAAATTAAAATGATGTATAAAGAGAATTAAAATGACATATAGAGAAAAATGAAGATACATTTTGCATAGATTTATTCATATACGGTATAGAGAAACAGCAATAATTTTTCACAAATAATTATTTACAAGCATCAAATAGACAAGAATATAGTGTAGACACACTGATAAGCCGTGTTCTAATTATTAGTTTAATATAATTACCCTGCAAAAACCAGAACCAGTGTAATGTACAAGTGATAGGTGGGGATGTTTTTTGCACAGAGCAAAACACATTCGGATTGATAACGAAACAAAACTATAAATTGTAAATCAGTTGTTTATCCTCCTAGAAATTATTATCGGTGTAATGTTTATGTTCATTTTTGTTATTGCCTCATAAATTTCAACTGCTGTGTCTGATGCCATCACCGAAGGACAGTCTGAAACTGTTCTATGTTCTGATGAGACAAACAGTGGCCATCAGTGTAAATATTTGAACATTGCACATCATCAAAAAACACCATCCCTACCGTTAAACATGGTAGTGGCAACATCATGTTGTGGTGATGCTTCTCTGCTGTAGAGTCTAAATGGCTTGAAAGGGAAAAGCAACCGTAATAAACTGCAGGGAAATCCAGGAGGAAAACCTTAAGCAGTCTGCAAGAAACCTGCACCTTAGGAGATTTGTTTTCCATCCAAACAACAACCCCAAAGCATAAAGCTAAATTACTGGAGTAACTGAGATCTAACTCCAGTTCATAAACTAGATATACTGAACAAGGTTGTTCACTCATAACCCCCATGCAACCTGATACAGCCTGACCTGTTTTTCAAAGAAAGTGGGTTTGGTTTGGGTTGGATTGGAGTACCCGGATGTTCAAAGATGATAGTGACCTGTGCACACAGACTTGAGGCGTCATGGCTGCCAAAGGTGCATCTTCTAAATGTTGATTTGAAGGGGTTGAGCGTTTATTTTTTGCTTTATTTTTGTAACATTTTAGATTAGTTTGTAGAGATCTGTTTTCACTTTGGCATTCTTTAGCATTAAAGAGTCTCTTATAGTTATAACTTGTTACTATCCATCCATTATCCAACCCGCTATATCCTAACTACAGGGTCACATGGGTCTGCTGGAGCCATTCGCAGCCAACACAGGGCGCAAGCCAGGAAACAAACCCCAGGCAGGGTGCCAGCCCACCACAAAACTTGTTACTAACCTTCACCTATTCTGTTTCTCTTCCTGGTACTCAAATGTGGCACTTGATGCCACTCCCTACTGCCAAGTTGTTTGCTTGCCTATGGAAAAGTCATCTCTGATAAAGGAGCCCTGGAAATACTTAGTATTAGAGTCCTTTCATCAGATTAGCTGGCCCAGCACTGACTCAGCTGTGGAATGGCCAGGAGGGAGGAAGCAGCTTGTTGGCCAAAACCTCTAGGACTGAACAAATATGAATCCTCTTATTTGGTATAATCTACTCTTGCATTTTGCTCTGTACTTATTGTAATATTGTATTGTATTCTTGAGGTGGCAATGACAGATTGGTCATCTGGATCTGTGAAGAGGATTACTTGTGTCCTGTTCTGTGTATTGTATTGTATTTACCCCATTTTTGACACCCATTGTACCCCCTACCTACCTGGAAAGTGGTCTTTCTCTGAATTACCTTTCCCAAGAATTCTTTCATTTTTTTTCGCTACAAGGGTTTCTTTGGGGTGTTTTATCTTGTCTTCTTAAGGAGTCAAGGCAGGTGGGCTGTCAAAAAATGGGGCCTGTTAAAGCCCATTCTGGCACTTCATGTGTGATTTTGAGCTATGCAAAAAATAGATTGTTGATGTTGTTCTGCTAGTCAGTGTTAAAAAGGCCAAATTAAGACCACTGTAATTCATTGTTACATTATAATAAAATGTGAAAACGCCCAGCTTATATAGGCAGTATAAAATCTTGTCAATAGTTTCATGACAGAGGAGAGGAAAACAATAAACACAGTTTATATAATTCCTGAAGTTAAGGTTAAGCTCCAGGAGATAAACAGTTGGTTATAAGAAACCACATAGAGTTCTGGTGACCTTGACCAACTGGCTGATATGCCCCTCCTGGACATTCTACTGTTTTATAAATGAATACTGAACAGTATTCTAGAACGCACATTGAATTCCTGCTGAAGATCAATTACCCAAAAATCTCTATTGTTATTTTCTATGGACAGAAGTAGTAACTTGGCAATATGGCCGTGCCATTTATAAGCAAAAAGAGATTTAATTTGACTAAATGTTCATCATCATTGAAACAGCAGGTTCCTTAGTGTCTGCCTTTTATGATGGTCTCCTTTTTGATAATTTGTGATTAAGAACCAGCAGGCAATGAACCCTCCAAACTGAAATTCTTGTTTGATTGCACACATTGTTTCTTAATGTATATTTTACCTAAGTTGAGGGACACTTAAAAAAAAAAAGCTTGTACCTGTTTCTTATAGGAAGTCACAGCTCTTAGCTCACAAGCCTTCAAAGTGTAACAAGACAAGTCAGGACTGTTCCACACATACCATTTGGACAAAAAAGGGGGGTAGGGAGGGGAGAGAAAAATAAAGCAAACATTAAACCTGTTGTTAGTGCTACTGTATAATATATTTCAACAAACACTCCTTCATTCGATAAAAGTGCTGGCACAGCTTGATAGGGCTTGTGAAGCTATAGTCTTGCAAAGCATAATAAAGCTTCAGCTCAAGGTATTTTGGAATATGAGTGGCTGCTCTACCTCAGAACGTGTCTTGACATCTATAACAGGTTAAGTAGTTTTCTGAAGCATTCAGCACTCGGCTCCTCTTTGCACCTGCCATAGGCAAGTGTCTATGTCATTTACAGAAATACACTGCTTCTGCTACAGGTTCAAGCTTGCTCAGTATCCTCATTTACTTAAAAGTATTCCATTCTTTTATTTAGAATGCTCTATTTTTCTGGAATTGCCAGTTGTCAACATTGTGAAACAAAAGGGCTATTCGATCCCCTCTTGGCACTTTGAGATTTGCAGGAACCAGCGCTCCAAGGAGAGGCATGGCTCTGTTTATGTATTAGTAACTTCCCAGCCCCTTGGCTTGCAATTCATTACGGATTACCAAAAAAAAAAATCTCAGATATTGCACTATTCACTTGTGGCTGGCCTGAAAGTGTTGGCCATTTTTAAAATGAAAACTTAAAAAAATGAATTTGACATAGATTCAATAGTTAAATATAACTGTTTTGAATTATGATACTCCAAAGCAAACTTTGTCACTATGGACTGGTTAGGGGGAATTTAAACCACTTTGACAGCCATTGTATGTTATAAACAATATTTAGTTTTTGTAACTGTATGCAGTTTATCATTACTAAGACCCTTTCTTGTGGCTTGACTTTGCAGGATAATCACACGTAATTACAACTGAAACAATATCCGTATACATGCATAATAGAGTTCAGGGTTATGGGTGGTCAATCTCGGCAGCATAAAGTGTAAGGAATGGACCAACCTGGAATGGGATCACAAGTCATCTAAGAAACCTCCAACATGCACACCTACACTGACATAATAATAATAGTTAAATAACTATATTTATATAGTGTGTTTCCAGTATGGGCAAAACAAATAGCTACTGTACCTTAAATAAAAATGGGAACAACTACAGAGGGAGAAGAAGAAGAAAAAGAAGAAATGCTTTTTCATCTACTTAAAGTGCTTTACATACACAATAAGAAGCCACTTCAACCACCACCAGTGTGTAGCACTGACTTGAATGATGTGACGGCACTTATTTATATGCTAATAGGTTCACCATACATTAGCTATTAGGTGGTAAAGGGGTGAGAAAGATAGCTGATTAGAAACAGGGGATGATTAGGGGGCCAGCATGGATGAGGACATGATGGGCAATTTATCAAGTACTTTAGTTGACACCCTACTCCTTCAAAAATGCACAGGGATCTTTTATGACCACACAGAGTAGGGACCTTAATTTTCCATCTCATCTGAAGATTAGCATAATTTTTTTCACCACAGTGTCCCCATCACTGCAATGGGTAATTAGAATCCACACGCAGACCAGGTTAGGTGCTCTCTGATGTCCTCAACAACTCCTCTTCCAGCAGCAACCCCAATTTTCCCTAGACGGACTCCCATTCAAGTACTGGCCAGACACTCCCGAGGAAAACTCAGCCATGAAAAGAACGTGGTATCTACAACACTGACACAGGTGTGCTCAAAATATGCTAGAGCTGGGCTAATAGCCCTCCAAGGGGAAATAAAATGAGTTAGTTAAACCTGCTTAATCTTTACAGAGTCTTAGAGATCAAAACCTATCCTAGCTGCATAAGGCTGTATGTAGAAACCAACACAGGACAGACTCATGTGTGTGCCAAGATTTTCTCATTTAAGTTGTGTTAATAGCTTCATTGTCAGACCTGTTGGACTGATTATTAGTGTTGCATTTCTATTCTCTGATCAAGAACTTCTGATTAAAAGCCCACCATTTAAAAACAAAAAAAAATATATGTCTGAAGCATAAAAGGAATTATTGATTATTTTCCTCAAATGTATATTATTTTCAATAAATGCTTTATGGAATAATAACATATTAAGATTTACACCAAGTATTTGTATTGTGTCAGATGTGAAGGGTTAATCTGCCTCTTACAAGGAAATATATTAAGGGAACCCTGATGAGAGAAGGATTTCAGAGTGGACACAGTTGCTTATGTGTCTTCCTTTTCATCCTCAACCTGGAAGATCAGCCGGAAGAAGAGCCGTGATCTTGCTTCCTGGAACTCCCGGTCAACTCCATCTTCCCCACATTAATAGGAAGTAAGTGTCAGATGTACAACTGGCATCAAACTGTGAAGCACGCTAATGTTGAAGAGGCCTTCAAGTTTCATCAACTTAATTGTACCTTGTAGCATTTTGGCTAATAAACATGATTATTGGCTTGGGACATTGTCCTGTGTTTTTGTTTTATACTATTGTTTTATGTGCTATCTGCAAGTAGACATACAGATTATATGACATTTACAAGCATTTCATTTTTAAATAAACTGTGCAAGGTCAGTCTTGAAAAAATATTCAATGGAGCAGTTTTATGAAATCAGAGATATATGCAGATTTAGTACTGTGCCTTTTGAGAACCCATGAGAACATAAGAAATTTGAGAAACAAGAGAAGATGAAGATGAAGATGCAGTCCATCAAGCGTGTTTGTTTAGCTAATAACTAAGCTGTCCCATTAGCTCACCCAGATTCTTCTTAAAGGTTGTTGTCAAGGTTTCTGCTTTAACTGCATATCTCACTAGTTTGTTCCAGATTCGCACAATTCTTTGAGTAAAGAAGTGTTTCCTGGCTTTAGCTTTAAATACAATTCACCTTAATTTACAATTTATTTTGACATCTGAATTCTTGTATAGGTTTTATTTGCTGTATGAAGAATAAAGTGTCCTGCACTCAAATGTCACATTTGATTCTTGACTGTCTAGAGTTTTATGTTCTCAGTGTGGCTGTGGAGTTTTCCTCTGAGTACTTTGTTTTATATTTATCATTATCTTAGTAGCCTGCTTAATCCAGATCAGAGTCAAAGTTTATAATAATTAGAACCTCAATTCACCTTATTTTCAAAAACAATGTACTAATCCCATATGATAAAAAGCAGAAAAACCGACTTGACTTGAACGTGCTTATATGATATACATTTTATAGAATAATTAAATCAAGTAATTCAGGAAGCCTTTAACTGAATTAAGACGGCTTGACAACAGATGGATTATTGGACATTAACCAATGATTTAAGCACTTAGGATGTCCCAATAATGTACTTTATCCAAGAACATTAATGGTTGTTCTTGCTTTCCTCTCTATATTTGTCAGGTCATTATAAATTGTTTTTGTTTGCTTTCTCCTTCATTTACTGAATTAGTTGTAATTCTTTCTTTCTAAGTGATTAAGAAAAAGTTCTGGAATTTGACCAATACAGTTCATTTAAATAGATATGTGTGCTAATACTTCCTAAAGTTACAATACTTGTAGATTTCCATTTATAACTTGGAGCCTTTCTTCTGTCCATTGACCAGAATTAAGAAACATTCAAAGTCAAGGTATCCATGAAACTATGGCTTGAAAAGAGGAACAAAATTAGGTCCAGAAGAAATGAAGACAGAACAAAAACTAAAGTAGATTTATCCTAGTTAATGACTATAATCTATATATATATAATTCACTAAGGCAAGACACTCATAGAAAGCACGCTGGAAGGGGCATGGATTCACTAAGCCGCCGACAAGTAAGACACCTATGGCACACGCAGGAAGGAGTCATGCCGAAGGTGAATTGCCATATGCAGCATGTAAAACGGTTTGCGAGAGGAATCTCATGGGATCCTTAAAACAATCCTTTACAACTGAGGTTAAAACACAATGAAGTAAGCAGTCTTTAAAACCGAAGTTTTCGCTTACGATGCACAACCGCGTGCACCATAGCAAACTGTTTTACACGCTACATACAGCAATTCACATCCGTGACAAACATGCGTCTTCTTAGATGCTCCTGCAGGAACACGGAAAGTCTACGTGAGTCACAGGTGCATCTGGACTGTGCAAAGACGACAACGACTCAAGTGATGAGTTGGAGGTGGGCACATGAGCGATGGCGGTCCGCCAGTTTTCAGTCACGGACGATTGTGTGTTGGTTCGTTCCGTGCATTGTTACACTGTTGCTTTTCTTGCTGATTTATTACATTACCGATTTTTCAAATGTTAATTTTCTCCCTGTGCTTAGAAATCATTAAAAAACTGGCCTGATTATGTGGCGTATGATACACCGCGGGTTGGCTAGTATATGTAACTTGTCCAAGAACCATGTACTTCTATGATTAGAAGCTGGCATAAAAGGAAATTTACCTAGCATAGGGACTGTTTCATTTCAGTGTCAGAGAGAAAGTTGTTCAGTTTCTTATTAACATTCACAAGCCTGCCAATGGAACCATCATTTACATCTGTTTAAATTCACCTGCACTAAAACTATGTGCAAGACATCAGTGCATCCATCTCCATGTTCTCCATCTTATTGACTCGCTCTTATTCAGAAGACATTTTTGCTTTGTCATCTCTTGCCTATTATCAACTAAGTCCCAGTTTTCTGTATGAATTGAATCCAGCAGTTTCACTACATTATTCAGTATGGTGCCTAATTTCTTCCTGTATTAGGTAATTTTTGAGTATTTTAACATTCACATTAACATTTTAACAGTATTTTTTCAGCTATTAATTAATTATATTATTAAGACAGCAACATCGTCATGCCACCATTTTGGTGTGAATTTGTCACTGACACTTTTATTATGTACTTGATTTTCATGACTGTGACCAGTTTGTGAATGAAAGTCACTCCTGATGCTATTAGGTAATCACTGGTATCATGCAATCAGTATTTAGGTGATTGGTGTAGTATTCTTGAGGTTCATGTTTATAGATAAAAACTCTTAAAGTAACAAATCTTTGCTTAGTGGTTTAGTTATTTATGGAATTGACTTTTAACCTTGGATTTCGCAGATCAATTTGGTTCAGATACTCAGCTCTGCTCTTCCTGATTTTGACCTCTTGCTTGCCTTTTATTATTTAGCTAGCTTCATTTCCTGGTCATGTTTTTGAATTACTCTTTTTAATTTTGAGCATCCACCTGCTCATTGCAGTCAGATCTTATAGTTCATTACATACAGCTAATCCCTGGAGATCACTCAGTGCTTGTGTTTTCACCAGTGGTGTCTGTGATTTCCTTTAGAAGGAAAACCAGTCATCTAGAGGTGAACTGTCTGACTGCATGTATTGCAAGGTCATTAAAGAGGTGGCTACAGTAATCCAAGTAAGTAATATACACTGAAAACATAATAAAAACAGAATCTAGCACAGTTTATGTACTTACTGTAGCCTCATCACTTCATTCATATGTGTTAAGTGTGTAGCAATTAAAAAAAAGCTTTTAGTTTTAATGCTTTTAAGTTTTAATGTTCTCTAAAGTTTAAGACATTCCTTAATATGTATATATGAATGTGACAGCGAATTTCATATTGATAAAAATAATTCTTTATAAAAAAAGATTACTGGGTTATGTTTCAAGTGAACAGTGGAATAATTATATGGAAGATGTGGAAATTATTTCCTGCTGCTGTACAAATTAGTGCCATGTTAATGAATATGCATGCTTTTTGGTATATTAGGAAAACCTGGAATAATGTGCTAATAACACACGAAATGTGACTGGACTCGAGATTCAAAACTTGTTTTCTGAAACTGTAAATCAGCAGTGGTTTTTGTATTGTAGCCATGCTACCCAATATATATATTTTTAATTTATTTACTTGTAATCCAAAACATTTTCTGCTCATTTGAAAATTTTTTCATAGTGAAGTCACAGTGGTATACACCAGGCATGTCAAACACGCGGCCCACAACAGAAATCTGTGCGGCCCGCATGACAAATCTTAGTTACCACTGAACTTGTACAAAATGATTATTGCCATTTGTGATTGAATCATTCTGCATCTTCGGCGTTACTTATTGACTTTTCTTACTTCTGCCTTCTGACAAAAGCGTGTTTTCCCATGGCATTACGGTACCGGAAACATCATCTGCTAGTATAGCCACGAGCCTTGACCAAAGTTAATAAGCCACAGCGTCGCAACTGAAGTGCTAGGCTGCAGCAGGGGTGGCCTTAGGCATGTGCAAACTGTGCGCCTGTACAGGGCCGCCAAGCCAATATATATTTAAATATTTTAAACAGAAACATAAAATAACGACACAGCTTGGTTTCAAGTTACGGACACGTGCATATAGAAGCGTGTCATGAGCACAAGGCAGCTATGCTGTGTCTGCAATGGACGTGGCCATCCGCCGTGCATAAGATACCATATTGACATTGGCAGGCAAAGGGGCCACCGATTCTTTCTCTGCCCAGGGCCGCCACAAGCCTAGAGCTGCCCCTGCTAGGCTACACTACTGACTGGGCTGCTGAGACTGGCCACTGGGCAGAACTGACCATCATGAGTAGTAATAGCTTGCATATTTTCTCGTTTTTTTGCTCTTGCTTTATGTAATTTTGTGCTAGTATTGTAACAAACAGTTAGTGCAGACTACAGCTGAAGATCTGAAGTGGACGCGAGAAGTTGGTGAGTTGTTTATTAACAAATTTTTGTGATTTTGAGTTTGTAAAATTAGTGTAGGTCAGGGGGCTTTTTACATATTGGCTTATTTTACAATATAAACTTTGAAGTAAACTTAGTAAAGTAAAATTTGATTTTTGGAGTATTTGTTTTCCAATTTGAATTACTGAATTAGTGAATTCAGTGAGTGTTTTCGTGATTTCAGTTCACATGAACGGGACTTTGCGCTGTTCTCTTACAACTTTGAGAATGCGCCTGAGAATATCCAAATGGAATTGATTGAACTGCACTCAGATTCTATTCTGATGGCAAAATACAACAAAGTTGGTGTGCCAGGCTTGTATGCTTACCTGCCACCCTCGTATGTGCAGATCCGCAAGTTGGCATCGAGAGTACTGTCTATGTTCGGAAAGCATTTACCTTTGTGAGTAATTGTTTTCGTTAATGAAAGCTACCAAAACCACGCATCGCTCAACACATACTGTCGAGCACCTTTCATCCCTCATAAAAGTTGCAGCTGCACAAGATTTCAAGCCTGATATTGACAAACTGGTTACCAACAAGAGATGCCAAGTATCAGGACAAAAGAAATAGATCTCACACTGTAAGACTCCTATATAAGCAATGAATATAATATAATGAATATACAGTGGTGTGAAAAACTATTTGCCCCCTTTCTGATTTCTTATTCTTTTGCATGTTTGTCACACAAAATGTTTCTGATCATCAAACACATTTAACCATTAGTCAAATATAACACAAGTAAACACAAAATGCAGTTTTTAAATGATAGTTTTTATTATTTAGGGAGAAAAAAAAATCCAAACCTACATGGCCCTGTGTGAAAAAGTAATTGCCCCCTGAACCTAATAACTGGTTGGGCCACCCTTAGCAGCAATAACTGCAATCAAGCGTTTGCGATAACTTGCAATGAGTCTTTTACAGTGCTCTGGAGGAATTTTGGCCCACTCATCTTTGCAGAATTGTTGTAATTCAGCTTTATTTGAGGGTTTTCTAGCATGAACCGCCTTTTTAAGGTCATGCCATAGCATCTCAATTGGATTCAGGTCAGGACTTTGACTAGGCCATTCCGAAGTCTTCATTTTGTTTTTCTTCAGCCATTCAGAGGTGGATTTGCTGGTGTGTTTTGGGTCATTGTCCTGTTGCAGCACCCAAGATCGCTTCAGCTTGAGTTGACGAACAGATGGCCGGACATTCTCCTTCAGGATTTTTGGTAGACAGTAGAATTCATGGTTCCATCTATCACAGCAAGCCTTCCAGGTCCTGAAGCAGCAAAACAACCCCAGACCATCACACTACCACCACCATATTTTACTGTTGGTATGATGTTCTTTTCTGAAATGCTGTGTTCTTTTTACGCCAGATATAACGGGACATTTGCCGTCCAAAAAGTTCAACTTTTGTCTCATCAATCCACAAGGTATTTTCCCAAAAGTCTTGGCAATCATTGAGATGTTTCTTAGCAAAATTGAGATGACCCCTAATGTTCTTTTTGCTTAACAGTGGTTTGCGCCTTGGAAATCTGCCATGCAGGCTGTTTTGCCCAGTCTCTTTCTTATGGTGGAGTCGTGAACACTGACCTTAATTGAGGCAAGTGAGGCCTGCAGTTCTTTAGACGTTGTCCTGGGGTCTTTTGTGACCTCTCGGATGAGTCGTCTCTGGGCTCTTGGGGTAATTTTGGTCGGCCGGCCACTCCTGGGAAGGTTCACCACTGTTCCATGTTTTTGCCATTTGTGGATAATGGCTCTCACTGTGGTTCGCTGGAGTCCCAAAGCTTTAGAAATGGCTTTATAACCTTTACCAGACTGATAGATCTCAATTACTTCTGTTCTCATTTGTTCCTGAATTTCTTTGGATCTTGGCATGATGTCTAGCTTTTGAGGTGCTTTTGGTCTACTTCTCTGTGTCAGGCAGCTCCTATTTAAGTGATTTCTTGATTGAAACAGGTGTGGCAGTAATCAGGCCTGGGGGTGGCTACGGAAATTGAACTCAGGTGTGATACACCACAGTTAGGTTATTTTTTAACAAGGGGGCAATTACTTTTTCACACAGGGCCATGTAGGTTTGGATTTTTTCTCCCTAAATAATAAAAACCATCATTTAAAAACTGCATTTTGTGTTTACTTGTGTTATATTTGAATAATGGTTAAATGTGTTTGATGATCAGAAACTTTTTGTGTGACAAACATGCAAAAGAATAAGAAATCAGGAAGGGGGCAAATAGTTTTTCACACCACTGTAATATAATAATATAAGGACCTAGCTAAGAGGCTAAAACTCTAATTGTATGGAAATAAATTGCTTTTCTTTAAAATTAAAGTGTTAAATTTTTTAAAGTTTTCAGTATTGGAAAGAAAGCTACAGTAACTTTGTATAATAGTATAATAGTATTTGTTACAGTGCGGCCCGATGAGACACGTATGGCAGTCAAAGCAGCCCACCAATGGTAGTGAGTTTGACATGCCTGGTATACACAGCTTCCTGGATTTAAATACCAACCAAAGTGACAATCTGTGTGGAGATTGCGTGTTTTGCCAACATTCATATTGGCTTTTTCTTGATTCCTTAATTAAGTCCCAAAGATACACAAGTCCATTATATTTAGTGTCTCTACATTGCCCCAAACATACAGTCAATGGAATTCTAGGGGCAAATACATACTTTGTTGTATCAGATCAAGTCACAGTCAGATACAAACAGAATCACTTTTCTAGCTAGAGTAACTGTTCATCCATTTTCCTATGGGCATTCCACAATGTCATAAGTACCATAAATACTCGCATATAAGTCGGGTCTTGAAACCTGAAAAATCAATCATAAAATCAGACCCTGACTTATACTCCCGTTCAAAAATACAACACTTACATTTTTTTTTACATCTTGCCTCCTCCAATCTTGCATCAATTTCTCAGACACATCGAATTTTGTTGCAGCTGTGCAGTTACCAGTTTCTCTCGCCAGTTCAGCGACTTTTAATTTAAAACCATTTTCTTCTTTTTGAACACTCCATCGTAGAAGAGGAATGCTCTTACGATAAAGATGTATGAGGGTGTGAGATACAAAAAACACAAAACAATGCAAACGTTGCTTTGGAATAGTTTGGGTATTACTGTGTGGTCACGTAGGCACAATACATAGAAAAAATAAGGCTATGTGCTCCGTGGTTAACTCTCTCAGGTGGGCGGTAGCATATCATAATCTCTTGGACCAATAGCATGAATTTTATACAAGCAACATTATAAAATACCAGAAATTATACAGTAAAATCAAGCCCCGACTTATCCACAGAGAACTTAACGTTAGTGTATACTGTACATGCAAGGCAATCTTAGAAAAATATTAAATGCTTTCATCCTTAGATTCAAAGACTTTCCAGTATCTCTGATTGGCAGTAGTAGTAGCTTGGCAATACAGCAGTGGCACCAAGTGTCACAGCAGGATACCAAGAAAAGAAACAGAATAGAGGTGGGAGGCTAACACTTCTAATAGCTGTAGCATGTGTATATTTGTGGCAGCAGAACTGCTATATGCACAGCTAATCAGCAGCCCTAATCACTGTATGCTTGACTACCAACATCGCATCTTTTACACAAGCAGGCTAAAAGCTTGCCCTCCATGTACTTTTAATTAATTCTTGTAATCTTCAGTAGACTTGTATCTTCAAACCTTATTGTGCACTTTGCTATGTATGTGTGTATTGTTAATGCAACACAAAAAGGAGATAAAGGGTTGGGGCCGTGAAGGATGATCCATTTAATATCCAGAGATTTGAAAAGGGCAAAATTAGTATGATGGACTTCTGACAAAATTCAAAATTCTCATAAGCTCTTCCAGAGCAGAAATAATGCCTCTTATTAAACAGCTCCATCACCTTCTGAAGCAGGTCCCAAAATGAATGTTGACTTCCAGGTGTGTGGCGGTTTATCTGCAGGAGGAAGCCGAATAGATAGGGCCTATGGTGCTAGGGTGGAAGGGACATCCAGGGAGTTCTCCATTCTAAGCAGGGAAACGGAAATTGAGTCAGTGCCTGTGTAAGTACGTTATTCTCCCCTCTGTGTTTCCCTTTACCAATACCAACAAAACACTCCCCAAGCTCACATGTGTGACAGTATGAACTTATAAATTCAGATGAGTAAGGGCCTAGGCCATTTGGGCCTTTATATGTAAGAGGGGCATTTTCTAAACTTTACTGGAAGCAAGGGTAAAGACTTCAGAACAACTGTTATGCAGTCATTCTTACAGTACTAATTAATACTGAAATTTGTGTAGAAGAACTTTGAATTAACTGAGATCTACTATTAGAATAATTTTAACAGCTCATAAATAATGCATAGCACCATGGCTACTAAAAATAAATGCATCCTCCAAACTTAGAAAATATCTTAAATTTCAATCCATTATCCAACCCGCTATATCCTAAATACAGGGTCACGGGGGTCTGCGGGAGACAATCCCAGCCAACACAGGGAGCAAGGCAGGAAACAAACCCCGGGCAGGGCACCATCCCACGGCAGGGCGCACACACACACACCAAGCACACACTAGGGACAATTTAGAATCACCAGTGTATCTAACCTGCATGTCTTTGGACTGTGGGAGGAAACCAGAGTACCCAGAGGAAACCCACGCAGATACAGGGAGAACATGCAAACTCCACGCAGGTCTCCTTACTGCGAGGCAGCAGCGGTACCACTGCGCCACCATGCTGGCCTTATCTTAAATTTTGTATATAATAATAGCAGGCCACTGTGGTAATGTGTTTTTAAAAGATAGACTGGTGTCAAAGATAACCCACTAATGCTTAGACTTCTTGAGGTAATAAGTGACAAGTCCTCATTGTCGTTTGCTTTAGTCCTAAAAATTGATAATGTTTCTGTTTTTTCTGCATTCAAAGGCAATTAGTTACTGCTTACCCCATCTGTTAGCTTTTTAACACAATTAAGGACACAACAGGAGAAATGTAATTTTGTCTGTAGGAAAGTTGTAGCTTAGTATCACCTGCATATGTGTCAAAGCAGATGTTATGTTTACTCGTGATATCAGCAGCATGTAAAATAAAAACAGAAATGGTCCCAATACTGAGCCCTAATGGACACTACTTTTGACTTCAGAATGGGAAGGACAGAGTACTGTCCTCAAATTTCAGTACTTATTGAAATCATTTGAATTCAACCACATGGAAAGTTCCTGCAAGTCCAACATAATTTTCAGAACTTTGCTAGAAAATGGTGGTGTTAAAGGTTGATCTTAAATCAAAAAACATTACTGTAGCACTTTAGTCATGTGAAGACAATAAAAAAAGTACACTGACAAATCAAGTTACTGCTATTTCTATTCAATCCTGACTGAAAGCAAAGGTCAAATCTTCTCAAGTAAATTGTAATTGAATTACGTGAAGATGAAGTTGTATAGCGACTACTTTTTCAAGCACCTCAGGAAGAAAAGGTAAAATTGAAATAGGTCTATAATTAGTAAGCATATTTGAGTCTAGCTTTGATTTTTTCCATAATAATCTGACAACTGACACTTTTACCTTGCTCTCAATACAGCTGGAGTACTCAAACCACACCCCGCCCTCCGGCATAGTCCCAAAAGAGAATATATAGATCTTGGAAAATGAAAAAGGTCTCTTTATATACTTAAAATTATAATTCTTTTTACATTAAGAAGAAAAATCAAATTCTTTTTATCTGTAGGTGGGGTATCTTTTTAACTTTGTAGATCTCCTGGTGAGCATGCTAAAGAATGCAGCTTTTTAAAAGCCTACACCCAGAAGCTTTCAAAACAGAAGGTAACTACACCTGCGGCCACAGAACAAGTGTATCAGTGTCTCAGAGCTTCGTCTCAGCTCGTCCTTTTTTGTTGGTGGAATGCAGTGATGAGACAATCAGGTGCATGAGGCGCGTGGCAGCTTGCTGGAGGGAGATAACCTGCCTCTCTGCAGACAGGGAGTGGAGGAATGAGTCACACACTAATCTGTATAATCAGCACCTAACCATTCTTGTTGTTAATATAGTGATTAGCAGTGCATAATGCAAAGCATTGTCCTGTTTTCTTTTTTGATGTTTCTTCTATTAAAACTTTTCACATTCGTATCTTTAAAGGTGTGCCCCAACTCTTTTCTTTGTACCTCAAGGGGCAGAAAATTCCATATCCATTGTGTAGTAATGGTTAAGAATAACATCCTAGGATGACAGGTCGTGCTGTCACAGTAATAAAAGGTCTGATTAGTCCCAGGGATACCAGGAGTACTTGATGCAAATGTTTTGATAAATTTTATTTAGGAAAAAAATCTCCATGCCATAAGGCATTTTTAGATTTACATGCAGTAAATACATTTTTCCCTATTTCTGTTGGACATTTTTCATTAATATTATTTTTAGTTGATATCTTGCCACATGTACAATGTACTGTATAATGGAATTCTTGTTGGTAAATCTGACCGACAAGATTACTTGCCATAGTGTAAGTACACTTGGACTAATATCCAATTAAGAATGGCAGAATGACAGTCACAGAATGAGATATGGACAGGAATTAAAGATCCAAGGCTTTACTGAAAACTTACACTTGCATGGTTCCCACTCTTTTCCTTCCACAAATCAAAGGCAGGCAATGTTGGTTAACTGGTGACAGTGTCCTCCAATGCACTACCATCCTCTCCGGGACTGGTCTTTGTGTTGTGACAGACATTGCTGGAATAGATGCCACCTGACCGCCCCAAAGACCTGGACTAAGTGCATAAGCATTAGCTTCATGGGTGGACATTTACACTTATCCAAAATTTCACAACATTTAAAATCATTTTGCTTTTAACCGAAACCCATGAAAGAATGTAAAATTGTCCTATTTATTACATTTAAATGTTGAAATTCTGCTTAAGCTGTAACAAGAACATAGAAAAAAAAAAATTGGAGGAAATAAAAACAAACTCTTTGTTGGCTCATTTAGACTTTAGGAAATTTAGACATTTACAGTAATCATACATTTAACAGTTGTTGAGTACAGCCAAAAATGTACAATAAGGTTATAAGAAAAGAAAAAAAACCTCTAAAAGCAAATAAAAACCAGAAATAGAGATCGAATGATTTTCTAGTCTAACTATCCTTGTGGTTTTATCTGTTAAGTCCCTTTTCCTGTCTGTACATGTTCATTCCGGAGAAAAAAAGATTGTGCAGGAAAGCAGCGAATGAAGCGTGTCATTGGTTTACTGTAATCTGGCACTGGTCTCATAAACCAGGTAATGCAGCTCCATTTTCACTTACTAATGTACAGAGACATTATTGACTTATTATGTTATAAGACAACTATAAATTATGAGGGGAACAGGGCCCTGACCTTGCTGTACTTTTACCTGCTTCTTAAATAGACACTAGTGGTTAAAATATAATATTACAGTTTACATTTCAATATAAGAGTCACACCTACAAAATCTACTTGAGGTCTTTTTGCATACACATACATATATATATGTGTGTGCACATTTGGGTGTGCATGTGTGAGTGTAGCGTATCTCAAAAAGAACATGCTACTTGTGAAGAAGAGGTACTGTCACAGTCTGAAGCTTATTTAGTCACTTAAGCTAAAGGTGTTCTCTTTTGGCTCAGCTGAATAAAATAACTGTTGCACTTCACTCACAGTGTGGACCTAAGTTTGTGTCCCAGGAGCCCAGTACAAAGTCATTTACATACATACATACATACATATCTATTTGCTTATATATATATATATATATATATATATATATATATATATATATATATATATATATATATATATATATATATATATATAGTCACACAAATGTGATTAGGAGAGAGTTTACAGGCTCAAATAAATGTGCTTGCCCGCCGGACCAGGGGTTGGTGCTGTCTTCAAACTCTTTCTCCTCTCCCTCTACAGAAGAACACTCAGCCTAACCATCGGTTCAGGTCCCCAGACAACATCCCTTCTAGTTCTAGTCAACCAGATCCCGCCTCTCCTGATGTCACTTCCGGTTCCAGAATGCCATAAACACATGACGTCATTACCTTCCTCCAACTATATATATACTGCCTTCTTTTTGTTACACTCAGTTCTGTTTTGGACTTCAGTTTGTAGGGAGAAGTCAAGCAAAATGACACCTTTTATTGGTTAACTAAAAAGATTACAATATACAAGCTTTCGAGGCAACTCTTCTTCAGGCAAGATGTAATACAGAAACTGGAGTTCCCGGTTTTTATATACACACTAGGACAAATAACAATATTGGAAAACCTTAAGTAAAATAGTAAATAACAAAACATCACACTTGAATTCCTTGTTTAAGGAAACTGTCAAAATTAGATGGTTTCAATTTAAGTAAAAATTTAGGAAAAAATATGACAATCTTGAATCATATAGTCAAATATATGGATATTAAAATTAATTCTCAAAAAAATAAAATCTTTGTCTGTAATAGCTACATAGTTAAAGGATATTTAGTTAGCCAAGAATTTGGTTTGCTCTTTCTTGACAATGAGTTTTGTCTTACTTTTTGGTTTTCGTGATCAGCTTTACTGTATTTCCTTGTCCTGACTCAACAATCCAATTGATTATTCTTTAGTTTCACCTCCAAGTATAAATTTACATTTTCTTGTCTTCTTGCATCTTCAGATTGATTTATTACAATAATAAAACAAAACTTGGCCTAAACTTGAGGATTAGCTGTTTGAATGTCCATGTCTTAGAACCATACAGCACCAATTATTTCTAGTACAGACTACAGTAAATATGGTTGTGTTTATATTGTAAAAAATGCTAAGAACATTTATAAACATTTAAATAAACCATAAATTAATTATATATATTCACATAATCCTTTAAATCTTACAGTAAAACAACTTACTATGTAAAGAAATGCTTTCTAACATTTATATAAGATGCACCTTTAACTGACTTCTACCTGTCCTCGTTGTTCTGGCTAAATAAAAGACCATCCATTCTTGCTCACTTTATAATAGTAAAAGCAATTTTATCATTTTATTGTATCAGTCTTTCATTTTTAAAACAAAAGCATTAAAATCTCACAGTTTTCCTTATAGTTTATACTTTGTAGTCCTGGTGTCCACCTAGTTACTTTTCTGTTCACTTTTGCCAGAGATTTCACTCTGTCATTTATCCGCATGACAATATACTATATCTTGAGCTTGAACAAAACACCATATTGGCCACTTTAATTGCATGTGTATCCTTTTAGTCTGCATTTACAACTTTTTATTATAATGTGTGTTTTTTTTTTCTCCAGACCAACATGTATATTTTTGTTTCTGAAAACTATATATTTATTTGCATTAAACTTATTTGATCATATATGAACTTAGTCCTGGACCTTGCACTATATCATCAAGTTGTTATCATCTGTAAATGTAATTAATTTATTTTAACACAGATTGTAAAATTAAAAAAAATAGAAACACCCTGTGAAACTCCACCTTCATATCAACCAAATCTTATGAAATCCCTTGCATACTAAGGAGCTGTTTGTTTTTTAGGCTTGTGCCAATTCTACAGCCATCTGCAGACTGAATCCTGAAGTGCTTTTCCCTGCAGTTTGGTAATTAGCCTCTCATAGGATACCTAATCGAAAGTTAGACCTTCATAGATCCAAGCATCTGATGAAAATGTGCTTTTGTTAAATTATGACAGTATGAAGGTTAGAGTTTTCCTGATGTTGTAAGCAGTGATGAGCAAAACTGTATTCACAGTGAAACTGTGCTTCACTTCCCACAAACATTTGCAAGACAAATGACATTTTGCTACTGTGTGCTATTCACAGAATATTAAAATATTCAGTAAAAAAAGTACCTGTTTCATTTCCTGTCTTGTGTAGATATTTTGGTGAGGCACCAGGCATTTTTTGTGTTTGTACTGGTAAGATGATGCACACTTTACTAATTATGATGACAATATTAGTGATCAGAATCCTAAAGATGCATCACAGACAGAAATGATACTCCAAGCTCCATGACACCAGCAGCATACAAACACACATCTGCAGGATGAATGAAACAGGAAAGGGCAGTTGCTAGGTAATGGTATAGAGAAAACACAGTGATGTGCACAATGGTGTGACTTCTGCAACAATGCACTCTTATTTAATCAATAATTATGCAATATTATTTTATCATTAACAATGCAGTTTTATATCATCATTAATAATGCAATCTTATTTCATCCTCCTACGCTTTGCCTTTTCACAGTGTGATGCAGACTCATTCCATCTGCCTGATTAAAAAAACATTTCTTGTAAGCTTATTTATTGTTTTTAAGATTTGTTTAATACTTTGACAGTATGCTTACTGATGTTAGAACATTATTACATATATTTGTTTAATTGTTTTTATGATAAAGTAGTATAGACAATTAATAGTTACAGTATGTCAGGTGCAACTGGAGTGATTATGCTTCATTTGTAACACTACTTTAGTTTATTTTATTTTATGCATGGTTTTATAGTTTCACAATGCTGGTGATTCATATAGAGCAAGATACTCAAAGTAAAGGCTGTTAATTTTATTTCAGTATTTGGCTCTTCATTTTTATCTTTTTTGCCTATCAGTTAAGTGTTGCAAGCTTCACATAGCAAAGGCAGAAAACTGTCTGTTGGGAAAACTGTACGTGAATCAACGCTTCTATTTTTTTCTCATCAACAACAACAACAATGTATTTCTTCTGTCGCCCAAAATCACACAAGGAATGCCTCAATGGGATTTAACAGGACCTGTTTTTTGACAGACTTGCAGCCATTAATCCCTAACAAGACAAGTAATAAAAACTAAAAAACCTTGTTAGGAAAAAATGGAAGAAATCATGTGAGATTCAATTCAGATGGAGACTCCCTTCCAGGTAGGTTGGGTGTGTAACGGGTGTCAGAAAATGGGGTAAATACAATACGCAAAACAGAACACAAGTACTCCTCTTCACAGAGCTAGATGGCCAGTCTATCAATGCCACCTCAGAAATACAATACAACAGTACAAGCTACAAGGCAAAATGCAAGAATAGATTACACCACTCACTAAATACAGAGCTGTCACATATGAAGATACAGATTTGTTCAAATACCCCAAAAACAAAGTAGAAACTAATTAACATAAATGAAAAAGAATAATATCTGTCCATCAAGCTAATTGTACAACTACTGCCAGTTGTCATCACTAGTTGTATGTTTATATTTATATTTTATTTGTATGTGATCCACTGATTCATACATGTGGCTTTGTTGAGGTAATAAAGGATATACCAAATCTCATGTGTTTAAGCAAATGATGACAATGTGCTAACGTGCCTGTCCTGGAAGACTATTTCTCTAGAGTTCCTTTTATAATTTTTTCTGTTAATTTGCTTGTGATGACATTAAACAACTGGCCTACAGCTAGCCTTCCGCATTTTTGTATGTGGTAAATGTGGGTATGCAGGTGAGTGTGCCTAGTGAGGGATTGGTATCCCATGAAAGGTTTCTGCCTTGCACCTGGTGCTAGTGGGATGGGTCAAGCACCAACAACCCTAAGCATGTGAGAAAACTAATGGACGTGGTTTAAATGTATGTTGTTAATTTTTTTGTTTGTGTCAGATACATGAATCTAACAATATATAAAAATTTTTTTAAATACATGTTTGTTTTATTTTTTTAAAAACTTGTATATACACTTAACACATAATAATATCATTAGCATTTATGACATCTCATTTTAGGCATATCTAGACAACAGATGTAACCAACAGTTAAGTTTATGTAGGTATTTAAGAATTGTTTCCTGTTAATGATTTTAATATATATATATATATATATATATATAGTGAAAAAATGTTTTACTCATAACATATCCACAATTTTGCATTCATATAAAAATGTACTATATTATTCAAGATTACGCCAAGACAAAACTGCAAGAGTATACTTAAAAACCCATAACATACCTATAAGTATAGCAAGTGCTATTTTATGCCTTTGGCAGTGAATTGAGTTACCAGACAATGTTAGTTATGCTTTAAACCAGGAGCCAAGCCCTACCCTTCTGACTAGCGCCACCCTGAGCATGTCTCTACCACCCAGTAACGTTACAGTCATTCTGACATGTACAGCAAACACAATATGTGGTCTGCAAGTGCAAGTCCATGCTGGTGAATTACATACTTACATTATGCACTGTGATCGAGAAATACGGCATTCTTCCAGATCTTCTTTTAAAATTGTAATGTTCGTGATCTTAGATTTTGCAGATTTGCCTGGAGTGTTTTCCATACGGATAAATTCCAGCTTTTATTTGAAAACTGGGAAACCACTTATTTCAATTGCAAATATGCTTTTCTTTTTAGTGTTTTGAACTGCCTTTACTGCAGTGTAGCATGAGCTGAAAATAAAAAAGAATGCCAAACGTATAGTATGTTATGCAAGCAGGAAAGAAAGCACAGTCTATATGAACCACTGGGTATTGCATGCCAGTACTTTTGGGTACATCACAGTTTATTAATGTGGAAAAATAAACAAAACCAAAACAAAAGTTCTACACCTAATTATCTACAAGTAAAACCTGTGAAAGCACATAATTAAATGACTAGTGTTTTCTCGGCAGGGATATGGACAGTTCCATGCCCAGTGTCCAATGTTGTAACATACAAACAAATCATGCAAATTATGCCTATGTCAAAATTGAAGCAATCTTATTGATATAAAAGCTGGAAAACAGACTCAGCTATACCTCACCTGCTTTTAAAGTATTTTAATTTTAATTTATTTTTATGCAGAACAACTTACAAATCAGACATGCATTGTTTCATTTTTTTTTTTTTAATAATTGGAATACCAACAGACTAATTCAGTCACTCGCAGACACTCAGTGAGTCACTGGAAGGCACTAAGCCAGCAACATTTGTGATTTATGGTCCAAATGTCACCAGACCACACTGCCTGGTAAAGTTGACTTTGAAGAATGTGATCATTAATCCTACAACCTACCCTGGCCAAGTGAGTGCTTTACTCTTTAAACAGGAAGTTTATATATAAAAAATAGATGCTAGACTTGAGGTTATTTTCCTATTAAATAGTGATGTGAGGCAGGCAGTGAAAGGGTGCGTCTGCCTTCTCTACAACTTCTCTGGGTGCCAACAGACTGACACTTGATAGGTTGGTGCATGGAAAGGCTTCATCCTGCTTACATTCATGTGTTGTTTGTGTATATTCATGCATTAATTTTATGAACTAACACAAGTTACATATACATTAGTGACAATAAAGACTAAAATACTGTTTACCTTAATGCATTATCATGTTTCAAATAAAATAGTTCTTACTGAAAGTTGCAAGTATTTGCATACTCTATAAATACTGTTGTATACTTTTCTTTCTTTCTTTCTTTCTTTCTTTCTTTCTTTCTTTCTTTCTTTCTTTCTTTCTTTCTTTCTTTAACTGACCCTACTTGTCACCAAGCTTTTATATTTTAATTTAGGTTTTTACAATTTTAATGACTTGAACCTGATTTTAAATCTTTAAGGTATCATAGCAAAATACATTATTTTGCATTACTAAAGGACTTCCATGTTAAAATGCTTGCTTGTAATAGACATGTAATGTAAATATGTCCAAACGCTTTCAATTATTACAGTGTGTCAAAGTAAACAAAATAATTACACTTCATTCAAACAAAAAGTATAATGGTGTGAGGCATTTTACAGTAATTACTGAACAAAAGTTTATTAGACTATAACTGTGGCAGGATGCTGACTGCTTGGAAGCCTGCTCATTCCAAAACCGGTGGCCTTTATCATTAGGATAACTTTTTGGGATCTGGTTGAGTGCTTCCCATTAAGGTAGCCCCTGTTAGTATGAACCCTACAACAAGTGTGCCAAATCTTATATTACACTGGAGGAAGCGATCAAGCAGTCGAGCAGGACCAGAGTTCATTCTCGGAACAAGAATAAATATCTGGCGACATTTGCTAAAATCTTAATACTAGATAGCAAGCAGCAAAATTCACCACTGAGAAGGCTTTACTTACAAAAAACCACCTCTTCTTTGAAACTATAAACACAATTGAAGCAACATCCTGGTGGACAGGAAAATATTCTTAAATTTTCTTTACATTTTAATATAAAGAATCTGGCCAATGATCTTGCAAACAGAGTGCTTCACTTGAATAGTTTAAAAAATCAAATGGATTTGTTAGAGACAAATATAATAAAATCTTCTACATTAATTCAATGTGTGCATGTGTATGTGTGTGCACTGCAATGTTGTTCTCTAGGGCTGCTTCAACCACAGAAAAACATACTTTCAAAATAGCAGTTAGACACAGAAATCCTGTGTGGGATCAGCTGCAGACAGTAACACGTAACTCATATATCTCATGGTGATAAAAAGCTTTAAAGTCAGCGAATTTACATAGCATTCTGTTCTCTGGTCTATCCAGGTGGCCTGTGGCTCGGCTGCTGCCTCCCTTCAACCGAACACTTCTGAGGAAGATGCCTTTGAGTTCTTTAAATCTGAATAATCCACCAGTGGCTCAAAAACAACTAAACGGGTGGTCAAGCTTTATGTGTGTTTGAATAAAGGCTCCAATACTGTTTCTTCAAGTTTAAGAAGAAAGTCCTCCTGGCTATATTTTTATGCAACTTAGAAGTCAATACACAACTATATATAAATATATTTCTACTGTATATATAGTCAGATGTGAGCAAAGAAGGAAAACAGTGTGACGTTGCCACTGTCTTCTGTTTTGTCTATTTCCCTAGACTGGAGGAAGTAAAATCCCCAAAGGACCATTGAGGTCATTTCCTGTCCCCACAAAAGTTCCGTCTCTTCTGGTTTCTACCACATATAACCGAAGGTTCTGAATTCAAAGGAACTCACAGCTCTGTGCCTCCAAGTCTTCTTTTATTTTTGTGATAAACTGTCAAACCATTTTTAGCAATCAAAAAGATTTGGAAAAGTCAATTAAATGGGGCATGCCTTGGGACCCTAACGCTCATTTTCTTGTCTTACCTTTTAGTATATATATCGACTAAAAGTGCAACGATTTTGTGCAACGATTTTATGTGACTTTTTTTTTTTTTTACCTTTTTATTAATTTTATTGCAATCCATACAAAGCAATCAAGTTTTTACAAAAGAAAAATTAAGTTAAGAACAGGTCGATCCCCACCCCTGAGAGAGAGAGCAAGCCAAACGGCGTGAAATTTAAGGCTTGTAAACATACCTAAATTAATAAATTCTATGTGCTTTATGAGCTTATTTTAAAATATTACTGATTAGATCCTGTCATGTTTTGAAAAAAGTCTTTACGGATCCTCTAACTGAGTATTTGATTTTTTCCAATTTCAAATAGTATAACACATCGGTTTCCCACTGACTTAAAAGAGGAGAGTTTGGGTTCTTCCAGTTTAGCAGAATAAGTCTGCGTGCCAACAGTGTAGTGAATGCAATCACAATTTGTTTGTCTTTCTCCACTTTAAACCCCTCTGGAAGGACCCCAAACACAGCTGTTAATGGGTTTGGAGGGATTGTGAGTCCAAGGCTGTCTAAAAGGTAATTAAAAATTTTGGTCCACAATAATGTTAATTTGGTGCAGGCCCAGAACATGTGACCCAGTGAGGCTGGGACTTGGTTGCAACGTGTAACGTTTTTATGTGACTTTTTTGTCAAGCTTTAAATTGGGCTTATTTTAAAACCTACATATATATGTCTGGCATCATTCTTTTTAGAGTTTATTGAACTTTAATCTGATTTTAGATTTTCTGATTTTTATTCCGTTTTAAAATTATAAACTAAAATATCAAAAAAAGTCGTGTTTTTAATATCAAGAAAGTTGTGGTTTTTATTTTTGATTAAGTAAACTTTCTTTCACAGGAACAAACTATTTAAAAAATTATCTATTCATAACACCAGTGTTTGTATTACTTGTATTACAATTTAGTTAGCTGAAGGTCGAGTTACGATGACCCATTGCATAAGACTTTAGTTTTCACGTGATTTTTCCTGTTATTTAAATTTTTATCTATAAGAATATCAGTTAAAACAAATGGATCGTTTATTTAGTCTCTTATAAATACTCATCGAACATAGTGGACCTCAGTTAATCGGAATACTCATTAATAATAATAATAATTGGTAAGAGAGTAAATATTTTATTCTCATTTCATGTTTTTTACTCTGTTAAATAATCATTAATTTTTCTTTTACATATTTATAGAATTTCATGATTTTGACTCCAATAAATAATAATTTTTTTTCTTTTACATTTACAAATTTTACTAATATTCTGGCCGCAACTGGCGGATGGGCGCCAAAGGCACCAGGGGGCTTGGGCCCCCTAGTTTATATATATATATATATATATATACACATATATTGTGGCTAGCTTGGGGAGGTACCCAGCCGGGACACCCAGAAGGACCGGAGGAGGGATTATGCCTCCTCCCGACTGCGAGCCGGTGACCGTCCTGGGGCCTGGGGGCGCTCGGATGCCTGAGGAGCCCTTGCCCTCAGCACTTCCACCACACCCGGAAGTGCTGGGGGGAATGAAGACCAGGGACACCCAGAGTACTTCCAGGTGTATGGCCGGTACTTCCACCACACTGGGGAGTGCCAGCGGAGGCTTATCACGAGTCACCTGGAGCTCGTCCGGGTGTGAATAAAAGGGGCCGCCTCCCACCATTAAAGGGCCGGAGTTGGATGGAAGTGAACAGAGTTTTGGAGGAGTGGAGTGGAGTGGAGTGGAGGCAGTCAGGAGGAGAAAGGCATTGGGAAGAGGCCTGGATTTTAGGGTGCTTGGTGCTGCAGCACTGGGTTTGCGTGTGTTCATTGTTAATATAATTGTAAATAAAAGTGTGTTGGGTGACAAATGATGTCTGCCTGTCTGTGTCCTGGTTCCCACTATATATATATATATATATATATATATATATATATATATAGTATATTGTCACACACATGCAATTAGGAGACAGCTTACAGGCTCAAAAAAGTGCATTTACCCGCTGGACCAGGGGTTGACACTGCCCTCTATCTCTTTCTCCTCTCTTCCTGCAGGACTACCGAAGAATCCTCGACCCAACAATCTCTCGATTCCAGTCCTTAAGATCCTGTCTCCTCCTGATGTCACTTCTGGTTCCAGAATGCCATTTACTCATGACGTCATTTTTCTTCCACTGACTTTATATACATTTTTGTTATTCTCAGTTGCATTTCCTATAGTCTAAAGTATACAGGGTGTATCCCCAAACCTTTGACATTGTTCTTCTATCTATTTTACAACATATATATATATATATATATATATATATATATATATAAAATCAGCAGCAAAAGAGTATTTCTGAATTAAATGGAGTTACTTATTTACCATCTTATGTACATTTCAGTTTGGATTTCACCACTACAGCCCTGGCTTCGGAGTTTCAGTTGGTATAAATACTATAAATTCTGATTTGTTTGTATAAGAACATAAAACTAGATTAGTGTCCTTTATTCTACTTTTGTCATTGCCATTCCAAATATCATCATTTACTTTTTAAATAATCAGAAATTTACTCTAATCATGTTTAACTTGTAAACTTTCTGAGCATGTGTTCAATAGAGAATGCAATATATGAAGAAATCACGATTAAACTCATTTAAAATTTGGATACTATAACCAGGCATAGTCCAATCTGTTGAATCATGAATAATAAAGGTAAAATATAATCTAAATCAAGAGTCCAAAGCTGTACTCAAATAATCACACTAAAACACACTAAACTAAAAATTAAATTAAAATGGAGTCCAATTCCATATCAAGTTGATGACAGTCTCCATATTCATTACACTAGTAATGTCACAAAAGAAGCATGCCTTGCCTTGAAACAGGTATGCAAGTCTTCGCTTACCCTCTTCAAAAGTTCACTTTGGGGAAATTTCCAGGTTATCCATCTCAGGTATTTATTGGGATTTGTTTATTCACATATATTGCATATTACGACCTGGCAGTTTTCCAATTTGATATTATCATCACATGCAAGTTTTATCTAAGGAAATAATTCTGGATTTTAAGCAAAGATGATCCACCGGCATTCACTGCTTTGTTTTCATTAAAGTATAATTGTGAAAATTTAAAAAAAAAACGCATTTGATGTTTAAGTAACAATGCAGACTATAATTTGACAAATAGTATAGAAAAAGTAGCAAGTATATATACAGTACTATAGGCACATTTTAACTGTTCTAAAAGCGGTGCTAAGTTCATTGTCCGTGACATGGGTGTCTTTACCACTGCCTTACACTCATCAAAATGTGTCTGTTAATGAAGCTAAGTGTGACTGGACGTTGGCTTAGTAGTTTTCTGCTTGAGTTAGCACAAAAAGGAGATAATTTGTTTATGAAGTGGTCAAATTTTCATTCACTTTTCAAACACTTCAACTAAGATATTCCACAGACCAATTAAAACAAGTTTATCTTGGGATAATTAATTTTGTTTAGTTTATTTTTACTTGTACTTATTTTTTTCCTGATTCAGTTTAATTTTCAGGTTATAATTTTTTTTCATTATCTTTGTGAAGCTATTATAAAATCTCTTTGTCACTACCATTTTATGATGATTTTTGCCTGGCTGCAGCAATATTGCTAATTTATTATGGTTTTGCTTATTCATGTGACATAGTGGTCACATCATTTATTTTGTCATTGTCCTTCACCTATATAAAGATGACTATTGGCAGTATACAAGCTTTGGATAAAATGTAAATTAACTCCCTGCAAGAATTAGTGTTGTTAGAGCCAACAATTAACGCTCAAGACCTTTATGCAACATTTTTTCTTGACTGAAATGTTTGGGTCTCAGTACTGTTTTGATGGCATAGTGGTTAAGAATTTGGACTTCAAAGCCTGAGGTTGTGAGTTCCAGTCCTGCTACTGACACTCTGTGACTATGAGAAAGCCAATTCACCTGTCTGTGCTCCAACTGGAAAACACAATTGAAATGTAACCAAATGTATCTCAGGTGTTTTAAGTCACCATAAATAAGCAAATGTAAATGTATTGATTGGTTCATCTGGTTTCTTTGACTCCAGTCTGTCCCCTAACTACAATTTTTTTGCACCTTCATATTTCATTACTTGGCTAATTTTACTAACTAATTATTTTTGGTACCTTGCTTTTTTCAAGCTGCTATTAACAATAATTGGTTCAATTGTATAAATGTCAGCGTACACATGTGGAGATATCATGATGTTTTGTGTGCTTCACTAGTGTGATTTCTGGGCATCAATCTGCAAGACAAAAATTGCAAAAAAGCCAGATGAGACCTAAAAAATCTTTGAGATTGAGCCTTGTGCTTTCTTACCGACGGTTCCCACACACAGCCTTTCAAATTTAACCCCAGGCTTGTCTTAGGCCTAGTACTTAGAAAGGGCCTATTTTCCCAAAGAATAAGATACAAACAGATAAATCCCAGACTCACCACAATTCCTAATAATTTTTGAAGAAGATTCTAAAAGAAGGAGAAGAAAACATGAAAACCTCTGGTTTAGAAATATCCCAATAAAGAAGTGTGCAGATTTTTATCATTTGTTATTGATTGTACTGTAGATTGATAGGCCAAGTGGCAAATGTATTCATTAAAAATTAAATCAACAACACAATAGTGTGAAGAAAGTGAAGGAGTCTGAATACTTTCTGAATCCACTGTATTTTAGTGAAGAATTAATTGTGTTGGAATAAGAATATTTGTTTTCGATGCCTGCACAGATCATTTGCAGAAAGTTTCAATTTGGGATTGCTTTAAAAGTAAAGAAAAACTACGGCCTTTTGTTGGCAGTACAGCATGTCTCGATACAACTCTATGCAAGAATGCTGGTTAAGCTCACTAAATGTAAACTGAAAGAAGCAAATACAATTTTAATTAAATTTAATAAATTAATGTTGAAATAAAAGATGTAGGGGAAAACAGTATCAATTTCATGCAATGTCGAGTACTTCTAAAATCTTTAGAAAATATTGTAAATAGATTATAAGATAGTCACATGAAAATTGAATTACTCACTAGATAATAATACGTTTGAATAACATTGTTTTGCTTATCATCCTGGGAAAGATAAATGCTTTACAATGACATAGTTCTTCACTTTTTAATAGAGAGGGTATTAACATTGTGATACTCTTGTATAGACTTTACTGAAAAATTCAGATAAAGGATTCTGATTCAGGATGTGGGATATTTAGCATTCTGCCGTATTTTACAAGGCTGTCTTCTTAGCCATGCTGAAACATCAAAGTATCAGGAATTCTTGGACTCCAGCAGAGAAGCCTAGATCTACAATGCCCAAGTGAGTACTGAATTATAGACCTGCCAGAAATATTGGTATGTAGTTTTATCCCTGGCTGTGTGGAGTGCAAGAACTGTTTTTATTTCTTTAGGCTCTATAATAGCAGCCTACATCTGTGATTGTTATAACATTTCTATTAGAATATTTTTTTAAATATACATAACTGATTTGGGTTTGTTTCAAAGAGACTGTATTTCCTTTAAGAAAAAGTGATTTATTTTAACTGAGAGATCACAGTAAGGATGGAAGACATACATTAAAGATAGCAAACAAGTATTAATAAAGAGGATAAACCAATCCAAATCAATCGCATCAGCCCACTGGCCTAGACACACATGCTTGAGCCTTTAGGTATTAGATGGGATCATCTAATTTCTGGTGTTTATTGATTTCAACTTGATAACTTGGTTATTTAATGTGAAACTTGATTGTAAATTGAAAAATACTTTGGAAATTGCTGGCACTCTGCAGTCGAAATAGGAGGTGAACATTTTGGACTTTGGCTTCCACTGCTACCTTAAGACTTTTCTATTATAAACATCAACAGCAGTTTATTCCACAATTAGGATTAGTGGTGTAAACTAATTTTCTAAATCCAATTAGCTATGCCAAATGACTGTATCCATTAGTATCTGTGATCTTTAATGGGAAACATAGGCATGAAACAGAAACTATGGATCCTTATTGGTCCAATATATGCTATCATTTGTAAAAGGCATTAATTCATCCTAAATAAGTACCATTTGTGAAGTTTTCATAGGGTTTAATCCTGACATACTTATATAAAAATGTGTCTGTTTGAAGAAATCGATGCTTCAGAGAACTACATCAGAGGGAAACTTAGTATTGGCAGACATTCAATTGCTTTACTAGGTAGTAAATGCTTAGCCAATGGGATTTTTGGCCTGCAATTTCACATGTTGCCAAGCGAAAGGAGTCTATGCTTTTCTGTCCGTTTGAGGGACGTTGAAAAAGTTTTATATTTTTGTTGGAAATGGTGAACGTGTTTCCAAAGTAGTAATTGGTTGTGTCTGGGTGTGTCATGTGACTAGGAAAATTGCATCACAAAGGAAGTTGACTATGTAGAAAAGCGTTGCAATTTGTTTTTAAAATTCTCATAAACAGAGTTAAAAACGTGCCTAAACTTTTTGAACGTCCCTTGTACTTTATGTCTGATATGATTCACAGGTTGTCATTGAGAAGCAGGTACCAATACAGGTGATTATATTATTGTACAACTGCAGCAAAAGAAAAAATCTTCAAGGACACTTAAACGAAACGGGGATCAGATATTTTGGCTTCTATAGCTTTCAAAGTAGAAGTTGCATACCAGCATTATTATCAGTCACTATGGTACACTCCTAAACTCTTCGCTCTGATACCTCTAGTTGTGAAGGCAGCATGTCCTTTCTCCCTCATTGGTCATCTGTCTGCTGAAAAAGTTTCAGGATGATTTTTGAAGTGGTGCAGTTGTCAGATTACATTTTGTCTTATGAGCTCACTAACTTCTGAATTAGGGAAAAAACAGACAGACTTGGTAAATATCTCTAACTTTAGGCACCATTCATTCATGTTCCCCTTTTATTTTTGACTCCAGTTAAGGACTGTAGAATTTTCCTACTTTTAACAATTCCTAAATGCAAATCATGGGCTTCCCCTTTAACTGAAATATACACCATTTTAATCTTGTTCAAGCATGGCATTGAAATTCATGATGAGGAAAACAAGCATGTTTCAGTTCCCCTATGATTTTGTGAAATTGACACTAAAATTCATCTCACAGGTGATTTCGCAAATGCAAAATGCGAAACTCAATAGAGTTCTTTTGGGGTTTTAAAGATTTTTCTATCATGGAAAACAGGAAATACTGCTCCCTAAGGCCTCGTTCACACTTCCATGGTTCTTTTCTGCAGCTACATAAAGCATTTCATCCACACTATACCAGTAACACCAATTCTGTTTATGTCTCTCGTTTACATCAACACATTTTTTAATATGTGACATGTTATGTATTTTGCACACAAAGAAATGCTAACATGCATCATCATTCACATTCCCGGGTTTTCTTCACAGGAAAAATCAAAACATGGAAAGTTGGCACTACTACCTACTAACCTTCTTATCCTAGTTGAAGACATGCACACTTCCTGTGATTTTTTTTTCCCTAGTGATCTTTATTTAATTACCAAATAACAGGAAGACTAATGGTGAATTAATGCATGAAAATAATCATAGAGAGGAACTTTGTAAAACAACACTGGGAAGAATATCTTATAATTTAATTCAATGATAATGTGAAGAAAACCAAAAAATTAATTCCTCCTCAATTTGTTCTAGATGTGAATTAATAAAATGCACAATATCCTTGTGTACAAGCAAGAAATCCCCCTAGGCACTAGCTTAGCTTGACCACATGTAGCAGGTTTGCCCTCACTGAAAATGTACTGTATGTTCAGGAGTGTGAAAATCATTACATGCTTATACACCCAATAACATCTTCAGAGTTATCTCTAATAACACCATCCATCAATGGCTGGTTTAACATATTTTTCTTTCATGTATTCATTGTGTAATTTTGTTGATGTTGGAAAGTCAATTTTCCAAGCTACGTATCCAGTTAAGGGTTGTAGATACTGTAGTTGGTGATTGTCCTTGTAGAAACCAGCCCTGAAAGGGATGCTAGTCCATCACATGGTAATATCGTGCACATAGCTACAGTCACTTATAATTACTGAGTTAAAAGTTGCAACTTAAAATTAAATTCATGTGATTGGGGAAAAAGCACCAACTGGGTGAACTTGTTCCAACGTTCTCAGGTGAAATGTCTTCGAGATATCCCAAAGTAGTTAGCAGATTCTGCATGTTGCATTGCTCTTGTTCTTGCTCATTTGAGCTGGAGAATTCCCTTTCCATATACACTCAGTGGTCACTTTATTCTGTACAAATATTGTATCTAGAACTCTGCACAGTCCACTTTTACCTCAAAGAAACCCGAATTCATTAAAAAATTGGTTCAACAATGTGCTGAAAATATTCTGTAGGGATTTTGATCAATGCTGAACCGATAGCATCATGCAGGCCTTCATGCTGCTTCCATTCCATCACATCACAAAAATGTGTCTTAGCCTGAGACCAGGGACTTGCAGGACTGTGAAGGCCATTGTACTAAACTGAAGATAATGTTATTTTTGAGGAATCAGTTGGAGATTACAGTATATGTGTTTTGTGACATTATACTGCTGGAAATAAATCTGATTTGCAAAAGTATAGACTGTGGTCAGCTACAACGATTAGGTACACCGTGTCATTGAATTGATACTGAATTGGTATTAATTACCAAATAACAGGAAGACTAATGGAGAATTAATGCATTAAAATAATCATAGAGAGGAACTTTGTAAAACAACACTGGGAGGAATATCTTATAATTTAATTCAATGATAATGTGAAGAAAACCAAACAATTAATTCCTCCTCAATTTGTGCCAATGTGTGCCAAGAACACATATCACACACCATTACAATACCATCATCAAATTAATACAAGGCAAGGTGGATAGATTCATATTAATAATACCAAATAATGATCCTACCATCTGCATATCACAGCAGAAATGGATCTTTGTCAGACCAAGTCACACATTTCTAAATTTCAGTTATCATCAATCATAGATGTAAAGCCATAATCATCCTAAATATATCTCTAAAGCCCTGTTTTGATAGGATTAGTTTTATATTTTATATATATAAATTCCAATGTCTGTCTGTATGTCTGTCTGCTTTTCATGAGAGAACTACTTAATGGATTTAGATCGGATTTTATTCTATAATTTGCTTGAACGTTCCTGTTGATTTTGCGACTTCTGTCATTGCGCTAAGTATCATAGTTCGGTTGTGGTAATGATTTATTTGCACAAAACCGATAGAGAGGCTGCAGGCCGAGGGGAGTAGGAAGCGGGCTCGTCCCTTCTCATTCATGCGCCAATCACCGTTTGATTCTGTCTGAGGTGGCATTGGTGAGAGGGTTTTAATCCCTCACATTCCTCTAATCGCGATGGATATGCCCTTTCAACTCAAGTGATTACAATTTGCTTTGCAATGTTAATTAATAAGGCCCAGGGACAAACACTCAGGTTGTCAGGGGTTCATCTTAGCTTAACTCGGTCCTTACATGGTCAGCTTTATGTCGCTTTCTCCCTGGTTAGTTCCCCAAGAAACCTATATGTCCTCGCTCCTGATAGCAAAACCAAAAATATTGTATATCAATCAATCAACATTTATTTATATAGCACATTTTCATACAAAAAATGTAGCTCAAAGTGCTTTACAAAATGAAGAATAGAAAAATAGAAGACACAATAAAAAATAAACATAAGTCAACATTAATTAACATAGAATAAGTAAGGTCCGATGGCCAGGGTGGACAGAAACAAAAAAAACTCCAAAAGCTGGAGAAAAAAAAATAAAATCTGTAGGGGTTCCAGACCACGAGACCGCTCAGTCCCCTCTGGGCAATCAAGAGGCCCTCAGATACGAAAGCGATCAATATAAATTCTTCTCAATAAAATTACGTTTTTTTTATTGATTTTTAAAGTTTGTCCTATTTCACTACTGTGTGGGCCATTTCATGTAGGTTTCAGTGGTGCCTGTAAATAAAAGCAGAAAAGCAAATAGACTTTCATTTATAAGTTAAATTTTATAGTGTCATGACTGTCATGTGTACAGTTTTTGCTATTTTTATGTTTATTCTTCCAAAGAAAAACACATTAGTAGAGTACTGAAAGCAACTAAATTGTCCAAGTACAGTAATTTATTTAGTTTCTGTTCCTTTATCCATTATTAGAACAAAATTTATCCTAAACTGATCTGCGACTGGTCATAGCCTATTAGTGGGTGAAAGACTAAATGGCACCCTAGAAATGAAGTCAGGCTGTTGTTATAACTTTTTCAACATGCTTTGGCATTCTTTGAGTCAGATTCATTTAGCAGGACTTTGAAGTTAATTATGCTAACAGAAGCAAAGGAAGATGCATAAATCAATTTAATTTCTGTATGTTATTATAGCACCTCAAAAGACCCCACTGGAAAGCAGCTAAGGCCCCATATTGTTTCTGGCATGCAAAAAATTGTTTCTGCATTTGCATCAGAGGAGAAATTTTCAACCATGGCTAGAAAAATAAAAACCCATTCACAGATAAGAATCTTTTATATAACATGACCCACACATGGTTACCATGGGATTTTTCTCTATAAAAATAGGATCCCGATTTGATTGCTTTATTATCACAAGTGATATTTACTAAGAAAACAGCCCCCTGCTCATTCCTTTTTCCACATCCGTTGCATTAATAGTCCTGGAATTTCAAAAGTTTATCAGAAGGCAACATTTTAATGTAAATATTCTGTCCTTGAAACCAGATACTCTTTGGTCCAAAATAGATTTTCACTGAAGTTTGTAATGCATGCTGGTAAGCCTGTGTAGCTATGTAGGCTCACAAAAATGCATGCAGTGACACAAACATGACCTCTGACATGTGGCTGGGAATGACGCCCTTTCTTGTTAGCTGCATTTGAATTTATACAGTTACCAGCAGGCATTTCCTGATACAAGCATTTCAGACTAATCTCTATACAGAGACAGGTTTGATTGAAGATGGGGTCCGAGGGCTTAGGATTATCTGAACATCTTTCATCTGGTAGATGATAATGTAATCAAGGAAACGTGAGTGCTTACAAACCAACATGTGGATCCGAGTAAATATTGGCATCATTTTTTTTCCAGTGCAATAAGAACTTTCTGTTGTTCTCAATGAATTACCAATATATTTGTATTATTCAAATTTTAGTTAACCTATATATTATAATATCCTAGTTTAATTCTGTCTAGATGTTTATGCAAAGAAACTGTTAACTGTCAAATTATTTAGATTTTATAAAATGTTACTTAAGCGCAAGTTAGTGTGAAGGAGCACATCAACCATATATAATGTGCTGACCAAGGAACCCAATACTGATCCTGGGTAGCCTGAAGTTTATATTATGTTTTTTTTGTGCATGTTTTGTGGGGTGTTTGGTGGCTACAACTTCTAGGAGACCCCATAGTAAGGTAAATTTCTGGCTATCGTCATTAAATCCAAAGAGTCAGGACTGGACTACTGGACTGGCGATGGTTTAGAGGACCGATTAAACTAATATAAAGAGGAGAATGCATGTAAAAGGCTGTTTAATGTCAAAGATGGTCAAGCCTTTTGCTGTGAAAAGCACTTTATACTTGAGAGATTTTGCATTTTTTTCTCTTATCCGGACTTTCTTATATGCATTTACATGTCAATAAATGTGTTCAATTTGAAAGACCTGCATAATTTTCCTTCCAGTTTTTTTTTTGCCTGTTTGATTGGTCTGAGGCATCGGATATCATCCAGTTACATCCGCCTTTACTTTCAAAAGAATGCAGACAGGAGTCCACAGACTGACGCCAGCCGACCACTGTTAACAGCACCAAAAGCGCTGTAAATGCACTTCATTTTCCAAAGCCATTTCTTCAGCTGCCCCTTTGAAAAAAAAAATTACAAATAACTGAGGCTAGTGTTCCATAAATGAGTGAGTCAGCAGTGGACTTGTCATGATTTACCTATCAGGAGGCCTTTACTTCTTAATCAACATCACTTTTAAAGAGTTATTAAAATAAAGGCATTCAACATAATGCCAAACTCCATGTTTTTAACAATTCACTTGGGTCTTATTACTGCCCTTAAAATTGCTTTAGGGACTTTATCCTAACATATTGAAGCTACAGTAACTTTAAGTACCATGACTTCTTGACTTCAGCTTTATTAGACATCCAGATAAACATTGCCTAATTCTGTGATAGGTAATTAATTCCTAGTTGTGAATATTAAAAGTATTTATTTTTTGATTGACAGGTTTTTTGTTGAACTAAAGGGGACATTGCTGTCTAACAGCAAACTACTCTTATTAACAGAAGTGAAATATGCATAAATACACAAAACACGCTCATGTCCAAAGAGTAAAATAATTAAATACATAAACATGTCCGTAATAATTTAAAATGAACAACTTCAGGTGGCAGAACAAAACATTCATTATTCTGTTATATTTAGCAATAATTAGAGACCTAGTGAGAAGAAGAAAGCCTATGAAAATGATATAAGATTAAATTATTTATTAAATTAAAAAACAATTACTAAAAACATTATTTATTAAAACTGCTTTCCTCTCAATAAGAACAAATGAGAAAATATTAAATGAAATAAGTCTAATAATTTCAATGAGCAAGTGAAAACATTCTATTTATTTTTTTTCTGAACATTCTGATTTCAGTGTACGGTCTTGGGATGTCGAAACCCACCTAGTCAGTGTTTGAGGACACGCTTATCTTCCTTCACACTGGGCCAGTTTAGAGTTAGAATTTAATGTAACTTTCACGCCTTTAGGATGTTGGAGAGAACTAGAGTACCTTAGTAAAACTCACAGGTAGGATATTCTGACTCCACGCAGATGTATCGTAAGCCAGTTTTCTGGAATGATCCGTCATATCACAAGTCAAAGACGTATTTGTCTTTGTTCATTTAAGTGTAAGTTGTATTCATTTCATTTTAAGTGTAGACATAACTTTTACATTTACTTGCTAGGCAGAGACTGTTATGCAAAGCAAACTACAAAAAGAGGTCCACATAATCGAGTAAACATCAGTCTTGGGAACTGTTTGGGAACAAGTGTTACAATACAGGTTACAAATTGTCACAGCTAATATCAGTTAGAAAGAAATTCATTGAACAAGAAAGTCTTCAAATCTTCTTAAAAGATATTTAGGGTATGAGAAGTGTAAATAGAGGAGGCAATCCTCTTCCACCAGCTAGGAGTTACACGTGAAAAGAGTCTGGACTGAGATTTGATGCCGTGCAAAGGTAGCATCACCTAACGCAGTTCATCAACAAACCTGAGTGGTCAAGAAGGAGCCCTGGACCTCACAATTGTCCCCATATACAGTATATAGGTGCTGACCTGTTGACTACTCTGATGGCAAACATCAAGGATTTCAACCTAATATGTGCTGCTTGCTACAGAGAGCCAGTATAGTTATCCAAAAAGAGATGTGACATGTGCCTGCCTCAGCTGGTTAAACACCAGATATGCATTTTAAATCATGTGCAGCAGCTTGGTGTCACATTCCGGTACTCCTACCAGCAGAGAGTTGCAGTAGTCCAGACATGACAAGATTAAAGCCTAGAGCTGTGCTGCATACTCTGTCAGATATGTTTTGAGCTACAATCTATAAGACCAAGTGATAATTACAGCACAGCCAGTGAAGGACAGCTGGTCTTCAGTCATCACCCAAAGGTTGTGTACACACTAGCTGGGTGATAATGAGCTGAGCAGAACAGAGTTGGGGTGCTGAACAGGCTCAGTAGAACCTACAATGAATCTTTTACTTTTACAAATTACATATTATAAACAACCCCTTGGCCTTTCTTTATATTTTTCAATTAACATGGATGAGAGCTTCTTTTTTCAGGATTATACTGTTATTCACTATGGATTTTATTAACTCACTTAGGTTTACCTGAACTAATTGCATTGCCTGCAGTATCAGTAAAGAACATAAATTTGACATTTTACAGTTATAGGGTTTTAATGTGTACAAAAGTGTGTAAGAATGACTTAACACTGGTAAACATACTTAACCAATTATTTTTTAAAATCAGGTTGCCCATCTACATCAGTGTTGGAATGTAATGCTGAGGAAATGTGCAGTGTGATTCTCCCAGACAAGAACACAACTGCAAACCTACTAAATGGCTATGGTGTTTACAAGACAAGCCACCTGTCCAAAGACACTTCTTCATAAGTGTTTCAAAGGCCTGTGCATTATGTCATTGCTTCAGATGCCTGAGGGAAAAGAAACCAGGAAGATAATTGGTTAATAGTAACCTGAAAGCACCTTCGAACATTTAGACAAATTTGCACATCTTCATAGTGAGGGCAGGTTAAAAACCTGTTCAGTTCAAGACCTAAAAGTAGCTTCTTGAGTGAGATTTTGATTTATTTAAAGAATATGATAAAGCAACATTTGTATTGTATCAAGCTTGTTTAATTAACTAATAACTAACTTGCGTCAGTCTCTATCTAGATGTATTTTTTGAAAAAGCTATCAGAGTCTTTGCTTCTGTATATTTAGCCTAGAGCTTAAATAAAAATGGAAATGATAGACTTGTTGGACGCCTTTCTCTTGTTTCAGTTTTCCTTGAGCACTTTATAAAAAGGAGATTCACGGTTTACTTGCTCACACTTTTAAATGGGTGAATGATAGAGTTAATTTTTTTTTCTTTTTTCTTCAAAAGGAAACAATGAAACAAAATTGAGGTAAAACATAGACTAAAATTTATTTATTGAGCAAAGAAATCATGTCAGTTTCCTGCAGTGCTGATATGGAAAGTAAAATTATAAATGAAACCCACATCTTCCAATTATACACTGAGACTAAAGTCTTTTTCCTCCAGTACTAGCAATACTTATCTAAAGCTATCAATTTATTGACTGATTTGTTCCGTAAGTGATCCTTCATGTTCATTTCAAAAAATGTTAATGTTAAAATGTTAAATGTTTTAAACTTCAGACAGCTACAAAATGCACAAGAAGTTAGGCTACTAACTACTGGAATTAAGGAATACAAAAGGTGGCCATTAATTTTTTTGTTCAACTTGGGCATTTCTTCCAATAATAATATTGTTAAATGTTACAGCTGTACAAATTTCTTGGGTCACAAAATTCTTTACACTTTCAATTTTAACAGTACATTGATCTAGCCATCAACATTCTCAAATGTGCTTTTTCAATAACTGCATCCAGAGTGGCCAGAGGTTATAATGGCATCGGCTGGCTCAGCTCTGGACAGAATACAAGTTCAAGTTTAAGTACAAATGTATAGTGGCATCGATAATTTTGATTTGCTAAGTTAAGGGGAACAGTCAGGGGTATTCAACCTTTTAAAAGTAAACAATATTCTTTCATAAAAGCGTGTTTCAAAATATTGCAGTGTGAAACGATCCAGAAATTTTCATATAAATTGCCAGAAGCAGCAGACTGGTGACATCACTGGACTAATATTGAAAAATTTATTCTTTAATAGGTACCTTTAAATGCCGATGGAACACATAGGGGTGCTCAGCAGAACTCGCCTTGTGTCCTTGTTGCAAATGCAATGCCATCCTTGACCCTGTAAGTGATTCCGATGCATTGTCAGAAGTGACCTGAGGATGGGTTTGAAATCCAACTCTTAGCCTAACGTCATCTGAATGTAGAATTAGGTTGACTGATGTCAACAAGTTGGCTGTGTGAATAAGAGATGCAGTACCAGAATAGAGACAGATGTGAGGTGAATTATGAAGCTGTACCTCTGGACGGTTTATAGTTCATGTTCCAAGAATTGCTCCAGAGAAGCGACATTGGTTTGTTTCCTTTTTCTGTTATGCTGTACTTTATTTCTCCATTTGTTCATCTCTCCTTGGATGTTTTGTTTAATAGAAACACCATTTTTGCTACTTTAGCACTGGTGGATACTCCAATAATCTCCATCTAGTTCATGAGTTCTGGAGAACAGGTTTCCGGAGACAAACACATTTTTGAGAGATTATATTTTCCTAGCTTAAAACATTCCAGTAAGTCATTAATGTGGCTTGCAGTGTCAGTTTATACTTTAAACCATTCCCACAAGCACTTCCTCAAATGACTATGTCACTGCTTTCATGTGGTAATCTGTCTAAAGATTTTTTTTCTCAGTTTTGATGCCATAGTTTCCATTTTCTTTCCTCATAGTTTACATTTTACCACATCACTGTTAATTTCAGTTGTGTCTTTTCTGAGCTAATGTACCTGATTCAATAGCTAGCGATACATAATATTATTAAATATGAAAGTGTAAAATGGCATGTCAAAACTTCAAAGCCATGAACAGAATGCTAATAAGTCATTCTTTCAGTAATCTTAGTAGGATAATTTTTATTTAATTGGACACATTTTAATATTTCTTTTAGCACAGTTATTGTAATACAGTATATAGTGCATTTCATGTAGTTTAAAAATTGTACGACTAATCTTTCTAAATATAACATATATAATATTCAGATAAATAAAAATTGCATTTGTTAAAAGATTTTTGAAAGTAAACGGGTAGCCATATAAACTTGAAGCTTTCTCTTTTTTTTCTAAAATAGCTCTTAGGAAATATAGTCTGGCTATTTAATAAAGGTATACAATCCCCCACAAGCGACCAGAGGTTAGATAAAATGTCAAAGATATGACTGGCAAAGAATTGCAAATTAAACAAAGGCTAAAAAAGGACATTGGCAACTGGTAACACCAGGATGGATTGACATCTTCTCAAATCTCCCATTTCAGACAGACTCTAAAAATGTTTGACACTAAAAGAACTGGAGCCTGAGTTTTGTATTGTGTATTTCAGAGCCTTAGGGATTTTCCCTGAAAACTGCATGCAATATATAATTGAACCCTTAAAATAAATGCAGTTTGTCAGTACTACTAATGCAAAAAGACATGGATCTAAGATTATATTCACACTGCAACTCAGGTCCTGTTTTTTCACCCAGAGACATATCTGATTTGTTTAAAGAAGTGTGAACAGGAAAATGAAAAAAAAGTTCTTCTTTTTCGGATCAGAATTAAGACCATGTTAATGTGTCATATTAAATCTGGTAGATACTGTATACTGTATGTACTTGAATATGACCTGCATTTGAAGGCTTGAATTAGAATTGTCTGGAGATTTTTATAAACGTGTATGTGAACATATTTCTGTTTTAAAAGTCGAGGTGGATTGCAATACTGACTTAGAATACAATAAAATACAATACAATTTATTTTTGTATAACCCAATATCACACAAGAAGTGCCGCAATGGGCTTTAACAGGCCCTGCCTCTTGACAGCCCCCCAGCCTTGACTCTCTAAGAAGACAAGAAAAAACTCCCCAAAAAAATGGAAGAAACCTTGGGAAAGGCAGTTCAAGGAGAGACCCCTTTCCAGGTAGGCTGGGCGTGCAGTGGGTGTCATAAAGAAGGGGGGTCAATACAATACAATACAGTACAGAAAACCAACTATACAATTTTTTTCTAACACAAAAGTTGACATGATAATCGAATACATCCCTCCCCATTTTGAAATTGTCAAACCACTGTTTTGCATCAAAAACATCCATGTCTTCTCCTTCACTAGCTCTGGCTCCTCTCCCATGCCCTCAGGTTTTTATATACAGGTACAGCCATGATAAATACATTTAAAGCAACAGCTGTGATCTTGTGCAAGTAGTCATTTCATTGATGAAAAGCTACTTTTTCTAGAACAGGGGTTAGCAACCTATGGCACGGCACGTGGAAAGATTTACAATGGCACTCTGATTGAATTGAAATATAGTAAAAAAAATATATTTTAATTACAGTGCACATATTCGCGCCCTCACCGTTTTACATATGCAACTCACATATAAATGGAAACCATGTGTTCTGTGCAGGCCGTGGAACGTTAAAACCAACCTCTTGTTATTATATTTTAATTACAGAACATGCGTTCACACTCTGCATCCTCACCTACGTTTTGTGCATGCGACTCACATGTAAAGGGAAAGCATGTGTTCAGTGCAGGCCGTGGTATGTTAAAACAAACCTCTTTATTATTAAGTAATATACTGCCCTAAAATGACTCACAAAAGACAAAAAGTTGATGTTCGCTCTTTTCAATACTTGGACGAATGAATATGGATTTGTACAACAAAAGGATCGTGCAGCATGTGCGTTATGCTGTGAAAGTATTGTGTGCCATATGTCAAGTGTACAAGGACATCATCAAACTAAACATCAGTCTACGTTTAAAAACTCTGATGAGAAAGTGAGGCTATAAAAGGACACTTATGTCTTTAAGAAACAAACTACTTATTTTAGTCAAATAATTGTAACTAAAAATAAAGTCACCGAATGTAATTATAAAAAAAATTGACAAAACATTATTTTCACATATTAACCTGTGTATTTTAAAATGTTGATTAAGCAATAATATAAAATCTGGTTATAATGGGCTTCAAAAGTATTATCCGGAGTCCAAATCCCACTGCTGATTTATGTGCTGTCTGCATGCAATTTACACAAACTCCCTGCACCTCTATGAATTTTCCTCTGCATGCTTCAGTTTTCATCCTAAAGACATCTTTTAGGGACGTAGGTGCTCTAAATTGGTCTTATGTGTGTGTGCACGAGTGGGCTATGTGATGGACTGATGGCTCGTCCCCTCAACACTATATAGGATAAGGCAACGAATAGGATTAAGTGCAGATAAAAGCAAATATTATGTTACAGTACATCCAGAAAGTATTCACAGCGCATCACTTTTTCCACATTTTGTTATGTTACAGCCTTATTCCAAAATGGATTAAATTCATTTTTTCCCTCAGAATTCTACACAACACCCCATAATGACAACGTGAAAAAAGTTTACTTGAGGTTTTTGCAATTTTATTAAAAATAAAAAAACTGAGAAATCACATGTACATAAGTATTCACAGCCTTTGCTCAATACTTTGTCGATGCACCTTTGGCAGCAATTACAGCCTCAAGTCTTTTTGAATATGATGCCACAAGCTTGGCACACCTATCCTTGGCCAGTTTCGTCCAGTCCTCTTTGCAGCACCTCTCAAGCTCCATCAGGTTGGATGGGAAGCGTCGGTGCACAGCCATTTTAAGATCTCTCCAGAGATGTTCAATCAGATTCAAGTCTGGGCTCTGGCTGGGCCACTCAAGGACATTCACAGAGTTGTCCTGAAGCCACTCCTTTGATATCTTGGCTGTGTGCTTAGGGTCGTTGTCCTGCTGAAAGATGAACCGTCGCCCCAGTCTGAGGTCAAGAGCGCTCTGGAGCAGGTTTTCATCCAGGATGTCTCTGTACATTGCTGCAGTCATCTTTCCCTTTATCCTGGCTAGTCTCCCAGTTCCTGCCGCTGATAAACATCCCCACAGCATGATGCCGCCACCAACATGCTTCACTGTAGGGATGGTATTGGCCTGGTGATGAGCGGTGCCTGGTTTCCTCCAAACGTGACGCCTGGCATTCACACCAAAGAGTTCAATCTTTGTCTCATCAGACCAGAGAATTTTGTTTCTCATGGTCTGAGAGTCCTTCAGGTGCCTTTTGGCAAACTCCAGGTGGGCTGCCATGTGTCTTTTACTAAGGAGTGGCTTCCATCTGGCAACTCTACCATACAGGCCTGATTGATGGATTGCTGCAGAGATGGTTGTCCTTCTGGAAGGTTCTGCTCTCTCCACAGAGGACCTCTGGAGCACTGACAGAGTGACCATCAGGTTCTTGGTCACCTCCCTGACTAAGGCCCTTCTCCCCTGATCGCTCAATTTAGATGGCCGGCCAACTCTAGGAAGAGTCCTGGTGATTTCAAACTTCTTCCACTTACGGATGATGGGGGCCACTGTGCTCATTGGGACCTTCAAAGCAGCAGATTTTTTTCTGTAACCTTCCCCAGATTTGTGCCTCGGGACAATCCTGTCTCAGAAGTCTACAGACAGTTCCTTTGACTTCATGCTTGGTTTGTGTTCTGACATGAACTGTTAACTGTTGGACCTTATATAGGCAGGTGTGTGCCTTTCCAAATCATGTCCAATCAACTGAATTTACCACAGGTGGACTCCAGTTAAGCTGCAGAAACATCTCAAGGATGATCAGGGGAAACAGGATGAACCTGAGCTCAGTTTTGAGCTTCATGGCAAAGGCTGTGAATACTTATCCATCCATCCATTGTCTAACCCGCTGAATCCGAATACAGGGTCACGGGGGTCTGCTGGAGCCAATCCCAGCCAACACAGGGCACAAGGCAGGAACCAATCCTGGGCAGGGTGCCAACCCACCGCAGGACACACACAAACACACCCAGCACACACTAGGGCCAATTTAGAATCGCCAATCCACCTAACCTGCATGTCTTTGGATTGTGGGAGGAAACCGAGCGCCCGGAGGAAACCCACGCAGACACGGGGAGAACATGCAAACTCCACGCAGGGAGGACCTGGGAAGCGAACCCAGGTCTCCTTACTGCGAGGCAGCAGCGCTACCACTGCGCCACCGTGCCGCCGTGAATACTTATGTACATGTGATTTCTCAATTTTTTTATTTTTAATAAATTTGCAAAAATCTCAAGTAAACTTTTTTCGTGTTGTCATTATGGGGTGTTGTGTGTAGAATTCTGAGGAAAAAAATTAATCCATTTTGGAATAATGCTGTAACATTACATAACAAAACATAACAAAATGTGGAAAAAGTGAAGCGCTGTGAATACTTTCAATATACTACTTTGATATTGTGGTTTCTTTGTTAATAATTACCTTGGATTTCAATCACTTTATAATACTTCAGTGAAGAAAAAACTGAAGCAAATTAATGATCAAAATTTAACTCTAAAAGACAGAAATGATAAAGGAGGACAGTTACAAATCCCTAGCTACTGACATATAGGAGATAGTAGATAACAGGGAGAATTTATGATAGAATGTTCCCCATCTGGTGACCAGAAAGCCCTAATCCCTCATTGACTAATCCTAACTTACTGTTTATACATCTTGACTAGAGTTAACTGGAATGACCCAGATTTAAGCATCCTGAGGATTTCCTGTGGCAAAATGATGACCATCTGGGGACTTGATGGCATGAAGGGCTTACATCTCTGTAGGACATCAACTCTCCTTCTTTATGATGGCTTTAAATGGGGAGAGGATTGGCCAGAAGACATTTGTGTTTTGCTGTCTTAATTGACACAAAAGAAATGTACCTTAATTCGCAACCTAATACTTACTTACTCAGACATTCAACAAAAAACCAATGCAAACTTCAAAATTAACCTCTGGTAGCAGAAGATCATAAAATATGTTATATGCCTTTTTAAAATAATAGAAATAATAAAAATGGCTTGTTACATTTAAAATAGAAAAACAGGACATGCAAAATATGAATTAAGAAGTAGGTTTATCAATTTTACATATGTCTGAAAATTTAAAAGCATCTTTCATTGTTGATCATGTTAACCAGGCAACTAAAAATATGAATAGATAACATGTAAAAATAATTTTGATTTGTAATTGCAAAATATATTCTGAGACAGAAAGTATTTTTTTTAACTTTGTTTGCACATTCAAAAAAGACTATTCAGATTAAATAAAACAATTTTAAAATAAAAGCTATATTTCTGTCCTCTAATAATTATTACAACACAGCAGACTGAAAAAATTGACTGCTAGACCACATATATATTATTGAGAGGCAGTGGTTAACCAGCCTCTGCATAAGCAGTTATTGTCAACTTTTAAACTGAGTCAAAACCAAAATAATTACATAACTTGGTGTCAAAATGAAGTCAGAACCAAGATCAGACTCAGCCATCAAAACACCAATCCTACATCTCATTTGCCCCTGGCAAAGGAAAGAGAGGTTTCCTTTTCTGTTCCCAAAGTTGCGTAGTTGCATAATTTTTTTTTTTCTATTAAAAAAGTATTTTAAACAACTTACAGAAACTGGACGAGTCTCCTCTTGATTTCAGAATAAAGTGACTACTAACTTTAACTTTTATGTCTTCTTTTATAAAAAAAATTGTACTGATTTCACCAATGTGATATGAGCCAGATGACCATGCAAAACCATGCAAAACAAAGGCAAAGAAAAATTGAAATAAACAAATGTTCAACTAAGCAAGAAACCATTTATCTGTTCTCATCCTCTTAGATCTGAGTGCTGCATTTGACACCATTGATCATAATATTCTTAGAAAGATTCTTAGTCAATGGGTGGGCCTCTCTGGCAGTGTATTAAATTGGTTTGAATCCTACCTGGCAGGGAGAAAATTCTTTGTGAGTTGTGGTAATCAAATCTCAAAGACACATGATATCCGATATGGTGTTCCACAAGGCTCTATCCTGGGTCCGCTGTTATTCTCAATCTACATGCTTCCGTTAGGTCAGATTATCTCAGGGCACAACGTGAGCTACCACAGCTATGCTGATGACACACAGCTGTACTTATCTATAGCACCTGATGACTCCGACTCTTTCGATACACTAACACAATGTCTTACTGGTATTTCTGAATGGATGAATAGTAATTTTCTCAAACTAAATAAATAGAAAACTGAAATTTTAGTAATTGGCAATAATGGATTCAGTGAGGTTATCAGAAATAAACTTGATGCACTAGGATTAACAGTTAAGACGGAAGTAAAAAATTTAGGGGTAACCGTTGACTGTAATCTGAATTTTAAATCGCATATTCATCAGACCACTAAGACAGCATTTTTTCACTTAAGAAACATAGCTAAAGTTAGACCTCTTATATCATTGAAAGATGCGGAGAAATTAATTCACGCTTTTGTTTTCAGTAGACTAGATTACTATAACGCACTCCTCTCAGGACTACCCAAAAAAGACATCAATCATTTGCAACGAGTGCAGAATGCAGCTGCTAGAATCCTAACTGGGAAAAGAAAATCCGAACACATTTCTTCAGTTTTGATGTCACTACACTGGTTACCTGTGTCATTCAGGATTGACTTTAAAATACTGCTTATGGTTTATAAAGCCTTAAATAATATCGCTCCATCTTATATATCGGAATGCCTGACGCGTTATATTCCAAATCGTAACCTTAGATCTTCAAATGAGTGTCTCCATATAATTCCAAAAACTAAACTTAAAAGAAGTGGTGAGGCGGCCTTCTGCTGTTATGCACCTAAAATCTGGAATAGCCTGCCGATAGGAATTCGCCAGGCAAATACAGTAGAGCACTTTAAAACACTGCTGAAAACACATTACTTTAACATGGCCTTTTTATAACTTCACTTTAACTTAATACTGATACTCTGTATGTTCAATTCTTCATAATAACTATTCACAGTGGCTCCAAAATCCATACTGACCCCTACTCTCTCTTCTGTTTCTTTTTCCGGTTTCTTTGTGGTGGCGGCCTGCGCCACCTCCACCTACTCAAAGCATCATGATGCACCAACATTGATGGACTGAAAGCCAGAAGTCTACGTGACCATCATCATCAGGTCCTTCCATGAAAACCCTAAATACAAAGAGGACTGTTTGATTTATGTTAGGTAGAATGCCCAGAGGGGACTGGGCGGTATCATGGTCTGGAATCCCTACAGATTTTATTTTTTTCTCCAGCCTTTGGAGTTTTTTTTTTTGTTTTTTCTGTCCACCCTGGCCATCGGACCTTACTCTTATTCTATGTTAATTAATGTTGACTTATGTTTATTTTTTATTGTGTCTTCTATTTTTCTATTCATTTTGTAAAGCACTTTAAGCTACATTTTTTTTGTATGAAAATGTGCTATATAAATAAATGTTGATTGATTGATTGATTGAAGAAACAAACTACTGTGAAAAAATGGCTATTTATCCCAGATAGTAAACTTTATAAAACACCAGCAATTTTATTGTATAGTATTGTAGTATTTTATTATACACTATAGTGGAAGTGCTTTTTTATTAAAAGAGCAGAAGGAAACACATGAGACAAAATACAAGGGAAGATGTAACCAGGAATTTAACATGAATGCTATTGCCAAAATGAAAATTAAAGCTCTAAATTATTGAAGATTGTTGCACAAAAGATGTTTAGCCAGAAACATTAACTAAGCAAATACATGCTAAACTGTCCTTGTTTTTGTAAACTGGGATGATGAGGAAGTGCTCATTTGACATTTCTACCATCTATCTGATGACATCACTTCCTGATGTCATAAATAAACTAAATTTGTTTTGTGTCATGTGCTGGATGATAGTTTTTTTTTTTATCGAGAATCCATTTTGATGGGTTTTAAGCTACTTTTTAAGTACTTTGACAAAGTTTAATATTTCATTTGTCATTACCGTTTCTTGTTTATGTGACATGCAGCTATGTGTCATGTAACCATGAGCAGTGCTCAGGTGCTGTACTTCAGTGGATAAATTCTATCTAAAACCCTTCCAGAATAGTGAGCTTATTTATCAAACAGGCCTAATGCTAGATTTTGGTTCATCTTCTTTCTGTTTCTGGGTTTAATTTTGATTCGCCCTCCTGTGTTGTTTGCTGGTATTACATTCTACTCGGACCGGATCTTTGCTTGTCGCTCATTATGTTTGCCTGTCGTGACATCTCTTTGTCTCCTTGCACCTCACAATATTTTCTAGAGCTGTTGTTTCCACATTTATTGAGGGATCAAACTACATTGCAGAGCCGATGTATTTATGGTGGAACTTCTGCATATGTCCGGCAGAATTAGGCAAAAGGTAGATATTACATTTAAAGCTGAATTATTAATGGAGCGTTTCACATTTCAGTGAATAGATAAAGCACTAGCATGGGTGCTAGTAAGGTGTTAACACAATCTGCCTGTCCTTCTATGATGATTATTGACAGTTTCAGAATCTACCTGAAACATCATAGCCAGCACTGTCCTGCTTTCACATCCGTACACTGACATGTTCCATAAGAAGCCCTGATGCCCTAACCTTCTAAAGATCAGCAAATATACCTTTATCTGACTATTTTTCTGTTGAGGCATACTTGTTGTATCATAGATGGCCACACTTGCACTGCAGGTTCATCTCAATCCAATCCTTTCTGCTTATTGACTTTTATGCTGACCTTAATCACAGTCAACATATGACAGCCATGAAATGAACGGTCATAATCCACATTTCTTCCAGGAATTTAGATTTCTTCCTTAGTCTAATCATATGACAAGGATGCTTGGTGCTGGTAATATCTGTTTGTTCCTGGCTTAGTTCTTCTAATGCGTTTCAGATGGAAGACAGCGTTTCTTCAGGCAAAAGTTAATTTTGAATCCGTAACTCATTAGAAAGGCCTGTAGTTGATGTTTAAACCTTGGAAACTTTTATCTAAACAAGATATTTGGACAAATCAGTTGGTAAGCAAGTAAACAATTTTGATGGCCTGAAAGTTCTCCTCTTACTATATTTGTGAATCTTCCTCTGTTCCTCTATGCCCGTGACCTCAGTCAGGATAGGCAGATTCTGCCTTTATTTCTAACAGGCTATATTTTATAAATAAAGTTTCCTCCAAGACCGAATTAGTCTAAAAAGACTGAACAATTCTTTAATGAATGCATTTTTTTAATGTTTACCTTATACAGATAATGTATGTGATTTGTGCCTTTATCATATTATGAAATGAAGGCTAAAAAAAGCTTTGAGCTACTGCCCAGACAGTTACTTTGTAGGTCAGGGTCTAAAGGAGTAGTAGAGTGGGAGCTCAGTCTTTGGTCGGAGGTATCAGTTTTACAAAGCAGTCATAATAAAATGAACCTTGATATATATTTCTGGATTTAACTTATATTTACATGGCTGTCAGCTTGTTTTGCAGGATAGATTTAAACCTGGGGAATGGGACTAATGTGAAATATAAGCGCCTCTACTGTATTTTCACTCCTTCAATTTTATATATAACAACCTGAAAAGATATCTTGATGCCAGCACTCCAGCCAATGGGAGCAGCCTTGCTCTGTTTGCTTAACTGACTAGTTGCTGTGCCAAAAACCTGCTAGTCCTCTGGCTTGAAGCCCAGCTCCTAACTGTGCAACATTTAACATGTTTCTAAATGTTGTAATAATGTTCGTTTGTAGCAGTATCAGATCATTTTCTTGTGCTTTTTGGGAGGCACACTTCTGTTGCATCTCCACCTTGATAATGCAGTGGCACTGTTGTAAAGCACTATATCAAATAGGGAGACACTATGCCAAGTATTGCAAACATACTTAATGTCACTTCATTAATGCTTTAGTCAACATCAATGGAAATAAATACATTTGAGCTTAGCAAACATTTTACATACCCAGACTTGAATGAAGTCTATAAAAGGCAAAAACAGTGACACAGAGAAGTACATTGATTAATCATTACATTTTATTAAAATAGTATATATACAAAATTGTAATAACTTTTCCCTTAGTTTATTGCTGTTATTATTATTATTTCCAGTTCTTTGGATTTCACAGCTTTTTAGCTAGTATTAAAAATACACCTGCTCAAGAAATCTCTAGACAGAGAGCTTAGCTAAAGGTCTTGGTTAGGAGCAACTTTCACGATTTCGGGCAATTCAGGAGAGACCAGCTCAAAGGAAAACATCTGGTATTAAATACCGCTAAGCATGCCAATGCCTCTGCCACCAATAGGTGGCATACATATTGCCACTCGTTTTTGCAGAATAGAAGTGCTGATATTGGTTAAGAGCTTTTCAATATATCAGTTGATGGTTTGAGCGATAACCCCAGTAGCACCAATGATGATAGAAATAACTTCAGCATCTTTTTCCAGAATCATTCCAGAGCTGATGGTAGTGCTCTACCTTACATTCTTCTTTTTAACTGATGTTATAGTCTGACAGCACCAAGATATCACTTTTATAAGTTTTATTGGAGGATAGGTACATATAGATGATGTCTGGTTGGTCGGCATGAAAGTTGATATCAATTTGTAATAGGAGTTCCCAGAGTTTCGTAGGTGAAGCAGTTTCTGGAATTTTATGCTACTCCTAGCTCCATCTCTACCATTGCCTAAGCACTTGTTGTCCTTTTGTATGGTTCAGTGGAAGTACAGTATTTTACCATGTTATTGTGCTAGAAAGTATTGGCTATTGTTTTACAAGCACTGACATCATGATGGACACAGTCTCATCACATTTTTTCCATAGGCAACACAAACAATCTTCCCCTGGTTATTTGAGGATGTGCCTTATGTAATATTTGGTTTTCACTGCCTGCTTATGGATGACAAAAATAATGGCTTCAAAGGACGGTGTGATAGGCTGCCGTTTTCTCTGACTACATGACCATTGACTATCAATGTGTGTCTTTTTAACATGCTGTGAAAATGTCTGTGCATTAGATATAGTCATTTTGTTGGTTTTGTGATTTCCACATGTGTATACTAACTTTCTCCTCAGCTAATTGTTCACTATTCAGATTAGGTTTTCAGTGGAATGTGAGACAGTCTTTTTGAATGGTATATTTAAACTTTGACAAGTCACGTATTCTCATCTTCTCTTTTTTTGAGGTATAGGGCATGCTTAATGATTGGACTTTGATAGAGTGATTCAACGGCCATAAGTCCTCTCCTGCCCTTCTCTATTGGTAGATACAGTATAACCTATCTATTTTATCTTTAAATTGGGGCAGGAGATAAATGAGTGAAGAATTGGGGTAAGATATAATACAGTATAAAGCATTTATTAAATATAGATTAAAAATCACCAAAGTCTTTATGAAGAGTAGTAGACATAAATACTTACAGTACTTGGAATGCAAAAGTATGGATTTCTCATGCAGCTACTGAGTAGAGTTGCTTCTTAATGGAATTGCTTGGTGACCTGTTAATCTGAATGTCTGCTTGTCGAAGCTGATAGTTTATGAGCAACAGGGTTGATCATTTGGTTATTGATCAAAACTTAACATCTATGGCTGAGTTCCTGGCTATGGTGCACTTTTCCTTCAATGTTTTATGGACTGCTCCTAAACACTCCACCTTCATTCCAACAGACAGAATGAATGACCAGGTATGAGTGAATTTGTCCTGTTGGTTGACACATATTTCATCTCGGGTTAGTTTCTGCCTATATGTTTTCTTTCCTTCATTTTCAACTGGTAATAGCTTATTTACAAATAACCTTGTATTTTCATGATTAGTTCATGTTAGCAAACTGAAGTTGTTACAGATAGATAGATAGATAGATAGATAGATAGATAGATAGATAGATAGATAGATAGATAGATAGATAGATAGATAGAACTTAAATTGTCCCCAGGTGAAATTTGGCTGAATTGAATGTTTAACAGACTTGAATGTTCTTTTGTGTTATTCTAAGGTTTCTATATTTTCTGTCATATTTTAGTTGTACGTTTTTCCAGTAGCTCTCATCCTGTACGCAGTGTCGAGTTGATCAGAAGTACCTGTTACAGACACTGTCCTGGACAATTGAGGTTTTTTGAAATGAGTGGATCATTAAAGTAAGAGACTGGTGATAACCTGTTCACTTTGTAAAACAGCATAGTATCCTGTATTAGGATCCTTACACATTGAATTTGTCCGATTTTCATATTTGCTTATTTACTTAATTTGTTCAGTCCAACTAAGAGACAAAGCCTAATGAGCTGAGACATGAACACAATATAGATAGGGTGCTGAGCCATTGCAAGACCTAATCTTGAGTAAATTCAAAATAATATATTAACGTTCTTACTCTTTTTATTTGTAGCAATGTGGCACATTGTAGATGCCTCAGAGCTTTTTGGGTCGAACTCTAATTGTGTCACATTTAGAGGTTTGTAGCTTTTATGTATGTCTGTGTGCATTCTTATTCCAGGTGCTCCAATTTTTATGTCAAATCTCAAAGATATTTGTGTGCTACATTTGTATTTACGTTTATTTGTGTAGCAGATGCTTTAATCCAAAGCATCTCACAATAAAGTTCAACCTAAACATCAGTTTAGTGGCAGGTGAAGTGTTGCAGGACAAGGTTACAAATCTTACCATCACAAGTGAAGCGCTCAGAACAAAATAAAGGCTAATTATACTTTCTTAGTTATAAGAACTTATCAAATCCATTATTAGACAGAAATTTACCAGACAAGAGAGTCTTCAAACGCTTCTTAACTGCAGTGAGGGAGTCCGCAGTTTAAATAGATGTGGTCAGTGTTTTCCATAGCTAAGAGATATACACAGTGGTAGCATTACTAGATGTTGTTTATGAGCAGACCTGAGTGGGTGAAAAGAAGTATAAGACCTCACTATTGTCTCCATACATAAAGATGCTGACCCATTGACTACTCTGTAGGCAAGTGTCAACGATCTGAACTTACAGGTAATATGAGCTGCTACAGGGAGACAATGTGGTGACCCGAAAAGAGGATTGACATCTGCCCACCTCAGCTGGTTTTTAGGCTAAGTAAATTCTTTATATTAGCCCTGTCCGAGTAAAGGTGGTTCAAAATTCAGCCATTATACATGAAAAAATAAGGGGACCCTATGACCCTGAAATTAAGTGAGTTAATTTATGGCTGGATGGTTTTAAGGCCAATTCGCAAAAGCATCACAAATTCTGACTTAAATGGCTGTTAACATCTTGCAGGCAGTATGGCCTTTGAGTAGGTTAGAAAAGCAGTATATAAATGCAATTAATGAACGAATGAAATAATTAATTAATTTAATACATGAAATGAAACTGGAGTGCCTGAATACATGTAAACACAAGGAGAACAAACTGCAATTCAGACTCCGGTCTCTGGAATGGTGCTAACTCCTGCACGAATGTGCCACCCCTTAGGTAAGCAAATAACTTAAATGTTAGCTAGTGCTTAATTATGTACTAATATTAATTGGTATACTGTAAGTCTTTAAAAATACATTTTACCTAAATAAATTCTTGGTGACCACACATTTTTCTCCAATGCATTCATTAATCATCCTTCCTTATTGCATTAGTCAGATTTAAGAATATTGCCGACTGACTTCTTTTGCAATGTAGAGTGCTGTACATATTAATGATTATTTTTTTAAAGCCTCTCAATGATGGCAATTTATAAACCAGGACAAAAGTAGATATAATAGAAATATATACATGTGAAAGAGAATTATATTTAATGCCTGAATCAAGCCCATACTGTTTGATTCTTTGCTATAAAATTAAACTAAATATTGCTTTTAGGTTAAAAGACCCTGCAGGAATCACAATGGGTGCCCTTTACAGGACATTTTACAACAGTGTTGACTTATCAGCTTGCCGTGCAGTTTTGTATGTTTGAGAGCGCAACATAATAGCCAATAAGTAACTCTGTATGGCTTGATTTATGGGATACGAATGACAGGCAATATGTTATCGTGAGAAGCACTTCTTGAATTCTAGTTAACGTGAGCTGTTCAAATGGGAATATTATTTACCAATGAAACTTAAGAAAATTTTAGAGGTGGAAAAGTGCACCTCTCAGATGTTCATTTTTCCAGCTTGTGTATGTTTTTGTTGTCTAAGTTTTCCTTGGTGGCAGTGAACAAAGTGTTCTACTGTGGAGCTGGTTCTCTACTCGCAGACACAGTGTCTGTACAGGGAGTTCCTGTCTCTGGCCCAAAACCCACAGACCCTCAGCAATGAAGGACAAGGTCACCCATTGCTCCTTCAGTTTCTTTTCCGAAGTAGGCAACTGCTTTTGCCTCCGCAGTATCTGAGTGGTAAAGATTAAATGCAGAATTTTATTTTCTGTAAGTTTAAAAAATGCGATAGAGACAACCATCTTTTGATATAAATGAAATTCTTTCTTTCAAATGAAAATTAGCACATTGTAATGAAATTTGTTGTGTTTGCACTAAAAGTAGGAAAGTATTTAATTTAGAAAGGAAATGAATATTCATCACAGCTTAATGCACCTTTCTGTTAATTAATCCTGAAGAGGCAATCTGCAACCAATTAGTTAAAAATAGACAAATTACTATTCATTTTGTCTATTGGGAAAAAAGAACGGATGCATTTAAATATTTTTATTCATTCACCATTATTTTTAATATATTTTTGCATTAATGCATTATCCCCCTGCAAAACAAATGAAAACAGTGGAGGGGTGCAGATGTCTTTACAAGTCATCGGCCTCAAGGCTCATTCATTCATTATATTTTATATTATAAGCAAATTCTAAATTGACAAAAAATATGGGACTTAATCCTAAAATGCTGGATCCATGAGGGAGCAGCTCTAGCCATCTGAGTAAAACACAAACCGGTTACATTTTAGATTTGTTGACTTTTTTTACCACTTACAGCTTATCTCGAGTGGCTGCAACAACTGCTTATCAGGTTTACTTATTTTTGTATATAAAAATAAACTTTTTTCACCAATAAGTTAAAACTACAGAATAGCAAATTAAGTTTTTTTTTATCAATAACACATTCAATTTGACCTGTTCTGCTGATGCATACAGTACATGCCTCTGAGATTTAAAACTCTGGAAAACCCATTCGCCTAAAAGCCAGACATTGCTGTTTGTGATAAGCTGTAGATGTGGAAGGCCATCAGCAATTGATAAGGATACTTAAACCCCAAATAAAAACTCTAGGGAATCAGACTTTGAAGATCTGCCTTCTGATCCTCCCTTTGATGTTAGATGAAAAAAAAATTGCTAATCTGGAGCTGGAAACAGAGGTTAAATACTGTAGCTACCTGGATGCTCTAACTACATGTAATGCATTCATACCCCTATTCAGCCTGCCATTAAGTAATTTTACACATTTTTGCAGCATTATTGTCCGGTGTACTTGTATGATAAATGCATACAATAACCTGTACATTTTCAAACTCAGATAATTCACTTCAGGGCTGTAGAGGTCAGGACCTATCCTGAAAGCACAGAGTTCAGGGCACAAACTAACCCTAGACAAGGGGCTAGTCCATCACAGGACACTCTTATTGGACCCGTCTTGGGTCACCAATCAACCAAACACACACATGTGTGTAGGATTAGTGAGGCAAACCACAGTACCTAGAGACAGAGACAGTGTGTGGAGCAAAGTGACAAGGCGATCACTGCAGGCGGCAGTTTGGTAAGGGCAGTGTTTTCATCTTAGAGTATTTTTTAAACATTAAAACTAATAATTCTTATACACATATAACATTAGAAGCTTAAAAGAATTATAACAAGAATAGTCCATTCAAATGAGAGTTATACAGTGCATCCGGAAAGTATTCACAGCGCATCACTTTTTCCACATTTTCTTATGTTACAGCCTTATTCCAAAATGGATTAAATTCATTTTTTTCCTCAGAATTCTACACACAACACCCCATAATGACAACATGAAAAAAGTTTACTTGAGATTTTTGCAAATTTATTAAAATTAAAAAAATTGAGAAAGCACATGTACATAAGTATTCACAGCCTTTGCCATGAAGCTCCAAAGTGAGCTCAGGTACATCCTGTTTTCCCTGATCATCCTTGAGATGTTTCTGCAGCTTAATTGGAGTCCACCTGTGTTAAATTCAGTTGAATGGACATGATTTGGAAATACACACACCTGTCTATATAAGGTCCCACAGTTGACAGTTCATGTCAGAGCACAAACCAAGCATGAAGTCAAAGGAATTGTCTGTAGACCTCCGAGACAGGATTGTCTCGAGGCACAAATCTGGGGAAGGTTACAGAAAAAGTTCTGCTGCTTTGAAGGTCCCAATGAGCACAGTGACCTCCATCATCCGTAAGTTGAAGAAGTTCGAAACCACCAGGACTCTTCCTAGAGCTGTCTGGCCATCTAAACTGAGCAATCGGGGGAGAAGGGCCTTAGTCAGGGAGGTGACCAAGAACCCGATGGTCACTCTGTCAGAGTTCCAGAGGTCCTCTGTGGAGAAAGGAGAACCTTCCAGAAGGACCACCATCTCTGCAGCAATCCATCAATTAGGCCTGTATGGTAGAGTGGCCAGACGGAAGCCACTCCTTAGTAAAAGGAGCATGACAGCCCACCTGGAGTTTGCCAAAAGGCACCTGAAGGACTCTCAGACCATGAGAAACAAAATTCTCTGGTCTGATGAGTCAAAGATTGAACTCTTTGGTGTGAATGCCAGGCATCACATATGGAGGAAACCAGGCACCGCTCATCACCAGGCCAATACCATCCCTACAGTGAAGCATGTTGGTGGCAGCATCATGCTGTGGGGATGTTTTTCAGCGGCAGGAACTGGGAGACTAGTCAGGATAAAGGGAAAGATGACTGCAGCAATGTACAGAGACATCCTGGATGAAAACCTGCTCCAGAGCGCTCTTGACCTCAGACTGGGGCGACAGTTCATCTTTCAGCAGGACAACGACCCTAAGCATACAGCCAAGATATCAAAGGAGTGGCTTCAGGACAACTCTGTGAATGTCTTTGAGTGGCCCAGCCAGAGCCCAGACTTGAATCCGATTGAACATCTCTGGAGAGATCTTAAAATGGCTGTGCACCGACGCTTCCCATCCAACCTGATGGAGCTTGAGAGGTGCTGCAAAGAGGAATGGGCGAAACTGGCCATGGATAGGTGTGCCAAGCTTGTGGCATCATATTCAAAAAGACTTGAGGCTGTAATTGCTGCCAAAGGTGCATCGACAAAGTATTAAGCAATGGCTATGAATACTTATGTGCATGTGATTTCTGTTTTTTTTATTTTTAATAAATTTGCAAAAACCTCAAGTAAACTTTTTTCACGTTGTCATTATGGGGTGTTGTGTGTAGAATTCTGAGGAAAAAATGAATTTAATCCATTTTGGAATAAGGCTGTAACATAACAAAATGTGGAGAAAGTGATGCACTGTGAATACTTTCCGGATGCACACTGTATGTAAACCTTCATAATTACATACACATCCAAAGCCTTTAAAATTGAGAAATATTTTCGTTTTAAAAATTGCATATTCCTCATTTTGTTAAATAGTCCTAATTTCTGGAAATTTGAATTTCTGTCAAACACATGTAAATGTATCTTAAATTTGCACTGAATATGTTTAGTTGAAAAGGGCAGGTGCCATTTAGGTGCCAAGGTATGTATGGGCGGGGGTGTGGTTGGCAAAAATGTGCCTTGCCTCAGGCAGCATTATTTAATATGCTAGCCATGCCTGAAGAATACACTGAAAAATGTACAGACTCCACGCAGGCAATGATTTCATTGACACACTGGTACTTGTCAGCATCAGTCAGTTTTTTGATGTCATTTGAAAAAGAAATTACACTCCATGTTTTAATTAACATATGTGGGCTGACCTTCATGTAAACAACAGCTTTAGATAAAGGTGATGAAAGTTGGGTGTGTGATGGATGAGGAAGAATATTTCAGGAGTGTGTTGGATGAAGTGGTGAAGAGTGTACCCAAGGGAGAAAGAGTGGTGATTGGGGCAGATTTCAATGGATATATTGGTTAAGAGAACAGAGGGGATTAGGAGATGATGGGTAAGAATGGCGTCAAGGAGAGGAATGAAGAAGGTCAAATGGTGGTAGATTTTGCGGAAAGGATGGACATGGTTGTGGTGATTATGTATTTTAAGAAGTGGGAGGAACACAGAGTGAAGTACAGTCTGAAGGAGATTGGAAACTGTAAAGTGGTGGCAGGGGAAAGCATAGTTAGGCAGCACAGAATGGTGATCTGTAGGATGACGTTGGAGATCAAGAAGAGGAGGAGAGTGAGGGCAGAGCCAAGGATCAAATGGTGGAATTTAAAAAAAGAAGACTGCAAGGCTGAGTTCAGGGAGGATACAACAGGTACTGGGTGGCAGTGAAGAGTTACCTGATAGCTTGGCAAGTGGTAAGGAAGACAACTAGAGGGCTAGATAGATAGATAGATAGATAGATAGATAGATAGATAGATAGATAGATAGATAGATAGATAGATACTTTATTAATCCCAAGGGGATAAGGCGTATGATGAGTTGTATGAGAGGTTGGACAACAAGGAGTGAGAAAAGGACCTGTTCCAATTGGCTAGGCAGAGGGACCAAGCTGGGAAATATCAGTAGCAGGTTGGGGAATTTAAGGATAATGATCGAAATGTACTCAAAATTGAGAAGAGTGTGTTGAGCAGATGGAAAGACTACTTTGAGAGGTTGATGAATGAAGAGAACGAGAGGGAGAGAAAGTTGGATGATGTGGAGATACTGAACTAGGAAGTGGAATGGATTAGCAAGGAGGAAGTAAGAACAGCTATAAACAGTATAAAGAATGGGAAGGCTATTGGCCAAGATGACATACCTGTGGAAGTATGGAGGTGTTTAGGAGAGATGACAGTGGAGTTTTTAACCAGACTGTTTAATGCAATCCTGGAAAGTGAGAAGATGCCTGTGGAGTGGAGAAGAAATGTACTCATACTGATTTTTAAGAAAAGGGTGATGTGCAGAGCTGTAGTAACACAGAGGGATAAAACTGAACAGCCATAGCATGATGTTATGGGAAAGAGTAGTGGAAGCTCAGAAAAGAAAGGAGGTGATGATTAGTGAGCAGCAGTATGGTATGGTTTCATACCGGGAAAGAGCACTACAGATGCAATGTTTGCTCTGAATGTGTTGTTGGAGAAGTATAGAGAAGGCCACAAGGAGTTGCATTGTGTCTTTGTGGACCTGGAGAAATCATATGACAGGGTACCTCGAGAGGAGTTGTGGTATTGTATAAGAAAGTTGGTTGTATGTAAGAGTGGTAAAGAATATGTATTGAGGAAAGTGTGACAGTGGTGAGGTCTTCAGTAGGAGTGACGGATGTGTTTAAGGTTGAGGTAGGATTACCTGAGGGATCGTCTCTGATTGCACTTTCTTATTTGCAATGGTGATGGACAGGTTGACAAAAAAGATTAGACAGGAGTCCCCGTGGACTATAATGTTTGCTGATGACATTGTGATCTGTAGCGAGAGTAGGGAGCTGGTTGAGGATACCCTGGATGGATAGGACCAAGACAGAATATATGTGTGTGAATAAGAGGGGGGTCAGGGGAATGGTGAGGATGCAGGGAGCAGAGTTGGATGTATGTTGATGAGTTTAAATACTGGGGTTCAACAGTACAGAGTATTGGGGAGTATGGAAATGAGGTGAAGAAGAAAGTGCAGGCTGGGTGGAGTGGGTGGAGAAGAGAATCAGGAATGATTTGTGACATCAGGGTACCAGGAAGAGTGAAAGGGAAGGTCTTTAGGACAATAGTGAGACCAGCTTTGTTATATGGGTTGGAGACGGTGGTACTGACAAGAAAGCAGGAGACAGAGCTGGAGGTGGTAGAGTTAAAGATGCTAAGATTTGCATTGGGTGTGAGGAGAATGGACATAATTAGGAATGAGCACGTTAGAGGGTCAGCTCAGGTTGGACAGTTTGGAGACAAAGCCAGAGGGGATTGTGTCACGTTGGACATGTGCAGAGGAGAGATGCTGGGTATACTGGGAGAAGGATGCTAGGGATGGAGCTGACAGACAAGAGGAAAAGAGGAAGGCCTAAGAGGTGGTTTATGGATATGGTGAGAGAGGACATGCAGGTGTTGGGTGTGACAGAGGAAGATGCAGAGGACAGGAAAATGTGGAAACAGATGATCCGATGTGACAGGAACAGCCTAAAAGAAGAACATGGTTTTTAATTTCTTCAGGTTTTTCTGTATTATTTTTCCTGGATTTTCAATGCCTAATTTGATTTTTTTAATATAGCTATTCTATTTATTATTTTGTTTTATGGTTCTCTTCTGCAAGATTTGAGTATTTTTATTGTTTCCTTGTTATTTTGTTTCCTTGGTGACTTCAATGAGATGACAGGATTAATGGCAAATCATTAAGATTACAGCTCTATCCAAGATTGCGGATAACAACCTCTGATTTTCACAGTATATTTTGATATGAGGTTTTTTTTTGCATTTTGTTACCAAATTTTTGGCTTTTCTTTGATTTTTTTATACTCATCTTTTACTTTTGGTGCTCATATTTCTGAACTCCGTGTTACAATCTCTGATCACATCCCTTCTCCTAATCTTAAGGCAATATTCTTCTTTTCAGCGCAAAAGTGTGGTCATGTTTTTTCCACAGTCATTTATTGCAATTTGGAGTTGCAAGTATAATCTTCACTATACCTCTGCTACAAACATCCTGACGCTGTTGATGTATTTGAAGCCATAAGTAAATTTTTGACATATGAGATTTGGCTTTGTTAAACCCATCCATGGTGGGGGCAGCCAAACTTTGGAGGGAGTGATCGTAAACCTACATAATGAATCAGGATCACCACCTGTATTTAAGTTTAACACAATAATTTTTTTGTCAGTAAAATTTACAGCAAATGCTAAGAATTAGTACTTGGTAAAGCTGAGAAACAGAGCTACTGTTTCAAAGTATCAAGTGTTATGTAGTAGATTTTTCAACACAGAAACAGCACCACAAAGATTCCACCATATAATTTCTGCAGTTATACATTGCTATTTGGGATTGTTTGCATAAGATGAATATTGTATAAAAGACAATTTCCAACACTAACAATAGCAATGTACTAAATACAACAAGTTTAAGAGTAACACAAAATTTGTAATTATTTTTACGTTTTAATCTTTCCACCTTTTTTCCTCAGCTACTACACTATAAATTGTCATCCCTCTGAAGTGACGAAGAGTACAGAGCCACTTTGTCATGCTGTCTTATCCTGTGAGTGTCTAATGTTAAGTGAATGTTGTCATACAGAAACCACACACCATTCGATAATAAATGCCCACCCATTATCTAACTGCTAAATCCACTTCAGGATTGTTGGTACCAGAGCCTATGAGCCATTTCATACTTTCTGTGTTAGTGCTGACAGCAATAATGAAAACTCCACTTGACTGGAGAGTTTTCTGCACACCTTCATTTTTTTTATTCCAAATTGACTTATCTGAATGGATTGAGCATGGGCTGCAAAATATACACACAAACATGGAAGCTTCCGTGGAACAGAAGAAACACCTGGGTGCAAACTGCCCCACATTTTTGTGTGTAAGTCAAAGGTATGCACACTTATCTTACAACATCTCTCTCTATATAAAATACAATGCCTGTCTCTCTGTCCGATTTTCATGAGAGAACTACTTAGATCAGGTTTTTTCCTATAATTTACTTAAACATTCCAGTTGATTTTTCAACTTTTCTCATCGCGCTGCTAAGTATCATAGTTCACTTGCAGGAGCGATTTATTCACACTAATCTGAGACAGAGGCTGTGGGCCAATGGGAGGGGGAAGCGTGATGTCAGGAGTGGGGAGCCGGGCATGGTCCTTCTCACTCACACGCCAGCCTCCATTCGAGTCGGTCTGCCTCTTGCAATGTGTTGGAGTGTACCTTGCATCCGCTTAGCTAGCGATACCTGTTTGTTTATTAATTTTTAAAGTTTGTCCTATATCACTACTACGCAGGCGGAACCACAGGGTACAGCTAGTCAGAAAAAAAGAAAGGTTTAAGTTCTCACTTTTTCTCACACTCACATAGGGACAATTTCGAGTCATCATTTAAACTGGAGTTGCTGGAAGGAAGACCCATGTGAACACATATAGAAAATGTTCAGGCTTGGAATTTATCCAGGAGCTGTAAATATATCTAAAATACTAAACTTATATTCCACATAATATAGGCCACTTTAAATATCTTACTGTCATTTCCAGAAAAAAATTAGTATTTACCAATATGAATTCAACTGCATATTCTAACTGAATTTCATATCAGACCTTAAATTTACATTCTCAGTTTTATGACAAAGTGTTGCTGTATCTTGTAATTCTTGTTAAATAGAAAATCAACTGACAGATGCTGCAGGGCATTTCCCATGGTAAAGGTGAAAAGGTGGCTATGAGGCTCCAGATGTCTAGAAACACTTTGGGTCACTTTTAGTACTGGGCATAAATCACAATAAGTAAGCTTTGGTTGGAAAGGCAGCTCATGAAAATAGTGAACGCACTCCCAAAAGGTCTGGATACATCTTTTTTTACTCAGAAGAAAACCATATAATCCATAGGACATACCTCTATGTATGTAGGTTTGTTGCTTATCAGTGACCACATTGATGACTGGAGCACAACAGAAACGAAAGTAACACTGGGTGATAAAAAATGCCATTCCATTAGGACATCTCATTCTTCAGTCAAAAGCATGACACTTAATTGACAGACACTCTGATTTGAATTCCTAGGATAATATAGATGTGGGGATCATGAAGACCACTTCAGAAACAAAAGTAACAGGCTGTCATGCACTTATGAGAATTCCACTTTACTAGAAAAAGATGCATCAAATGAAACTATAAAGGGATAAAAAATAATGACAAAAGTATGAAGGCAGGTGTTTCACCTGGAGAGCAGCCATGACTGCAGGTTTTCGTTCCAACTCAGTTGCTCAATTATAAACCAGCCTTAGAAATAACAGATCTTATTTAATTTCATGGCTTTTTTGTGTTTTAACTCAGCCATTTTAAGGTCATTTTAATAGATTAGATTACATTTTCTTCCTTTCCAAGGATGTCATTCAAATGATTTGAAGCCTTAAAGTGATGAGTAATCCTCCATCCTTGACATTTTTCTCTTTAGTTTCCTTCTAAATATTTTATTAAACCCGACAGTTTATGATGAATACACACAGGTGTAAATGAAACAAGTTAGAGAAAGACCTGCTGCATCTTAATGCTAATAAGGAGCAATTGAAAACAGTGAATGCAGCTGTTTAAGACTGAATTACGCAGTCAAGGGTGGTGAATCTTAACAAGTGAGAAAATTAAAATGAAGCTTAAAACTGTTGCTTGGGCAATAAGTGCTTCTACAGAAATAATTGACGTCTTATAGGTGGGTTGGAACAAATACCTGCAGCCAGTTCAGCCCTCCAGGACTGACATTGCTTATCCCGGATGTAGACAATAAGCCATCATAAAAGAAGATTGGAGGCAGTCAGTGGTTTGCTAAAATTCTTCTCACACTGAAAGAGAACCTGTCCTAGTTTAAGTGCTCAGGAGAGACACTTTGTAGCATTTACATTGGAACGGATACTAGTGAAAACTGAAGTAGATTCTCATCTTGTGAAAAAGAATCAAAGGAGTATATCTAAGGTGCAGTTCCTGAAGTTCACTGAAATATTCTGAGCACAAGTTAAGCTGTTATAAAAAATGTACAACCTTGAGGAAAAATGTGCAATAAAACATGGCAAGGGCTTGAAGGATTTTCATTGTTCTACATGCCAAATTTTGGCCTGTACTCAGCTGGGCTTAGTCTCAAGACTAAATGTCACATGACTTTCTCAAATGAACCCAGGAACTAAAAAGGGAATAATTTTAAGGTTTGTGATTATATTTATCTCAAGAGATTCTAATTCATCTCATTGTTGGACTTTTAACTGCCTGCAGGTTTGTGACACTCGACTCATTGAGTCATTGTGGAAACTCGACTCATTGAGTATCTCAGGCATTGGTAGAAACGTAGTTGACAATTTGGGACAAATCATGAGATCCAATTCATTGAATATCACTTGCAAAGACAACTTGTCCTTTAACACCTAAATAAAGTGTCATTGTGAGTGTTTGAGATATCCTTGAGAACTAGCAGTAGAAAATGGGGTCATGTCATGAGTGGAAAAAATGCAGCCAGTCTTCTTCACTAAAACTTGATCAGTCAATGAGTGAGATAAGTTTTTCCTGAAGACTCCTCAATATTTTTGTTATTCAGTGTGCACCGGGACTAATTGTTAAGTGCCTGACTCATAGCCAATCTCCACGTGTGATGCAGCTGGAAAATCCCTTCCCAGGATCCCGGTTACAGAGCCAAGTAGAATAGCAGTAGAAAGTCCTACATAACCTCGCCAGATTACATGTTACAGAAATTTTTGTGCATAGATTAGGAATATATGTGATGGACCCTGCTATGGTCACAACAACATTTACGGTCCACTAAGAACTTAATGAACATATCAACAGACCCACTTTAGAGTTTTCAATTGTGCCTAAAATAACTGAGTCTCTGTTTGAACGGGAAACAGCAATGACATCACAAAAGTGCTACCTGCTTAGTCACAGACATGCGGCAAAGAATGTGCTCTTTGTGTAGTTAGCATGCAATTGACTGTCTGGAATATCAACAAAGCATATTATACAGCACAGGTAGAGTAAAAAAGGGCATTCCAGTCACCTGGGTGCATTTTTATGCTAATGACTTCAGCTCAGAAAGGAAAAATTGGCCCATATTCTAATTTTTTTGCTATATGTGAGCTATGTTTACCATCATTAATCACATAATCCTAAACACTACTTTTCATCAGCCTGAACTGGGCATGGTTTCTACTCACAAAAGACTCTGAATTGTACTAAGCAAGTTTGAAAAGGGATTGATTGATGGAAGGATTCATTCAATTACCATTTAATGTTCTGTCCAACCTGGGTAAATCTGGAAGATGACCATTAAACTGACAAAGACTATATACAGTACGGCCTAGTTGGTGAAAAGACGGACAAAACAGATGCAGAACAATTAAAGGGACATATGGCATCTCTACCACCTTCGATTGAGTAAACCTAACTACTATACTTACAAATCAATAAGGAATGTTAATGTACGAGTAGTGTACATTTTAGTGGAACAGGCTTTGATCCCAGTTCATCCCTGGACTGAAATAAGCCAACTCAAAAAATAAATGTATAAATAAAAGGATGGCCACTTGGATGAGAAGCAGAACATTTTACACAGAAATGCCACATAGCAGAATTACTTCTCCATTAAACATCCTTTCTTCCCATCAGTCCATAAAGTGCTATGTTCAGAGGTTGATAAAGGAGAAAAGATGGTTAAAACCAGGACTGGGAATTGAAACAAGGTCAAGTTCAAAAGAGGGTCACTACAGTAGAGATAAAGATATCTAAATCACCAAAGCCTGAACTTCTAAACAAATTCATAGTCAGGAGAGAAAGCAATAATTTTGAGAAGCAGAAAAGCAGAAAAATCTATAACAAATAAATTGATTGTTTTTATAGAGTTTATTCTCACTCATGGATAAGGAGAAATGTGTCATGCTAGTCTTAAACATGTAATATTAACGGCGTCATTAATTATGTCAGATGGAGCCCATGACCATGCCCCCAAACCCTAGAAACAGACTTCGGTAAACAGTGTCACGGAATGATGCTGATAAAATTATAATGCACTTTTTTCCTAATGAAGGAAAAATAGTCAAACCCAGCCAGAAATGTCCTACAAAAACAAAAACTAAGATTTTCTCACTACTCAAAGCACTCAGCAATTGCAGGTTAAGGGCTTTGCTCAAGGACCCAACAGAGCAGTGTTCCATTTTGGCATTTACGAGATTCGAACCGGCAACCTTCCGATTGCCAGTGCAGATCCCTAGCCACCACTCCGCCTATGTACTTTATGTATCTTTCAGCATCCCAAAGGCATGCATCCTCGGTTAAATAGCCCTTTTCACACTTCTGTATTTCATCTTTAGGGAGCCAGTTTTTCCATAGGTAAACTCTTTTCCAGTTATACTGTAGTGAGCCTCTGTGTTGAAATTCTAATAAAAAACATCCTTACCTGTGTTTCTACAGTTTTTGCACTGATGTAAAATAGAGAAGAAAATGGATCCAAGCAATCAAAATGGAAAAAAGGTCCAATCTTGGCAGCATTTAACATTTGTAGCCTCCACTTCAAACCTGATGAATATATAAAGTTTACATGCTTAAGTTTGATCCTGGGCCATTTCAACTGAAACAGTTGGTGTTGTGCTGATACAGAAATCTGGTTAAAATGCTGAACTCCGAGTTAATGTGTGAGAGTCTGAGCTGATGGAAAATGGCACCGCAGGTCCCTTCTCTACGGAGCACGACTATGCAAAGGCACCTGCTCCTGCTCAGTATACACAACATAACATATCTGTAATGTAGTTAAACACATTTTTTCTGACTAACAATCTCCACCAGACAATGATTATATTTTTATATTATATACATTAAAGAACCATCAACAACAAATCAAATCACATTAATAATATATTGAATATTTATTTTTAAAGTAAAGTTGAATAAATTGGACTCAGTAGCTGCATGAATAAAAACGTACCACTTCCGGTTAGCGGAAATAGCTAAACACTTGATAGAAATCTATGTTTTGTACCAAATACTTGTATGCAAAATTTGTTTGACCTAAATAAAAGTGTACTCAAGTTATCGTGTTTACATAAAGACACACAGATGTAATTCAAAGAATTGTATTTTCTGACTAAAACATCAAGATTCATCAAAATCTTGAGGTTGAAGTTTTGGATGATTACAACATTTTTCTTATCCTTCGTATACAAGAAAGTAAAAAAACAAAAAAACAGGTTAGCTGAAACTGTTAGCAGTCTGGCATAGGAAACTTAACAAGCCTTAGTAATTATAAAGGAATACCTCTAAGAAAATCGTAAAGCCTTTTTCCAGTTTTCTTCTGTAGTGGTCTTTCAACAATACTTCTTCCATTGCAAAAATGGATTCTTAGAAGTGAAAGCAGAGAAGTGGATAAAACACGATCCACTGCTGACTCACTAAGCGAATGTAGATTTATCTGCCAATGTATCCCTTTGAATTTTGTGAAAAGAATCTAATTACAGATTCTAAATTGACCTGGTGTGGGGGTGTTATTCTAGACTGTGATGGACTATTGCCTCATGCAGTGGTGACGCCAGGTTTGGTGTCACCTAGTGCGGTAACCAAGGCCAGGTTAAGTCTCCCATAGGCCCCTGGGAGACTTGATGAACAGAGCCCCTTAACATAATGCTGAACACCCCTTTGGTGACTTCAGTTCAAGGATATTTGATAATTTTATTGTTGCTCAAAAATTGAGGCCATCATATCGGAAGTGCAAGGAGACAGGCAAGGAAAGTCCTGCCTCAGCCAGGAGGCAGGAAGGAGATGCCCTTGCAGAAACAGGTTTTCTGGTATCCCGGCTGCGATAGATCAAAATCCTCATCTGGGAGACCAGTATAATGGAAAGATGTGGGAGGCAATTAGCTTGGACTATCTGCTCCCCCAATACATTAGATAACAGCATCCCTGGGCTTTAGCACCCATACGGATGCTGGCAGGGAATGCTTTGAATTGTAGTGCCATGGAGCAGCCCTGTTGGGTTACGTGGGTAGGGGCTGCCAAGGGGTGCTACAGGGATTCATAGTCACCATTCTTGCAGAAAATATTTGAACCCATAACTATGTTGGGATGTGATTGTTGCTGGAGTTTGGGGCTTGGTGGTGCCCCCTACTGGTTACAGTGGTTTTTTGGATGTCACCTGGTGCAGTCCAAATCCCTCAAACTCCCCCTAGTAACACCCCTACCCTGATGTTGAGTAGGTTCTGGCCCTACACCACACAGAATTGATTTAATCGTTTGTAAAATGTATCAGAAAGCCATTTTGGAAAAAGGGAAATGGGACAATTGCTTGTGAACTACTAACAAAATACTCGATTACTTCTAAAAAACCCTAAGTACACTGACTACAAGTTTGCAACTTATTGGAAAAAAGATCACTGTCCTGCTGTGACAATCTATTGGACTCCAGTCACAGATAAACTGTCCTCATTTTAATTTGTTCAATTATTAAGTGGTAATATTTTTGAAAATCTTGCCAATAAACCTCAGGAAAAAGCTATTTTGTGATAATCCTTTGATTGCATAGAAATAGAAGATAACAAACTCTCAGTCCTTCATTCAATCCTGCTTATGCAGTTTAGAGTCATGGGAAGCTGGCTTTTCCAAGGAGCAACTAGGGAGAAATGAACAAATAAGTACACTATGATAGAAAACCAATTCAGACTTGCCAACTGACATAGCTACAACCACAAATCTGAAAAAGTTGGGACAATATAGAAAGTGCAAATAAAAAAAACAGTGATTGTTAAGTTTACTTTGACTTTTATCTCATTGCAGACAGTGTGAACCCAAGATATTTTATGTATCATTTGGTCAACTTCATTTCATTTGTTACTATACATCCATTCCTGCATTTCAGGCCTGCAACGTATTCCAAAAAAAGTTGGGATGGGTTGTAAATTACGGCCAGTAATGAGGTACAATAATTAAATAATGATGTGAGTTCAAACAGGTGATGTCAACAGGTGATTGTAATCATGAGTCTTTGAGGAGCAAAGATGGGCAGAGGATCTAAAGTTTGTCATCAAATGCATGAGAAAAATTATTGAAATATTCAAAGCCAATGTTCCTTAAAGAAAGATTGGAAGGCATTGGCATGTTTCTCCTTCTACAGGGCATAATATCATTAAACAATTCAAGAAATCTGTAGGAATTTCTGTGCATAAAGGACAAAGGTACAAGCCTAAGCTGAATACCCGTGATCTCCGATCTCTCAGACGACAATGCATCAAAATCCATCACTCATCAATAGCTGATATAGCCACACGGGCAAGGAATTACTTTGGCAAATCTTTTTCAAGCAATAAAATACAGAGTTATATTCACAAATACCTCCTTATGTTAACCATGTCCAGAAGTGGCGTCAACTTCTCTGTGCTCAGAGGCATGTGGGATGGATCATCGCACAGAGGAAACATGTAGTGTGGTCAGACCCATCAGTATTCCAGATCCTTCTTGGAAGAAATGGACACTGTGTGCTCCAGACCAAAGAAGAAAAGGACCATACAAACTGTTATCAGCAACAAGTACAAAAGTCAGGGTCTGTCATAGTAGGGGGGTTGTGTCAGTGCATTTGGCAAAGGTAATTTATACTTCTGTGATGGCAGCACTAATGCAGAAAAGTACATTGAGATTTTAGAGCAACATATGGTGCCTTCAGGATGACATCTTTTCCAGGGACATCTACTGTATGCATTTTTAACAAGAAAATGCAAAACCACATTCTACACGCATTACAAAGGCATGGCTGCTTAGGAAGAGAGTATGGGTACAGGACTAGAAAATTTTTGTAATGAAAAATGCGACAACATGACCCTGTACTGTTGCACAACTTAATATGTGTTTGAAGGAAGAATTGGACAAAATTACACCTGAAACGGTTCATCACTTGGTATCCTCAGTGCCAAAATGTCTTTTAAGTGTTGTAAGAAGGAATGGCGCCATTTCAAAGTGATGAATGTTTTACTGTCCCAGTTTTTTTTTTGTAATGTGTGGCAGGCCTGAGATGCAGGAATGGATGTATATTAACAGCTGAAATGAAGCTGGCAGACAAGACAAGAAATACACTGGGTTCATACTGTCTGCAATTAAATAAAAGTCAAAGTAAACTTAACTGACTCCACCCACAGGCTTCTTTTCTCTAAAAACAATACCTACTAGAGTTTTGTTTTCCTCTCTTCTACTGCCAACAGGCAAGGCCTTTAGGTTGGCATAATTTCTGTTTCATTTCCTAGACCAATTCTGGGAGCTGTTGAGACAATTTCATGTCTCTCTCTCTCTCCATTACTGTTTATTTTGATAGATGTGGGTGCTTATGTATGTAAGTAGTTCATATTCTTAACCTTTATTTTTACTTTATTTTTAAATCATCTTTATGTTCAGTTTCTGTCATTCATGAAGTTCTCAATATAAAAATCAGTTGAACTGAACTGAATTGAAATGGTTTCAGTATCTCTGCGTTTCAAATCTACTTCAAAATTACCAGGTTCAGAAAATGAATGAAGAAACAAATGACTGAAGGAATGACTGCAGTACATCTTGACAGTAGAAGAAAACCAAAATCCCTAAAGAGAAAACATGAGAGACTGTACTAACTTTAGTCAATAGAAACTTAGACTAAAAATTTGAACATCGAATAGCCCAGGTGCCCTGAGGTGCAATTGTATCCTATGTGAAAGGTTGAACAAGTGGAGGAATCACAAAGAATAGTTAGGGTGGCAACTGGACACTTTAATGCAAGGCACCAAAAAGCAGAAAAGGAATAAATGATCGTGGCACAACAGAAAACAGGCACTTCAACTGCCGCATTTGCCAAGCAGGCATATTACTTAAAGCCAGTGGCGTAGCGTAGTGGGGGCAGCACTTTTAGGGGGCAGCAAAGAATTACTGTATATTTTAGTCTTTTAAATTGAAATACCTAAATAAGGGGGCGGCAAAATTTTCCTCCGCCCCGGGCGGCTGACACCCACGCTACGCCACTACTTAAAGCGTCTCTCTTGAGTGGACCTGGTTTGGAGAGCTTCTTCATATGACAGCTCGAGACCAAAATGAGGCGCCTGGTTTCGATGGGTCCTGACTCGAAAAGCCAGAGCTTCTCAAGACGTGGTGGGAGGGCTTCAGTTACCTTCATTGGCTGTCTTCTTGGTACTGCGGAGGGAAGAAGAGATGATACTGTTAGTAACAGTGCCCCCTCTCATCCTGAAGTAGTATTGCATACATTAGCTGAGCCCGGAAGGTGATCCTCAGATGTCCATCTGTGACAGCTACTAGCCTAAAAGCAGTTGCAACCCCAATTCCAAAAAAGCTGGGACAGTGTAGAAAATACTGATAAAAACAAAAAGGAGTGATTTGTAAATTTACTTTGACTTGTGTTCAAACAAAAATAGTATAAAGACAAGTTATTTCATGTTTTACCTAATCAACTGCCTTGTTTTTAAAACGTACACATTTATTATGAATTTGATACCTGCAACTCTTTCCTAAAAAGTTGGGATGAGGATAGTTTAGGGCTAATATTAGTATGAAATAACAAGGTGATGCGAAACAAGTGAGGCAATCATTTAATAGTCTATAATGAGCCTCAGGTAAAGGCCCAGCCCATGGGTGTATAACTCCTGTTCTGGTGGGCCACAGTGGCTGCAGGTTTTTATTCTGTCTTCTTAATTAGTGCGCCATTTTTGCTGCTAATTAACTTGTTTTAATTGAAGTGACTTTAGTTCTTTCTTTTTCCTTAATGAGTAGCCAAACAATAATGAGACACAAAACAAGCTGCCACATGACCAGCTAACCTAAAAATAAAGAAGGGTGAAGGTCTCAGTCATGTTGGTCTGCTCAGGTCACCAAAGCATCTCTACTGTGGTCTTAGAAAAAACAGAAAATCAGTCTGCTGTGGCAGAATGAGAGCAGCAACAAGTCCTGATATTCAATAATAGCTTTGATTAACAGCAAGAATTGGTTTCTCATTAAGAAACTGGTTGGAGTAAAATTGGCTGGAGTTTGACATTCCAATTTAGCTGGTCATCTGTTAGCTCGTTTCACGTCTCATTTCTGTTTGGCTGCCATTTAATGAATAAACTTAATTCTTAAAAATGGGGCTATTGAAATGAAGGGAAAATGAGTTAATTAGCATTAAAAACACGTCACTGATTAGGAAAAGGGTTAAAATGAAAACCTGCAGCCACTGTGGCCCACCAGGACTGAAGTTGGACACCCCTGGCCTAGCCCTTCAAGAACAAGATTAGATCAACGCAATTTGGGAAACAGGTGCATCTGAGAAAACTGCAGCACTTTGAGAACAACATTCCCCAAAGACAAATCAGTAGGAATTTGGACATTTCACCCTCAACAGTGCACAATTTAATTAAAAGATTGGTGTGTAAAGGGCAAGGCTGAAATGTGTGTGATCTCTGATCCCTTATAGTCATTGCCTTTAAAACTGTCATGAATCTGTAATGGACATCATGACATGCGCTGGAGAATACTTCATTAAACCTTTGTCAGTTACCACCATTCATTGCTGCATCTGCAGATGTACTGTAAGTTAAGGCTTTACCATGCAAAGCAGAAGCCATATATCAACACTGTCCAGAAGCACTGGGCTCAGTGTCATCCGAGATGGAAAGTAGCACAGCAGAGTCACATGTTGTGGTTTGGCAAGTCAACGTTTCAAACAGTTTTTGGAAGAAAAAAAAAACAGTTGTCATATTCTCTGGACCAGAGATGCAAAGGATCTTTCAACTATTATAAACATCAGGTCCAAAAGCCAGCATCTGTGGGTGTGTGTCAGTGCCTATGGGTAATTTGCACATGTGTGAGGGCACATTAATGCCGAAAGATATGTTCACATTTTGGAGTAACATATACTGCTTTTCCTGGGACATCCTTGCATTTCTCAGCAGGACAATGCCACACCACATTCTGCCTGGCTGTTTAAGCAGACGATGCAATTTTAAGATTGACCTTCCACAGTGCCCGACCTGGGAGGCACATTATGAAGTGCAAAATACAGCCATGAAGTCCCTGTGCAGTTGTGCACCTGACAAATGGGTGAATGGGGAAATTACACTCGCTAAACTTAACATTTTTGTGTCGTCGGTGTTCAAATTCTTAATAAGTGTTGTTAAAATAAATGATGATATTACACAATGGTAAACCCTTCAATCGTTCATCTTTTTTGGAGCATGTTACAGTCATCAGATTTAATATGAATGTGTATTTTCCAAAAAAAATTAAATTCACATGGTAAAACATCAAATAAGGTGTTGTATTGTTTTCAATATAGTACAGGGAGAAAAGAATTTGCATATCTTTCCATTTTATGTTTATTAGACTTTTCTGGACACTCAGAGGGGGGAGCCAATCCAAACATCACCAATGTGAATCATCCTCCTGGATGATAAGATGGCAGTCATTTTTTGCACCTGTGAGCTCACTACACATTAGCTATTAGTTAGTGCGGGGGTGAGAGAGAGCCAATAAGGGCCAGAATGACTAGGCCGCGATGGGCCATTTAGGCAGAGTACCCACTCTTATTGGAAGATGCTCATGAATCTGCAATGACCACAGAGAGTCACAACATCAGTTAAACAGCTCATCTAAAAGACGGTACCAATTTTTACAGGAGAGTGACCTCATCACAGCACTGAGGCATTGGGATCCACAGACCACAGGGTAAGAAACCCCTGTTGGCCTCACCAAAATCTCTTCCAGCAGCAAGCCAAGATTCTTCTAGATTGTCTCTGGTCCCTCTAGGATTTTAGACAAATGACTGAAATGGGGGGCGTACTTCCCTATGGGTTGTCCAAGTGTTGCTCTTTCCAAGAAAAGGTATTGTTTCTTCCAGCCTCTCCTGTCAGTTTGGGGAAAGTGCCTTGCTGTTGTGCATGGCCTGGTTTGGCTCTTTCTTTTATCATGCCTTTCTACTGATTTCCACTTCCTATCCTTCCTCCAGGCTGTTCAAGTTACAATCATTTCTTAAGCAGGCTATGAATGTACCCGCAACAGCCCTGTAATAACATATCATCCCTTGTTAGCACAAGGCTGTTCCAAGCCACCCAAAGGGTAACGTTCACACATATGAGGTGTCGAGCCTCCTGGGTGGCTTCAAGCATGTGAGTACCTGAGAATAGTCTGTAGAGTATCGAGTGGTTTGAGAGGTTATCCTTGGATGCACAGGTCTTTTGATCTTGCTTTAGGGATCCATCAGGTACTGCATGACTGAGAATTCCCAGAAGAGTGTTTGTATTTGCACAGTTTTCCGGAGTACATGAAGGAATGCAGTGGCAAAATCAACTGAATGACCATCCACACTCGATCCCCGCATCTGTTGATGAGTTTGTCGGAGGCCATGTTCTCCTATAGCAACTACTTAAACCTTTACTCAACAATGTTACCAGTTTGACAAAGAGTAGGACAGAAATCAAGTTCATACTAAATCAAAAGTAACCTTGCTGCATACAGTTTATAGTCCCAAAACCGTATCTATGTCAGGGGGCACCCTTCTTTGTGAAGCACTAGAAGTAGTAGTAAATAGTAATATTGTCACTTGTACAGAGTCTACAGTGAAATGTTTATCTGTCTCCAACCTACATGCAAATCAGTGGTGTCAGAGTTTCTACTTAGGGTGTTAATTGGAGGTTAATTTCTGGTTAAATTAGACAGTGTTGTAATGGGAGATTTTCTTATTTGTTTGTTTTTGATTAAGAATTTAGGCAAAGTTTACATTTATTCTTTTTTATTTTTTCATTCTTAGCATCATTGATTGCCACGACAGTTAAAGCTTGAGACTACACTACAGGTGGCATCATAAGCACCACCATATATATAGATGAGCTTATCTGAGATCAGGATACTGCAAGCGATTATGAGCTAACCTTTACTTTGTTGGAATCTACAGCTCTTTGGTCTCTGCTTTTGTCTTTGAAACCTAATTTTTGATTAGCATTTTGAAATCTCCCCGTGACCCTGTGTTCGGATTCAGCGGGTTGGAAGATGGATGGATGGATGGATTTTGAGATCTAATGATCGATAGTTTGATTTCCCAGTACAAACTCTGCATATTTCCTGACCACGTCTATCTTATGGTCCTTCCTAATTAAAACTTTTCTGTCTCTTCTGTGAGTCAGAAGAGACAATGTCATAAAGTACATGCTTTATTTATGCGGTATTTTTATTTTGGTTGTATAAATTATATTACAACTAATGTATTATAAATCAAGAAGACATGTAATGCCTTCACCTCATGCTCCCTTTCACTGATCTCATATCGCGCATCTAAAAACTTTCTGTTTCTCTCACCATCATGAATGGAGGATGATGTAGGCACGTGCGCCAGATCCCTTTTCCATTATTTATTTTATTTTATTTTTTTTCTGCTGCATTTCCATACCCATCACCACTCCTGCTCATCTCAAGTCCTATTGAAGGGTCATTTACTACAAGCTCCACATATTTCCTGTTGTGTGGAGCAGCAGTGGGGTCAATCAGCACATATTTTACATAACAAATAGTAAAAATATTCAGTCATGTTTTTAGTTACAGATTATGACAAAAAAAACTCTGCTCTCTTTTTTCTGTATCTTTTTAATGTAGTCACTTGAAGACGAGCAAACACAGGTGCATATGGGAGAAAATTGGCTACAGCTCAGCAGGAAGCGTGGTGTCTCACACCTGTGTCCTGCTCAGTGTTAGCTGCTTGTTAAAACAATAAACTATTTAAAATTTAAATTAAAAAGCAAAAGTTAACAAAAGAAATGTATTTGACTAATTTAATTCAAAGACTCCTTCGATTTCGTATCCTGTGAAATGTAGGATCAAAACTAATGATGCTACATACTAAGCACCCTTAAAGTTGTGGGTACTCAGACATAAAATTTTCTCCACGATGGAGTTTAAGACACCCTGGCGTAATGTTTAAGGACAACCGGAATGCTGCTGAGATCAGAGGGGCACGGGCTTAACTGGGGCCTCTGCTCATAATGTCAGTGGAAAATTGCATTAGTTACACTAACTAATCCTGCTACTGGATAGCGACATGTTGCATGTTGATCAGCACATGAAAGTACAAATTTCACTATATTCTGTACACGTGACAATAATGACCTTATAAACTTATAATATTAAGTATGTTTATAAATTTAATAGACTTTTCAACAGTGAAAAGGTATTTCACACATATGATGCTACACTTCAATTTCTTCCATATGTTTTTCGCAGCTCGAGCCCAAGCAGGTTAGATGATTTGTCTAGGCTCACAGTGTGACTCAGAAGCAGGACGTGACCTGGCATTATCACAGTGAGTGAGTCTGGTTGTGGGTGGTGTATGTAAGAGTGCTCTATGAATAAAGTGAGCATTTGTTTCCTGCCTAGACGTGATGCCTTTGGGATGAATGTTATTAATATGGTGACACATTTTCACAGGGGTTGGACTTCACTTCAGTTACTGGTTCGATTGTGAAGTGTGAGGTGATTACATGTCCTCCCACAGTCCAAGTGGATGTCTCATTATGGAAGTGTCAGTGCACTTGCCCTTTGGTTGAGTCCAGTCTGGGCTAGATTTTAAACTTTAAACTGCTTGTTCTAAACACCAGCTGGCCCAAAGTCTTGTCAAGTGTTACACACTTCCACGTGGCATATAAAACTGCAGAACTTTTCTTTTTGCATAGCAGCTATTAGTTTCCCGCACCTGCTTATACCCCTCCAAAGTACCAGAATGTCTCCTTATCATGTGATTATATTTTAAGATACACCCAGAATGGGTGGCCAGAAGGTTTCTTGATACAATTAGCCCATATCCGCTTTGTTCAATTAAGGTTTGTGGAGGTCAAAGCCTGTCCCATCAACATCTGAGCCTGTCCATTATTTTTAAAACTTCTCCCCACCAAACAATAATTGGAAGCAAAATAAACTTCACTTTCAAACATTAATAACAATGTACAAACATATTCCCATTATCTCTCACAGTCCACTATAGCTATTTGTATTTTTGCTGTTTTTATTTTCAATTGAATGACAAATCAGAAACTACAGCTCCGGATCTATCAATAATGCATATACAGACATTCCCACTATTTGCTTTTATCCAGATGTAGACACCTTGGAGTGTAATAAATCTTAAGGGAGCTGCTGATCTTACACCATGTAACCTCCTGTATTTGGCTCTTCAGCAGTTCCATAATTATGGTAAATCAATGACATTCCATAACATCGTCTACTCTGTCACATACATGCACACGGGAAACAGTTTGAAAGCTTAGGTGATGGTAATTCTCCACTGAGACAGGAGGTGGCGCTGTGTACTAACAACCTCTCTTTTTTCTCTTCTGTAAAAAGGAAGATTGACACCATTCCATCTCTGGCATCACTTCAAGGGTCTGACTACCTAGACCCACCTCATTCTCTTAGAATGCTTGAAATCCAGAGATGCCGCCATCTTGGGCAGTCTTTCTGAGACAATAGTACAGGGGACTAAGTCTTTTTCATTTTACACTTTTTTTTTCAAACCTTTTCATTATAATTATATGGGGTTGGCTGCAAGGTGACCCAAAACTTTGATGTTGTCTTGCTTTTTCTTTACAACACCCTGTTCTCTTATTTACCTTAAGATCTGTTAGAGTGTATGCTGGCAACAATAGATGCTATATATCTGGGATTATATATCTGAAAAGCGTCCCACTCTTCCTTTCAGCTTTCTCTATTTACTGTCCTTCTCACTACTTTTTTCAACTAGATAAGCCAATTTCTAATCAGTTTGTGTCTCCTAATTACTCATTAGTTCAACAGAGTCTATTGCAAGACTTTAAATTAACAATTACATCTTATAAGGTAGTAAAAATATTTGTGTGACGCATAGATCACAACAAGACTTTAAACCCCATAACTGTCATTTCAGATCCCTCTGTACCTGAACAAGCTACCCAAGCTACTCCTGGGTTTCAACTGGAAGAACTAATTATATCGAGTTGAAGTGTATCCCACTTATGTAAAGCTGATGTCACATTACATGACTCCTAAGCAGCTAGAATGACAAACTTAATGACTGATGCATGTCAAATATCCAAGGGAATATCAAATTAGACAACTACAATGACTTCCCAGCACCCTTTTGACCCTTTTTCTGACCACCAGCAACATGTTGCCTTTTCCATTCTGTTATGGAAGGTAAAAAAAATGTGACATCATACAGATATGTCACTCTTCTGTTTACAAGATCCAAAACACAAGCATTATTTATTCTTTATCGCTGTATTATAATCAGTTTACATTCAAGCGAGCACTCAATTGTTGTCAGCTCTCGCACACATACAAGCCGCTCATATGGCTAAAGACTAAATCATACCTCATTAATTTTGTCAGGGAGAGTTGCAGACTTGTTGGACTGAGTCCTGCCGCAAATTTTCTCGATATGATTAAGTAAATAAAGTGTATGACAGAAAATATTGGAAAGGTTGTGTAATGTGACATGGCCTTAAGTCACCTTGGATAAAGGACTCATATATATATAAATAAATATATAATAAAAAATGCATATATTTTTTGCAATTGGATTATGGGCAGGTTACACAAATGACTAGTCTTCACACAATGAGTCAATGGTGGGGACTGAATTGGCAAACCAAGGGTTTAATGTCCATTCGTTTAGCTACTGCACTACACATTTGTACCCAAAATGTGGGCGAGATAGAGTTTCTAATTAACTTCACAAGCTCATCTTTGGGTGGAAAACTGGAGCACCCAAAGAACAACCCATAGAGACAGAACATTGAAAGTCCACACAGATAGTGATTGGCATTGAAGCGCTCCTGAACCTGAGAGGCATTGGTGCCAACTAAATTCCAAGAGATCACTCTAATATTTTGATGGAAGACCCAACAGGTGAAATGCCTCAACGCTGAAAACAATGTGGTCGATTTCTGCAGCAAAACTTTATTTGACCCTTAAAGAAAAATGCTTAAGAGATTCATAAATCACATTATCTACAGTACAAATCCTCCATTTACAGAGTGCTGCTTTAGCAAATATTCTACCAGTTGAAAAAAATGGCATCCAATTCCAGCAGAAGCAACATTCCAAGATACAGGTAAAGACTGGTAAAAGTGCCTTGACGCCATCACTCAGCTTATATATTTATACTTCATGATAAGGTAAGGAATGTAATGCTGTGCAGCCGACAATCAAGATATCAGGAGGCGCAGGCTCCCTTTGTAGTTTCAGACCCCCTGTAGCTGCTAAAACTCCAGGCTAATCTCCTAAGTCGACTGCTCCGAGAGGCCAAATGGTCCGGGCGGGAGGGCTCACCGTAAAAGCAGCAGGTGCTACCCTGTTAAAGAGCCATTTGCACCACTTCCACTCCCCTCACCTCACCCTCCCCCTCCATCCAGGAATACTGCAGGCCTGTCGAGTTATCAGTTTGTTTTGACTTTGATGTTTGCCTGGGAGAATCTGGATCTTGTTTATTTGCGGGCATCCCTCGGTGTGCGTCACGACAGCTTCTGGCATGAGGTAATTAGCAACGAACTGTGGTGGCTGTGTGAGAATTTGCTGAGGTAAAGCAATGAGTTAGGGAGAGGCCTACCTGCCGTCTGGCTCAGGACTTACTCACTAGGATGTGGTGCAGACTGATTTCATGTGAGGGGAATCCATGGGCTAGAAAGAATGAAAAGTCTCACCTCCTTGGAAACTTTCCTGACTTTTAAAGAGCATACCTGTCTCCCGGAGGGGGCCTTTAATGTAAATGTTTAGGTTTAACAACCTGTATTACCTAGTGCCATCATTTGCTATATGCCTTTGATGACTTTTCTTTAGCTCTCCTAACTAAAGTGTGTCTGCTCTTGTAACAATAAACAATAAAAAAGGTCAAAGTTTTTATTTAACTCCATAACAGGAACAGAAAGAATCCAAATGAAAAAAATGAAATCTAGAGGATTTTGTTTAATCAATTCAAACTAAAAAATAAAATACATTTTTGAAATAATATTGTTCTAACAATCTTTATTTTATCACCTTTCATAGACCACATCACCACCAAGAATAAATGTATGACATTTGTTCCTTTGGCTATTTACTTACTTGTACAAGTTGAGTCAAAATTAAGTTAACACTAATAGTACTGCTACTTGTATAAAATTTTTGTGGACTATTTATGTGCCACATATGGTACATGTGTTGATAATGATGGCCAACAGAATGAGACATTCCTATAAATCATCTTGCACATATGAAGTATGCTTTTTGTGAATAAATTGTTTCTGCCATTCAAATGTTAACATAATTTTAACTCACCCTGTATATGTACGCCTATTGCCACTCTTAGGCCATAGGGCACCGACACAAGCTCTCCAGGAATCTCTCTCTCTTGGGTATGGCCCATCCTCATGGCATCTGCTTCCATTTCCTGGGGCCAGGTGTACTTTTGGCCAGACTTTTTTCATTTTCCCAGAAGATTCCATGTGAGGGTTTGCCTTGTAATGCTTGAGACTGGCCTATGAATGATGTGGCCTATCCACCTTCAATGTCGCTGGAGAATCTCTCCCTATACCAGCTTTTCTGATGGTATTAGGCCAAAGAATCTGGAGGATCTTTCTCAGGCAGGCATTAATTAATGTCTGGACCTTTTTAATGGCGTTTGCAGTGCTCCTCCATTTCTTGGTTCCTTAGTATAGGACTGACTTCACATTGAAATCGAAGAGCCTGATCTTGGTGGCGATGGATGTGTCTCTAGATCCCCAGTACTTTTTAAGTTGGAGGAGAGTTGCCCTTGCCATGCCAATCCTGGCTTTAACTTTGGCATCAGTCCCACCCTGCCTGACAATAATGCCACCAAGATAGGTGAAGTGTTCCACCTGTTCTACCAGAGGATGGGGATGTTTTAACATAGTTGACCTTGACGACCTTACTCTTTCATCCATTGATGTTAAGTCCTTTGGGTGCTGGCCTTCCATTAAGGTCATGTTTAATGTTTGTAAATTTTTCTATACTGGTTACAACGCCATATACAACCCTATGTAAAGTTGGGGACGTTGCTTTACCTGTCTGTACTTCAATTGTAAAAATGTACACAACAGTGGTGCTTAGTTCAAAGAGCTAAATGGATCCAGTGTCCATTCTTTCATTCCCATTCCTATTTGTGGCCTCTGTGGGATTTTCACATTCTCTCTGTATCGGCATAGATTTTTCTATGGATACTCTGGTTTTGCTGAAAAGAATGATAACATGAATTTGTTAAGCATTACAATGTAATGGTAAGATGAATGCTGAGTTGAGAGAAAGACTTAATATGGATGTGGTACATGTTGTGTTGAGGAGAAAGGTGGTTTGGGCAAAGGATGAAAAGATTAATCAAGATGGAGGTGGAGAGTATAAGGCCAGGACGAGGCTGAACAAGATGTGGCCGTAGGGAGTACTGGATGTTATGAAAACAATGGATCTCACACCAAAGGGTGGCCAAGACTGCAGAGAATAGAGGAAAAGGATTTGGGGGCAATCAGGTAACCTTGGTAATTTCAGGAAATGGCTCTCAAATCTGTGATGATGCTGTAGTTTTGTTCCCATATCTCTTTAAATGGGCTTATTAGGTTAACTGATAATTAAGAAAAATCAACCCTGTTTTGTAGATGGGCCCAATGGTGGCTTGTCACTGCCTTGTGCTCTGGACCCCCCACTACCCTGAACCTGATTGAGCATGTTGTGAACATTATACACATATATTGCAGCTGGGTGCAGAAATGACAGCTCCACAAAAGGAAAAATTGGGGTGTCAAATGGACATCCCATTTAATATTTGAAAGTCCAATAAAAATAAACAGCCTTGGACGTACTTGCCCTCCAAAACCTTGCACTGAAATAAAATAAATAAATCAGCTGTTTAACCACTAGTATCAGATCAGGGTCTCAGAAGCACCATCCAGTGGGTAGCTCTTGACCAAAAATGATGCCACCACTCAGGTGTACAAATTATACAAATGGTACATTTTGTTTAAATAAACAGAAAACAAAGTAGTTTGAAATTGATTAATATACGTGGAGCCCAGCAGTTTAAAATATGGCCAATTGACTATGGAGGAGAGCAATTCAAAACCTTAAGCCAAAATAACCTTGAAAAGTAAATTCGTATTAAACTTAATTGTTGGCATTAGAGACAAACTGCAACAGCTTTCTGAGCATTTTAAAGATGTGACCACATGACTGTGCCTGGCACATGCCCACATTCACATTGGCCACACCCCTAATGACATGTGCCTTTACAGCAAGACAATTCCAAACAGCAGCCAACAAATATCTAAAGAAACAGTGAAAAACTAAAACAGAGAAAATTAAATATGAGAAACAAAATATTATTTTTCACTGAATCATGAATAATTGACATAGTAACAGAAGGATGAAAAGGGAATTGCAGAGAGGATTTCAGACACGTGAAGTAAGTTCTTTTCATACCAACATATGTTTAAGTAACATGGCATCTTCTCACCTTGATAGGCAGGTACCAAGATGCCATACTGTCTGAGAAGAGTGGGCCTAATGATACAGTATGAATCTCGGAAGCATCCTTAGTCCCCACTTTGTAAACACATCAGTAACCATTTTGGCATCACTGGGCACAAGGCAAGCACCAGCCCTAGTAGTAATGCCAATCATTAACAAGACACATTCACTCACTTATCAGGACAACTGAAGGCCACCAATTAACATAAAGTGCATGTATTTAGGATATGGGAGGAAAATCAAACAAAAAAAATACATGGATATGCTACATGATCACTACCAGTGTCTAAAACTGTGAGGCAGCCACTCTAACCACTATAACATGAATAACATGACAGTGACATTTTGAGATAGTATGTCTAATAAATAACTAGAATCTTGTGACTAGCAACATAATATTTCATTGTTAATATTCATCCATGTCAGGCCTGTTTGAAATGTAAAAGGCACATTTGCCCTCTTTGCACTTATTCTCCACAGAAAGAAGCAAGAAAAGACAGGATGTTGTTTAATTTTACTGCACTTTTAGAACAAGAAGTACTGAAGGGAAGGAAATGAGTGGAAGTTAGTAAAAGTGAATCCTGTCAAGGATTAGAACATAATCACATTTTGTTTTACATAATTTTACAACTTGGCTGTGGTCAGGTGAATTTAAGAACCAATGAAAACGTGTTTACCTTAAAGCATTATTCTGTTTTTGTTTCATTATATAGTAGTCCATAGACTCTGACTAACTCGGCTGCATCAGGGACAAGGTGGGCACCAACTGTGAATGGGGGTGCCAGTCCATCTCAGCATCCATTCTCATATACTAAGCCAGTTCAGTGGGGTCAATTAATCTGTGCCATGTGCTTCAGGGTGGTGTTCAGAGTACCCAGGGAAAAGCAACTGAGACATTAGGAAAGTTGACTCCACACCAACAAAGAGTGAGATGAGCGCTGAACACAGATCCACAAAACACCACCGTGCTGCCCTCTTTACAATACAAAATACCAGCGGTTCTCAAACTGTGCGGCGCGCTGTACAAGGGGGGCATCGAATAAATGAACAAGACAGTAAAATGAATTTTTTACATTTTTATTTCAAATTTAAATTTTCCAAGCATATAATCACAACGAATGCATTATAACTTAAAATTAAAATAAAACATTTCTAAGGCATAGATATAATGACTAATATGTGCCTGCTTTAAAGTACACAGCCTGTCCAGGTTTGGTTTGATATTCGAGATAGACACTCTGAGCTCCTTTTCTATTTGAAGTTTGTTTCTATGACGAGCGTATTTTCAATCCAGAAAGTTCGAGACGTATCGGTATCTGTCGCGAACATTCGGGTAACAGTAGATCAGGTGATAATGCGGCGCGACTGCACCACATTGGCAGCGTAGCCAATATTGCCAAATTGAGTTAAATAATTTATTGCGTATTGGGTTATTTTCATGATACAACTAACAGCGGTATCATATTTGTCAGACGAAAATACGTTCGTCTCGCGCAGATTGACTTCATCGGTGTCCTTGTTTACGAGATTTTTAAAAATGAAGACATATTTAATTGTTTCTTTACATAAAAAATAATTAAATAAGAACAAATAATTTATTCTTTGTTTTTTTGGGATTAGAATTACTACCAAAAACCACACAAGGCATTTTAACAGTTATTAAAGCACTTTTAAAAAATAAATTGCAAATATTTCATTGAAGTTTGCCGAACACGTGCAAATCTTATGTAAGTAAAAATGACAGGATACCGCGACACTGCACGAGTATCATACCTTTGTTAGTTGTATCATGGGCTATTCTCATCTATCTTATATTATGCAGGGGGTGCAGAATTATTCCAGGTAGAAAAGGGGGGCAAGAAATACAAAAGTTTGAGACCCGCTGCTTTATATAGTGGAACAGCCATTATGATGAGCAATGAAGTGTTAAAAAGAGCAAAACTGCAAAACAGAACAAAGAAACAAAAGATAAATCTGTTGTTAAAAAATTAAAATGTTAGAAACACATTCTGATTGTTGAGCCTTAATTAGATGTGTATAATATACTGTCTGTATATTATATTGTATATTACTGTGTACTGTATATACTGTATTCTGCCATGGTGTGCTAAGGAACACCTCCGGGAGTCTTTTCTGACCAAGGCTACCATCTGATGTCTTTGTTACGTTTATTTTTATTTATGTATGTATTGATTAAGTGATTGATTGATTGATTGATTCAATGTATTACCTGTCCTGCAAGTCTGTATTCTTGTTTTTTATGTTTCTGCTGCTGTATGCATTTGCATTTCCCCATTGAATTTATAAAGTTTATCTAATCCAATCTAATACTGTATATATAGTGTATTTATTATTGTACATTTTTACACTGATCAACAGAAAAAGAATATTTAATATCAAAGTGAAAAGAGATCTATGCAAAGTGGTCTAAATTGATTACAAATATAAAACACAAAATAATTGCTCATATGAGTATTCACCCCCTTCAAGTCAGTATTTAGCAGAGACACCTTTGTCAGCCATGACAGCCTTGAGTCTGCGTACACAGGTCTCTTACCAGCTTTGCACATCTCCACACTGCCATTTTTACTCATTCTTCTTTGCAATAATGCTCAAATTTTATGAGGATTGTGAGTGTAAAGCCTTTATCAAGGCCAGCCACAAATTCTCAGAAGAAAAATATTGTCAAACCAAATTAGTTCTAATGTGATTCAATGTTGCATAAAAATAAAATGTGAAAACTTCCAAGAGGGTGAATACTTTTTTTAATAGGCTCTCTATTATCTTATGATTTTGCTGTTACATATTTTCCTAAATCCGTTCAATTCAATCCAGGATACTGTGGTGCCAGTGCACCTCCGACTCCACTCATAAAGGTCCAATTTAGAATTGGCAAACAACATGAAGCTTGCACATTTTAGATGTGGGAAGAATGCTGGGGCAGCAAGAAATGGACCAACAAAAAGAATGTGCAAAATCTTTAAACCGCATCCCACCATGAAATTTGAACTGTGGATACTGGGTCTATGAGGAACCAGAACTAACAGCCGCCCTGCTGACCACTGCCAAGAGTTGATTCTACAATAAAAATAAAAAGAGGAATAACCTTGGAGGTCAATCATCATCACGAAAACAAATAGTAGACATCACGTAGTATACAGTGGTGCTTGAAAGTTTGTGAACCCTTTAGAATTTTCTATATTTCTGCATAAATATGACCAAAAACATCATCAGATTTTCACTCAAATCCTAAAAGTAGATAAAGAGAAACCAGTTAAACAAATGAGACAAAAATATTATACTTGGTCATTTATTTCTTGAGGAAATGATCGAATATTACATATTTGTGAGTGGCAAAAATATGTGAACCTTTGCTTTCAGTATCTGGTGTGGCCCCAATTTGCAGTAATAACTGCAACTAAAAGTTTCCGGTAACTTTTGATTATTCCTGCACACCGGCTTGGAGGAATTTTAGCCCATTCCTCAGTACAGAGCAGCTTCAACTGTGGGATGTTGGTGGGTTTCCTCACATGAACTGCTCGCTTCAGGTCCTTCCACAACATTTTGATTGGATTAAGGTCAGGACTTTGACTTGGCCATTCCAAAACATTAATTTTATTCTTCTGTAACCATTCTTTGGTAGAACGATTTGTGTGCTTAGGGTCGTTGTCTTGCTGCATGACCCACCTTCTCTTGAGACTCAGTTCATGGACAGATATCCTGACATTTTCCTTTAAAATTCTCTGATATAATTCAGAATTCATTGTTCCATCAATGAAGGCAAGCTGTCCTGCCCAGATGCAGCAAAACAGGCCCAAACCATGATACTACCACCACCATGTTTCACAGATGGGATAAGGTTCTTATGCTGGAATGCAGTGTTTTCCTTTCTCCAAACAGAACGCTTTTCGTTTAAACCAGAAAGTTCTATTTTGGTCTCATCCATCCACAAAACATTCTCCCAATAGCCTTATGGTTTGTCCACGTGATCTTTAGCAAACTGCAGACGAGCAGCAATGTTTTTTTTTTTGGAGAGCAGTGGCTTTCTCCTTGCAACCTTGCCATGCTTATCATTGTTGTTCATTGTTCTCCTGATGGTGGACTCATGAACATGAACATTAGCCAATGTGAGAAAGGCCTTCAGTTGCTTAGAAGTTACCCTGGGGTCCTATGTGACCTCCCAACGATTACACACCTTGCTCTTGGAGTGATCTTTGTTGGTCGACCACTCCTGGGGAGGGTAACAATGGTCTTGAATTTCCTCCATTTGTACACAATGTGGCTGACTGTGGATTGGTGAAGTCCAAACTCTTTAGGGATGGTTTTGTAACCTTTTCCAGCCTGATGAGCATCAACAACTCTTTTTCTGAGGTCCTCAGAAATCTCCTTTGTTCGTGCCATGATGCACTTCCACAAACATGTGTTGTGAAGAGCAGACTTTGATAAATCCCTGTTCTTTTAAATACACAGGGTGCCCACTCACACCTGATTGTCATCCCATTGATTGAAAACACCTGACTCTAATTTCACCTTCAAACTAACTGCTAATCCTAGAGGTTCACATACTTTTGCCACTCAAAAATATGTAATATTCGATCATTTTCCAAAATAAATAAATGACCAAGTATAATATTTTTTTCTCATTTGTTTAACTGTTTTCTCTTTATCTACTTTTAGGACTTAAGCTAAAATCTGATGATGTTTTAGGTATATTTATGCAGAAATATAGAAAATTCTAAAGGGTTCACAAACTTTCAAGCACCACTGTATGTGTATAAATTTTCAGGTCAATAGGTCAAGCGGTTTGCGAGCTACAGGTGATTTAAAATCCTGGACAGACAAACGAACAGCCACAGTATTCTATTATACAAGAAGACTGGAGAAATGGCAGAAATTGAGGAGGCAGGATAAACAATTCAAAAACACTTGGACAGGCTTCAGAACTGGATGAACACTTGTAAAATGCAGTTTAAAGTAGAAAAGTGCAAAGTGCTACACATAGGAAAAAGGAACATCAATCATAAATACAAGATGGGACACACTGCCCTGCAGAAAGAAACCTCTGGAAAAGATTTAGTTTATATTGATGTAAAGTTTTCATCATCTAAACAACTCACGGAAGCTATTGAGAAAGGAAAAAGAAATGTTAGGTTATATCGTAAAAGATGTTTAATATAAATTGAGAAATGCTAAGCACAGGCTATATAATGCTCTAGTGAGACTGCATCTGGAGTATTGAGTGTAGTTCTGGTTGCCCCACTACAAGAAAGGCAAAGCTACGTAGAGAAAGGCCACTAAGTGCATTCCAAGACTTAAGGACATGCTGTACTCTGTCAGACTCATAGAGTTAAACCTGTTTAGCCATGAGTAGAGGAGACCGTCAGTAGACCTAATCCAGGTCTTCATTATTCACAGACATTGATAAAGTAGACCCAGCAGAATTATGGATTCTGGGTGAACCATGTACTCGAGAATACTAGTGGGTAGTAAGTGAAAGTGCATTGAGGACTGAAGCCAGGAAGCACTTCTTTACACAAGGAGTTGTGAGAATCTGAAACAAACTACCAGGACATGTAATTGAAACAAAAACCCTGACAATCTTTAAAAACTGGGGATCATTTTGGGACAGCTGAGCTATTAGCTAAACAAACCAGCAGGATGGACTGAATGGTCTCCTCTCATTTGTCACATTACTTATGTTCGAAATGCATAGCCAATTGTAAGTACACATGAAGAGAGAAAGAATATTCAGACTCATCACACAGAATGAGTAGGAAGGGCCTTCTTCTTGATGTATGTTAGTCAGGAGGTTATGATGTTCAGCAGTGACTAAAGTGAAACCCTAGAGAAATCTAAAAAAAAAAAACCACAAAACTTTTTGGTGAAAATTAAATCAGCCTCAAAGTACATTTCAGATTCTAAAGACTGTGGGAAGAAATAAGGTGTATGGATAAGCGATAAGCACACTTAAAAATAGCATTTGACTTCTAAAGCGTTTAAGTAAGAAATATAGCAGCCTCGGAAACTTTCAAAATCCAGGACTGCAAAGAACTGCATATTTTGCATTCAGACTGTTATTCTGGGTGTCCCCAGTGAATTTGGTCCTGTAGCCTTGCCAGGTTAGCCCCAATTCTCTAATCACTATGCTTGCAGAGCCAAAAAGCACCTGGACTTATTCAAAGATGCCAGTGGACACAGAAAAAAAAAACTAATAGAGGCAAAAAAGAAGAAATGAAGTCATTAATGGTTCAAAATGAAAATAATTGGTGTGCCTTGAACCTATACATGCACGGTAATAAGTCAGTTAAAAAAAGCACATGGTTGGATTGCAAATCTGAAGAAATGAAGTGTAAATCAGAGAGAGGAATCTGTTGGCTCTTCCAGGGACACAGGAAACTGCTGTTGTAGGGCTGAAAACAATTCAACCTCTGACCCCTGGGAGTGGTATGAAGAAGGATGAATAAACAGATGCATGATTTACTTTTGCTTGAAGCACAAAATGAAGGCTGACAGCATGGAAGTTAGCTACCTGCCACAAAACCTCCGGAAGTTGGGTTTTACTTCCAGCCCTAACATTTGTTCGGCAGAATTTTCATGTCCTCTGTTTGCTTGTATATATTTTCTCTTGCTGCTTCAGTTTCTTTCTTCACTAAACAAACATGCCTGGCAGATTAGTTGATAACTCTAACTTGAGCCGGTGTATTTTGTCTTTCCATGGACTCACATCACATCTAGGGTTGTTGTCTGTTTAGGTTCTGGTTCCTTGAGATGGTGAAGGCAAGCTCTTCTTGTACAACTGGAGAGATATATAAAATTTTGATTGTAAAAAAACAAGTATTATATTGTTGGGAAGGTGAACTTAACATAATAGTAGCTCATGGCCAGCCTCAATTAAAATCTGTGATTACACCATGAGACATACTGCAGAATTAACTTTGTGAAAGGATGAGCTTTGGATTAGAAAAATTTGTTATTGAAGCTTCTGGATTCAATTACCTATGCAAATCATAGGATTAATGCCTTTTAATATTACAAAATTGCCTATTTAAATTAATTACCATGAAATCGGCTCATTCTGGAGACAAAGTAATTTACCTAATATATTTGGATAATGGATTAAGTTAAGAAAGTTTTTTTTTTTTTTTTTATAATCTTGATTATTTTGTCATTGCTGGCTGAAATGCCAAGTGTCCCATCAGCTCCATTATCTGTCTGGTAGCTATTGATTTCTCTGCTGCCATGAGGTGGGAATGGTTTTGTTTTGTGTAAAATATCAGTGTAAGGAGGGCCAAAACTGAATAATATGCCAAATGCATTACCATCGGCTGAAATGTTCTAATGTTTTAGCCAGGTTTAGATTTTCTGTTCCCCAGTTTTTTGACAGAACCTTTGAAAGGCCTTAAAGTTTAAATTTTAAATTGAATCAGCAGTAATATACAGGCAAAACTTCATCAACTTCAACTGAGTTGTTTTAGTGTGATGGATTTTCTGACCCTTTCCCCAAGCACCACCACCCTTTTCAATGAAACTTTCAAAATGGCGTATAGCCTGGAGTGAAATTTTTGAAACATCATATATTTGAAAGTTGGATATACAACCTACTGTATATACTCGCAGATAAGTTCTCCCGCGGGTAAGTCGGGACTTGATTTTACAGTATAATTTCAGGAATTTTATAATGTTAGTCATATAACACTAATGTGGACAACACACACTATGGGTACAAGGGATTATGATATGCTAACGTCCACCTGAGAGAGTAACCACTGCCTTTTTTCCTATGTGGGTACAGCAAAGTGCTGTATCAGCGGGTGCTCCTAATGTCTGTCTTTCTCTATATTGTGGCCTACATGACCACACAGTAATACCCGAATTATTCTGAAGCAACGTTTGCACTGATTTGTGTTTTTTTTTGTAACTCACACCCTCATACATCTTTATTGTAAGAGCATCCCTTATCTATGATGGAGCGTTTGATTAGAAGAAAATAGGAAGCTGGTTTTAAATTAAAGGTTGTTTAAGTTGCAAAACAAATTGGTAACTGCGCTGTTGCAACAAAGTTCGATGCATTTGAAAAACTGATGTAAGATTTGAGGAGGCAAGATGTAAAAAAAAAAAAAATTAAGTGTTGCATTTTTGAATGGCCGATTTTTTGGGTTTCAAGACCCGGCTTATACGTGAGTATATACGGTACATGTAAATTTTGTGAAAATCTGTTCCTCTGTGATTGTCAAGCAAACCAACAGACGATATGAACTACAGATTGAAATTATGTCATTAGTTTTCAAAATAGATAATTAACATCACACAAAGTCAAAAAATTCAAAGAAAGACAGAGTGTATTAAAATTATATAGTCACCCTTTCGGCCGTGTGATAGACTGGTGTCATACCCAGGGCTGTTTTATGCCTTGTTCCCAGTGTTGCTGGAATAGGTTCTGGACCCCATGACCCTGAACTGGATATAGAAGGTTTATCTAAAGTATATACGTACATTATGTTATGTATGTACAGTATTATTACACCATGTAACCATTATGAGGACCAAAGGAGATTTCAGAATGCATGTATGGTTGTAAAGTTTCACATATTACACATTGAGATACACTCATGCCTGTCAAAGAGAAATTAAAAATGATTTTGTTTTTAATACTTTGACAAATCCTCATCAGAAATAGCAATGAAAGTTGTGCTGGAGTATTTAAGAATAATGTTTTTCTGGGTGTGTATAACAATTTTCAGATTATCAGGATTTTCGTATCATCATTCTTGTTCATTTGCATTTGTGGTAAAGTGGGAAACATCACTTAAAGATATCCAATGACTGTAAAAACACACACACATATATATACTGTATATGCTGTGAAGCCCAGGGTGCATGCAGCTGCCCTAACCTGACACAGACAGGCAAAGAGACGGGTTTAGTACACAACACCCAATTTATTTACATAAATCCAGCACACACAGTAAAGTACATTTCCTTCTGTGCTGGCAGTCCTTCCTCCTCCACTCCTCCTCAGGCTTTGTCCTCTTCCTCCCGACTCTGGCTCTCAAGTGGTGGTAACTGACCCCCTTTTATAGGGCACCCGGAAAGGCTCCAGGTGCCCAACAAGCTTCTTTCGGCAGAAGTGGAGGAAGTGCTGCCAAATCGGACCCTGTAGAAGTCTAGGCGCCCCCTGGCAGTGGCCACGGACCCCAACTGGGATGAGCTTCCATGCTCACAATCTGTGGCCTCACTGTAAGCCCAGGGGAGAAACATTCTTAAAATTACACTCCCCCCACAGTCCTTCAATATTCCAGGTGTCCCAGCCAGGTAAGAACTCCGGCAGTCCGGCACAATAAATTTTTACTAACTGTATGCTTTCACAGTATATACAGTACAGAAAGTATATGTATATAAATATGTGTTTCCATGTATATAAAATAAAGACAGGAGACAAAAGAAATGAGGGTTCGGGTCCTGTAGGATGCCCCTTTTAGCTATAATATCCAAAGGGCAATGTTGGGGCACAATCATGCTAAAATAAAACAATCAGTGGATGCCATTTTAAAGCTTAAAGTTTCTCAGAGGTGCATAGCAACAATTCTGAAAAGTCTGAACACCAACCTCTGGTTGTCATTCAGTTTATATATCTAAGCTACCATGGATCCCAGAGGTGACCTCAGTGGTCCTCCTGGCTTTTCTATTCCTCCATTCTAAAAATATAGACAGAGCAAGTGTTAGTGGCAATTTCCCCTATATTTGTCCATCATAAGCTTGTAAAAGGCTTCCAATGTTCACAGGTCTAAAAATACAGTATAAATAAACAGTATCTGTGTATTATTTCATATGCATTTCTTACTGGATCTGAGGTGAAGGGTATGCAGTAAAGGGTTTGAAGGTTACACAGAACCTCACCTGTTTCTTCTACCTTCTTCAGCCACAAAGAAACCAGTCTACTGTAGGATCCAGAATGTCACTACAAGCCTAGCATCCTTACCTGTCCCTTCTCATTTGTTACTTTAAAACCCCATTAAAAACAGGAAGTTCTTGTCATCTGTGGACAAGACCAGGAATGAGAAATGCTGGTGTTTTCCCTGCCTGTGGTTTTTTTAACAAAATCTCATCATTAAACAGCATTTGTGGCATTCCAACTATAGTATTTCTATGCCATCATGTTTACTTTTTTTGCATACACAATATGTAATATGTGCACAGAATATATACTGCTCAAAAGAATTAAAGGAACACTTTTTAATCAGAGTATAGCATAAAGTCAATGAAACTTATGGGATATTAATCTGGTCAGTTAAGTAGCAGAGGGGGTTGTTAATCAGTTTCAGCTGCTGTGGTGTTAATGAAATTAACAACAGATGCACTAGAGGGGCAACAATGAGATGACCCCCAAAACAGGAATGGTTTAACAGGTGGAGGCCACTGACATTTTTCCCTCCTCATCTTTTCTGACTGTTTCTTCACTAGTTTTGCATTTGGCTACAGTCAGTGTCACTACTGGTAGCATGAGGCGATACCTGGACCCTACAGAGGTTGCACAGGTAGTCCAACTTCTCCAGGATGGTACATCAATACGTGCCATTGCCAGAAGGTTTGCTGTGTCTCCCTGCACAGTCTCAAGGGCATGGAGGAGATTCTAGGAGACAAGCAGTTACTCTAGGAGAGCTGGAGAGGGCCATAGAAGGTCCATAACCCATCAGCAGGACCAGTATCTGCTCCTTTGGGCAAGGAAGAACAGGATGAGCACTGCCAGAGCCCTACAAAATGACCTCCAGCAGGCCACTGGTGTGAATGTCTCTGACCAAACAACCAGAAAGACTTCATGAGGGTGACCCAAGGGCTCCATGTCCTCTAATGGGCCCTGAGCTCACTGCCCAGCAGCATGCAGCTCGATTGACATTCGCCATAGAATACCAGAATTGGCAGAAGCACCACTGGTGCCCTGTGCTTTTTACAGATGAGAGCAGGTTCACCCTGACAGAATTGAAAGGGTCTGGAGAAGCCATGGAGAACATTATGCCCCCTGTAACATCATTCAGCATGAGCAGTTTGGTGGTGGGATTGTCTGGGGAGGCATATTCATGGAGGGTCACACAGACCGCTACAGGCTTGACAAAGGCACCTTGGCTGCCATTAGGTATCAGGATGAAATCCTTGGACCCATTGTCAGACCCTATGCTGGTACAGTGGCTCCTGGTGCACGACAATTCCTGGCCTCATGTGGTGAGAGTATGCAGGCAGTTCCTGGAGGATGAAGGAATTGATACCATTGACTGGCCACCACACTTTTCTGACCTAAATCCAATAGAACACCTCTGGGACATTATGTTTTGGTCCATCCAATGCAACCAGGTGGCACCTCAGACTGTCCAGGAGCTCAGTGATGCCCTGGTCCAGATCTGGGAGGAGATCCCCCACAACACCATCTGTCATCTCATTAGAAGCATGCACCGATGTTGTCAGGTATGTATACAAGAACACAGGGGCCATTCAAAGTGCTGCGTACAATTTTGAGTTGCTGCAATTAAATTTTGGCAAAATGGACTAGCCTGCCACATAATTTTTTCACTCTGATTTTTGGGGCGTCTTTGAATTCAGGGCTCTGTAGGTGGATCATTTTCATTTCCATCAAATGATGTGGCATCCTTTCATTCCTAACACATTACCCAGTCTATATCAGTATAGATATCCAGGAGGATTTCTTTTTCCCATTGAGATCTGATGTGTTTTCAAAGTGTTCCTTTAATTTTTTTGAACTTTCCTCCTGACTCTAAATTCAATGAGGCACTGGGCACAAGATGGCTTTATGCACTAACTCTGAGTCATCTTCAAAACCTTCAAGGATCAAGCGTGAGCGTAGATTTGCAATGGGAACACCTGCATCCCTGAGCCTTCAATTGACCATAAAAGACATGATGCCCAGGGCAATATTCTAACTGGATGTCCTTTAAAAGTGACAAACCAGTCCCTATTTTGCCTGATTGAGGCCTTGTACTGCCCTTCATTGGTCAGGTAGTGTTTTTCTCTCCATGGCCACAGTTTTCAGTTATGTTTCTGGGTGCCAATGCTTTCCTGCTTTTACGTATCAACCATTGTAGGCACAGGTTTACAGTCCCCGCAAGTGGTGCCCTTCTTCCTGTCCTGGCAGGGTGGCATGCATTGTCTGCATAGAGCCTGCTTCTCCCCTTCTCTTTTTCTCTCTCTGAATGATTTATTCGGTCCTGCCCAACCGGCATTCCCCATATTCACCAAGGTACCCATTTCAATCTCTGTTCATGTATGTGTTTGATTAACTTCGACAGTGACATAACCTCGTCTCCTGTCATGCTTTTCTGAATTTATGTTTTCCTGTTAAAAATTTTCTTTGGTTAACACACATGTAATTTTCCTACAGTTAGAGAATAGCATTTGATAAGACGAGTGCATTAAGCTAAAAAAAAATAAAATTCCATTTACAGACAACATATCCTTAAAGCATGCAATGATGTCGGTCACAACACTGTCGTCTTTCAAAAGACAGCTAGATTATCTCAGGATGATCAAGTGTATACCATTAAATTAAAAACCTCTGCTGTGCTAAATAACATCTAGTACTAAAATATCCATTTTGTTCTACTCTTAAAGAATGTGCCCAGTAGCACTTTATTTGAAAAGCTCCTTGTACTTATCCACCATATTACCGTGAGTTAAAGCACAGCATGTCAAATTCAGAGGATACAGTTAGGGATTCCCAGTCTAATCAATCAGTTATGCAACTGCACCCCCACGCAGGCACATAGCCCTCCCGCCGATTTCAACTCTGTTTATTCTAGGTATCTATGGACATTTTGTTTTCCATCCAGCAGCATTACAGCACATCACCCTCTGGGGGTCCAGGACCAATAATCTCTCATTGAAAGACACACTGCTGTAAACCAAATGCCGCCAAGGGAAACAGTCTGCTGAGTGACACGGGGTAAAATGGTGTCATGTAGTTGCAGGCAAGGCTGCCATTAATCTGAAAGGAAACAGCCTGTGAATATGCATATGCACAAGAATGAAGGCTAGTCACTAGAGAACAAGACTTCCCTGATAGGTGCCGTCTCTGAGGGCAGTTTATCACCTTATATCTGCACTTGATTAGAAGGAAGGTGTTGCTTTTTACAGTCATGTTGGTACGATCACTTAACAGGACAAGATCCAGTCTTTACTAAAACTTTCACTAATGTGATTAAGCTCAATTAGAAATGGTTTGGCACGCTCTGAGCCTCTTCAGTTGTCAAAAAAGTAAATAGCCAGTTTTGAAAATTAGGAAAACAAATGGAGTTCAGACAAGAAATTTAATTAAAGAAACAAAAAAGCATTAATTTCTTATAGAAAATCAGGCAAAGTGAAGAACCACTGCCACCACCTACTGTAAACACACATGTAATTGGGATGGTCGCTATAGATCTTATATTAACTTTCCAAATAATGGTATGCATGTACAGTAATAAATAGCAGCAATGACTTTCAAGCTGATATATGACTTTTAACAAGCTGGGAAAATGGAACCAACTCAAAGTTTGAGTCAATCGTGTCAGTAGCTTGTATGAAATGTGAACGATGGTTAGATCTGTCTGGAAGGAGGCAACCTCTACATTCCTTCTGTCTTCATTAGTAATTAATGCTGAGTGACTCAGTGCCATTCCACTTAATCATACTATTCCATAGATTGTGAGATTCGATGCTCAAGCCAGGCCCACAAAAAGTAGTTAGTTCTTAGCATAAGACATGTTTTTCATGAGAACAGATGTTTGTCCAAAATAGCAAGTCAAAGTATTTAACCTTATATGAGTTCTAAATCATGTAGAGACAAAATCAAAAAAGGTACTGTTACAGAAATTCTCTTTAAATACTCTTAAGTAACAGTGCAGATCACCATTGCAATACACCAAATATGGAAATCATAGCATTGGACCCAATAGAGCCTGCATATTAACGGCTGAGTTCTCTGTGCAGATTGACAAATATGGAAGAACATTCAGTTTATAAAGTCAGAATAATTTGTATAACACAGTTAAGAAATACATTAGCTTGCACCAATCAGCATATAGATAAATAGTATAATGCATAACAGACCATATATAAGTCTTTGGCAAACATCTTAGAATCAGATAAGAGCTTCTAATATATACCACTGCAGTCAAAATTTAAATGTAATATAATCATCTAGATATTGAATGAGCTGGAAACAAATCCAGAAAGAATAGAAAAGGCGAACTCATAAACACTCACAAATTCACACAGACTGTTTTACCGTACAAATAATGAAGGGGGCTATTTAACATCTCCATTTTGCATTGTCATACCTCTGTTAGTTATAAGTTACTATTAAGAGTTTCTGCTACCACCCATAAATAGAAAGCAAGTTTTAGAAAATGAACAGGGGGAATAAACATTCAGAAACTGATGAAAATTGTCTGTTGATTGCAGTGGGTGATCAAAATTTCTGAACTTTAACCTATTAAGAGAAACATTGCTAGAACCAAACACATTTTATATTTTAGTTTCATCTTTGTGAACACTTGGTTCCCAAAATTTTTTTACGCACCTTACATTAAATGTTTTGTCTTGCCTATGCAATCACTATTCTGTAGCAGATGTAACATCTTCCTCATTGCCATAGCACATCCCACATAAGTAGTTTTTCACAGTTGGGGCTGTAGGTCTTTAAAATGCTGTTGTGTTGTGATGAACATTTCAAACACTGGAGGCAAACATAATATTCAAGTGGACTGCTCTTCCCTTCCATCCTATAGAATAAATCATATATATATTGTAGGAGATCGCTGGGGTGGCAACCCGGCCGGGACGCCCAGGAGGACTGGAGGGGTGCTTACACCTTCCCCAGACCACGTGGGAGTGACTGCCCTGGTTCCTTTGGGGGCCATGGGTACAGAGCTTTGAAGCTCTACCCTGTAGGGGCCTGTGGTCACCGCCAGGGGGCGCCCCTGTGCCTTTGGAGCCCTGGACCTCAGCACTGGGGGGAAAAGGTTACTGGAGGACACCTGGAGCACATCCGGGTGGCTATAAAAGGGGCCACATCCCTTCATGTGATGGCTGGAGTCAGGTGAGGAGAAGAAAAGAGCTTGGTGGAGGAGGCAAGGAGGTGGCCTGAAGAGAGTGAGGCATTGTTGTGACCAAGACTTTGGGGACTTTAGGGACTTTAGGGGTTTGTGAGCACTTTTATCATTTGTAAATATGTATAATAAACGTGTGTGGGGTGATTCAAACGTGTCTGCCTGTCTGTGTCCTGACCAGCTACCACAATATATATACTTTCAGATTTTCACCTCTCTAGAGCAATCTGTGGGAAAAGATTTGGAAGTGATGACAAGGTTATTGAAGAAGTAGTTAAGAATCCAAGGTTCAGGGACGGAAGTATATGCTATTGTTTCTCACTGGTACAAGGCTGGTGAAGCTCATGGAGATTATGTGAAGCAATGAGCAGTGTAGTAAATGTGTTTAGTTATCGAGTATGTACAAACAATTCTAAATTAAATAACTAGTGATTTAAAAATAGGTGTTGTAAATTTCAGGAGAAGCTGTTATATTTTGATCACTTTCACTAGAAAACTGTTCAATGCAATTTCTTAAAAAAAATTGTGAATTACATAGTATGTCTACCAGCATTAATAGACAAGGACTTCACTCCGAGGCAGTCTTGTGTGAATTTATGGAAACAAGTCTAGAAACACATGCTGCAGCTAAGTAATTTTAGGTCCCATTCCTACTACATCACTTTTATATATATATATATATATATATATATATATATATATATATATATATATATATATATATATATATATATATATATATATATATATATATATATATATATATATATATATATTTGCCACAGGAGATCCAAAAAAGGGAGGAAATGAATCACGTATCAAAAGTAGATTTTTATTCCTGAGCTTTCAACCCCTGCCAGGGGTCTTGTCTTCATCAGAGGATAATGCTTAGACTTACAAGAATCAAAGGCAATATATAGCAAAAAATTAAGTTTTGTGGGGGAAGTGGCTAAGTTGGGCGGTACTGGGTGTAAAGTCTTGTTTATTATGAATATGTTCTTCTTAAGTTTGCATATGCTGGATTTATGTCCAAGTGTCTGTTGATGGCGTTCTCATTTGATAACCAGGATTCGGCCAGCTCTCTGGCACTTTTCGTACTGGCCTTGAATTTTACTTGTACATTGTCCCAGTTAAATGTATGTCCTGTTGATTTATATATATATATATTTATATATATATACATACAGTCAGGCATTATGAAATTTTGTAAATCTAACATGAGAACAATATGCAACAGCAGCTGCTAATCATTGCAATTATAATTAATACATGTGGACATTCATATATTGTTTCTACAAAAGGGCAGTTGGAACATGTGCCATGATAGTTACCTATGATCTTTAGGTTTTACCATAGTGGCCCATGACTGAAACAAAGAGGATGTCTTCCAGTCAAACAATTTGTTGCACAGGTGTTGCTATTCCTGCTTGGCATTTGCAGGATGCATGTCCATTAGGTCAGCTGCAAGGTCATCAGCTGATGCCACCCTTCACTGATGTTTCGCCCCCTAACCAGTACATCTTCTGGTGGAGCGGCAGTGGCCAAAGGGAATTTTCTTCCTGCCACTATCTACAGCTGGACTTACTGTGGGGTTAAGCCCCAAAACCTATTTCTCCTTCACAGCCACAACCAGTAACTAGCCTTCTCTGACTCATCTGCCAACTCTTTAATGGCCTTCTCTAAGTTGGTACCAGTCATACCTGTAGCCCACAGGAACCAGATTACTGATAAAGAAACTGGTCCACAACATTAGGAGAGACAGACAAAAACTGAGATAGACATAGAGAATCAACCCCACCATGAAGTTCAACAATGAGCACTGTGTTTTGATCATATGGATATGTACACTGAGAGGCATTTATTTATTTACATTAGCTTTTCCTAAAAACAAAAAAAATCTCAGTTGGTAGCAGCATCATTTGCGTATGTGTAAAGCAGATGTGTACAGATTATGTGTAAGTGACTTTAAACACAGCACAGTAGTAAGTACCAAGAAGAGCTACCATCCTGGGGTTTTAATACTCAATAGCATCATAACTGTATTGAGAACAGTTCACCACCTAAAAAATATCCAGTCAGTAGCAGCCCTGTGGATAAAAACAGATAATTAATAATAAGGTCCGATAGGAAGCTAACTTGAAGGGAGAAGAGTTATGAATTCCCTACATTCAGTCAAATAGCAAGTGACTGACACTATGGTACTGAAAGAAGAAGTACAAAAGGTGCAACTTTTCACACCATGCAGCCATCAGGCTAAGAAAGTCAAAGATCTTACCAAATTCCATGTCTGACAGTGACAGACAAGAAGATCTAGTAGTAGTGAGTTTAAGGGAGCACAAAACCTGACATTAGTGAATTTGAAAGACATCTTCAAGACTGACAAATCCAACTTCCTTCTTATTTTTGTTTTTGATGGTGAAAGCATCATGAACCTGTGGATCCTTCTAGGATAGTTTTTTTCCATTGATGCAGTTGTTTGACATGAGGTGTTTTATTAATGCTTTAAATAAGTTGCTAATTTAGTATATTTGATGGTCTGCGTTCTGAGCCAATCTACTACTAAGTGTACATGTAAAATGGAAATATTCTCTTATAAAGTCATGCTCAGTACAGAATTTACATTAAAGTATCATAAGCTTTAAGGTTCTTCAATCTTTAATTTTAAAGTAATTCATAATATTATTATTACGATAATGAAGATAAAGTAATATGGAATTTTTAGTTATGGTTTTTAAAGTGCTGAAGTTTAACTGTCCCAGTTCTCGATGTTTACAACATAAATACCAGTTGATCTACAAATTTTACAGTGTTTTAATTAGTATGCAAAAGGGTGTAGTGGGAAAAAAGTGTAACAGTAGAAATTGCAAGTATCTCTGAATAAGGTCATGCAGATTGAGAAAATGTGAATAATGGATTATTATTAGATTAACGCACCCTAAAAACATAATGAAAAGAGATAAAGAAATTCATACTGGGTTGAATCATTTTGGAATGATGGCTCTGAGGATAAGGATCTCCACTGGTATCTCGAAAGTTGCAGGTTCCAATGTGTTGAACTGGATCTGACTCGGTTTGTCTCTTGGGCAAGACTCTTAAACTGAGAATTGCTCCAGGGGCAAAAAGACAATTTCCCCTCAGGGATTAATAATGTATATCAAATCAAAAACTTAGCAGTACTGCCATTAATAATGTATCTACAGAATTATGTAGAAATAATAATAATTAATTTGATAATAGGCTTTTAATACATTTATCTCAAAGTGGAACTAGGAACATAAAATGAAGACTCCAGAAAAGGTGCTACAAAATAATAAATAGAGAGAGAGTATAATTAAAAGGATACCACACCATATTAATAAATATCACACAGGAACATGGATATGTGTTAAATATTAATTTCAGAATGCCTCTAAAAACATTTATCTGTAGCATTGATTTAGAGTAGAAAAACTTTATTAAGAATGCTTTTATCATCTTTCATGTAGAATATATTAAAATTATATGATAGATCTAAATAAATAAAAGTGTGTGAAGCACACATGTTTTAAAGAAGAAAGTTCATCATGGCCTCCAGACACTGCTACTATAAGAACTGATTGTGCAAAAAGAAATCGGATAAGTTTGTAGGGAAACATACTACATAAAATTGAATGTTATTCAGCTGCTTACTAAATGTAAATTTCTTGATCTACATCGATGGTCTCACTGTTCCTCCTATCCATTGTGCATAACTCAGCCTGTGGCAGACACTAACCACATTCTTCCAAATGGCACTGTGCATACTGTGCCTCCTTAGATCATAAGACTCATTCTGCATGAGGCAAAACACACTACCAATGCAACATAAGAGTACATCAGGAAGAAAATCTGGAAAGACTTATCCTGCTCAAGTCAATCTTCTGATTTAAATCCAACTGAGCACACATTTCACTTAAGTCAGAACTCCAACCACCCCCAAAGCAAACAACAACTGAAACCAACTGTTTTTTTGCATCTTATCAATATTCTCATCTCACCTTTGGGTTACTACATCAAATATGGATGGGTACAGAGAAAAAAACTCTGTTTTCATCTTCACACCAATAATTTTGATGGGCTGCAATCACTTCTATTATATAAAACAGGTGTTCACTCCTTGAGCAAATGTCATCATTGAAAGGTCAGGTTCAAACTGTTGCCATTCTGATGACTGAAATATAATAATTGAAACTGAAATGAATTGTGTTTGCAAGTTTGCATCCACCAGTATCTGTGAGGTCACCCAGTTTGTTAGTGCATACAAAACACTATGGAAACAAATGAGACTCCTCTAGAGCTGAGGGGCTGCTGATACAACACAAATCAAGAAAAGGATACAAAAAAATTCCAAGGAGCACAATTAAATCAAAAATAATTAACTGAGTTTGTGTGGTGAATTATAATGCAAAGTGTTGTTTCATCACTTGGGTAATATGGATTAAGCACATTATTGAGTGTTACTGACATAAAGTCTGACAAAGATCTGAAACTGGAATAGCAATTCATATTTCAGGAAGACAATGGTGCCGAGGTCAAACCTACTCTTGAATGTCTTAAACAAAATAGGGTGAATTTTCTTGAGTTGTCCAGAGTCCTGTTAATAAATTGTTATAACATAAAAAGACCTGAGGCCATAATGGCTTCAAAATGGGAAGCTACTAAGTCTTAAATGCATAAGGACTAAATGGGCAAATACTTTTCTATATTTTTCATTTTTATTTATAGACTAGTCATCCCCCGCGGCTCTCCCCACATAGTAGTGAAACAGGACAAACTTTAAAAATCAATAAACAAACAGGTATTGCTAGCTAAGTGGAGGCAAGGTCCACTCCAAAACATGGCCAGAGGTAGAGTGATTCGAACGGAGGCTGGTGCATGCATGAGGAAGGCCCCGCCTGGCTCCCCACTCCTGACGTCACTCTACCCCCTCCCCTTGGCCCGCAGCCTCTGTCTCAGATTCACACAAATATATCACTCCTGCAAGCGAACTATGATACTTAGTGCAATGAGATAAATCACAAAATCAACCAGAATGTTCAAGCAAATTATAGAAAAAAACCTGATCTAAATCCATTTAGTAGTTCTCTCGTGAAAAGCAGACAGACAAATGGACAGACATTGGATTTTATATATAGAGAGAAGTGATTATAGCACATTAGAGAGTTAAGTTTTGTTTTATGTTTTGTTAACCATTTGGTAGTATTTTAGAGTCTATCTATCTATCTATCTATCTATCTATCTATCTATTCCATCCAATTCAGGGTCATGAGGGCTGAGCCTATATTGACAACCCTTGCTGACTTCAATGGTGTATGGTCATACAGGGCTAACTTAGAATCATTAATTAGCCTGAGGAGAACATGCAAAATCTGTGCAAACTTAATATCTATCTCACGAATCTACATTTTCTCCACTATACATTTATTTATGTGTAAATATATCTTATATAACCACACTAAATTTAGTTGGACAGATTTCTTCAGGTACTCTATTTTCTTCTCGTATCCCAAAAGCTTGAAAGTTTCATTGATTGACATCTCTAATTTGGCCAAGTTTAAGTGAATGTGGGTACAATGAAAGACTAATATTTCTGATTGTGAAAAGGATTTATGTCCTTCTGCTGGAATTAGCCAGTTCAAAAAAAAAGGAATAGATTAATATTAGGGGTGCTCATTTACAGATGGTATCAAATTCATTGTCTTAAATCCATAGCTTCCCAAGTGATTAGCATTTTCTATTTGTTTATTGCACAAAATAAGCTTAATGCTTTAAACATAAACACAGGGTTCTTACCTGAAAAAAGCAAAGGTGGTCATTAAAAACAAATGGAGATAGTTGGACAATGACATATGACTATGGTGTGCTAGCTGTGATATCAATTTAACTTGTAATATATTGCCCCTACAACAAAGAAGTAAAAAACAGACTGGGATTCCTCTAGTCAACCTTTGACAGGAACCTGTAAATGCCTGAGCAATCAAAGGAGCCTAGATAAGCATAGATACAAATGCACAGTCCTTGAAGGCAGTTGACATGAGAATAACATCTGTGCAACACTCTTCCCCAGCATGTCGCTATCTTTTAATTGTTTCGAAATGGCCCTTACGCTGAAAACCTTCAGCCATTTCAGCAGATCCCCACATCAATCAGTATCTTAACTCACCAACTCTATATGCACTCTGATACAGACTATCTGGTATTTCCTCTCTTCATTATGATTAAACTTTAAAAGCTAGACCACATTCTTATCACCATGGATCCTAAGGCATCAAAGCAAGTTGTAATACCCTGAAACATGAACATTTTAATACGTTCAACACATTCTAATTCTGTTTGCTTTGTAAGCTCCTTTGTGATGATGTAATCTGTGAAAGGCACTATATAGAATTAAGAGAAACGAAACTGATTGTCACTGCTTAGTAAAAATAAATAACTTAAACTAGAAACATTAGGAAAAAAACTACTGTATTTGCTGTGGATTATTTGAAAGACAAAGAGCAGAGAGGTGTATGAGAATATTATGTCATTCTGAATGAACCCAACAATATTTCCATTCTATTAGGCCACTTAGGCCAATACAGGATCTCTGGAACCATTTTCTTTAAAACAATGGGCTCCTAACATTCTAACCTTCTGTTGACTGCTAAGTTCCATTCTGACTAAGCGATTTGCTCTTGAGTTATTGTATTCATAGTCTCATATCCTGACACATAGACAGATTTAATTCCAAATTTGGTCAAATCATATTCAGGGGGGCCTGAGATGTGCAAAAGAGTTGATAAATCAAGCTCAAAATTTTGACTCATAATACCATCCTTATATATCTACCTACAACATACAGTAGAATACAACAACAGCAACAACATTTATTTATATAGCACATTTTCATGCAAAACGTAGCTCAAAGTGCTTTACATAATGAAGAATATGAAAATAAAAGACACAGTAAGAAAATAAAAGTCAACATTAATTAACATAGAATAAGAGTAAGGTCCAATGGCCAGGGTGGACAGAAAAAACAAACAAAAAAAACTCCAGATGGCTGAAGAAAAAAATAAAATCTGTAGGGATTCCAGACCATGAGACCGCCCAGTCCCCTCTGGGCATTCTACCTAACATAAATGAAACCGTTCTCTTTGGATTTAGGGTTCTCACGGAAGGACTTGATGATGGTCACGTAGACTTCTGCCTTTTAATCCATCCATCATTGTTAGAGTATCATGATGCTTTGAGTAGGTGGTGGTGGTGCAGGCCGCCACCACAAAGAAACCAGAAAAAGAAACAGAAGAGAGAGTAGGGGTCAGTACGGATTTTAGAGCCACCATGAATAGTTATTATGATGAATTGAATATACAGAGTATCAGGATTAAGTTAAAGTGAAGTTATAAAAAGGCCATGTTAAAGTAATATGTTTTCAGCAGTGTTTTAAAGTGCTCTACTGTATTAGCCTGGCAAATTCCTATTGGCAGGCTATTCCAGATTTTAGGTGCATAGCAGCAGAAGGCCGCCTCACCACTTCTTTTAAGTTTTTTATCTTGGAATTCTAAGGAGATACTCATTTGAGGAAGTGAGGTTACGCTTTGGAATATAAGGTGTCAGACATTCCGATATACCTGTATAAGATGGGGAGAGATTATTTAAGGCTTTATAAACCATAAGCAGAATTTTAAAGTCAATCCTGAATGACACAGGTAACCAGTGTAGTGACATCAAAACTGGAAAAATGTGCTTGGATTTTCTTTTCCTAGTTAGAATTCTAGCAGCTGCATTCTGCACTAGTTGCAAATGATTTATGTCTTTCTTGGTTAGTCCTGAGAGGAGTGCATTACAGTAATCTAGTCGACTGAAAACAAATGCGTGAACTAATTTCTCAGCATCTTTCAGTGATATAAGAGGTCTAACTTTAGCTATGTTTCTTAAGTGAAAAAATGCTGTCCTAGTGATCTGATTAATATGCGATTTAAAATTCAGATTACAGTCAACAATTACCCCTAAGCTTTTTACCTCCGTCTTGAGTTTTAATCCTAATGTATCCAGTTTATTTCTAATAGCCTCATTGTATCCATTATTGCCAATCACTAAGATTTCAGTTTTATTTTTATTTAACTTTAGAAAGTTACTATTCATCCATTCTGAGATACAAGTCAGACATTGTGTTAGTGAGTCAAGAGAGTCGGGGTCATCAGGTGCTATTGATAAGTGTGTCATCAGCATAGTTGTGGTAACTCACGTTGTGCCCTGAGATAATCTGACCTAACGGAAGCAAATAGATTGAGAATGACAGCGGACCCAGGATAGAGCCTTGTGGAACACCATATATACAGTATAATACTAGAATAAGTAGTTAAGTCTGCAGATCAAAATATACTTGAGAGCTTTTGCTCTAAATCAATAGTCTGCAGTCGTTTTACAGTGATAATAACTGGGCCAAGTTAATCATTACTGATGTACTGCATCCAGTGCCTTAGATAATGACTCACATACACACAAATACAGACAGACAGCACCCTGAAAGTGGTCAAGTCATGCTCAGGGTTACTTGAAATGTGTAAATCCATTGAAAACTCAAAGTCAAGGCTTTCATCTGTATACCTACACCATATATATATACGGAAAATAAAGAAGTACTGGATGCAGCGCATTATGGTGTATGGTGAGCATATCAATAATGCATTAACATCAAATGACAAAATATAGAAAACAGTCACAAAAAGAACAACTTCTATGTTGTGATCTAAATAAGTATTATAAATATATCATATAAAATAATTCATATAAAAATAAAAAGTGAATAATATTGTTTCTACAATGATCTTTTTATCTTTTTCAAAAATGAAGTAAAATTTATTGCAGTAAGTCCATGTGACAGTTACATCATCTTCTTGAAAATCTAGCCTGCAGCTACACTGATATTCTGGAAGCAGGGCTAACATTTTCTGGATTAACTCTATATGGTACTTGAAGGGCTGCTCCATCTGTTTTCTTAACCCACTGATCCTAATTTCAGAAAACAGGAAGGTAGGAATCCACTGTGGATGGGGTGCCAGTGCATCACAAGGAATCCTCTCACACACACCAGGCCATTTTAAGGTCACCAGACATCTTTACAGGTATGTCTTTAGGATATTGGAGGAAAAAACCCACACAGATAAATGACGAGTGTGCAGACACCACACAAACATCATTCAGGCCTCAATTAAAACCTGATATGTTTTATAGGTGAGGCTAACTACTGCATTGTCAAAAGATGCTGAAAATACATCCATAAATGTGGAACTGAAAAAATCAGGAGAATTTTTTTTTAATAAATATAAAGTTATTTTAGAAAATCATTAAAAAATAGCTCTTATAGTGCAAAACATAGCATTATTTGACAAAATGAACAATGTAGAACTATTCTGGGGTGTGTGCTGATAAACACATAAATCTGAGCATCTGGTTGCTCTTTTAAAAGAACAGTAACTCATAGAAATGATCCATCTTTAAAATAATATATTAATAGCTGGAAACACATAGCTGGTGACATTATTAAGAAGGAAATCTCAACATCTACAGCATTCCTGTTGAAATGTAATTAACTTGCAGTCTTCTACTGTATATGTTGTTGACTGGACCAAAAATAATGTGTGCTAATGATTTTCTGTTCAAGTAAATTGTATTTTTATATAGACATGTATGGATTATCCACATTGTATTAAAGCACTTCAACTTTTTTGTTGCTGTTTAATTACTGGGTCTTTCTTAATGAGAAAAAGAATATCAGTAGTGTGTTAAACCAGGTCAAATTAGCTTAGCTTAGTGCTACTGATTAAAAACTGGATACTTGCTCAGAGTGCCAGAGAATGAGGCAGGTTCATTCAAGTGCACTAAGTCACATTGTATTGTACATTATTTAGGTTGTTTTGTATTCACCAAGTATCTTCTGCATTAGATTACATACTATTTTACAATATGCTAAGGACATTATTATTGCAACAGCTATACATTATTTCATCCATCCATCCATCATCCAACCCACTATATCCAAACTACAGAGTCACAGGGGTCTGCTGGAGCCAATCCCAGCCAACACAGGGTGCAAGGCAGGAAACAAACCCAGGGCAGGCTGCCAGCTCACCGCAGTACATTATATCATGTGATTTTTATATATTTTTTCCATTTTACTCCATTACACAACATTTTTTCACAAAATATATTTTTTAACTGTCAATTATATATATATTTGGTTTTAGAACCGTCATTAATTAAATATATTATTTTAACGATCATTTATTTACATTTTATATTTTATCATATTAAAATCTAACTTTAAAGCAAAGCAGTTATTTTTTAACAGTTATTAACTACAACGAGCACTATTTGTTTATATGTGGAGACCTGAATGTTCTGTGCATCTACTGGGTAAGCAGTCAGGGCATATAAAATTCCTGTGTTGCCTCAGTGAGGAAAATTCTGTGTCAATTCTGAGACAGCAGAGCCAAGAATTGACACAGGGTTTAGAAGGAACTTTGTGACTGATACTTGATTATTATCCTGAAGAATTTGTTGATATTGGGTTGAATTCAGCTGACCCTTGACTAAGTCCCTGAACTAGCCACACAGCCCCACAGCATGATGGAACCTCCACCAAATTTGACAGTAGGCAGCAGGTGTTTTTCTTGGAATACGGTGTTCTTCTTTCGCCATGCAAAGCGCTTTTTATTCTGACCAAATAACTCAATTTTTGTCTCATCAGTCCAAAGCACTTTGTTCCAAAATGAAGCTGGCTTGTCTAAATGAGCATTTGCATGCAACCAGCAACTCTGTTTGTGGTGTGAGTGCAGAAAGGACTTCTTTCTCATCACCCTGCCATACAGATGTTCTTTTGAGCTGAATTGTAGAACAATGTACAGATACACTATCTGAGGCAAGATGTTCTTGCAGGTCTTTGGAGGTGAGCTGTGGGTTGTCTGTAACCATTCTCACAATCCTGCGCATATGCCGCTCCTATATTTTTCTTGGCCTATCAGACCTGCGTTTAACAGCGACTGTGCCAGTGGCCTTCCATTACCTGACTACATTTCTTACAGTTGAAACTGACAGTTTAAACATCTGAGATAGCTTTTTGTAGCCTTCCCCAAAATCATGATACTGAACAATCTTTGTTTTCAGATCTTTTGAGAGTTTCTTTGAGGGTCCCATGCTGTCACTCTTCAGAGGTGAGTCAAAGGGAAGCACAACTTGCAAATGACCACCTTAAATACCATGTCTCATGATTGGACGCACCTGTCTATGAAGTTCAAGGCTTAACAAGCTAATCCAACCAATTTAGTGTTGCAAGTAATCAGTATTGAACAGTGACATGCATTCAAATCAGCAAAATTACAAGGGAACCCAAATTTTTGCACTGCCAGTTTTTTACATTTGACTTAATTTAATACAACTAAATACTGCTTCACTAAAAATCTTTGTTCAGAAAACACCCCAGTACTCAGATGTTCCTAGGAAATGAAAGACATACCACTGTTATCTTTTTTGTTGAAAGTAGAGTAAATTTTTATGCAGGCTGAGAAGGGTTCCAAAACATTTTCATACGACTGTAATATATATATATATATATACAGTATATTATTCTAAGAAATATGGATGCTGCCCTTCCGTGCTTAATGGGCAGAAGGTCCAAACAATTCCCTAGACCAAAAGTTAACATCAAGAGGTGGGTACATCTTCTTAGATGTAAACCCTCCATCTTCTTAAAAGAATTCATCACAAAAGCAACCTTGAATGTTGCGGGGTTTTAGTGATCCGAACTCACCTTAAAAGACAGTAAGTAGTTGTGCAGTGCAATTTACAAAGAGAGTTTTGTTTTGATGGCGCCGATCACATTCGTTCGCAAAGATTTCCACTCTCCCAGGAGCCGACGGGGCACTTGAAGTGTCACAAACAGTGCAAGAAGAGAGGACGCCGCCCAAAACTGCGAAACTCTGGACCCGGCAGAGCAGCCCGACATTCCGCACCTCCAAGCGTCTACTTTGTTCTCACAATCCCTCGCCACTGCAGGTGGTGTCATCTTCAAATTGTTTACACCTTGGTGCAGTTAAAAGGTAGAAAGATGCAAGCTGTTTTCCTCATCTCTTCTACTATCAAGTACTGCCAATTAAAAAAAGTTATAATGTGGCAGTTTCTGCGACAGTCACTTGGACGAATAAATAAAACTTCACTGTCAGAACACGCCTAGCGGTGGACGGCTCAGCGCTGGAGTCCAAAGGGGGGGTTGGGAGAGGGTAATGCGGGGTGCACTTCTATGGGATAGATCATCGTGTTTGTGTTTACTTTTTTTCAATATCAGTAAAATAATTCTCACACAAATAATAACAATTTGTAATGATGATATAAAAATGGCGTCCACAAACTAAGTGATTAGTTCCTGTATTATAATATGTTCTGTGGTCATAAGTAATTTCCATTTTGCGTAATCATACGTAATTCCTGTTTCAAACGTGAAAAAAAATTTATATATACAGTGGTGTGAAAAACTAACTTTATTATTGTGATTTATTTTAAAGCTTGATTATTTGTATCTGTCACACTATTATTGGTCTTACTGTGCTGTGTGCTAATTCTTATTCTAATGTGAATTAAATTCATTTTTTTTATTAATAAAGGTACATTTATTATTGCTAATATTGACAATAGCAAACAAAGAACAGGAAAGAGAATATTTAAATAAAACTGAATAAATCACAATATCTGTATATACAGTGGTGTGTAAAACTATTTGCCCCCTTCCTGATTTCTAATTCTTTTGCATGTTTGTCACACACAATGTTTCTGATCATCAAACACATTTAACCATTAGTCAAATATAACACAAGTAAACACAAAATGCACTTTTTAAATGATGGTTTTTATTATTTAGGGAGAAAAAAAATCCAAACCTACATGGCCCTGTGTGAAAAAGTAATTGCCCCCTGAACCTAATAACTGGTTGGGCCACCCTTAGCAGCAATAACTGCAATCAAGCGTTTGCGATAACTTGCAATGAGTCTTTACAGCTCTGGAGGAATTTTGGCCCACTCATCTTTGCAGAATTTTTGTAATTCAGCTTTATTTGAGGGTTTTCTAGCATGAACCGCCTTTTTACGGTCATACCATAACATCTCAATTGGATTCAAGTCAGGACTTTGACTAGGCCACTCCAAGGTCTTCATTTTGTTTTTCTTCAGCCATTCAGAGGTGGATTTGCTGGTGTGTTTTGGGTCATTGTCCTGTTGCAGCACCCAAGATCGCTTCAGCTTGAGTTAACGAACAGATGGCCGGACATTCTCCTTCAGGATTTTTTGGTAGACAGTAGAATTCATGGTTCCATCTATCACAGCAAGCCTTCCAGGTCCTGAAGCAGCAAAACAACCCCAGACCATCACACTATCACCACCATATTTTACTGTTAGTATGATGTTCTTTTTCTGAAATGCTGTGTTCCTTTTACGCCAGATGTAACGGGACATTTGCCTTCCAAAAAGTTCAACTTTTGTCTCATCAGTCCACAAGGTATTTTCCCAAAAGTCTTGGCAATCATTGAGATGTTTCTTAGCAAAATTGAGACGAGACCTAATGTTCTTTTTGCTTAACAGTGGTTTGGCGTCTTGGAAATCTGCCATGCAGGCCGTTTTGCCCAGTCTCTTTCTTATGGTGGAGTCGTGAACACTGACCTTAATTGAGGCAAGTGAGGCCAGCAGTTCTTTAGACATTGTCCTGGGGTCTTTTGTGACCTCTCAGATGAGTCGTCTCTGCGCTCTTGGGGTAATTTTGGTCGGCCGGCCACTCCTGGGAAGGTTCACCACTGTTCCATGTTTTTGCCATTTGTGGATAATGGCTCTCACTGTGGTTCGCTGGAGTCCCAAAGCTTTAGAAATGGCTTTATAACCTTTACCAGACTGATAGATCTCAATTACTTCTGTTCTCATTTGTTCCTGAATTTCTTTGGATCTTGGCATGATGTCTAGCTTTTGAGGTGCTTTTGGTCTACTTCTCTGTGTCAGGCAGCTCCTATTTAAGTGATTTCTTGATTGAAACAGGTGTGCCAGTAATCAGGCCTGGGGGTGGCTACGGAAATTGAACTCAGGTGAGATACACCACAGTTAGGTTATTATATTATTATTATTATTATTATTATTATTATTATTATTATTATTATAAGGGGCAATTACTTTTTCACACAGGGCCATGTAGGTTTGGATTTTTTTTTCTCCCTAAATAATAAAAACCATCATTTAAAAACTGCATTTTGTGTTTACTTGTGTTATATTTGACTAATGGTTAAATGTTTTGATGATCAGAAACATTTTGTGTGACAAACATGCAAAAGAATAAGAAATCAGGAAGGGGGCAAATAGTTTTTCACACCACTGTATAGATATATATACAGTATACAGTGGAACCTCGGTTCACGACTGTCTCGGAACACGTACAAATCAGTTTACAACCAAAATGTTCGCTAGTTTCCCTTTCGGTTTGAGCGCACAGAGTCTTTCCCTGTGCATTCCCCTGTGCAGCGAGCAAGAGAGAGAGAGAGAGAGGGAGAGACACACACACACGCGTGCAAGAGAGACACACACAGACATGCGAGAGAGAGACACGGACACAGACGCGCATGAGAGAGACACACACACAGACGTATGAGAGAGAGAGAGAGACACACACACAGACTGGCACACAAGAGACACACACACGCGCGTGCATGCGAGAGACACACAAATACACACACTCTCGCACGCACGTGTGTGTGAGAGAGAGAGAGAGAAAGAGACGGCTGGACTCATAAGGCTTTCTTTTAAAGAGGCAGATCTAAGCATTGTTTTAACCTCATTGTATTTAATGAAGACTTTTTTCTTTGGATTTTAACCTCCACTTCACTTCTGTTTACAACGATCGGTTCGTAGCGTGCATTGTTGCAATGTTACTTTTCTTGGTGGTTTATTAAATTACGGATTTTTGAAATGTTCATTTTTTTCCCTGTGCTTAAAACTCATTAAAAAAAGTGTTTTTAGCAAGGGGTTCGTAGCACTTTAGCGCAAACTCTTGCAGTGTTAGTTTTCTCTGTTGTTCAAGGCTTTCTCAGTGTTATTCAGTGTTTTTACATTTAGTTTACTATTACACTGTGCATTCTATGGTATAATTACCTATATGTGTGCTTAAAAACCTGTAAAAAAATATATTTGCATACAGTTCGTACGGTCTGGAACGGATTAATTGTATTTATATACAATCCTATGGGGGGAATTACTTTGGATCACGACCAAATTGGTTTACGACCAGAGTTTTGGAATGAATTATGGTCGTGAACCAATGTTCCACTGTATATATATATTGTGTCAGGAGGCTGGGGGTCAGACCCAGCCGGGATGCCTGGAAGGACCAGGAGGCAATCTATATGTCCCCCGGTCCACGAGGGGGCAACCGCCCTGGATAATGAGGAGACCACACGGAAGGAGCAGTAAGGCTCAAACCCATTGGAGCCCGTGGCTACCGCCAAGTCTCATAAAGCCCGGGAGATCTGCACTTCCGCCACACCTGGGAAGGTGGAGGAAGGACCTTCTAGGGACGCCTGGAGTGCTTCTGGGTGCTCATGCAGCACTTCTGCCACACCAGGAGGTGCCGCCGGAAGGATATCAGCGAGCACCTGGTGATTATAAAAGGGAACGCCTTCCTACAGTCGGGGAGCTGCTAAAGGAGGATGAAGCTCCAGTGAGGAGAAGAAAGGTGGCCCATGAACATTGAAAGGCCCGAGTAAGGGTGTTATGGTGTTGGAAGCACTGTGTGTGTGCGGGACTTGTGTCTTGAGGGACTTGGGTTTAAATAAATGTGTGTGTTTTAAGAACTACCAGTGTCCATCTGGTTGTGTCTGGGCTGAAGATCTCACAATTTATATATATATATATATATATATATATATATATATATATATATATATATATATATATATATATACACTCTGAGACGGAATTATACTCAAAGTTCAGAGTTTTAATAGCATGCGTAGTTACTAAACATAAGCTAGAAATTGTGGAACTTAAAAGTAAATACATGATACAATTTGCTCCTCACAGACATCCAAGTTTAATGTGAAACCACTTGCTTAAAGTAACAGAAAACAATGTAAGAATAGCTATGCTGTCCTAAATTTAATAAATTAGTGGTTTGACACTTAGGCATTTTGTTTAAAAAAAGTTTTTGACCACAGATTTTTAAAAGTACTTTATGCTATTTCCTGTAAGTTCTCTGTCTTTGCCTTTTGTACATACAAAGCACAATTAGCTGCATTTAATTAATTAAATGTTATATATAAATTTATTTACTATTATTTCATAAAAGACATTGTGATTTCTAAGAGTCAACTGAATGCAGAACAAGACAAGAAATGGACAACCCTAAAAGCTTATGAATTAGCCACTGAAATATAACAAAACCAATACCTACAAGTCTTCATATTTTTATGTATTTTTTGAAGTTAATATTAAAAACTGTTAAAAGGGTGTTCTTTAGTGTAAATGTTACATTGACAATTTGCAAACTGTGTTTGTACAAGTGAAAATGTATTCTGATTGTGTGTGCCCCTGGTTAAAATCTGCCCCTCTAGATTACACTAAAACGGCGAGAAGATTTGTTTTTCTAACATACACACACAAAATATCTCTTAAGCGTTTAACATGCTAATTATATTTTCTTTTCTCGAGCTGTGGTGTGGTCATCTCTGCTGCCTTATAGCTCCAGGAGACTTTAAATCTCAGGCTGCCCTGTGTCTGTGAGTAGGGAGTGAGATCTTCTCTGATTTTCCTTCAACATCCTACAACAGTTTAGGTTGATTGATGATTCTAAATTGGCCCAGCATGTTCTGTTAAGGACTATATGCATCTGATACTGCTGCTACCCTACACCCACATCCCTTTTTTTGTGAATATAAATTGAATTAAGGGAATTTGAAAATGAAAGGAGGGATGAATAGTGACAACTAGCAAATTTACTTTGATCGGCTGTTATTAAAAACAGTAATACTATAAATATGAAATACATACATCCCAAATATGTTTCATTTGCATTTAAATATTCTATTTCACATTGGCACTCTTCTTCCATGTCAATTGGCAATCGCTTCTTGTTGATTTATAGCTAAATATTTACAGTACTGATACTATATATACTTCTACTTCAACACAAAATTGTCTTAAAAAATGTCAATGTTCAGATAACATAGAACCTCCAAGCAGAAATAAATGTAAATTGTATACATTATGAAATAATCATAAATATAACAGCCAGATACCATATATTTTATTTTCTGACAACTTTCAGCTATTATTAACTGGCCATTTTGGTCAGGGTGTGATTTAGATCGAACCAAATGTGAATTAAAAATAAAGAAAAAATAATAACCATTGTGGTGAGCAGCTGGGGGCGGTACCCAGCCGGGACACCTAGAATGCCCGGAAGAGGGATTACGCCTCCTCTGGACCACGAGGGGGCAGCCGCCCTGGTTGGTATGGGGACCACGGGAACAGAGCATGGAAGCTCAACCCTGAAGAGCCCTGGATGTCAGCACTTCCGCCACACCCAGAGGTGCTGGCAGAAGAAAACCAGGGACACATCTTGAGTGCTTTTGGGTGCTCAGCCGGCACTTCCATCACACCAGGAAGTGCCGACGGAAGTTCATCGGGAAGCACCTGGAACAAATTCCGGGTGAACATAAATGTGGCCTCCTTCCTCCATTGAAAAAGCTGGTGTCGGGTGGAAGAGGACGTAGCTCGGAGGAGAGGAGTGGAGGCGATGAGAAGGAGAGGCATTGAAGGAAGTGACCTGGACTAAGTGTGATTGGTGCAGGGGCACTGGGTTGTGCATGGTACTTTGTATATAGTAATGTATAATAAATGTGTGCTTGGGTATAAACCATCGGTGTCTGCCTGTCTGTGCCCGGGCTGCTTGCCACACCATTAAAAAACAATTTTTCCATAGTGCTGTGAAAACCAGAAGACATCAAAAATGCTCTGGAAGAAATATACAATAAAGAAATTAATAATGATGTACATTACAGGCATTAACAACATGAAGTTAATATGCAATCAACACTCCAGAGGAAGATGGAAGCTCTGTTAGTAACAAACAAATCTAACAATTTGTTACAGAAATATTTCAATTTGATGACCTTATGTGATCCCTTATACACAACATTTTTTAGCAAAATATCTGATGTTTTACTCCAAGCCCAAATTGTATAAAATCCCTTCTTCCACTGTGCCCCCAATTACTTCATTCATTCTATAACTGACAGTTATAATGCACACATCCAGTCAAGAAGTCAACCCGTGCCTAACTGTAATGATAATAAGGATTAATACTATGAAAGTCATTATGGAGCACTTTTATTAAATCAAGAATAGGTTTAGACACACAAGGGTAATGAGGAAAGGTATAGTAAGAACACTGAGAGTCATGAGAGTCATCTTCAAAGAACAGAAAGTCATTACAAGAACACAACTGATGTTTTCACAGAGGGTAATGGGGTGCCATCTTAAATTAGTGGGAGTCAAAAAGCAGACACGACAACAGCAAGGTACCTCGAAATGATAGAGTCTAAGAAGCAGTTTTTACAAGAATGCTATCAATAGAATAAGCACCGGGTAAAAAGAAATTGCAACAAACAAGGATACTGAAGAAAGGTGCAGGAGGAGTCCTAAGTGTATATGCAAGACAACAGATATGAAATATGAAATATTTTTAAATGTAATTTATTACCTGTCTTCAACAGATAATGTAGTAATATAGTAAATAATAATACAAATCCTTTACATTTATAAAGTGCTTTTCTCACTACTCGAAGCACTTTATATAGTGAGTGAGGAGCCACCTGGATGATGTGACAATAGCCATTTCGCACCAGTATCTCACCAATTAGCTGTTATGTGGTGAAGAAGTGAGAGATAGTTAGTCAGTTAGAGACAGGGGATGATTAGGGGGCAAGAATCACTAAGCCATGTTGGGCAATTTATCCTTACTCTTTAAGAAGGATGCCCAGGGATATTTGATGACCACAAAGAGTCAAGACCTTGACTTGAAGTCTCATCTAAAGGACGGTGCCATTTTTACAGCACAGTGTACCCATCACTTCACTGGGGCATTGGGATCCACGCGCAGACCACAAGGTAAGTGCCACCTGCTGGCCTCACCAACACCTCTTCCAGTAGCAACCCAGGCTTTTCCTGGTTGGTCTCCCTTCCAAGTACTGGTCAGCCCGTAGATGCTTAGCTTCAGGTGGATGACATCTTCTGAAGTGCATGTGGTATGACTGTAACTAGTAGATAGTAAATCTAATCAAATTAGCCAGTTTGATTGTTTTAGCTTCCTAAGATTTTATTTCATCAATACGCATTTTGTTTATCTTACATTGTGCCTGTCAGTTTAGTTATGGCTTCTCACAGTCTACAATCTACATAATTGTTTAATTACAATATTAGATTTTTGTTTCTGAAGAGTTAAGAAATAATGTATATGTATGTTAGTCACTAGTTTACTGTATTTTGGAAGAAAATACCACTGGGTTATTGATTAAGGTTGCAATAAGATCACACAGTTAAAATCATTTGTACATAAATTATTTTTTTCCATTGAAATATTTACTCTCTCTCCCAGCAAAATTGTTTTACTCTTTCCATCATTACAGCTATGATTCCACGATGCTATGTCTTAACATACATATATATGTCTTCTATGTCACACTTCTCCTAAGCACTTAACATTATATTACTTTTAAGTTGTTCATCATTTATTACTATTACTTAATGCTATTGTTAAATGTTTTTGTCTGTTGAGCTATGTTGTTACATAGGGTGGTCCAGATCTAATTATGCAATTTCATTACGTTACAACTTGTTAAGTTTATTACATTGAAAATCACCAGAAAAATCCATCGAGAAGTGTGCGAACTGACGACATGAAGAATCGTCTTTGCGTCAAACTGGAATCGTCCACACATAAATCAAAGTCATCCAGACGATCTGGATATGTATAATTAGATCTGGACCACCCTGTATATGTACTGCATTGTCACTATTTGTTTAATGTTTCAGTACCAGTATAAACATATAAGTATATGAGCAATTTAAAGAACATCACCGATGAACTCATGAGATGAAGTGTTCATCTCTATACCAGAGATAAAAGAAAATGAAGCTCCGTGGCAGAGAGTCAATTATGACTTTAGCATGAGGGAGAAACACTGAAGGACATCCAAACTTTCGCAGTAATCTTTCAATTCAGTTTTGCTTTTCAATTATTTTTTCCTTTCCCATTAAATGGGGTCCTGTCTGGTATACATATACATTTGCTTGATTAGCAGAATTCAGCATAATCGAGTAAACATCAGTCTGGGGGATTGTTTGGGAAACAACTGTTACAGGACAAGGGAACAAAATTGATTATCACAAGTGAAGTGCTCAAAACAAAATTGGCTAGTTACAATTTGTAGGTTACAGAAACCTATCAGCTAACATCAAATAGACAGAAATTTACCAAGCAAACGAGTCTTCAAATGCGTCTTAAACAGCAGTTCAAATGGAGGCAGATAGCACGTTCCACCAGCCAGGACCTACACATGAAAGAGTTTTGTTCTGAGATTTGATTCTATGCAGAGATGCCATTACCAGAAACTGTTTGACAGCAGACCTAAGTGATCAAGAAAGAGCATAAGACCCGAGAAGTGTCTCCCAATATATAAGTGGGAATACCCACTGACTGCTCTGTAGGCAAGCATTACGGATTTGAATTTAAAATGTGCCACTACAGTAAAACTGTGTAGTGATATGAAGAAAGTGCCTGCTCTACTGTATATACACAAGTAAAATGTCGGGGTCTATGGTGGCTCTGTGTTTTATGGGAACAAAATAAATAACAAAAGCAAAAAGGTAATTTGGTCTAATACAGGGCTTGTTTGCCCTGAAATTTAAGTTCCTGAGAGTGGGATTCCATTACAATCAACTGCTGGTTTGTGAACAAATGCCTCTTTCTGAACTGTTCCTTAAATGACATCAGAAGTCCCTCTGGTTGTCCTTCTGATTATCCTCCTCCATTCTGAAAAAGGAAAGTTCACTAATTGCTATGTCTCAAGACTGCCATTCCCTCCATTTGCTATCAGTGCAGAGCTAGGACAGTACTCTATAGGCACATGAATCTATCTGTATATATTTCTATGTAGGTACAAATGTGACGATCAGTCAGCTCCTATGAGAATTTCATGACTGGATGATCAAGGTTATTTCCCTTGTGAAATTAATAATTCATCACAGATCTTACGTATTTAGTTCATATTTTCATTCCACCCATTGGCCTGGCAATCAAAAGCCATCTTTCACATTTCTGCAGGAGGCAGAAGACCAAGACTTGCAGAAAGAAAATGTCCACTGTGATGGACCGCCGGAGGTTCAGCCCAGCCGGTACGTCCCTGAAAGAAAAGAATGGAGGAAGGCAGCCTTTTCAGAGAACTGCATTTCCCGGGACGCTAGGTGGCAGCTCCCCTGGACAGCAACGATTCCCCAGATTCCCTCAAAGCATCCTGGGATGTGGAGCCCGTTTCCTCAGCCCTGTTGGGTGCCGTGGGTGCCTCCAGGGGGAGTTCACCAAGAACCTGGGGACTAGTACTGTTATGACAACCCGGAAGTACTTTGGAGTTACGAGGACGGAAGCCCGCAGTTCTTCGGGGCTACTTGAGGAAGGAGGATGTGACGTACGACCCAGAGAAGGAACACATCCGGGTCATGGACTATTAAAGAACTTTGGGAAACCCAGCAAAGGGAGCTGGAGTTGGGTGGTAGAGTGACGGAGCTGCTGGGTGGAGAGGAGGATTGTGATTATTGATTATTGTTTATTATTATTATTATTGATTTGAGAATTGTGGAGTGTGCGGTGCTTTGTGCACTACATTTGGAGAAAATGAATAAATTCTTCTTGGTGTTTTTAAACGTGTGTCCTGGACATCTGTCTGGTGGGTTTAGCGGGGCAACAGTGCCTTGAGCGTCCACATCTCTTAAAGACAACTGTCTTGTTTTTCAATGCCATAAATAGCAATCCTATCACTACTAATTTAGGGGATAAAACATTTTGTCATCCAATTCACCTGCACTCCAATAAGCCCATGTACTATACATAAACATTAATTAGGAAGTAAAAGCACAGAGAAAGAAAAATATCACATAGTATAGTAAACCAGTTTTCTAAAACATATAAACTATACAAAAGCTTAGTCTGAATTACAATGATGACTACTCTAGTTATTGATCTATTATTTTTTTCCAAACTTGCTGTTTCTAGAGCTGGAGGGAGAAGATCCCTTAGTTGGTTGGATCACACATAAAGAAGAAGTTCAACTTAGACTGGACACTGGTCTGTTAAAGGGTGCACTAAAGTATCAACATTCAGTCATATCATGCCAGCTTCAGTTTTGGGATCTAAGGCCCAGAGAAAACCCAAGTGGATAAGGGGGACAAGTGCGAACAAACCCTGAATTACAATTTTCAAAAGTATTACCACAAGTATGATCACTTTCAGAAGGAGTGCTCTAACAATGTTGATCTACTCATCAGTTATTATTAGGGAGGACTGAAAGAGTTAACTGGCTGAAATGTTTAATGATTGTGACATAAGGGCCCAACAGAAATTTGAAACTTGAGATTAAGTTTCAAACTAAATTCATGCACATTTCTCAAAATGCTACTGTTGCATGATGGCAGGTGTTTTTTCAGTTAGAAATAAAGCAGTGTAAGAAAAGGATAAACATTAAAGCGTATGTGCTTACAATTACTTGCATGTTGAGATCTGTGGAAAAACAATCATATCCTGGTATAGCGAAATACAAAAACATCAACTTCTCTATGGTTATATCAGATGGGGTACAGAATGGGCTAAGTGTCCATAGGACAATCTTATAATTGATGGGATGGGTGGGAAAAAAGGTTTAAAAACAGAGAGTAGCTTGGAAGATGTTACATATAAGGAGGCTGTAGAGTGTGGGATGATACATTAATCACAGAGTAAGTCCCACTAGTAATCTGTCACTGCTTTTCACGGGAGTTCATGAGTCAGCTAAAGACATTCAAAATATATTTTGAAACTGTTTTCGTAATGCTGGCTTTCTTTCCCTTTACAATACCACCTTATATGTCTACAGGTGTTTGCTTTTTACATCTTTTAATTAGTGTTTGTCGACACAAAGTTGAAAGCGACAGGTTGGCTTGGACTTCCTGGGGGTGTCCATGTTACTCCCTCATAAACAGATTTCCAATCCTCCTATTGAATTTTTTTAGCTGAAAGTTCTTATAAGTCTAATCCCTGCTCATATTCAAAAGGGAGTTGTTTTTTTTTTTCTCACAGAGTTTGAAATCATATTTTGTTTACAGAAGGCATCCTTTTCTATAAATTACATTCTAGGATAATGGCACATGCCAAGTACAGTGTACTGCAAACAAGTTTCGCAGAAATTGCATGGAATATCTATAACAACAATCTGGTGGTAATAGTTAATAGCCTTTGAATTTGTCTTTTGAAATGTTATCACTTTAATCAATGTCAGATGTTACTCCAAATTTTATTCCCGTGTGGAAAACAGGATAATGGCAATTACAATTTCACTTCCTTCATGTATAAATATTGGCACATAAGCTGAGCTCTTTTAAAATGTTCTTTCTGAATACACAATTGTTTTGGTAAATTTTGCAACCTGTAGGAGATTTCACAACCTTAACATGTGTTGAAGCAATTTCTTAACACTCATAAGTATTCCCGTATTTACAGAATAGCACTTGTTTTCTGCTGTTTTCCATTTAAACATAATAGGAGTCGTCTTTTTGCTTCTTAGTATTCCTGGAGCAGTAGATAGAGTTCTGTTAAATGATCTCACTTCTCCACTGCAGTAAATCAAATGCTCTGCTGAAGTACATCAACTTTTGTGGTTGGTTGAGGTCTTGAAACGATGGAACAAAGTGTTTCTCACTGGGCACTTGAGTACATTTTTGGAGTCAGTTGTGAGCTATGCTTGTTGCAGTACATTCTGCTTATCTAGAGGGCACCATCATTATTTAATACATTAAATATCTACATGTTGTTTAATTTTACATTTGTTTCAGGTTTGAGTGATGCTGTGCACTTTTAATTTATTTTTATGACAAACACAAATGCAATAATCATTTGAAATTGCAGCATTATACAGTAAACACTATATTTAAGGATTACCTGCAAATTTGGAGCATTATTGCTTTTTGTAATACAGAAACCCTTTTATTGAATGTGAAGAGGAAAAAGTCAGTTGCTTCAGGCATTTAGTGGAATTTCTTTATCTGTTGTCAGTCAGTTTTGGGATTATGTTGCAGCTTATCATTTTTCAGGACCTTGTCCTATAAGGTGCACCAGAAATACATGACATTGCCCTTTCCAAAATCAGGTAAAATACCATCAGGTGTAGCAAATGGCAATTTGGACAACCACATCCTCTGTACATTTCCAGATAATTGTCTGGTGTGTAGCTATCTGCCTGTAGCAAGGAAATTCCATTGTTAATCAACCCATGAATTGAGTGAGATTTACTTGTTCTCGCTTATCAGGAAAACACATTAATGTTTCCGGTCAAGAGCGCTCTCAAATGACAGTCCTGGTAAAGGGGAGGGGATCTTTGAAATTGTGGAAAAAGTCTGCATTGCTGATGTTAGAATTTCTGTAATAAAAGAAAATAGGAAGGTGGAAGACAATGGTGTGGTGTTGCATATGTTTTGTTGTTGACATTTTCCTCGAAAAAAACACTTTTTTTAAAAAAAAATTAACTTGAGTCATAATGCATGTTTGAGACCAATGATACTGAACAAGTGAATCTGAAAAATCACGAAGTTGAGTACGAAGAATATGAACTATGCTACATGCTTTTTTTTGTTCCTGAAACTTAATAATGTTTTCACCCAACAAGCACCACAAACAGTGAGGTTGCTGCTCCCTAAACACAACGCTTCCAATGATTATTTAAAATACATTTACTAAATGGTGGCAGCTTTACTATGGCTACATCTGTAGACAAATACAGTGCCTTCAGAAAGTATTCAGAACCCTTTGCGGGTTACACATTTTGTTATACTGCAGTCTTGTGCTAAAATCAGTTAAATTACTTTTTCCTCATCAAACACTTTATACCCCTGAATGACAAAAAAACACAAGTTTTTAGGAATTTCTGGAAATGTATTAAAAATAAAAAAATGAAATATCACACTAACTAATATCACAAGTATTCAGACCATTAACTCAATACTTAATTAAAACCCCTTTTGTCAGCAATTACAGCCTGGAGTCTTCTTGGGTATGATATGACAAGATTGCACACCTGGATTTAGGCTTTTGTGCCATCCTCCTAGTGTACGATTCTGTCAAGCTCTTCTGTGTTGGATGGAGACCATCAGTGGACAGCTATTTTCTTCTCCCTCCAAAGATGATCAATTGGGTTCAGATCTGAGTTTTGGCTGGGTTATTCAGTGGCCATTCACAGTTTTCCATAAGCCACTCCTCTGTTGTCTTTGAGTCGGGCTTCCTGTTGAAAGGTGAACCTTTGGCCCAGTCTGAGGTCCAGAACACTCTGAGAGCGGGTTTTTTATTAAGGATATCTCTGTACTCTGTACTCTGTACTTTTGGTCTGTTCAGCTTTCTCTCAACCCTAACTAGTCTCTCAATTCCTGCTGCTGAACAACAACCCCAGAACATGATGTTGCCACCATCATGCTTCCCATTGGAACTGTATTGTGCAGGTGACTAGAGGTGCCTGAATTGGTTTCATCAGACCATATCATCTTGTTTCTCATAGACTGAGAGTCCTTTACTTGCCTTTTTGCTAACTCCAAGTGGGCCTTCAAGTGGGATCAGGCTACTCTGCCCAGATTATTGAGTGTTGCAATAGTTGTTATTGTTTTAGAAGTTTCTCCCATCTCCACATAGTTCTCTGAAGCTCTGCCAGACTCACCTATCTTAAAAGGCTGGTTATTCAAGACTTACTTCATTTTGAATTATGGAGACCACTGTGCTCTTGGGAACCTTTGCAGCAGAAATTTTCTTATGTACATTGAAACATTCCACAATCCAGGCATTTTCTTCAACCTCATGGCTTGGTTTTTCTTCTGATACACATTGTCCCCTGTAGAACCTTGTAGACAGTTGTGCGACTTTCTTAATCATGTGCAATCAATTGAATGTACCAGAGGTGGACTCCAAACAAAGTGTAAAAACGTTTGAGTGATAATCAATAGGATGGAATACACCCGAGCCAAATTTCAAGGGTAAAAGCAAAGGGTCTTAATACTTATGTCAATGTGATAATACAGGTTCTTATTTTTAATACATTTGCAAAAATTTCTAAAATCCTGTTTTTGCTTTGTCATTCTTGGGGTATTGAGTGTTCTTAGATGAGAGAAAATATTAACTTCACTTAATTTAGCACAAGGCAGCAACATAACAAAATGTAGAAAATTGAAAGGGTCTGAATATTTTCTGAACACACTTTATGGTAAACTTCTTTCTCAATTTGGAGGCAAAGTAGGTCCTTTTTTTTGGAATTTTAAAACATTTTCTAGTAGCCGATGTTGTAAAAGAAATACATTTGTATGCTAATATGTAAAAACTACCAGACTAGTCACAAACTTGTGATTGGCTCATGTCAGAACATGGTATATTTTATCACATAATGTATATATTCATTCAATCACATGATTTAAGTGTTTTTGAAATTATAACTTGTTTGTATAACTTGCACATTTTGTCCATATAGAATAAACAAAACATGAATTATTTTAACGTTATTTTCAATGGCCATTTTATATTTCCTGTATATCAAAATATATGAATATAAGTGTGTTAATACCCAAAAAGAACAAAAGGGACAGGTGATAACTAGCAAAACACACTAAAAAACAAACAATATGAGCTAAAGAAGCTCTCTGCTTCCTCTCTGAAGCTTCTTTCACTTCTTCATAGTCCTGTCTACTAGGTGAAGTGACTTACCTCCAAGTACCATGCCAAAAGCCCCAAACTCTGCCTTCATGTCTCCCAGTCTCTTTCCCCATTTTCTGACTATTCTGATCTGTCCTGCCATTGTACCCTTTGGCTCATGACTCAAATGGCCACTTGCACAACTCAGTCTTTACGGTCTAGCTCCTCTGAAATGCCCTAAGTAGGTCCTGGGGTGTTATCCACAGAGTTCAACATGTCAGACCCAGACATCCCTACATTCCTGAGTCTTGAAGTCTAATTAAAGGGCCGGCATCCTTTGTGGCTCCCATACTGCCTGATGTATAATATCCAGAAAAAGCAGCTATATTCTCTCCATGACCTTTGTACTGACACCAATCTGTTTGGGGAGTTCGTAACTGCTGCCCCTTTGCTTTCATATTACTCTATGCCCCCAGAGTATTTACCCCCACAGCACCATTCATACACATAGAGCACACTGCTCAGTGAAAGCATTTCTTTTATCAGCGACAATATAAATAAAGTACTGCAGGGTTTGTGTCCTGTTGTGTGTTACTTTGTCAGTCATTTTCTAACCTACTCTTAGTCCTGTACAAGGTTGTGGGGGTCTGCTAGAGCCTATCCCAGCTAGCACGTTGTGGAATGTGGGAACAAGCCATGGACAGGGTACCAGTCCATTGGAGGGCGAACACACCACCACACACACCCCATTCACATACTAAGGCTAATTTAGGATCGCCAATTCACCTAACTTGCATGTCTTTGGACTGGGGGAGGAAACCAGACCACCGGGGGAAACCCACGCAGACACAGAGAGAACATGCAAACCCTGGTCTCCTTACTGTAAGGCAGCAGCACAACCACTGTGCTACAATGCCACCCATGTTACACTATCCTCACTTTAATTTTTAACCCTAATCACTCAGACCAGCTATTACAATATATGTAGTTTTGATTTTTTTTTTTTCCATAGTGTTTATGTATGCGTTTCCCTTTATTAAACAGTATAATCACAGTAGCCCAGAGCAGCCTTTGTGGATTTATGACTTTATGTTTAGATCAGGGAATGGTAATCTGCTTACCTGAACTCCATGAATAAATGATTTGCTTCTTTGTACACTGATTAATGAAAGTATGAAAATATCAGTAATGTATCAGAAAATATCTTGGGTTGAGTACTTAATTTCTTTTATTACTTCAGTCTCCACTAAGGTTATGTTGATTCATAGAGATTATTATACGTATCATCCACAAAATGGAAGATATTTGTCAAATGATGATTAATAGAATTAGTTACGGGTCCCACAAGTGGGCCACAGCAACATAAATGACAAAGTAGCCAAACCTGAAGTGTTTGCCTCCACCAGAGAATGAGCTAAATGTTAAACAGGTCTTGAACTAAACTTCACCGGCCTTCAATGGTGATGTAATTCTAGTCTTTGGCCATGAAGTCTTCTATCTATGGAATATATTGTAAAGTAGGTAAAGTGGAGCAGCAAGGAGAGCACAGACCCGTTGTCCAAGTTGGGTCTGAGGGGAGAGTAGAAGTTTGTCCCTTTAATGCAACCCGGATGGAACCACTTCAGTGTGAAACATATTCCTACTGATTACTGCTCCATTACAAAGTCTGTTTTCACGGTCCACTCTACAACATGTAACCCTTTGTTTCCCAAATAGAATCACTTTTGGTGATTTATTACATTAATATTTTTTTTTATTGCATTGCTTGCAAAACCAATTTCATTTATGTAGTGCAGTATCAGTCTAAGTATAGTGTCTTCAGACCTTTATTTATATTGGAGTATGAAAAAGGCACTCTTCATTTTTACCATAAAGCACTGCAGAAATTAAATAAAGTGCAAATATTTATCATCACCTGAATAACCAGCACAGGATCACAAGGAGCCAGTGCCTATCCTGGTATCACTAGGCATAAGGCAGGAAATGACACTGATCAGGTTGCCACAGTGCTAAATACAAACCTGAAATAGAAGTGGAGACAGGTTATATCAGCACTATACACTTGTTTCTCTTCCGTGTCACAAGAAGGACACAATAGTTAAGACAAATATCCAATAGATCCCTTCAATTGCAGTATTTATGGGCCTTCAATTTCATGGGAAACTGAATAAGCAAAATCATTTAGCCTGTGCATACTTTGAAAAGACTGATGTCAGTTTCACAATGGCCGACAGGTTCTAATGCAGGATTGGAACAGGTAGCGTCATATCCTGCACTGTACTATCCCATTGATACTGAAAGAACTGCCATGAAATCTCTTTTTAGCCTGAGAGCAAAGAATTATGTGGGTGGGATTATACTTGTCACTGATGGTATAATAGACCTCTTCAAAAAAACAAAACACTAGGATAATAGATAGATAGATAGATAGATAGATAGATAGATAGATAGATAGATAGATAGATAGATAGATAGATAGATAGATAGATAGATAGATACTTTATTAATCCCAAGGGGAAATTCACATAACACAATTCCAAAAGAAAATATCGAACAGTTTAAACGGGCATAAAAATAGCTGAAACACAAAATTGTCTTCATATCTCAGAATATAGTCATGCAATAAATCAGTATCAACAAAAAGAATTCTGGATAGGGAAACATTGGCTGTTCTCTAACACAAGCAAGCTGCTGGTGCAAGTGTGACATATGATGGTCTGATGTAAGATAAATAAAGAAATAAATATTGAAGGACAAGAAAATCAACGGATAGCACATTGGATGTTGCAAGTAAGTCCGTGGGTACTTCATTATTCCCTTAAGCCTTTAAACTACAACACCACCATCCCACTCTGCAAACTGTGAGAATGCTGTCAAAATTATTAATTTAATCTGATAAATACACCTATAGAAAATGTAAGTATTATTGAATGTTTATTGAATTGCCGTAGGCACCAGGAACTACTAAGGAGGTACTTAATGACTTGGAAATTGTAGAGGGAGAAGTGCTACCTGGATTAAATAGACTGAAATCTAACAAATCTCTAGGAGAAGAAAACATTTATCCTTGAATGCTTAAGGAAGTAGTACATTTATGAACCCTTGGCAGATATTTTTTGAGAATCTCTGCACACTGGAGAATAGAAAATATTATCCTTTTACATAAAATGGGTGATCTGGTATATCTAAGAAATTAGAGGTCAGTAAGCTTAAAGTGCATCAATATAAAATTATTTGGAAGCAATTATTAAGAACAAAATTAAGTAGCACATGTCTAGAACAGAAGTATTAGCAAATAGTCAACGTGGGTTCAGACAAGGATGGACATATTTCACTAATAAGCTGGAATTCTATGAGAAAGCAACAAAAGAATATGATAAGGGAGGCACATATGATATTAGTTATCTTCATTTTCAGAAGACATTTGAAAAGGTGATTCATGAAGATGTTAGTGATCAAATTCAAGTAGGAATTCAGGTACAATCTGTAGGTGGATACAAAGTTGACTCAAACACAAGAAGCAAAAGGTGGGTGAAGAGAACTTTTTCAGAATTAGGTGATGTTAAAAGTAGTGTCTCCCAAAGATCAATTTTGGGGCTGCCACTCTTTGAATTATACATACATGATCTGGACAAGAATATCATCAATAAGTTGGTTAAGAATTTAGATGATACCAAGCTAAGTAAAAGGGCTGCTAGTGAAGAATTGGCTAAGATCTCAAGATGCCGGTCTGCTTATGATTCCAAAGATTAATAAAATAACAGTGGGAGGTCGAGCTTTTAGTTAATGGGCCCCTAAACTGTGGAATGGTCTGCCTGCTACTATAAGAGATGCTCCTTCGGTCTCAGCTTTTAAATCCCGGCTGAAGACTCACTACTTCAGTTTAGCATATCCTGACTAGAGCTGCTGATTAACTGTACAGACTGCATCTCTGTTGTTGGTCATTAGTACTAAAACATAAGTAAGACGATAGTTATAATTCATTACTAACCCTCACCTATTCTGTTTCTCTTCGCAGTACTCAGATGTGGCACTTGGTGCCACTGCCCACCTGCCAAGTTGTTGTGCCTGCCTAACTTAAAGTCATCTCTGATGGAGTATCACATGAATCATCGGGTAGAGGGTTCCTTTCATAGGATTGACTGGCCCAGCACTATCCCAGATGTGGAATGGCCAATTGGGGGAGGCAGCTTGAGGGATGAGGTCTCCAGGACTCTAAACAAATCCAAATAATATTATGTGATATCTACTGTTAAATTCTGCTCTGTACTTGTAATATTTTTATTTTACTATTATACTGTATTGAGGATTACTTGTGTTTTGTTCTGTGTATTATATTATATTGGTCCCCTTCTCTTTGACACCCACTGCAAGCCCAACCTACCTGGAAAGGGGTCTGTCTTTGATCTTCCTTTCCCAAGGTTTCTTCCATTCTTTCCCTACAAGTTTTTTTTGGGAGTTTTTCCTTGCCTTCTTAGAGAGTCAAGGCTGGGGGGCTGTCAAGAGACAGGGCCTGCTAAAGCCCATTGCGGCACTTCTTGTGTGATTTTGGGATATTCAAAAATATATTGTATTGTATTGTATTGTAAGCTGTTACAGAGAGATTTGGACAGCATACATGTTATAGCTGATTTGTGGAAGATAAAAATGAATGTAAGAAAATGTATACTATTACATGTAGGAAGTAAAAATGTTAGTTTGACTTAGCTGTCACAGTCACAGTGAGGGATAATGAAAAGGTATTCCTGTTGATATCAAGGACCCCCAGTAATTTCTCTTGAAATACTGTACTTCTGCTGAATAATTTGCTGGTTGAAAGTCCTCAGTGTTAGTGTGTCAGAGAGAGGATGTGTAGCATTGTTCACAAAGACACTCAGTTTTGTTTTAATTCTTTCCTTCCCTGCTACATCCAGGGGGTCCAGAGTTTGTCCTATAATTGAGTCTGACCTTTAATTTTCCTTGATGATTTGGTGGGCCTCCCCTGAAGTGATTGTACCAGCACACCAAAGCATATAAAACTGCATTGGCCATCACAGAGTTATAGAAGATATAAAGAATGTCACTTCCTACATTAATGGAACGCAGTCTCCTAAAAAAGAAGAGCCTGCTCTACCTTCTCTTATATAGTTCCTCTGTGTTCTGACCCCAGTCCAGTCCAACCTGTAATTAGTGTGGACCCCAAGTACATGTAGAAGTGGATCACTTCTATATCCACTCCTGATATAGTGACTGGACATGGAGGCTCTTTAGTGCAGTGAAAGTCAATAACCAGTTCCTTGGTTTTGCTTCTGTTAAGATACATATAGTTCTCTTTGCACCAAGAAACAAAGCTTTCCACCTGACTCCTATACTCTGTCTCACCCCATTTATCAATACATCCCATAAGTGCAGAATCATCTAAAAATTTCTGCAAGTCACATGACCTGATGTTATATTAATAGTCTGAGGTGTACAGATCAAAGAGAAAAGGAGACAGGGCTGTTCCTTGTGGTGCTCCAGTGTTGCTCACATTTGTATCCGAAAAAAAAGTCATTGAGTCTCTCAAACTGCAGTCTGCCAGACAGATAGTCCATTATGAAGGACACCACAGGCTCATCCACTTGCATATGTCTGACCTTACCATTTAACAGGGATTGCGAGATAGTATTGAAGGTGCTGGAGAAATCAAAAAACAGAATCCTCTCATTGCTACCAGCTTTGTCCAGGTGAGAGTAAGCCTTGAGGAGCAGACAGATAATTGTATCTTCTACAACAATTGTTTTCCCACAAGCAAACTGCAGTGGGTCCCGGTGGTCTACCACAAGAAGACACATATATTCTCAAATGTCCTCATGATGTGCCACTGGGCAGTAGTCATTAGACAAAAATATGGCTTCTTTGCAAAAGGAACAATGTGGGATGTTTATCACAACAGTGGCACTTTCTGAAGTCTTAGGGACAGACTGAACAGGTGACAGAGGACACCACAAAGCTGGTCAGCACAGGCCTGGACTGACTCCATCTAGTCTCAAAGCTTTTCCTGTGTTTAGCTTTCTCAGTTGTCTCCTTACTTGGTCTTCAGTTACGGACAGTCCACACTGATGATCAGAGGTGGACTTGTCACTGGCCATTACAATTGATGTGGTAGGATTGGTGTGAGGAGTCTGGTCATTGGAAGAAGGTGGGAGGGAAAACCCATTATAAAATTGGTTCAGAGTGTTAGCTTTGTCCACATTTCCTTCTAGCATCTGTTCCCTGGATTGTTCGAGTCCTATAATTACACCCAGTCCATTCCAGACCTCCTTCATGTTATTCTGAGTGAGTTTGTTTTCCATTTTAGCTTTGTAAGCTTCCTTTCCTTCACTCAGCTTTTTCCTTAGCACACGCTGTACATCCTTCAGGGCTTGTTACCGAATTTGACCTTTTAACTCCTTAGTAATCCATCACTGGTTGTTTTCAAAGCAACACACTGTTTTTGTGGGTACGACTGCATTGACACAGAAGTTAATATAAAGAATAAAAAATCCATTAAACCTTCGTAGACATTTTTATCAGTGCTATGAGAGTAATCACACAGTTATATAACATTCAATAACAATAAAAGTTAACAAAAACAAATTGTTGCTGGCATCAGATCATCAATTAAATTGACAGAGAGAACAAAAGGGTCAAATGATGAGACAGCATATTTGTAGGAATTTTCTTCTCTTTCACTAAGAAACCTCACAGAGCTGCTTATCTACAGATGTTTTAAAAACTTTGAACTGAACTGTTTAGTTCAAAATAAAGATTTGTGGTTGGCACTGATCAAAATGATAACATATTAATATTGACAGAAGAATGAAGAAACATCCCTTTATTCTCATTGAGACTCCTCAAATGTCTGGATGTTTTATACACAGAACTGGAGTTGGGCGACCACACAAAAGTGATTGTGTTTCCACTGAATGAGCTAAAGACATCATAGGAGCCTTTGTTACAAAATGACACATGGCATCAACATTACCGTTTGCTAAACACCACAGTTTTGAATTAATTTATAAACATAAATGTAATTGAAAAAAATGTATTGTTAAGCACTTTTAGCCCATATTTGATCTGAATATGTTTTAAGGTACCCTTTGTCTTTAAATTTCTTTTTGGAATCACTCTAAACTTTTATTGTATATTGCAAATTTGCAACAGTCACTTTCTGTGTGTTGTTTATGGCTATTCCATCCAAGATTCTGTTCTGCATTTCACTTATTGATTGAGCTTCAAATGAGCCTTAAGCTCTAAAAAAATCATAAAAACTGAAAAACTGAAAAATCTGAACAGGCATGTTATGAGCAAATTACAAACTTTCTTTGTGCTCGGATTAAATAATTATACACTTATTTTCATGCTAATTACCAATATCTATGTAAAGATAGTAAAATATTGACCTCAGCATTTAAATCAACTCATGCTTTCAGCATAGTGTACTCTTCTAAGAGCTGCTGGTGACACTCTTCATACTGCTCTCTTATTTTGCTTTATTATTAATTATAGTAGTGAGAAGTCAAGCAAAATGACACCTTTTATTGGCTAACTAAAAGATTACAATGTGCAAGTTTTTAAGGCAACTCATACATTTTTCCTGAAGAAGGGATCTGAGTTGCCTTGAGAGCTTGCATATTGTAATCTTTTTAGTTAGCCAATAAAAGGTGTCATTTTGCTTGATTTCTCACTACATTCATAATGGCTAACATAATACAGCAGTCTAGTATTATTAATTGTAGTAAATGTTCAGGCTTAAATGTATTAAATTCTCTCACCTTATTTCTCTTCTTGGCATCCATAGAGGCATTTGGTCTTCCTTATATTGAGTGTTCCATTACAATTGATGGACAACTGTGAAAAATCAGGTACACTCTTTTCAATTCCATGCATCAGGACATACTTAAAATGCTTCAAATCATCTAGTCCTCAGGAACAACCAGTTAGAAATTACATAGTGCATATAACCTCAGGAGAAAAACAGCACATACAGTAACAGATTTTATTTTATTATTATTTATTCCTGTTGGCACAGTGGTTAATGCTGCAAGGCTGCACATGACTCTGACTTCATCGCCAAGTTTGCTGAAAACACAACTGTGGTGGGCCTGATCACTAACAAAAATGAGCAGGCTTACCTGGATAAAGTTGAGAGTCTGACACACAGGTGTTAGGAAAAGAGTCTTCTTCTGAATGTTAGCAAGACAAAGGAGCTGATTGTGGACTTTGATAGAGAATTCAGCAGAGACACTGCCGTCCTCTCAGTATTAACAGCACTCCGGCGGAAAGGTTGGACAATTTTAGTTAGGTCGGTGTCCGCATCACAGAGGAATTGACCTGGTCCAAGCACATTGACACCTTAGTAAAGAAGGAACAACATCTTTACTAGCTCAGACTCCTCAGACATTTTTGGCTGCCCTCCCAGTTACTAAAGAATTTCTACAGTACATATCCACCATTAAAGGTATCCTTACAGGAAGTACAGTATTACTGTTTGGTTTAGAAACAGCACACAGCACAGCTGTAAGGCTCTGTCGACAGTGTCACAGTCAGCTGAATGCATGGCTGGGAGTGCACACTCTAACTTCCAAGACATCTATGCCAAGTGATGTCAAACCAGGGCAAAGAAAATGATCAAAAGCACCAGCCATCTTCACAATGCAATCAGGAAATGCTACTGCTGCCTGAAGACAAGCTCCGAGAGACTGAGGAAAACTGGGTCTTGTTCAGAAAGCGGACGCCACTTGAGACGACTTTCCCCTCGCCCAAACACTAATCTTAAGGTCAATAAAATGGATCCCTGATGTTAAGTCACTATTTTAGGGCTAAAATGATAACAGAAATGCAAAACCATACCTAATCTTAATTATTGTGAAACAACCAAGTGGCGTCCGCTTTCTGAACAAGAGCTGGAAGAGCTTCTTTCCAGAGTCCATCCACGTCCTAAACGAGGACAGTGCAAAAAGTTACAAAGTGCTCTATTGTTAATTCTCTTATATTTATTATTTACTTATTAATTACATAATTTGTAGCTTTAACATAATGCATACTGTTGCTGTCATTTAAAATTATGCTTTTTTAGATATTTATAAAGTGCATTGTTGTCTATTGTCCTGTAATATTCTATTTAATGCACAGTCTTGGAATTTAGCAACTAAGTACTTCACTACATATTATATTGTAAGTATTATTTGTATGTAACAAATAAAATTTGATTTGCTGCCTCATGATCCAGGATCTTGGCTTCAGATTTTATGCACCATCTTTGTCCTTGTCAGGTCTGCATGTTCTGCTCAGATGTCCATGAGTTTGCCTTTAGGTATTTTGCTGTTACTTCCCATTCTCAGAGATGTCCAAATTAGGTGAATTGCCAACTCTGAATTTGCTCCTGTTTGTCACTGGGTCTTTTGATTGGCTGGTACCCTGTCTAGGGTTGTTAGTCGCCTTGTTCTCAGTTCTTCCAGTATAGGCTCTCTCATTCTTGGTCCTGCATTGCATTAAGTGGGTTTGAGAATGTTTTGTTATTTTATTATATATATTCAACACAACACAAGCCAGCATACAAAAACCACATGTGAAAAAGTATGAACACACTTTTTGCGTCCATATCAGTTTGGCAGGTGATTAGAGTATTGTGCAGTTAGTCAATCAATCGACAATAAAGAAGCGCTTACACCTCATGAAACTGTTCAGATGATTATTTTGGCAGTTACATTGTGCCAAGGGCAAAAGGCATCTGCAATGATCTCAGAGAGGCAATTGTTTTTGGTCATCAATCTGGAACAGATTTTAAGGCAATTTTAAAGCAATTTGAAGTCCAGAATTCTAAAATGAGCAAGATATTTACAAATTAGCATTCTAGCTTACTCAATGCTAGTTTACTCAAATTTTAATATATGTGAGGGATTACAGCAAAGTTAAAACTGGGTGCTATGCATTCAAGTGGAGAATGAAATTAATTCCAAAAGGACAATAACATAAATGAAAGCTTGAACTTGTTACCTGGTAAGCCATGCGTCATCTCCAAAGCAAAAGACAGGACCTTCTTAGCCTGTGGAAATGGCACAACAGTAAAGACTCTTCTTTTATGTTTATCTTTTATTGTGTCTTCTATTTTTCTATTCATTTTGTAAAGCACTTTGAGATACATTTTTTTGTATGAATATGTGCTATATAAATAAATGTTGATTGATTGATTGATTGATTGTATAATAAAAATGCTGGTTCTTCTTGGTAGAGAAATGAATGTATTTATGGACTGATGGATCACAAAGAACTTCACCTTCTCAGAAATGTCAATGGCTACAGTGTGAGTGGCGAATCCCTCATTTCAAGACATTCTTTGAAGCTGTAAATGCTCCAAAGATGCAGAAAATGTGTCCCGTGATAAGACACAGGGGCCCACCTTAGACACACTAAATGAGGGAATGTCGATGTAACCCACCACTTGCATTCCTCTGGTTAATTTTTTATCACACATTTGCCACTTTAATTGTTATTTTGCATTTTGATAGAATATTTACCAGCAGTGTCATTTCGTGTTTTCTTGAACTCAGTCATCGCCATATTGTTTGTTGTTACCACAGCTACCGCCGGTCATGTGATCAACATTTTGAAGTGTGTGACATTATATTACTGCTACAATAAAACAAGGTGGCACAGTATTGCTTACACCCTAGCACTGCAATAATTCTAAAAAAAAAGCCCAACATCAGCCACAAATATTTCCACTTTTGGCACTTTACACTTTGTTTTGTACTTTTTGACTTTCATTTTTGGAACTACTTTTGGCTGTGACATTACAATCACTGCTCTCTTTGTTCCAACCCTTTCTTCACTCTTAGACCTTCATCTCCTGGCCTGAACTTTTAATTGTCCTTTTCAGAACATGTCTTGTTTTTTTCCATCTGAATATGGCATCAGTACACAATGACTGGAATTAGTAATGGTGAGGTGACAGTCTGCTCTATGATGCTTAGAAAAGCAAAAAAAAAAAACGAGGAACCTATCTACTCCAGACCACCCTACAAAAACACTGAAGAGGCTGGATTTTTGGAAGACTTAGGCTAAAATGTATTAAATGTTTTTTATAGAAAACATTGGAGCTTCTTAAAAAGCCAAAATATTTTTACCTGTGTGTATTGTCTTTTGTTACTTTTTTCTTTATGATATGGTGTGTCAGAAGTGCTGCACTTCTTTGCATTGCAATAGCTGGATTGTCTTTATTATACAGTATACTGTATGTGAATGTGTTTATATTAGGAATTGTCGATCAGAGCAAAATGTTACTTTCCCAATTAACAAGGAAATGTGATGCAAGTTTATTTTAGCAATAGCTTGGGATGACTGCTTCTGAGGAGCTTGTCAAGCGATGATAAAGGCAATTAAACATCATAGCACCCTCAGCATTGTAAGTGCAACACTTTTCAGGTAGGAGGGTCTAAAATCTCAACTTGGGCTCATTCAGTCACTGTGACATACATTAGGTCACTACCAGGTGTACCAACCTCAGCTATGATGCTTTTAAAGGTGTTAATTAATTTTTTTGTCAGATATGTGAAAGGCAGTGGACAAGGATGAAGTTACATGGCCAATGTACCATTTTTGTAACATGCAAGGAGGTACCAGTAAAACTAATATTAGAAGATTAAAACTGGATTTTGCAGATACAGCTCTATTGTAGACTAATTAGGCAACAAATTATTTGAATCGAGCAGTCTAAACAGAGAGAACTGAATTAGACGTTCAAAACAATTTTTTATCACCTGTTAAGTAAATGCTGTATGTGTTTCACTGTAGAGTTTTTAAAAGGTACGAAAAAGCAAGTGTTGCTGAAAGAATTGATGTTTAGATTTTAAAGTGAGGATCAGCAGCTGTCCCAAAAATCATGTGATCCTGTAAGTTTGTAAACTGGTTCATCTGAAGGTCTCTATCTTGTTGAGGCTTGTCAGCTGAGCAACTTCACACAGTACAGGGGCTTGTAATTGGAACAGGGCCTGAGGCTCCTCTCCCTCACATGCTTTTTTTTTTTTTTTTTTTTTTTTTGCTTTCTTTTCGCTGTATCCAATCAGGTAGCTAAGCACAGAGAACCTCAATGAAAATACCCAAATGGCTATCGGAAAAATGTGAAAACAGGTAGCAATTCATGCCTGAGCAAAGGTCTGTGTAATTGTTTTAATTGTCATTCCAGAGCATTGTCACAGGCATCGGGCAAAATGCTCCTGAGACATTCTGGGTAAACGTGCAGACATTAGTATTAATGTAGATCAGTTTATATGAACAGCATGCCATCACTTGAGAAAATTCCATTGTTGGAATTTTTTTTTTTTTTTTGTTTTGCACTGTGCACATATTTATTCTGTGATAATGTAGTAGAAACAAAAATGCAAACATTACCAAAAAGAAAACATCTGAGGGATTTTTTGCTGCTTTTACAGAACACCTTTAAATGGGCACTATGGGTGGGAAGTAAGATGTGAACAAGGAACAGGTGGCAAACACTTCTAGTAATATCTTCTAGTAAGACTTAATAATTTATTTGCTGTGATCAAGTAAACTGTATTTTGCATGCATACCTACTGTATAAATATGCATATACAGCTATATACATATAAAATGGGCATGCCTGTCCGTCTGGCACATGATTACTCACAAACTAATCTGGGCTAGAACCTTGACCTTGATCTTAATTGAAAGCTTCTGACCTGATATGTTCCACAAATTTAAAAGAAATTAGGTAATGGCAACCTGGTGGGCACTTTGCAGATAAGCAGAAAAGGTTATTGTGATTAAAGCAAGGTCCCTGCATGCCCATCTATTGAAAATCACCTAGGACATGGTACATACTTGTTCAGAATTCATAAATCAAGTGTAAGTTCTTATGTTTGTAAACAACAAGCGAAGAGTGACTGTTGTTTAGACCTAGCCTTTTGTATGACTTTTTGTGGGACTGTAGGTCTGTGTATTTCAGTAGTATACATATACATACAGAATATACTATATATACAAGTACATATACCTACACCTATACATAATCAATTCGGCCAACAAAATTTATTAAGCAGGAGTGTGTCAAGAAATGCTATTCGGGTTTCCTTTATACCAACAGCAATATGTCTTTAGTATAATGCCTCACTGGGACTGGGTCAGCCAAGTCAGATGTTTTCTTTCATTTGATTTTTTCTTACTTTATAGTATCTCCAGTGTTTGTTCAGACCAAAATGTGTGTGTATATTTATTTATTTATTTACTTATTTATCCACCCATTTATGTATCTATCTATATAATGAGTTTCTGTAAAAAGCTAAATATCCCCCAGGGGCAAATAATGATCTATCTATCTATCTATCTATCTATCTATCTATCTATCTATCTATCTATCTATCTATCTATCTATCTATCTATTTCTGTGTACAAGAAAGAGATTGTGGAAATTGGCGGGTCTTATGGAGGGTTCCTTGGTTTATTCTTTATAATAGGGCAAGCATCTTGACAATACGGGAGGACTTTGGTGTAAATTCATTGTTTTCTCGAAGAAGAGAAGTCTGCTGATGTGTTTTGTACATCCACTGAGAATGTACAACCTGGAGAAATTTCCTTAGGTGTGCTTGGGAATTCACCACAAGAGATGGGGACTTCTGATAGAAATATTGTTACAGGCTAGTCACCCTATCAGGGAAAAGTGATTGGTCATTTATATATATTTAATATTAGCCATCCCCCGTGGCTCCGCAAGCATTGGAGTGAAACAGGGCAATGAGGAGGGCCCTGCCCGGCTCCCTACTCTTGACGTCACGCTTCCCCATCACCTCAGCCCTCAGCCTCTGTCTCAGATTAGTGCGAATATATTGCTCCTGCAACCGAACTATGATTTTTAGTGCGATGAGAAAAGTCGCAAAATCATCTGGAATGTTCAAGCAAATTATAGAAAAAGACCCGACCTAAATCTGTTATGTAGTTATCTCATTCACTAGCTAAATGAAGGTAAGGAACGCCCCGAGGCTGGTGCGCGACTCTCGGATTCCTGCAAATAAATCGTTACTGCAAGCAAACTACTTTATGATACTTAGCACAATTAGAGAGGTTGCAACATCAACCGGAATGTTCAAGCAAATTAGATACAGTAGATAGATAGATAGATAGATAGATAGATAGATAGATAGATAGATAGATAGATAGATAGATAGATAGATAGATAGATAGATAGATAGATAGATAGATAGATACTTTATTAATCCCAAGGGGAAATTCACATACTCCAGCAGCAGCATACTGATAAAGAACAATATTAAATTAAAGAGTGCTAACAATGAAGGTATAACAGACAATAACTTTGTATAATGTTAACGTTTACCCCCCTGGGTGGAACTGAAGAGTCGCATAGTGTGGCAGAGGAACAATCTCCTCAGTCTGTCAGTGGAGCAGGACAGTGACAGCAGTCTGTTGCTGAAGCTGCTCCTCTATCTGGAGATTATCCTGTTCGGTGGATGCAATGGATTCTCCATGATTGACAGGAGTCTGCTCAGCGTCCGTCGCTCTGCCACAGATGTTAAACTGTCCAGCTCTGTGCCTGCAATAGAGCCTGCCTTCCTCACCAGTTTGTCCAGGCGTGAGGCGTCCTTCTTCTTTATGCTGCCTCCCCAGCACACCACTGCATAGAAGAGGGCACTCGCCACAACTGTCTGATAGAACATCTGCAGCATCTCATTGCAGAAGTTGAAGGACACCAGCCTTCTAAGGAAGTATAGTCGGCTCTGTCCTTCTTACACAGAGCATCAGTACAGGTAGACCAGTCCAATTTATCATCCAGCTGCAATCCCAGGTATTTATAGGTCTGCACCCTCTGCACACAGTCACCTCTGATGATCACAGGGTCCATGAGGGGCCTGGGCCTCCTAAAATCCACCACCAGCTCCTTGGTTTTGCTGGTGTTCAGGTGTAAGTGGTTTGAGTCGCACCAATTAACAAAGTCCTTGATTAGGTTCCTATACTCCTCCTCCTGCCCACTCCTGATGCAACCCACGATAGCAGTGTCGTCAGCAAACTTTTGCATGTGGCAGTGCTCCGAGTTGTATTGGAAGTTCGATGCATATAGGCTGAACAGGACCGGAGAAAGTACAGTCCCCTGCGCCGCTCCTGTGTTGCTGACCACAACATCAGACCTGCAGTTCCCAAGATGCACATACTGAGGTTTGTCTTTAAGATAGTCCACGATCCATGCTACCAGGTATGAATCTACTACCATCTCTGTGAGCTTGTCCTTAAGGAGCAGAGGTTGGATGGTGTTGAAGGCGATAGAGAAGTCCAGAAACACAATTCTTACAGCACCACTGCCTCTGTCCAAGTGGGAGAGGGATCGGTGTAGCGTATAGATGATGGCATCCTCCGCTCCCACCTTCTCCTGGTATGCGAACTGCAGATGGTCGAGGGCGTGGCAGACCTGTGGCCTCAGAAAATAGGAAACAGTTAAGTAGTTCTCTCATGAAAAGTGGACAGACAGACAGACAGACATTGTGTTTTATATATACAGAGATAATTTTTGGCTTGACCCATATAACAGAAGTGTTGACATAGAAAGAAGGGTTCTGAGCAGAAAGAGTAGAAAGCGAATAGAACTGAAACTGATGCTGCACTTAAATGGAGTTATTATAGGACTCTTATTAACCTGCTTTATTTCTACTACCATAAATTGCCAGTCAAAGTGTAAGTGGTCCACAACTCCCCTAAGTCAAAACTTAAATTACAAATACAAGAATAAAATCCATAAAGGGAAATATAGATATTCTAAGCTATGATCCCAAAAAGCTTTCCCAGCTGTACTTTCACACTTGGAAAGGCGAAAAGTATAAGCCAGTGACAAAACAAATAAAAATGAAGAAGCATGGCACTTGTTATAACTAGGATGTCTAATTCAGCAGAAACAGAACCATCCATTCAGCATTACCACATAACCATGTGAGCCGCATCCACGGCACTTACTTTCCTGTCATAACTTGATATCATTCAGGTCTGAGCAGCAGGTGTTTACAAAAAATGAATGAGGTAAAAAGAAAATTAGTCGCGAGCAGTGCAGCAGAGTGGAACAGGTCTCAGCAATGACTGCTGAGACTGTAATTAATGGTTTGACATGATGACTGCTACAGGCGGACCGCCGAGTTGGTGTTGCCTGCAGATTCACACAACAGACTACATATTGACTAAGGGGTTTATGGTAAACTAGAAAGTTTCTCATTATTCTATAATATAAGCTATGTAGTAACTTAATTTCTCTATCAACAATGATTGGCTTCCTTTTGCTTAAACTAGCAAGAACTTTGTCAGAATATTGTAAATTGCTTGGCATGAACATTCACTATGTCAAAAGAGACTGAGAAATTCTTCAATGTTGAAAAAGATATTTTCTATAATTTTTGCAGTGTGAGTAAATATGGCATTTAAATTAAATGTGTAATATTTACAAATGTTTTTTTTCCACTGGTTTGCTTCATGCATCTAAAATGTGCACTTTTCAAATTATGTATGCCGATTGCACTCAAGAATTCCACAATGTTTTCCTGGCACCACTGGTATACCACTGGAAAACACCTCCAGGCAGTTCTCTTGGGATTCAGGAATGCTTATTAACATTGGGTGTGGTGTTCCTTCATATATACAAGGGAAGGATAAGAAAAAAGATGACGTGTACCACACGTAAAAAACATAAAATCAATGAACACTAATTTCCTACTAGGTAAAGTGCCCACCATGTGGCTGATCTGTTCCAAGTTCCCACCTCTAAATTGTCCCTATTTGAATAGGCTGGCATCTTCTGCACGGTTGGCTACAGCCTTGTGCCTGTTGTTGTTAAGGTGCTTGATTGTGTTGTGTCGCATTTATCAATATATAAAAGTAGTAGACAAAATGTGAAAACACTAATATGATGTTACTTGGCAGTACGATTGGTAACCACATGAGCTGTGACATAAAATCTGCATAGAGAGAAGAACAAGAGAAGTCGATTAAAACAAAGATGGAAAAAAACGTCCAGAATCTTCTGAAATGCTATTTAAAATTAGACCTGTTGACTGATAAGGGCAACTTTGGCCTCATACACTAAAAACTGCTACATAACCACATATGATATGGGGGTTGAGGCCTTATCATTATGTTACACACCCCTGAAATCCTGAAAACTTTGATGAAGGAAATCAATCTGAATCATTAGACAGAGATAGGAACTGACCTTGTATTTCACTAATATGAAAAAGCACTTCACACAATTAGAACATTAGAACAATTGTGACGAGAACAGGCCATTCAGCCCATTTACCTAGATTGTCCAAAATGAAGTCCTACTCTCCACTACTCTACTTGTAATTTATTCTGTTTTTTTGCATGAAGAAAACATTTCTTGAATTTCTTGAAATCTACCCTTAACAAGTTTCCAGTCAAGTTCCCCATGTTCTTGTTCCAGAATGTATTTTAAGTAACAACCTTAATAATACTTTTAATATATCAGTCATTTCACTCCTTAATCTCCATTTGCTTAAACTAAAAGGGTTCATCTCTTTCAATCACTCCTCTTAGCTCTTATCTCTTAGTCCCGGAGTCAGCCTTATTGCTCTTCTCAGAATTTTCTTTAGCACTGTTATGTCATTTTGTCTAATGTGGATTCCAAACCTGAACACAGTACTCCAGATGAGACCTCACTAGATTGTGCTATGTAACTTAAGCATGACCTCCTTTGACTTGTATCCAACATTGTGTTATATAACCTAACATCCCCTTAGCAATTCTTGATCACTCCCATACACTGTCTTCATATAGATAGTGTCAGGTCCTCTATGACTCCTTTTAAGTTTCAGTCCCCCATTCCTCGCCCCATTACGTTTCTATTTCCTATATGTAATGCCTTACATTAAATTGCATCTGACACAAATATACCAAAGCCTGTATGCTGTAAAAGTCATTTAGCTGAATCAGCTGTGATTGATGAACCATAACAGCTCTTCACTATTGAAACTACCTAGAGATATTATTTGGTCCTTTTATTGTGTACCACATGTGCACTTGACTGTTAGTATAAAGCAAGCTGAGTAATGATTCTTCTGACCAGATCTCATTTCTCCACTACCATTGCTCTTTACAAATGTGCTTTTCCAAGTGTAATGAGTTATTTTAATTGTATTGTGCTTTGGAGACTCCTCATAATTTCACATGCACAGTACAAAGTAGAATGAAAATCTCATTGTCTCATCCAGACTTGTTATAGTAGTACAATATCAGCAAGGGGTCATGAATAAAACAAGGACAATAAATGTAAAACCATAATATAAATACAGCATTGGTGGTTATAACTAATTACTATAAAAAACAAACTGCATAAACAGCAAAAGCAAGACGATTACATACAAAACTCACACAGGTCTGCACAACCCAACATGCAATGTGTGGTTACTTAATTTGCAGTCATTAGATTCAGAGTCACCAATCTTGCACAATGATCTAAAGTACTGTATAGATGTTAGAGACCAGGAGGAAGTGCTTCTGATCACCATGGCTCTATTCTCACAAAGTTCTTATGTCTGTCAGTTCCATCAAAATGCTGTCCTGTTCCTCAGTTTTAGTAAGTTGAGATGTCTTCTCTTATTCTGTGGCTGCTTTCAAATTTGCTCTCAAAAGTCTTATTTTCTATGTTATTTATGATTGTATGTGGTAATGCATAACTAAAGCTTCCTTACACTGCACTGAAGGAGCTTCATTCAGGACCCACACCTGTGCTGAAGCACCTGATCTGAATATACTTTGTATCCTTGGCTTAGTGTTTGAAACTTTTTGACTGTATATTTTATTGGGGATGGTGTGGTGGGGCTAGGGCCATTGCTTCATAAATAGTGTCAAGTGATTGGATCCAATGTTATAGTGTGTCCTTACCTGTATAGAGTTTAAACATTCCATCTACTTCTAGCTGGGATTTTCTGTAGGTACTCTGGCATTTTCTTTTACATTCAACAAATTGGTCTTGCTTAAGGGTAATGCATGGTACTGGACCTGGAGTCCTGTCCAGGGCTATTTCCTGTCTTCTACTCAGCAACACTGCTAAAAGCAACACTGAATTTGAATTTGCAAGGTTAAGAGTTGGGCAATATTGACAATGTGTTTTACAGCTCCAACTCATGTTATGTAACCCTGCTCAGCTTCCCACCCAAAACACAAGAAACCAAATCAACAGCTGGAAACTGGTGTTTACTTTTGCTTCCACAAAGAGTAAAATAAAAAACTGAAAATGTTAGGTGTTTAGTTCTACTTGTATTTGTCCACTTATCCATTCTTCTTCTGAGCCCACTTGTGACAGCTGAAGTTTATCTCTACTTCATTATGATCACAAAGCAGGAACCAATCTGGGAGATGATTCCAGGATATCACAGTATATGCTCATGCACGTCCTCACAATAAATCTAACATTCACAGGTTTGTTATGAGTGAGAAAACCAAAATACACCGAGAACAGCCACAGAATCAGGCAGGCATTTAGCTGTCTATGGAGATGCACGCTAAACCACAGCACGAAATATAAAAAAGTCCATGAAAAAGTGTTGCATCATTCATGTCATGCTCACAATAGGCAAAGCGCAGGCACTTTCTCCTAATATGTTTTTAAGCTAATGCTTCACTAAAATCAGAGTGAGCATGAAGAGAAAACATGTTCAAACTGGAATGTGCTTTTGAATTGGAGACAGAACTCTTGACCAATGAATGAAAGGGAGAGGAAGGTCATCATTTCAAAAGCTGGATTCCATGTGATTTCCTTTGTGCGCACTGCTATGATTTTCTAGGAGCATTTATTTAAGAATATTTTACTAAAAAACGCTTGTGTTTTTCTTGTTGTGAGGAGATGACTTGATTTATGGATTATGTGACATGAGTAAAGTGAGATTTTTTCATGTACACGTTTGATACTAGAACACCAGAACATTAGAATAGTCTAGACAAGAACAGGCCATTCAATCCAACAAAATTTGCCAGGCCTATCCTCTTAAATATCATCAAGTTAAGTTTTGAAAGTCCCTAAAGTCCTACTGTCTACCACACTACTTGGTAACTTAATGCATGTGTCTATTGTTCTCTGTTTAAATAAAAACTCCCTTGCGTGTGTACAAGTTCCCAACTGTGTCCCTGTGTTCTTAATGAACTTCTTTTGAAGTAACAGTCTCTTTCCACTGTAGTAATTTGCTTCATAATTTTAAACACGTCAATTATGTCTCCTTCCAGTTTCCTTTTGGTTAAACTGAAAAGGCTCAGCTCTTTTAATCTTTCATAACTCACCCCCAGCAGCCCTGGAATCAGCCTAGTCATTATTCTCTGGACATTTTCTAGTGCTACTATAATTTCCTTTATGTAGCCTTAAGACTAAAACTACATGCAGTACTCCAGTTGAGATCTAACCAGTGTGTTATAAAGCTTCAGCATAACCTCCTTGGAGTTGTACTACACATCAGGGTGCTATAAAACCAAACATTCTGTTAGCCTTCTTAATGGCTTCTGAACATTATCTCGAAGTTGATAATGACAAATACACTACAACTCCTAAACTGCTGGTCTTAAATGCACCTCATAAGATGTTCTTTTGATTTTTAGACCTCCCATTGTGTATTCAAACTTAACATTTTTACTTGCCATGTGTAATACTTTACATTTACTTACATTAAATTTCATCTGCCACAAATCCACTCAAGCCTGTATGCTCTCCAAGTCTCTCTGTAAACACTCAAAAGATTCAAGATTATCCGAAATTCCACCTAGCTTTGTATCATCTGCAAACTTAAGCAGCTTGTAAATCGTTTGCGTTTGTCCAGTGTTGGTCACCATAGACGTCTCTTCTATCAGAAAGTTGGTTTTCTCCATTCTCCAAGAAAACTTTTCTTTTTCTCAGCCATCACTGCAAACCACATGGGCTAAGAAACATAAAAAGTTTTGGTGGAGTGTTCCTGCTGGTTCTCCAATTGTAGAAATATCTGTAAACAGTTGTTGTGAACTTGTGAGGTGCCTTTCACAAAGCCATCAACTAAATGCAAAATAATAATGAACACAGTGAAAGCTCTGTACACAGAGTCTATAGGCCAGGAGTTAAACTCTTGTCTCTTGGAAGTGATGCTAACTACTATTCTGCTATTATCATGTCTACTACTGCATGTATGGATTGTCATACCTACATGTGTATTATGTATTGTAAGGTGGAGATTTGCTTAAGAACCTTATTATGCATTATTTACTTGGGGATCACATTTTCTGTGTCACCCTCATGCTTGACTTTTATGTTGTAATTGTGTTTGGAAAGAAATCCTAAACAGATCTTAGTTCACAACCCGAAAGCAAAGAGATCTTTTCCAGCTGCTGTCATCCAGTGTAAACTTGAGCATCTGTATGCTGATTAAGTGCATTCAAAAATTGAAGAATGAAATGTTTAGAATGACAAAATATTTCCCCAGTTAGGACAATGAACAGATGGATTAACTGTGTTTGACCTGATTATAACACAGAAGGTTGATTTATCTGTCCTAAATGGGACACTACCAATAGACCACAGAATTTATTTTTGTATTCCACATTGTTCAATGGTTTAACACTCATTGACTGATTGACAGTTGGTCTTTCATTGAGATATTTTGTAAAACCTGACAAATAACTATATGATTTTACTGATGATATATTTAGTTGTAATCAACAATGTTTTGATGTTTTTAGTCATTTTGCATACGTGATTTAATTACTTATATGGCTGAGATTTTATTTCAATTTTTTTCAAAAACAAAAAAGAGTTCCAAAAACCTACAAATATTCTGAAATTAAAGAACTACATAGACATGTAGGCCTTTCTAGAATGTGATTGACCCTAATGCAAAAAATAAATTAGCCACACCCTCATATGAAATGTAATTTAACTTAATTTAAAACTGACCACCATGAATGAGAGAGTACAAACATATAAGTTACATAAAAGGTAAATAGTCATGGTGTAGTGTTATGGAGATGAGGGCATGATGTTGCAAATAATGTTTTTATTCTAATGTCAAGTGGGCTGGCAAGTCAATAATAAAGCCTTGTGAAACAACCACCATGTAGTTGTAGTGGGCTGCTCAGTCCCGTGCTGTACGTGTTTTACCAAACGTTACTACATTGTACAGACACCTTGTGTTGCACAATAATTTGCAGAATTTGCACAATAGTAAATCAACATTTGAGTCTAAAAAGTTCAAATGAGTTGATGTCCCAATCTGTTTATTATGGAGCAACAAAGGAGTGAAATGAAAAATCACAAATTGCATTATGATAATAATATCGATGCTGTGTCAGGTTAGCAGATTTTTTTGCAGCAGTCATGAGCAGGATCAGCAACATCATTGAGGTGAATTAGGCATTTGCCTATGGTGCAAATAATAAGAGGGGCGGAAACCCAGCCGCATGGGTTAGATACCAAACAGTTGGCACACCGATAAACTTGGCCTAGAGCATAAAATAACCTGGCACCGGCACTGGTCTTCCCATGGTATGTCTTCTTTAAAAATTCATCCATTCATCCATCTATTCATTTTCAGATCCAATGCTAAACCAAATGATAGAATTTATAATATTATACAAAACTGACCTGCCTGTCATCATTTTTCCTTTAAAAACTAACTTCAAAAAGATGCAGTGGTAGGTCCAGCTGGTCTCTCACAGCTACAGAATCCCTAGTTCAAATCCATTTTTTGTCTGTGAGAAGTCTGCATGGTCTTCCTGTGTCTACAAGAGCACTCTGGTCCTCCCAGCCAAATCCCAAAGACACTAGTGTTAAATGAATTTCTCATTCTAAACTTTCTAGGCAGTAAGCGTGGATGTGCACGTGAATGTCCCTTGTGCTAAACTGATGCCTTGTCTACAGTTTCTTTCTGCCTACCACTCAATGCTGTAGCCGCTATTACCCTGTATTGCATTAAGAGGGTTTCCTAACGGATGGCATTTTATACTCAGTCTATTTTGATGTGCTTACACATTTACACTAGCAACAACAAAAGAAATATGGACATATAATGGATTACACTTCCTGTGATTTGTATCCTCCTAAATATATACAATTAAGGAGGACAATTTCAAAGCAATCCAAATACAATGATTTCACATTACAAACTTTGACAAATCACAAGTTCCCATAGACTTTCACAAGCAGTACATATATTATAAATATTCATATACAGTTGGGAATAAAAATAAAATCATAATAGTTTAAAGATACTTATTTTTTTTAAAGAGGTATACCGCTTGAGCAGTCTGGATATTTTTGTGAGGAATTATAAGCAGATTTTAGTTTATAACCCCAAATTGAAGAGATCTTTGCTAACTGCTGCCATCCAACGTAAACTTGAGCATCCAAATTAAACAAAGAACATAAATATTCCCCAGCTGTTCATTTGTGTTTCAGAAAATCTTGCCCAATATGTCCCTTGAAGCCTACAGATTTTGCTTGTGATGGAAGGCAGTCGACAGACAACTCTGAAGCATGAGAGCTGCCAAACAGCATATGATTCTGATGTCATTAAACCTAATCAGTTAAGTGCCATGTGATATCATTGGGTTTGTCAAGGGCACATGATGGGTCAGACCATTTAGGTTAGAAGAATTCCATTTTTGCATGACACATTTAAAGCAGTGTTAAGCCCCCTTGCAATGTATTTTGCCAGCAAGTGTTCAGTAGGATGTGGTTTAATTATCTGAACTGAATTTATCACTTGCTACTGAGGCAAAGAATAGTAAGGTATGTCACCTCCATGTCATATTGAAACTGTACCTAGTAGTTTTCCAAAAACTAAAAAAACAAGATGATTGCATCAAGGGTGGAAAGCAGGTGTTGAAATGTCTAAAAAAACGGGGTTTATTTATTGGTATTGTTGTTTAATTAGCTGCTAGAAGAATGTGCGGATTGGGAGAGGGTGTGGGAAACTTTCTCTGCTGCTGTAATTCCTACAGTATATGGTGACAGAATTGCAAGTTTCAACACTGAATTGTAATTAAGCATTTTAACAGATTAAAGCTTAATTTGGGAGACTGCACAGAGCTGAGAAAATTCTTTCCTGAGAGCTATAAATGAAGTGCATAAAACAGTTGTAAGTGGAACAGCATTTTAAATTTAAAGTTGCCTTCCAGTTTTTGAAATTCACATAGATCTCCACTTAGAAAGACACACTGAAAAGAGACTCTCAGTAGCCTGAGTATAAGTGAGTGTGTGTGAGTAAGTGTGCGCGTGTGAGTGTGTGTGTGAATGTGTTTGTGTGCATGACTGTGTCCAGCAATGTACCGACACCTTGTGAAAGGTTTACAGGTTTAAAAAAGCATTATTGTCAGTTACTGTTAAGATTAATATTTCAGTTTTATGTTTCCTGTGTCTCCTTGGGGTTATACTACATGCAAGGGATGTCAATATTTTTTGTTTCAAGGTAGTTTTAAGACCATTAAATTATTTATGTGTCTTTTCTGATGCCATTTTGTTATTAATGGTTCCACAATTTTGTGGCTTCTTTGCCATGATGCAGTGGTCTATAGTCTCAAATCACATGACTACAGTCTTGTCTCTTGTACATATTTGTTATTAATGTTTATTTTGAAATGCTTGGTTAACATTGACTAATATGCCAATGTTAGTGTGCGCATTTAGAGGATGCGCCACCTGTGCTCATGGTATATTCATGGTGTAAGATTAGGATGTTTGATTGGCTGTCTCACAGGGCACTGCTGTTTGTTTCTTGCAACCTCTGGATGTTTTCTAATTAACCCGATCAAAATTAAATTTATACAAATATTTTTTTGTTTTTTTAAACACGGGGATCTGCTGTTCATTTGCATGCTTGAGATGTCTGGGAATGAATTGGGTGCTTTTCTGATTGAGTGATTTATTGTGAGAGGTGTTTTATGCAAATTGTGTTAAATTTTCACTTAAATGTTTATTGCGTTTAATGCTCCATTTTAATCCTTGAATCATTACGCTATGAATGTGTTTCACTAATTACTGACAGCAGACACTCAGCACAAATACAACAGCATTCAAAATGTCACACATAATGCACATTATTTCATTTAGTTAAAACGGTTCACTTTGTAGTACACCAAGACCACCCTTTCCAAAGGATCTCGGCACGGTTGTTTAGATCCTCACCACAGTACGACTGGCACGTTCACATCTACCTAAACAAACCTGACTTTAAAGGAAATCACACCAGAAAATGCCTTTAGAGACACTGGGTTTAGTGTTCAATTGTATACAGTCTATTGACTGTATAGTTCTACAAGGAGTTTTTAATGTACACGTGAGGAAATACCTGTAATCAGGAAGAATGGCCCAACTGATCTGAACCAAAGTGATTAAATGTTCCTCGAATTCTGCATTAATATCATATTATCCAAAAATAATAAACAGCATGGTCAAACACAAAGTTGCTTATGAGCATGTATGTCCTGTCCTGGTCTACCATGAGCCAAAGCTCAAAGATAAATTCTGTAGTCTGGTTGTCTAATCTGAGGCCTATATCATCTGATCACTCAGGTAAAGAGAAGTACTGAGCTGTCAGCTAATTACCACTGATTGATATCAGAACACCTTTGACAACAGCACACCATTAAGACCAACAAAACATGCAGTTACTGTTCACCTAATTTTCCAAAATAACATGTAGCTGAGTTTTAAAAGCACTTAAAATGCAACTCTGCTTGGTCAGTTGAGCTTTCCTGGACAGATACAGAATCATCTGGACAGATGTGGAAGACCCAAATTGTTAGTAAGGGTATTTCTGGAAACAACTAATGGTTGAATCACTAATTGAAAGCCCTAAATTTAGACAGACAGATAGATAGATAGATAGATAGATAGATAGATAGATAGATAGATAGATAGATAGATAGATAGATAGATAGATAGATAGATAGATAGATAGATACTTTATTAATCCCAAGGGGAAATTCACATAATCCAGCAGCAGCATATTTAGCTTTGCTCCACAACACTGCACTATCAAAGTCTGTAAGCTGGCACTTTTAGAGGTTACTTTGTTTTGTATATCCACTGTTGTTTCCATCCTGCACCCACCTGTTTTCTGTATCATATTTTGGTACCCTGAGTGATACACTTGTTTGGCATTGCAAGAACAGCCGGGCCTGAATTGGATCCAAGCTGCAGTCTTCAGATTCTATTTGGAAGCAGAGCTCAGTTATTATGCAGCAATTTTCAAACAGAATAAATGTGAAAGCATTTTACAGTTCTAAGAAAACTCAGCGTGCACACCAGCTGCAAAAATATGCGCATGCAATTGTGTTCTTCTGTATACACACAGCAAATTGAAATGATGTTCATCCTGTAAGAGACAAGTTGAAAATATGAAAAGTTGGCTGAGACATTCCAGGAATATACTTTGTTATGATAGAAAGCAAACATTCTTAGAATGCTCAACTAATTTATTGGAAAACTACAAAACTGTTACCGCATAAATCTGTAGTACTAATATTTTACGTTTTTAAAAGCCTGTACAAGCTGTCACAATACGTACTTCAAAAATATACAACAGTTACCATCCTTTTATCTTGTGTCAGACATGTGCGAGTAGGGGACACCTTTCAAGGTTCAGGCCAGGTAAGCAATGCCACCCCGAGTAGAAAGGAGGTGCTATTGTTAACACAATCTCCCTTGTTCTCCGCAGTTCAGGGGAAGACATCAGTTCTACACCAGCCCAGCCTTCTAGGGAATGCACTTTAATATTGAGATGACAATTGTTAGAGACAAAACTCCTGGCCAGAAGTATTCTTTTTATGACTTCTTGAGTGACCAACAGTCACTGCTATTTTGCACCATGCTGTGCCTTATTTTTGCATCTTTCTTTTTGCCTTCATTAAATGGGGTTCTGCCATGATGGAGCTCCAGTTCTAATTGTCTAGCGTTCATCATTTTCACACACATTACAGAGTTACTGGGAACAGACCACATTGAAACAACCACTTACACTGCCAATCAAATTTAAAGTCACTGATTGATTTAGAATGCAAATCTTTAGCAACTGTGAGGAATCTTCTATAGCTGAAGAAAACCCACTGTGGTGTTCATAATGATTATGTGCCTCCATAATCAAATAATTATTTTTATTAGTGATCAAATTATCCAGGGATTGGCAATAACATAGCAATCTACAGAGCAGCAGGAAATGAAAACGACTTCATAGAGTTTTAGTGGGAATAAGTCAAGATTATAAAACTACTGAGAGGATTTTACAATGTTGACTGCTTTATTTGGGGTTGTAGTTTGTTTTTATAACTCATTCTCATAAATTTTGACAGTTTCACATCAGATTATAAAACAGTAGCACTAAAGTCAGTTTGATTCTTTTCCTTTTAACTAGAATTATGTTAGTAAAAACAACTAATGGATGGGTCTGTTAGGAATAAATCTCAGAGTGAAAACCTTAAATTATAAAAATAAGCTATGTTTATTTTAGTTATTGTTGTGTTATAAAGTATGCTATAAAATTCAAGAGAAAAACTAAACTAAATATGTTATGTAGAATGTCAAAGTGGCTTAATCCAGTTCAGTGATATGTGAGCAAGAGTTTGTCCCAGCAATACGGGAGATAAAAGAGTGGACTAAGTATCAATAAGAAGCAAAATAAGATGAAAAGAGCAGTAATTATCAAACTTGAATTATAAATTTTATAAATGGCAAGAGAATTAAGTAGGTAATAACACCAAACAGAAAAATAAACACAATTATGAGCTGGTAACATCATTTCAAGAGAGGCTCACCTAATTAACAAACTAATTAAAACGGCAAGCTCTGTTATGGGATGCACTCTGGACACCCTAAAGGTCGTAGCAAAAAAGAAAATGAATAGATAACTGAGTGCCATTATGAACAAGGCTGCTCATCATCTCTCTGACATAATAACACTGAGGACTTTCAGCCAAAGAATCACTGAACAGAAGTGTGTCAAGAAACCCTACTGGGGCTTCTTTATACCAACAGCAATACTCCTGCCACACTGCGACTGTGACTATCAAGTTAGAAATGTTCTTTTAGCTCTTTTTAAATTTTCTTCCTTTTTAGTCATTCAGGTGTGTGCTCAGACCAAAGTGTGTGTATGTGAATACTTATTTATCTGTCTATTTATGTATTTATTTATTTAGAGTTTCTGTAAAAAGCCAAATTTCCCCTTGAAATCAAAATTCTATCTATCTATAGAAATCTATAGTTGGCAGAAAACATAAAATATGCACAACACAGACAATGATATATTACCAAATATTAACAAAACATGGCAATACAGAAAGTCAACAATACATAAAGTCAAAGAAATTCTAAATCAGTTTACATGCCAGCAAAACCGTGCAAGAACAGTCAGTCAATGTGCATCATGAAAACAAAATAAAACCAGGTAGATGATGCAGAAAAATTCCATTTAGCCAGAGTTAGGTTCAGGACTCGCGTCTGGAGTAAACTGAAATTTGCGGCTGTTGTACTCACACAGCGTTAGATGCCTTTTACTGTTTTGTTCAGTAATTCTCATTCATAAACTGAGCATTTCTTTAGGAATGAAATGCATACTCAAGAACCAGTTTCTTTTAACTTTCTGAAAACAGGATTCAATTTGCTTTCGTATAAAAATAATATCTTAGAAACCATACCAATCTTTTCAAACAGGTGGAATTTAACACATTCTAGAGAGACATATTCTAGGCCTACATTTACAGATATAATACATATTCATACATTTTGGAAGCTACAATGCTTACATTTATTGTTTGATTGCATTTTGCTGGCAGAGTTGACTGTCTTGTTTAATCTAAAGTAACAGTTTGCTGACAAATACATTATTGCTAATTTGAAAAGTATGAAGCCAACACCAAGGCAGTGTTTGCCAACACCACTAAACACCAGCTTTTAAGAACTAATAATCTGGGAACCTTTACTTTTGTCAGGGATTGTATTTCTTTCATTGTTTTCAACTTTGGAAAATTGATGTTGTTAGTCTTACTACTGAGGAACTTTATTCACCCTTTGCTTTTCATAGAATATGCAAGTTTTGTTTTAAGACAACAGACACCTATAATACTTCATTTATTTATATGCTAAAACTTTCAGATATTAAAAAAGGCAGCTGCAATAAATGCTGAAAATCAAACTTCATTCCTGTTTTACTCATCCATCTAATTTGTAATCATAATCATGTTCTTCATGTGTGGAGTCTATGTATACTGTATGTTGACAGTACTGGACATGAGGCAAGAAACAACCGTGGAAGATGTGTTGTGCAACTAAGTACAAGCAAACATGTAAACGGTAACAACCAGCAAAGATTAGCTAGAGACTAAGCTAACCGATTTGTCCAATCGTGTTGCTGAAAAAGATATAATACTTAGTTCAAAGGTTAGCCTAAGCAGTTTTGAACACATTCTACCTTCACTTTAAAGAAGTTCATCAACTTGAAAAGTCCCTAATATATTGACTGTGAGGTGGCACAATAACACACTGGCTTGCACTGCCACACCAGAATTCCATATTCCAAGAGCTTCACTTCTCCAGGTTTGCTCAATGTCCACACTAATTTTTCCAGTCACTCTAGTTTCTGCCCACATCAATAAGATTTGCAGATAAGGTTTGTGCACTACTACATTTTTACTTTTTGTCCACAATATCCCAGCATTTTTAACCACTGATAATAGAAACTTTTAAAAAATTTTCTGCAGAGCCATAACCATCTGAAACCGTCAGATCAGCATTGCATCGTGGATGGATACAAATATAGATTTTTAAAAATGCAATCTTTAATTATGCTCTAATTTGTTTCTAATAATTAAGTATCCCTTCTGTGACTTGAATCTGCCTATAACAATGTCTCATTCCTTGATTGGTCATCCTTCACAGAAGAAAACTAAATTCCAACACAGTGGACACAGAGGAGTTGGTTTCTGTGGCACTTGTTGTGTTATTATATAGGGTATAGGGTGGTCCAGATCTAATTATGCAATTTTGCATTACTCTATAACTTGTTAAGTTTATTACATAGAAAGACAAGTTAGTAGCACACACTGATACAGTGCATTGCCGCACCCACCACACGACAAACCAACTCAGGATCCAGATTAGGACCCGGGTGCAGCCATGCAACAGGTGATACCTCAACACACACTAGTTCAGATGGAGTGGAACAGTTTGAAGTTTTTTTTATGGTGGCTGGAGTGCCAATTCTGCCACAAACCCCCAAGTTTTTACCTGGATGTTGGAGGGCCTACATACAGTAAGTATTACATAGAAAATTACCCGAAAAATCCCAGATCATCGAGAAATGTGCGAACTTACGACATGAAGAATTGTCTTTGCGCCAAACTGGAATCGCCCCCACATAAATCACAATCTGCATAATTAGATCTGGACCACCCTGTATTTAAATTGTGGTTTGTACAGTTTGAATGCTCCATACATATGGCAATGGCTGCGACAGTTTTGTGATAAATCCAATGGTAAGAAGCATTGCCATAGCCTTCAAGGATCTTTCCACCGATGCATGCATGCCCAGTGTAAGTCTGCTTCATATGAATTTTCAGTGGTGGACAGAGATACTTTCATAAACTATGTGAAAATACTAGTGTGGACAGAAATTGTTTTTGTTAAAAAATCCTGTTTTAAATAAAAACCTACTGTTGTAGTGTGGACATAGCCTAACTGGGCCTATATGACTGAGTGAATGTGCCAATGGAATGTCATTTTTTTATGTGACAATCAGTGCTGGAGGCATAAGCGTTTGCCCTTCATAACCATGTAGTTCAATAACTAGACTTATAAAAAGGATGAATTTACTTTTTTGATATCTTTTTTAGTTTTTTTTTTATTATTGTGATTTATTTTAAAGCTTGATTATTTGTATCTGTCACACTATTATTGGTCTTACTGTGCTGTGTGCTAATTCTTATTCTAATGTGAATTAAATTCATTTTTTTTTATTAATAAAGGTAAATTTATTATTGCTAATATTGATTGTAAAAATTATATGATTATAAACATTACAATACAATAGCAAACAAAGAACAGGAAAGAGAATATTTAAATAAAACTGAATAAATCACAATATCTGTATATACAGTGGTGTGAAAAACTATTTGCCCCCTTCCTGAGTTCTTATTCTTTTGCATGTTTGTCACACAAAATGTTTCTGATCATCAAACACATTTAACCATTAGTCAAATATAACACAAGTAAACACAAAATGCAGTTTTTAAATGATGGTTTTTATTATTTAGGGAGAAAAAAAAATCCAAACCTACATGGCCCTGTGTGAAAAAGTAATTGCCCCCTGAACCTAATAACTGGTTGGGCCACCCTTAGCAGCAATAACTGCAATCAAGCATTTGCGATAACTTGCAATGAGTCTTTTACAGCGCTCTGGAGGAATTTTGGCCCACTCATCTTTGCAGAATTGTTGTAATTCAGCTTTATTTGAGGGTTTTCTAGCATGAACCACCTTTTTAAGGTCATGCCATAGCATCTCAATTGGATTCAGGTCAGGACTTTGACTAGGCCACTCCAAAGTCTTCATTTTGTTTTTCTTCAGCCATTCAGAGGTGGATTTGCTGGTGTGTTTTGGGTCATTGTCCTGTTGCAGCCCCCAAGATCGCTTCAGCTTGAGTTGACGAACAGATGGCCGGACATTCTCCTTCAGGATTTTTGGTAGACAGTAGAATTCATGGTTCCATCTATCACAGCAAGCCTTCCAGGTCCTGAAGCAGCAAAACAACCCCAGACCATCACACTTCCACCACCATATTTTACTGTTGGTATGATGTTCTTTTTCTGAAATGCTGTGTTCCTTTTACGCCAGATGTAACGGGACATTTGCCTTCCAAAAGTTCAACTTTTGTCTCATCAGTCCACAAGGTATTTTCCCAAAAGTCTTGGCAATCATTGAGATGTTTCTTAGCAAAATTGAGGCGAGCCCTAATGTTCTTTTGCTTAAAAGTGGTTTGCGTCTTGGAAATCTGCCATGCAGGCCGTTTTTGCCCAGTCTCTTTCTTATGGTGGAGTCGTGAACACTGACCTTAATTGAGGCAAGTGAGGCCTGCAGTTCTTTAGACGTTGTCCTGGGGTCTTTGTGACCTCTCGGATGAGTCGTCTCTGCGCTCTTGGGGTAATTTTGGTCGGCCGGCCACTCCTGGGAAGGTTCACCACTGTTCCATGTTTTTGCCATTTGTGGATAATGGCTCTCACTGTGGTTCGCTGGAGTCCCAAAGCTTTAGAAATGGCTTTATAACCTTTACCAGACTGATAGATCTCAATTACTTCTGTTCTCATTTGTTCCTGAATTTCTTTGGATCTTGGCATGATGTCTAGCTTTTGAAGTGCTTTTGGTCTACTTCTCTGTGTCAGGCAGCTCCTATTTAAGTGATTTCTTGATTGAAACAGGTGTGGCAGTAATCAGGCCTGTGGGTGGCTACGGAAATTGAACTCAGGTGTGATACACCACAGTTAGGTTATTTTTTAACAAGGGGGCAATTACTTTTTCACACAGGGTCATGTAGGTTTGCATTTTTTTTCCTCCCTAAATAATAAAAACCATCATTTAAAAACTGCATTTTGTGTTTACTTGTGTTATATTTGACTAATGGTTAAATGTGTTTGATGATCAGAAACATTTTGTGTGACAAACATGCAAAAGAATAAGAACTCAGGAAAGGGGCAAATAGTTTTTCACACCACTGTAAGTATACAAGTATGCTTACAGTACTTAAGCATTATGGTTCTTATTGAGCTTCTGTTTGCCATTAAACATCTTAACCTCTGAAGGTTTTATAGCTCTGGTTTTTGGTCTGAACTGCATAATTCTAATGCATACTGACCTACCAAAAAAGAATTTATAGTGTAGAGGATGAGAAGGATCATTAAGAATTTGAAAAATCTTTTTAAGATAAGGCAACCATATAGATGTTCTACAGACATTTGATGTTTCCTTATGATTCTGTTTACTTGCTTCTTTATTCATGCATTGCACTTTTAATTTTTATTAAAAACCAATTTGGTGAAAGCTAGAACACTGCATACATAAAACATATTTGTAAAATATACCATTTATATTAAATGTTTGAATGTTTTAGATGGTTTACATTATTTAAAAAACTAACTGCTTAAGAAATTCCAGAAATTAGTTTTCAAAACTCCACCAGTGCTCTAATATCATTGCGATGAGCAAAAAAGGCAAGCTTCGATTTGCATACAGTTTTGCAGAACTGACAGTACAATTATTTTTACAGGAATTACAGGATTTTGGAATTGTGAAACACAAAACCTCACTAAAGAGTGTTTGGGGCTTTTTTATCTAAGTTGAAAACAAGGAATACTGCTCCCTAAACTATCATTCATGCTTCCAAGTTAACCAAAGCATGAAATCCATATCACAGCAGTAAAATAAAAATTTTATGTCTCTTGTTCGACGTATAGGAGTGTAGTGTGTTTTTTAAAAATGTGGCATGCTGTACATTTTCTACACAAAGACACATTAGAACACACTGTTGTGCACATTACTGTGTTTTCTCCACAGGAACACTCAGTACACAGAAAGTTGCTGCTGCCAACCCCACCACATCTTTTGCTGTTATTTAACAAACACCTTATCGTAGTTGAGGATATGCACACTGTTTGTTTTTTCATCAGTAGATACCTTTCTTTACAAAACTAAATGACAGAATTAGAGTCCTTGAGTTAGAATTTAAATCTCCAAATTTCCAGAAAAGACATAAAACTAACCAGACTACATCAAGGAAAAAGCACAACATTTAAAAAACTATCAATCATAACAGTACAAGCCTCTGAAAAAATGTGGAGAAGAGTTTAGTAGAGTTATTTTGCCTTAATACCAAGAGTTACGTGTAATGAAAACCAGAAGAGCACTGCACTTTCAAAACAGAAGTATGACCATGGCAGCATAATGCAATGGATATGATTTTCTTCGGTAGAAAAAGAGCAAAATATAGAGAGACACCAGTGGCAAAAAACTTTTGCAGTCTGAAAATGATCTGAACCTGAGAGAGAAATTTAAATTAGAACAACACAATGATCCTAAAGTCAAAGCTACTCTTGAATGGTTTAAAAAGTGAAGAAAGTAAACCCCTTGCGTGGCCCAGTAAATGTCCTGGGTTATTTCTCAAAGAGCATCATTTCTCACCAGCTTAAGAATTCTTCCTATGCTGCAGAAAAGACAGTTTATATTGACAATAACCAGAAGATGAAACATAACTGTACTTCAAGCAAGTTTAGGACCAACCTATCTTTCACCAAAGCCAGTAATCAGAACCCAAAGATGAAGTCAGTAATTACAAAGCACAAAGTCAGCATAAAGGAAGATAAATCAAGTACTGATATGCGGACAATACAGTAATATTAAATTTTCATACACAAAAAAGATAAGGGTTTCATGCACTGACTACAATTATTGGTGACACCAGTAACGGTGTTATACACTTGACTTGAGCATTCATAGTTTTCATACTCTATCTCTGTACGTTTAGTACTCATTTGCTCAGAGGTTAATGGACTTGCTGCTTCCTGAGCAGCTCTTCTTTTCTCCACCCTAGCAGCCCACTTCTTCTCTTCTTTCGTCGGCATCTTTTCGCGTTAAAACTGATTAAGTCAGTTTTTGTGTTGCAATTACTTGGTACATTTTCTTTAATTTTTCACTTAAGCTGGCACTTCAGTCTTCAATCTGCCACAAGAATGATTTAAGATATGAAGAAGTAGAGGAAGTGACGGCAAAGGTGGTAGTGATGAGAACGGCGCCCGTATGTATGCGCCTCATATGTATGCGAGAGTTGATTCTTCAATAAAATAAAATAAAAAAGGAATAACCTTGGAAGTCAATCATCACTCTGAAAGTGGATAGTAGATGTCACATAGTATATATGTACCAAATTTCAGGTCAATAGGTCTAACGGTTTGCGAGCTACAGGTGATTTAAAATCTTGGACAGACAAATGAACAGCAACGGTAGAATTAAAATGGCAAACTCTTTTTTGTATGTGGGTTCTGCATGAAAATGGCCTCATGTTTGACCTTTACAAATTCATCAAATATCCCAAGCTAGACTGTATTTTGTCACGCTTGGGACACAGATTTGCACAGAGACACAGGAGGTCGTAGAAACAAGAAGGATTTTTATTCAAACACTGCAAACACATGAGCTTAAACGTGCTCCATGACAAGTCAGAGATGACAGTTCCGCTAGGAGCAGAGAGAGATAAAAGCAAACAATCAATTCCAAAACTGACAGGCGCTGCGCAAGGCTTATAAGTCAGCGGAGTACCGGCGAGGCTTGTATTACGCGTTATAATGCAAGGATAAGGAGCAATGTGAGGGTAGTCAGTGTTTCAGGGTTTGTGGTTTTCCCAGGAGCGTCTGTATCTATTTGGGGTGCGATCAGCCCTCCAGCTCACAATTTGTATCTGCCAGAGAAAGTGGTTCTGGCCTTAGTTTTGCTTACTTTGTTGGTGTTTCTTGTGATCAAACTAAATGAAGTAGGGATTTGGGACATGATGTGTAGGTAGGTACAAAATTGGCTCAGACACAGGAAGGAAAGGGTAATGGTGAGGAGAACCTTTTCAGATTTAGTTGATGTTGCAAGTGGTATCCCTCAGGGAATAATGTTAGGACCAGTGCCCTTTTAATATAGAAAAACGATCTGGACAAGAATATAATCAATAAGCCGGTTAAGTCTGCAGATGATAGTAAACTAGGTAGAAGGGCAGATGATGCAGAAACAGCTGAATTGTTACAGAAGGACCTGGGTACCATACAGACTTGAAATTTTTATTTAAGTAATTGAAAAGTATTACATATATAATTGGAAAGTATTACATGTATAAAATAAAGTGTTAGATCTGAATACACAACAGGAGGTCTGAAACTTGAAAGTACACTTCTTGAGAAGGACCTAGGAGTCAAAGTGGACTCATAATTATCTACATCCAGAAAAATGCACAAAAGTGATCAAGCAGGCTAATATGATGTCAGGTTACATATCATAATGTGTGGAGTGTAAATCAAATTATGCTTAAGTTATTGTATGGATGACTGTATTCAGTTTTGCTCTGCACATTACAAAAGAGACATAGTGGCACCAGAGAAGGAGAGCAACTAGGTTACCTCCAGGGTTAGCAGGTATAAGCTAGGAGAAAAAAATGAAACAGTTAAACCTTTTCAGTTTAAGTAAATAGAGATTCAGAGGGGACATGATAGAAGTGTTTAAAATTATGATAGTAAATAGTGCAGTGGATCCCAGTTGTTACTTTAAAATAAAGTTTGCAACAAGAACATGGGGACACATTTGGAAAAAGTTGTTATGGGTAGGTTTTGCACAAATGTTAGAAATTTTTTTTCATGCAAAGAACATGTGGAATAAATTATCAAGTATTGTGGTGGTGAGCAGAACAACACAGGTGAATAGGATAGGTGAACTTGTCGGCCTGAATGGCCTCCTCTCGTAACAATTTTTCTGATGTACTGTTTATGGATCACCTTCCTTATGCAGTCTCCAAACATGTGTCCATATTCATTTTGCTCCTTCAGAATAATAGCTTTCTTTTTTACTTTGGTGAGAATGGAGTTCATGTATTCAGGTATCTGGGGAAGGAGTTTGGAGGGCAAAGCCCTGTGCATATTGAAGACTATTTAACTTTTATTGGTATGTCATATTATCACAAGTGACCTTCATGAGTAAAATAAAATGAAAAAAAATGAGATGGTAATGAGACAACAGGCTTAATTCTGTTAATCGCAAAATAGAGAAGGTAGAGGTGATACTGAAGGAATATCTGATTTATAATTGACAGCACACTTCAGCCCTTTAATTGTTGGAGTCGGATGTTCCACAGTTTGCACATAACGGAACTAAAAACTACATCTACATTAACTGCATTTCTTTAGTGAGCACCATTTTAGGGTGCTAGTTTATAACACAAGAATGTCCCTAAACTTCTACCAGAAGAGCTACCAGGATTTGAATGGGCCAACTGAGTTCACACAGTGTGTCACTGAGCCTGTAACCCTGTGGTTTTCAGTCTAGTATCTTAGGCCACATGATCTTAGAAGAAAGTTTTGTTTCTGAGACACTGAGAAGCTACATATCAGAAAGGGGAAGAGCTGTCTTTAGAATATAGGCCACCAACAACTACAAACATTTGTTTCAGGTAGGATTTTTTCTGCCTAAGCACTCTTACTTAAGCTAAACAACAATACACGTACCTGACATATACAGTCGGTTTAACAGCACAGCAGAAAATTAAAATTTTATTGTGGGAAGTATGTCATAGCTTAGCACATTTTAATAATATCTGGCTGAAAGACAATCTTCATTTTAATTTGTCATTTGAACATTTCTGTGACACATCTGAACTATTTTCTTTTAGATAATAAAAGAATGAGATAGGAAATAAATAAAGATTTCCAAAGTAATACAGTATTAGATGCTTAGTTGGTCAAATGGCCATACCTTGTTGGAATTTTTTTTTGATTTTTCCTGCAAGATCCACATCTGTTCTTATTGTGTGCATTCCTTAACAGAGTGCACTGCATAAATGGTCCCTTTAATTAATATGACAACATAACAAGACCTATAAAAGATATTATCTAGTCATCTAAATGGATTTCTTCAATAAAAGATTACATTTTCCAGGCACTTAAGTAAAAGTCTTAAGGTCTATGTACAGCAAGGAACCCTTGAGGCAATGAAATTAACTTGTAGTAAACAATAGGATCATTATGCACAGGTCAATTGTGTCACAGGCTCGTGGGATCACGCACTATTCAGTACAATCGGCTCTCTAAGTAGACGACTAATTTCATTGGTTCCACTTGATAGTCATGGTGGAATCATGCTGGCACTTAGCTGTTCAGTCAGCAGGTTTCAAAAAGGATGCTTCGAGTCAAGAGATTTTCAAAAGCTCTATTACTAGTGACTTATGGCTAATATGCTAAACTAATCCCCCTACTCGTATTTGTGCATTTGCCTTTGCCAGTGGTAGGTATGGTTACTCACACCTTGATGTACAGCCATTGGAAATTCACAATGAAAAAGCACAAAAGCCTGGTTGATTCCACACACTCTTCAAAGAGCTAGCCTTGCAACACATTTTCCTGTAAATCTGAACAATGTCTGGCTTTCTTCCCCAACTGGTTATTTCCTGCAGTACTCACATGGTGTTTGGGAACAGCTTGTGTGATCTCTACTTTAAACCTTTTATGAGCATAAGCCCAGAGCAAAAAAAAAAAAAAATCCAGGCAGCAATTCCTGACAGTTTGTTAGGTAAAATATGTTACTTTGCCATCAAATGAATTTACTGACAATTTGCTGTTTTAGCAACTTTGGGATCACTAGAAAAATGAGGAAGAGGAAAAAATGGTGCCAACTCACTGAATAACTATTCAGAAAAAATGCAACAAGAAAGCAAACCCAAAATTATGAGTAGTACAAGGAACTGTAGCTGGGCTGCTTTTAGAGTTGTACTCGGGAGAATTAAATAGTTAATAGTTAATAATTAAATAGAAAGAAAGAAAGAAAGAAAGAAAGAAAGACTGGTCTAAAGCCTAAAACAAATACCAAGTTAGGATTCACGCGTTATGCACACAGGGCTGCCGTGCTCCAGAATCATTTTCTGTTTAATTATACTTTATGACAAGTGCAAAAAAGAGACAATTTTTGCAATAGCTACCAAACAATTTTTTATATTATTATGTAAACTATGAGTAATTCTTAAAGATCTGCACAAACATCTGATATGGTCATACTACTAATATTAGTCCATTTCCCATGTAAATCCATGTATTTTCATCCATCCATTTTCTGATTGTTCTTTTTTGTCTCAATGGGACTTCTGGAACTTATAGCTTATCCTCAAAAAAATCAGCTGTGATGCTGGAACAAAACATTCATGCTAGAGTTCACACACATTTGCACCAACACATTCAGTCAGACTATTTGGTTGTAAGCAAGTGCCCTAACATGAGCATCTTTGTAAGGAAAGAGGATTACCTGGAGAAAAACATGGGGAGAACACAGTGAGGACATGCAACCTCCACTTTGACAGTGGCCAATGAATCAAGCCCAGGTTTTAGAAGCTGTTATTCATTTCAGAGTGGATTTCATATTCCTGCACTTTCTTCATATTTTATTGTGCTTTAGATTTAATGTTAAATTAATACATTTGCCATTTTTGCCAATCAGTCTACAAACAATAGCCCATAATGACAAAATGGAAACATGTTTTCGTAAAGGTTTGTAAATTTAACAGACACATTTTGAACTCACCCAACTGCTACATGAATGTAGTTTGAATATAATTGCGGTGTTTATGTATATTTTCCATTGAGTACTTGCATTGTTTTTCCATAGGCATGCAGGTTAAACTAATCTGTGTTTCTGAATTGGCCTCATTGGTGTGTTTATGATGAGGCTCCATGATGGACTGGCATCTCATACAGTGGTGTCTCAAACTGAATGCTCCTCTGTTCATCTTTGACTCTGAATTTAGCTAAGTCAGTTTCATAATGTTGTTTTATACCTTTACTTATTTTGACTGTTTTGATATATTTGCTGCTTGTTTTCTATATTCTGTATAATTTACTTTGTTTTCAGTATTATTTAATTGAAGGATAGATTTAAAGCAAGTTAAGAAAGCAATACAATCTTTTACTTACAAAATACAGCATTGTATGAGCATCAATTGTGCACAATGCCAGAAAATATATTTTTATGTAAATGGAGAAAACCTGTACTCAATCTGCCTCATACCAGCAGCTGACACAATTTTCATGTAAATAGTAAAGTAAAAGCGAACTGTTTTTCAAAACCACTTGCAAGCAAAAGTTAATTCTGCACAGGATCTCCAAAAAGAGTTGAGAGTAAATGTATTTAGAACAAAGTAGGTCTTTTTTGTTTTTTTAAATAATGGTGATTAGGAAGAGTAGACTAACATTATCACTTTAGTCAGAAATTGTCCTTAAAGAGTCAATGCTTTGCTTTGCTTGATCTAATTTCAAGCTAACTTTATGGTGAGAGCTGACGCCAATAATGCTGTTTTAGCATTTTCATGTGCTTGTCTTAGTAGAATTTGTTTGTTTTATTTTTTTAATTATTATTATTATTACCAAAATGAAATAGAGTGACAATGTATATTAATAATTACAGAGTGGCAATGTTTTGCACATACTAAACAGTTTCAAGAAACATCATCAGATTTAAATCAATGGAGTTAGTGGAAGGCTGCATTGACAAAGAACTAAAAAAGTAAAAGTTATTGACATGCTGTTTTGGCTGAATACCCTTCATCAGCTGTATGCACCATTCACATTCAAATCTTTAACCTCCTGTAAAATGAAATCAAATACGGTTAACTTTATCAGTCTTGCCTCGTTTTAAAAACATATCCACCATCTGTAGATAGGTCTTTCTTCATTTTTCAGGTTAACAGCATCCCCATGTGTAATATTAGACAAGTTTGGCTGATCCTGTTATATTCAAGGAGGCTTCAAGTAAGTGAATGATTCAGGGTCAGAAAATAGAAACCTGCAACCTGTAAGCTGCACATTCAAGTTCCAGGCATGATGGCCCTATACATACGTGAGAGTGAAACGTTTTAACAAATGGATGCCTAAGAGGAGGTAGATGGTCAGTTGTCCTCGGTCTCGACTTTGTTTTTGGTCTGTTATAACTTACCGCAGACACCGCAAAGGTTTATTTTCTCCAGGGATGCCACTGACCGGAGTCTTTCTTTTCCTCTCCTTTGTTGTCAACTAGCCGTAGTTCAATGATAATGTTAATGGACAGATTCTGTTAGACTCCATTTGTGCTAATCAGTGGGATCTGCTTTTTTACTTATTGTTTAAACTGATCTATATCTTAATGTGTTAGCATTAAGTAATTAGTAATTTGTACAGCTGTAATTGCATTTTACCTGTGAATTTTTTATACAATTCTGAGTCTGCACTCAGAGGAGGATACTATACAACAATTAACTGAATTTATTACGTTAAGGAAATCTTAATGTTCTATCTGTACCTGACATAAGTGCTGTTAAAGTAATAGTTGTAGCAGTAGTAGCAGCACTTCTAATATCATCACGCATACAGAATACAGTGAAGCTCTTACTTTCATATCTGACTCAGATGAAACATGTTGCAACTATCTGAGGTAAATAAATGGATGGCTGTTAGTTCCATGTCTCAAGGGGACCCAAATCTCCCTTCCCTTGTAGGAATGTATCTCATAGAAGGTGTGGAAATGTACTTTAAGGAAATCCAGATTAGCTAATCAATCTACATCGATGTCTTCAAATTCTGTAAGGCCGGACCCTGGGAAAATAAGAAGGTTTACATAGAAGAGACCTTAACCCAGTGTTAAGTGTAAATGCATCAGCAAAAATACCCAGAATACCACCTAATACCACAAATTGTAATGATACTCAGCAATATGTTAATTCAGGCTAGTACCAAGTGTTGGGTGTCATGTTGGCAAAATCTGATCTCTTGTCTCTTTTAAACATGAAGAAATTGCTTGACTTGGTTACTCAAGATAGCCTGGTAGATTATGGGGATGCTATGAAAAAGACTGGACTGAGTGGATTGTGTGGAGCATCAAAGATCTACTTCAAATCAGACAACTCTTGGTGGTTGCACAAACAAGTAGCTACATGTACGGTATGGACCCTTGCCACAGTTTTAGCAGCAACAAATGTAATCAGGAGAATTTAACATGAAGCCACCCATGCGCAATATGTTTTGTCTTGCTAGTACTGTTATCTTTATGTTTTTTTTTGGGAAGAAGACATGACATGTTCATTGGAACAGTATATTTTGATCGTGGAGCTGTCTATTCTTACTGGTTCCTTCAAGTTGACATGAGATGGATTTGTGGAACAAAATTCCATCTCGAGGGTCAATGCAAACACTCAGCTGTTGGTGAGAAATTGGCCTACTACAAGTTCAGTGAGCAGTCCTTTGAAACCAAGAAAGTCTTTTGTCCATAGCCCACAGGTTCTCACTGTTATAATTCTGGACTCTCTTTATTTTTTTTTTTTCTACACTTTGAGTTACTTTTATGTGCATTGTTTGTTATGGGAAACCCATTTCTGTCATTAGTTTATTTATTTGGTGTCATTGGGGGTGGAAGATTAACTTTGTTAGCTTAATTTCTAAAAACGAGCACTTTCAGACTTTGGCTTTGTTAAAAAACTATTCTCTCATTTTTACCCTAAAAACTTCTGGTTCTAATACAATTTTTGGATACGTCTCTGCTCTCTACAAACACCTGTTTTGGTCTTGTTTTGGTTAATCATTTCCTAGCCGTTTACTTTATATCACAATACTATTCACAATACTATTCAAGTGCAACAAATCACCAAATTGCAGATCTAATAAAAAGAAGTCCTTATAAGTCGATGCAGAGATTATAACCGCCAAGGAGATGAAAATATGTTCTCCATGATTTGATTTGTGGGCTACTGTTTGGAGTGCCACATGGTACTTTTGTTAAGGATTCATATAATATTTATGGCACATAAATAAATTTAGAGGCTTTTCGGATAAACTATTTTCTTAATACATATTTATGTATTTCTTTAGTTCTGGTGAGTGAATATACTTGAACTAACCATAAAATTAATAAAGTGTCCTTTCTAGCTAATCCTACATTCAAAATCAGTAGTACAGTAGTTGTCTTTGTTGCTGTTTGGATAACCAAGGGCAAGTGACTTTCAGTGCCCATGGCTGAGATAACTCGTTAAATAAACACTTCCATGAAACCTTTGTACACTATGCACTGCAAGTGAATCACCTAAAAAAACTAAATACAGTAATTCAGCTGCAAAACTTAAATCACACAGAAATGTTTGAGGGGAACATTTCACTGTTGTCCTCAAACAGTTAACATTGGTTAACATGGGGTGCAAATGTCAATATGGGACATTGAAAATATCAGTGTAACGCTAAAGAACTATAGCAAAATGGTGACATTATAAAATAAATATGGATCCAGCAGGCCTGGCTGTCAGGGCCATCACTTGTTGTTAGAAAGGACACGTAATGTATTACCTCATCAACACTCAAAAGGTCATGTCACATTACATGACTTTCAGTCATAGCCTTCATTTGTGTAAGTTGGAAGGAGTCGGAGGCAGTCATTGACTCACTTCCCAGCGACTCAGTCCCAGCAACTCAGTCCAACTAGTCAATGACTTGCTGTGATATATCAAACAGGTTTCAGTTTCTCTTTATTTTAGTCATAGGGCTCTGGCACTGTGTGCATGAGAAACTAACAACCAATGAATACTTATCTGAAGGTAGAATACATATAATGCAGCAATATGGAATAAGGAACACAGGTGTTTTAGACTTCACAAACAGAAGGGAAGCTCTTCTGTCTGATGTCTCATGTTATACATACTACAAAAGAATAGAAAAAAGAAAGAAAAGGGCTGTAGCTTTCAACTCATCGTACAGTGCTTGCTCCATCAGGCAGTATGCTATTAGTTATGACAAAAAGGAATGAGCACAATTAGGGCTGGGAGGTCAGCACACAATCGATAAAGTACACATAGCCAGCCAATTTCAGTCATTAAACTTGACTTTGTCTGGAAACAAAATCAGTCATGGCAGTCGGCAAGTATGACCTGCTAACCCACAACTAAACGTCACGTAATGTGAAATTGACTTCAACTGCTTGCCAGTGGCACAAACAACCTGTTTGTTTTACGCACATTTCTAAATTCTGATCAACTTTGTGCATCTCAGAAGATATTTGACTTCTACAAAAGAATTGACTCAGTTAACAAATGAGTATATTTTTTGTTTTTAGACAGGGGATGCACAAACCAGTGTGTGTCTTTGTGCCGGTCCCAAGCCCGGATAAACAGGGAGGGTTACGTCAGGAAAGGCAAAATTTTGCCAAATCAATATACAGAAGATGATCTGCTGTGGTGATCCATAACGGGAGCAGCCAAAAGAAGAAGAAGAAGAAGTCAGAGGATAATGCAGTAGTTAGTATTGCTGCCTCATGGAGCTAGCAGCCTGGATTTGAAACACACGCCCAGTTACTGTCTGCATGAAGCTTGCAAATTCTCCCCATGTCTGTGTGTTTTTCTCCAGATGCTTTGGTTTCTCTTCCACAGCCAAAAGCTCAGCCTGTTACATTACTTGATAACTGAAATTTGGCCAGGATTTGGTGGGGTTGGGTGTTTGTGTCCCATGAGAAGGATTGCCATGCTCTCCATGTTTGGTTCCTACCTTGAATCCGATGCTGCCAAGAATTGGATTAAGGAGTTTTGACAGAGTTATGTTTTTATTTAGTTTTGTATAAGGCTTCTCTTTAGCGGTTTTATTTCCTGTGGATTATTAGTAAGGAATTTAAAATTAAAAAAAATGATCCTTTTGAATAATTATATTTGAATAAAATGTTCCAAAGAATTCTTTCAGAAATATTAATCTAAATATTCTAAAAGAGTGAAAGTGCTGAAAACACAAAGTTGCTCCTGTGGGCCACCCGCAATATGCTGATGCCCAGCTTGGAGCACAGCCCATATTTTGGGGAGCTATGCTGCAAGGAAAAATGCCAAATGTTTCAAATAAATACAAAAGGTAACTGTGAAAGATATATACAGTACCTATGGTGGACTGCACTGCGGTGGTGATTTATAAGACATGAACAAGAATGTGCAAGTGCCCCTTAGGTAACAGTGGGTTTATACATGGGTTATAATGAACTCATTATTTACAGAGGCTTTAAGCGAGTGCCACATATTCTACCTGCCATACGGCTGTTTAAAGTACGTTGGAAGTGCCAATAAAACTATTCAGAGCTAATTGGTGTGCATACTTAGGAGTGAAGGGGCTTTTAATACATCTTTATGATTTTTTCCATGTCATTGGAGACACCTAGCCATTCATTAAAACCTTACAGTGCACCTATATGCGTGATGCCAAGGATTTTAAGCACTGTATAAATACAATGCTTATACAAACTTCAGCAAAGTCATTGTTGCATTTGAAGGCTAGATTTACAGAAGGTTTGTAAAAAGGAAATCATTATTTCTTTCCAAAGTTTACTAGAGAGACATAAAAGCCCCACAAAGAACACATCAGAGTGTTTGTTTCACACTTTACTGAGGAGTTTAAAACTGAACAACTTTCAACAGGTGGCTGTAACCACAGTCTGTGCTCCAGCGTTACGCCACATCTAACCGGTCAGAGGCATTTGAGACTGAACGCCTTCAAAGTGAATAACGTGAAGCTGCAGATCAATATCGTAACCACGTGTTACATTTTAAGTTTGTTTGATGTCAACACAGTTCAGTAGAGCTCGGCCTTGTGTGTACTGAGTCAGATGGACAGAGGTGAGCTGATTCCTATCAATACCTGGAATGTTTGAAAAGAAAATGTGCTCCATTCAAATATAAGAAGGAGTTATAAAAATAAAAGAAACCAAATTTCACAAACCTATCGATAATTTTTGAACCCACAATGTGTAATATTAAATTAGTTTCTCTTGTATTAATTTGTAAATATACACTAAATATGTGTTAATAGTATTGCATCTATCTATCTATCTATCTATCTATCTATCTATCTATCTATCTATCTAATCACATAATATTCTCAAATATTACTGAACTAACTAAACAAAGGTGTGAAAAGTTGCTCTGTGAGAACATATTCACTTTAATACAGAGTCACAGGTCAGTCTTGGATGTATCAGGCACAAGACAGGAACCAAATCTGGTCTATTGAAGAGCCCACACAACTACTAAAGTTCAAAATCATGCGGGACATATTTAGAGATGACAACCGACCAGACACCCACTTCTATTGGATGCAGAGAGAATACAGGTAGAATGTGCCAAATTCACTCAGTAGATACTGAGCGGGCACAGGCACTTTGAACTGCTGTCTTCTCTCTTTCTCGCTCCCATATATATATATATATATAGATAGATAGATAGATAGATAGATAGATAGATAGATAGATAGATAGATAGATAGATAGATAGATAGATAGATAGAAAACATCCAGGATTTGAATGGTTGAATCCTTCGTTTAACCATTTAATATCCTGCACACTCACTGAACCAAAAGTGAAGTAGAAGTAGGATATACACACACACCTAACCACACATATGATTTACATTTAAAAATGTATATATATATATATATATATATATATATATATATATATATATATATATATATATATATATTATATGACTTGCTATTACATTATACGAGAAATTGCATTGGTTATGTCTGTGTTTAATAACTGATTAAAATACACATGATATGGCAGCAGGGGTTGCAGCCTACAGCAGTGAATAAACCTCTAACTTAGGAAATCCCGACACTTGTAGAAATATGATGCTTTCCAAGTAAAAGAATTTGACAAACTAAGTTATTATATGTATGCAAATTCAAAATAACATTTTTTTCCCCATTTGCTAAAATTTAAATTTCCTCTGGTCACAGAGGTCATCATGTGAGTGTGAAAAGTGAAGGGAGCTCTGACTTGTCACAGCAAAATGCCAGCTGATAAAACTACTTTTGTTGGCTTAGTTACCAGTGAGTCTTTTCTGTGTTACATCAATTAGATGTATTCAATTTGATCTAAAAGCGCCTGGTTTTTAGTCTGAAAAGAACACAACTTTCCAGCATTGTCAAATTACAGACTGAAATCACTTGTTGGAAAAGACACTGTATGATGCCTACAGCATATAATCAGCCACTATTGGACAGACACTCAAGTAGCATTTAACAATTTTATAATATGAATACAATGATACTCATAAAATCTCCGCTGACCATATATATGTTAGAATATATAACAAAACAAAAACACATTTATTTTTTTAATTTATGGAAAAAATGTTTATTTAAAACGTATAAAAAAACAGTTATTTCCATTCATTCTCTCACAATGTTCTCAAACAGTTCCAGTCACAAGACTCATTCACACATTATACATTCAAATATATAAAAATATAACACATTTACAATAATAAAAACTAAACAAATTTTCCAAATGCCAAATAAAAAGGCACTTGTAGGAGTGTGATTGGCATACTGTGCTTCCAGCAGCTGAAATGTTTGGCTATCTTTACAAAAGGCACAGGTGGGCATACATTACAAAATATACTCTTCAATACCCCACCACTATTAATTAAAAAAGTCCAGAAATGTTCAGTTAGGACCTGTCACAAAAAAAGGCCCCATGAATACTCATACTGTTAAAATAAGGCACTATTAAAATAGTCTCCCCGCTGAAATGAATGCTGCAAAAAAAAAACAATACTGATTTAAATTAAACACACTGGAAGACCTGTGGAATGGACAAGAATGTATTTAAGGTCTTTGTTTCCTCCACTGGAGTCGTATAAATTGCTAACAATGTTCCAGATCACTTCTGCTCAGTGTGCTACACAGCAGCCTGACTCTTCATGTTTGTGAAGAAGTGACATCCGTGAGAAGGTTTTGGAACAGTTCTTGCATTGGTACTTTTTTACATCAGAATGGGTCTGTAAGTGTGCTCTGAGGTTCGACCTGTCTGCAAATGCTCTGCTGCAATGAGGACATGAAAATGGCTTCTCTCCTGCAAGAAAGGAAATACACAAATGCAATCCATTAGTACTTAATTATTTCAAATGCCTCTCCTCAGTGAAAGTTTCCTCCCCAGAGTAAATTAGTTGCAGAGACGGAGAAAAAAATATCTCTGGCATTCAGTTTGGTTTCACATAGAAAAATATATATATTGAAAAAGAATTTACAATAGTTCAATAAGCCACTAAGAAAGTAGAGAACAGATCATAATGTATATAGGAAGTAGTGTGCATGATCTGGGCGATGGCTAATGAATCATTTGTAGCAGGTGCATTGTGAAATTCTACAGCATATGTGTGAGCTGTAATCAGCTAAAATGTTTTCCATTTCTTTCTTTCTTTCTTTCTTTCTTTCTTTCTTTCTTTCTTTCTTTCTTTCTTTCCCCAATAAAATGTAATAAGGTGCCAGTACTGGCACTAAGAAGTGTATATTCAGTGAATACTTCTGGGCGTGACAGTTGCACACAACCATCTATTATATTCCATTAACCCTTTGAAGTCTGCACGTATTCACAGGAAGTCAAACTCCTTTCCTGGCCTTTGAAAGTTACTTGCTTGCCAGCTGCGATCAATTCGACAATTTTCATTTCAGAAACTAATATTAATCACAGTAATCGCAATAATCGCAATAACCATAATTTTACACGCCCTTTTCGATTATACGAAATGAATATCATTCCGGTCTCTTACCAGTGTGCGTTCGGATGTGTCCCTGAAGCAGCCACGGTCTAGAAAAGGCTTTTCCGCATATTTTGCAGACACAAGGCAGCGTGTGGGTCCTGATGTGCATCTTGAGGGCTCCTAGGCTGACATATTCCTTCTCGCAATATTTACAACTGAAAGACTTTCGGGTCTGAGCATCACAGTGCAGCTGTTTGTGCTTGAGTAGTCCGGAATACGTAGAGTAAGACTTGCTGCACAAACTACATTGAAACTTTTCAGCTTCCACCGCATGTGGATCAGAGAGTTTAGTGATCATCCTCTCATCTTCGTCGCTAATGGGACTTTCCGAACCACTGTGATCTTTGGAAGAAGTGTCAGACGGCGGAGGAGGACTAACCCTGCCGATTGAGGAGGCGTATCCAGAAATTGGCGAGAGATCGCTCGTTAAAGGAGATAACGGCAAGCTGCTCCAGACTGTAATGGGATTGTAGCTCAGGATCTCCGGCTGTGGAATGACAGGCACTGGGTAACTTTTGTACAGATACGGCGAAATGAAAACTGTGGAGGAAGAGAAAAAAAATAATGTTTAGGCCAAAGCAAAATACCGTCTCCCACTCTGCAGAAAAGCAGCTGCTAAATGAAAAAATATATAATAAAACAAAATAATTTTGTAGGCTGTATCATTTTAGAATTTTTTCAATAAAATTGTCTATGCATCGCACAATCCATTCATCTGTCGGTCTTTCCTATTAAAATACATAAATCATGTTCATAATCGGATGATAATCAGTTACATTGTTTTAAAAAACATAATTTCAGCATAAATAAAATCAGAGTCGCCTGACTCCTGAAGTCAGTAAAGTTTTGCTATTCCTGCCTCGGATTCTAAGAGTATGCAGACCAGATGGCAGCAGAAGAGCTAAGGCGCAATTGAGGTTCGTTTCTCCTCCCTTTTAGTGCTCAGATTAACCGTCTCTGTTTCGTGTTCGGAATTTTTTCATTAAAAACCGTTCTTTCATAGCTACGGAAGAATGGCAGGCAAAAGCATTTCATTTATGATATGTAGAATAAGGTAAAATGCTACAGAAACTTACATATCAGAGAAAGGTTTTAATGCTGAGCCTACTGAAGGCATTAAACAGAATAAAACGATTTATCGACGATTTACCTTTTTGCGACATAGATAGATAGATAGATAGATAGATAGATAGATAGATAGATAGATAGATAGATAATTTAAAAACATATCTAAAATTTAAGACAGCATAATTACTGATTAAAAAAACAGACGGATGTTTTGCTATGAATAAACCATGAAACCTCTTTAGAGATGTCTGACAGTATTTCAAAGTGCATTTTACCTGTATGAGTATCCAGTTCGCTATAATTTGGCTTTTTCGCAGAATTTATATGCTTCTTAACAAGAAACGAACGTGGCATTTTGAAGGATGAACTTTCTTTGGAAAATCGTAGCAGTAAACTTTTCGACGGCTAACGGTTTCCAGTTCTTAAATCACTGCAGCTCCACTTGTTCCTATTGCATAGTCCAGAGAAGTAACATATCTTCGTAGTGAAACTCTGTAGTGGCAGTACAGGGAATCTCTGTTTAGAGCTGTAAATATTCACTGTCAGGTGCAGGGGCGGGGCCAGTAGCATGTCATTTGCATAGGCCGCTCCTATGAAAACCAATGAACTCTCCTTTTACACTGAAGGGGTCTAGTTGGTGGGAGGAGTGTCAGCCACCTTCTAGCGAGACAGGTGTCTGTGCAGAACTGCTTTTAGAAGCGAGTGGTAGTGTTTAGACTTGTTACTTGAAAGTTAGCAGCCCTTTCAAATGCATTCCTGTCTGTCCTTTGGAATGTAAAAAGAGTGACAAATATGATCTTCTTTTCTTTTAATAATACTCATTTATTTCGATAAGAAACGGCACCATTGTAACACTTTACAATACAACACTGATGACGTCGTTCTTTTTTACGTTCTAAAAATGTACAACTCTTTCTGTACAGTTTATTTTCCTAAAGATCGCCATTGGCAATAAAACGACGTCAAGTGACATTTTATATGTGGTGAAGTGGGGGATTATTAAAATGGTAGGCGCCAACTGACTATTACTCGCAGCACACTGTACTTTTTTGTTTTAATCTAGCACTTCAGAAAACAGAGTCTGGATAATTGCCCAGTCTATAAAATGTGCATAAATACACGTTTGCAGTGTATATAACTCAAGAAAACAACACACGAAGAGGGAAGGTTGACTCTTGTATCTGAGAAACCCTACATTTTTGAAGTGACCACTATTATGCTTAAATAATAAACGATTTAAGGGATATTATGACTTTTGCAATTAAGTCATTTAATCTGGAGCTTTACGAATGATGATGCAATGAAAAATTTGCACAAGTTAAGTAGTACCCTTAAATTTAAAATAAGTTTCTAATTAAGTTGTAAAAAGTTACATGAAAATGAATCACACTTCCGCGCTGATGCTGTCCGAGCTTAATGCCGACCTGCTACGTGATAAACTTCAGAATGGCACTTTATTAGCCGTTTCCTTTGTGAGCTACGGTGCTGCGCTTTGCATCGGGCTATTAAGAAGACAATGGGCATTTCGCTTCTTTTCACAAATTGTTTCCCAGGAGTCCGAGTATTTCCTGAGGATAAATACGTGCGACACATCAGTGTTATTAAGCAATACACATGCTGCTTGCGATGCTTCGGTAGATCCATTCAGGCTTTGTCACCAATATACAACTCGTCGAATGCCGGAGAGGCGGGCCGTCTATTCTGACAACAGAATAAGTACATTCATCATAACTGTGTGTGTGTGTGTGTGTTTATTGTGTTTGTATGAATACTGACTCTCCGTTATAGCTTAGTTTTAAAATTTTCTTTGGCATGTCTGGATTTCTAAAGATAATTTTCCCTTGTTTACGTGGGATATCCTAGACTATGCTGGCTTTCCTCACACGTCCCCAAAGACCGTCAGGTTTGGTCAATTGGCGAGTCCACATTGTCCCGCGTGGGAGTTGGTGACTATATGAATGGACCAGCGGTGTAAACTCCGCGATTCCGAAATGGACCAAGTGGGTTGGAGATTATTGTGCCGCGTTGTTTATTTATTTATTTGTTTGTTTTAATCAATCATGTTATTTTCTAGACAATACAAAACATTATACACGAAGTCAGATTATTTTTTTATTTTAAGTATTGATAGACTTGATAGTGGGATAAATCCTTCAACTGCAAGCTGTAAATTACTGAGCCCTTCAATGCATGCCTTCGCCTAATAAGACAGATACAAATCGACTCACGGAGTGCATTCCCAACGCAGAACTTTGTAGCCTGCGGGCAGGTTTAAGCCTTGTAGAGACAACAGGTTTTCAGTAAATAGTTACACGATGTTTAAGTAGTTACGTCAAGCGATATTACAGTTACACCGTTTATTTATCGCCATCTAGCGTACGCACTGCGTATAGCACGGCCTCCATTTATATTATAAGCTTTCGACACAACTTTGAGCTCCCTCTAATGGTTGTAGCAGGTTTGATATTTGTTTCTTGTTTCCGTGCGCATTATTATTTAAAAGATATAAGGTGTTTTTGGAAAAGATTTAGGAGGTAGCTACACGAGTGATGTAGGTCTGGATTGAAACTGAGCTCACAGAATTGAGAATTCACTATTGCCTTGTAGGAAAGACTTCACAACATCACTGGTATTACTAGTGCTTCAAGTGTAAAACAAATATGCTTATGTCTTTATATGGTGTATGTCAAGGGTAAAATTTTCATTATAATCTAAGGAGGACATAATACTGTATGGGATGTAAGGTCATGACGGGAATAATTGTTTGGTCTGGTGATAAATTCTGTGACCCTGAGTTACACTGTTAAAAATAAAGGTGCCAGAGTGGTTCTTCAAAGCAATGCCATAAGGGAACCATTTTTGGCTTCCAAAAGACACCAACCATATGAATGTTCTAGAAAGAACCTTTATTTATTTAGATCTGTAACATACTTTAAATAACTATAAATAGATGGTAGCAAATTTGTGAAATACCATTGGGTCACGATTTTAAAAGGACTCTAGCAGCATATATACAGTAACACGGGATAAGTCCAGGTTTTCATAAACTGTTAGTGTCTAGATAGGTACCACATCATACATTAAACATTTCGCTTTTATCTACATATTGGAAAGTTTTTCAGAGTACAGACAACCAATTTCATACACAAAGAATCCATCCTAGAATGAAATGGTTCTTTGTCATACAAAAGTTCTACAAGGAATCACACAACCCCAAAAAGAACTGTAAACTGCCATTAAAGAAACATTCTTTTTAAGATTGTAGATTAAGTGGATTTGATATGGTTGCTATTTATCAATCCATCTTCTAACCCACTTGTCTAGTTTGGGGTTATGGGGAAATGGTGCCAATTCAGATAGCATTGAAGAAGAAAGGCAGCTCTGCCGGGGCACCAGTTCACCTTATGGCACAACTTAGAATGTCCAATTAACCTAACATACACAACATTTGGATGAAAATGGGAGTAGCAGGTGAAAAACCCATGCGTGCACAAGGACAACATGCTAATGAAACCAAGACAGTGGCCAGGATAGATTTTAGAGCCAGGAAACTGCACTGTGAGTCAGTGGCACTAACCACTGAGCCACCACTGACTGAACAAGCCAAGGTAAGAAAGAAAAGAAAGAAAGAAAGATAGATAGATAGATAGATAGATAGATAGATAGATAGATAGATAGATAGATAGATAGATAGATAGATAGATAGACACCCCCAATACACAAAAAGAATGATTAAACTTAAACTGAGAAGAAAAAAAAACTTATAACTTAGCTAAAAGTAAAAAGAGTAGTCACAGTCTCAGGAAGGCATTATTAAGGTATGAGCTATATGGAGAATTTTGGGTTTTGTTATTATTGTTACCAATTTGTACATCTTTTGCTTTGACAGTAAATTGGTTGTGTGTTAAACGGTAAAACACATCTCATCATTCTATCTTCTTTTTTTATGTTTCTTCTGCTGTATGTATCTGAATTTCCCCATGGAAATAATAAAGTTTATCTAATCTAATTTTATCTAATCTACTCCAATCTAATCTAAAAAATTGTTGTGAGTTAAGCATTTATTTAAAACCATTTTTGTTTTATTTTATTTTGCTACTGATTAATGAAAATTAATCATTTGTACCTATTAAATGTATCAGGTCTCAGAGGATTTTTCTATTTATTTTAGCTGATAAGTAATGTATAAAGCACTGCTCCTCCAAACAAGAGTCACACAAATTTTCTTTTAGTTTTAAATACCACACAAAAGAAGATATTAGCAAGAATCAAAAAACAACCAAGAAGAGACCTAAAACTGAAATGAAAAGGATGGGACACATTTAATTTATTTGTTAAACAACTGGATTCTGTTTGAAATCATTTTTATCTGCAGTTATAGAATTACAGTGACTGAACTTTCATAAATGGTGCAGCAATCCAAGTATGAAGTCTGTTGGGGAAAACTGCTGCCATCTAATGGCATTATAGCACTTTTCCTTTTATCTAGTTACGTATTTTCATGTCATTATGAACTTTAATCAGATAAATCAAAAATACAGAACAAGAATTAACAGGAAGAATCCTTCATCAGCAAACACATGGAACAGGCAAGAGACAACTAAATGAAAAGCAGCTGGGCACTGCAGGTTGGGATCAGCCTGGCCTCCCCCACACCTTGAATAGAAAGGTTCCTGTGGTTCCAACAGCAGTAAGCCGTAAATCATTAAGGCTATAAATTATCCCAGGAAGCTATTGGCAATGACTAACTCCACACTCTTCCGAGAAGCAAAATGTCTGAAATTAATTTTACTTTAAATAAGTTTATTTGGGAACTTTTTAAAGGATGGGTAAATCTTATAATTAATTAGATTTTGTATAAATAACAAATAATTCATGACATTCTCCCTATTGCTTTGCTGGACAGAATTGCCTCTTCTAAAAAATACAGCGAAATAATCAAAGGTAGTTAGTCAACAGAGAGGAAAGGCAAAATGAAAAGCAGGTGACAATGAAGTCTTCCAGTGAATGGAATTTATTACTCATTGAATTACACCTTTAGTGCTTAGGCTAGTCTCCTGTTTTTGCAAATGCTGTTAGAGGTTTTCTGGATGGACATTATTCTGTCTACTTTTCACAGTTTTGTAACTGGTAATGGATGAACTATAAAGAGCAGTATATTGTATACATACATAAACACATAAATATGCCATCTTCCACAGACATGGCGATTGTGCTTCTTGACGCTCTTCAGTGTGTTGTCCTGTTAGGGGGAGTCCCAAAAGAGTTTAGAAACCTCACTATAGATAGATAGATAGATAGATAGATAGATAGATAGATAGATAGATAGATAGATAGATAGATAGATAGATAGATAGATAGATAGATAGATAGATAGATAGATAGATAGATAGATAGATAGATAGATAGATAGATAGATAGATAGATTATTATACACTCACCTAAAGGATTATTAGGAACACCTGTTCAATTTCTCATTCTCATTAATGCAATTATCTAATCAACCAATCACATGGCACTTTCTTCAATGCATTTAGGGGTGTGGTCCTGGTCAAGACAATCTCCTGAACTCCAAACTGAATGTCAGAATGGGAAAGAAAGGTGATTTAAGCAATTTTGAGCGTGGCATGGTTGTTGGTGCCAGACGGGCCGGTCTGAGTATTTCACAATCTGCTCAGTTACTGGGATTTTCACACACAACCATTTCTAGGGTTTACAAAGAATGGTGTGAAAAGGGAAAAACATCCAGTATGCGGCAGTCCTGTGGGCGAAAATGCCTTGTTGATGCTAGAGGTCAGAGGAGAATGGGCCGACTGATTCAAGCTGATAGAAATAGCAACTTTGACTGAAGTAACCACTCGTTACAACCGAGGTATGCAGCAAAGCATTTGTGAAGCCACAACACGCACAACCTTGAGGCGGATGGGCTACAACAGCAGAAGACCCCACTGGGTACCACTCATCTCCGCTACAAATAGGAAAAAGAGGCTACAATTTGCACAAGCTCACCAAAATTGGACAATTGAAGACTGGAAAAATGTTGCCTGGTCTGATGAGTCTCGATTTCTGTTGAGACATTCAAATGGTAAAGTCAGAATTTGGCATAAACAGAATGAGAACATGGATCCATCATGCCTTGTTACCACTGTGCAGGCTGGTGGTGGTGGTGGTGTAATGGTGTGGGGGATGTTTTCTTGGCACACTTTAGTCCCCTTAGTGCCAATTGGGCGTTTAAATGCCACGGGCTACCTGAGCATTGTTTCTGACCATGTCCATCCCTTCATGACCATCATGTACCCATCCTCTGATGGCTACTTCCAACAGGATAATGCACCATGTCACAAAGCTCGAATCATTTCAAATTGGTTTCTTGAACATGACAATGAGTTCACTGTACTAAAATGGCCCCCATAGTCACCAGATCTCAACCCAATAAAGCATCTTTGGGATGTGGTGGAACGGGAGCTTCGTTCCCTGGATGTGCATCCCACAAATCTCCATCAACTGCAAGATGCTATCCTATCAATATGGGCCAACATTTTTAAAGAATGCTTTCAGCACCTTTGTTGAATCAATGCCATGTAGAATTAAGGCAGTTCTAAAGGCGAAAGGGGGTCAAACACCGTATTAGTATGGTGTTCCTAATAATCCTTTAGGTGAGTGTATGTATATATAATATACAGTATAAACATTTATAGGGTAATTTTTGTTGCAAGTACAGAGTACAAGGATAGTCTTAGTTGCGTGTGCCAATCAACATACTGTATATACGTTACCAGTAATACCTCACTTAAGTAGATGCTTCATACAACTTTAGTTAGTTATAAGAAATTTTGTTACCAGAGGTAGATGTGTGGTGCCACATATTCTCCTCTGCCTCATCTAATGCCTGCACATTCACGCCTTGCACCTCCATTGGAGTCGGAGGCAACACCACCTTTCCTCATTTCCATAAGCTGATACAAGCCATGAACCTTACGGAGATTTAACAGTGGTCACGGACCCAGGATAGTAGAAATAAGCAGAAGAAAAGCAGCTAGAACAATGTGTAGAGTACAAGTCCAAAGAGGTTATGCTCAAGCTTTATAATATACTGATTAGACCTCACCTGTTGCACTATGTACAGTTTTTGTCTCCAAAAGTCCAAAAAGACATAACAGCACTGGAAAAAGCAGAGAGAAGACTGACTAAGATGATTCCAGCACTACAGGGGATGAATTATGAGGAAAGAGTAAAAGTCTTTTCGTTTTAAGCAAAAGAAGATTAAGAGGAGACATGATTGAAGTGTTTTAAACTATGCAGGGAATTAGTACAGAAGATTGAGACTATGAGTGTAAAATGAGCTCATCAAGAACACAGAGACACAGATGGAACCTTCAGGGTAAATTTAGCAGAAACATCAGGAAGTTTTTCTTTACACAGAGAACCATAGGCACGTGTGATAAGCTACTGAGTAGTAGGGCAGCCAGTTGGACTTTAGGGACTTTTAAGACTAGACTTGATGTTATTGTAGAAGAAATAAGTGGATAGGACAGAAGAGTGTTTTTGGGCTGAATAGTACGCACTCATCTAGATTGTTCTAATGTTCTCGGTTATAGTTCTTACTTGCAGGTGAGTGGGCTCTATTCATGCCCTCTTCTTCCATGCTCTGCATTGGGTCCTTTAAGGGCAACATGCTAACCCAAAAAGATGCAGTAACATGGCATTTCTTTTCTCCAACTTCTACTCTCTAAATGACATACATTTCAGATTTTGAAAATATTGCGTTGTGTTTTCATGATTTACTAGGCAAGGTATATTTTTATTACTTTATAAAATGATTAAAATAACAGTATGAGTGAAATAAATAAGCACCCACTTATAAAAACAGCATTCTACAACATACACAATATTAACTCTTTAGTAAGTCGCTTTGGATAAAAGTGTCTGCCAAACAAATAAAAATAAATGAAATTAATGAGCAACAATTGCTTGGGAACTGGTAGATGAATTTATACATGTGCCTTTGCACTTCTGTGCCAGTTTCATTACAAAGGAGTGAAAGGCATGAAAACTGATAGCCCAGGTGGGATTGAACTACCAATCACATTATTTACAAGCACACATGTTGGGGGTTATGTCATACCTGGAAGGATTCTGGAAAGATTTTCCTTCCCCAGTATTTTATAGTTCCCCAGATAGTGCTCATCCAAATAATAATAATAGGCTCACAAGGGTTCTTCGTTTAGGAAAGGGGTGAGCACATAGGCCCAGCCATGACATAGCCACAGGTATAGGAGGGCTAATCTTTAAAAAACTAAGCCTCCACACTCTCCTAGAAAAATATCTGGACTGGTATAGGAGATGTGTCTCCTCTAATGTTCTCCTTCTCTCTTCCTTTGCTCTTATGGTCTTCCTGGGCCACCACCTGAAGCCGCAATGATAGATTTGTTAAAAATTTCTTGCAGAAAGTCTAGCACAGTTTTAAGGTTAATTTTCTCAGCCATTCTTTTAAATACATTTTACTGATCTTGCACTGTCAACTCTGTAAAAAATACTCAGAATCCTCAGGAAGAACTGGATTGTCATGAAATACTTAATAATTCTTCTTTTTTTTGCTTTCTTTATTTCCATCATGAAAAACACAGTTTTGGGTCTATACACTTGCGTCTTGCTCTTGTGTGGTCAGATGACAAATCTTCCTTGTGCAGAGGCAAGGTTTTCATCCCTTTACAAGTCATCTAGTAGATTGAGGTCTTCTTGGTTGTGCTCTCATATCATTCCCTTGTATTTTGGACCCCAGAAGAGATGGATCCATCTTGTGTGAATCTATACTATATACTTTATATATATATTTATATGTAGCACTACTAAATATAATATAAAGATAACTGTCAAATCAATTTATTTATTCAAGAAGGAATGGTGGGTGCCAGTAAGATTACATTCTTCACTGCTCCAGGAGGCTAGATGTTATTCTTGGCCCATCCAGTATCTATTTGGAGTTTCATCTTCTCCAGATGTTCATGTTGGCTTTCACCATATGTCCTGATTTCATCCCAATGTCATGCAATTTAAATGAGTTATTGACTCTTGGTTTGCCTGGTATTACAAAGTACTTGGTTTATACTGACATGGACACACATATTAAATGAATGGCTGGTGTAGCATCACTGTGCTTTTTTACTAACACATTAAATACAAATTGGATGACATCTAGCATGATGTATGAGAAATCTTAAAAAGGAGACAAATCACTTCATTAAACGCTTTACTAATTGATTGAATATATTCAGTTGGTTCACCTTTTTGATGCCCTTGATAATTTTTAATACTTGAATTACGTATCAATGCAACAGTGTCTTTTCAGCATTAAAGAGAGTGAATTCTCTGTGCCTGTTAGTAATACATGCCCTTTAATCCAAGGATGAACTTGTTAGCACTCCTCCAAAATGTTCTAGTGATATTGTACATCTTTTTTTTCTTTTCTTTTTGAATGGTAACCAGAACTACATGCCATACTCCAAATGTCACCTCACTAACAGCACCATTATTATACAGTAAAATTAAACACTGAATTTGTCTTTTTACTGCTTATGTGCATTCCCTGTACTACAAGAATGTTGTATCAACATAAACCCCTAAATTCTTCACTTAGTGTTGCTTTCTGAAGAACTGCTTTGCCCATTCTGTATTTATCATTAATGTTTCTTTGCTACATGGCCTATGACACTTGTCTCTATTAAACCTAATTTTCCAAATGTTTCCCAAGTTTAGCAGTTCATCCAGTCCTCTTTGAGTTGTTTCTGTGGTCATGTCAGTATTCATTGTCTCTCCAATTTTGAGGTCATCTGAATTTCATATGTTTACTAAATAAGTCAGATAAATAAATAATTATTTACTAAATAATTTATTAATATAAATTAGGAAGAGTAATGACTTAGGGACAGGTCACAGAGGATCTGCATTGAACACCTCACGCATTTCTCTACTTATCTGTACTCTTCTTCTGCAGCTGATTAACTGGTTTGAAATGTAGTTTGTAAGTTGGCTTCTAGTTTCAGAAATATTTTTTGGTATGGAACTGGAAAAGTGTTTTATTCAGAAGCCAGTTTACTGTGATGATTTAAAACGTGCACTACAAACTTTATGTTCCATTAAGAACAAATGCGTTAAGCATAAGTGCTACTATAAAATCTTACAGTACCTTTGAAAACTTTACTTTTTACATTTTTTTTTACTTTACTCTGCAAATGTACACATTTTTTTCAACTATTTTCTCAATTAAAAAAATAAAAACAAGTTATATTAATGAAAGAAGTATGTTTGGAAGTGATAAAGAATGTAGACTGCATTCTTTTCTCAGACAATTAAAAGCCAGTGAGGACATACTTTAAGCAGCAAGTGACATAATGTTAATCATATTTTTGAAAGAAAGGGAAAAAATATGCTTGTTATTTATTCAAACATAAGTGTTTGTGTGTGTCCTGTGGTGGGTTGGCACCCTGCCCAGGATTGGTTCCTGCCTTGTGCCCTGTGTTGGCTGGGATTGGCTCCAGCGGACCCCCGTGACCCTGTGTTCGGATTCAGCGGGTTGCAAAAAGGATGGATGGATATCTCTCTCATCCGTTCACCACCTAATAATAATGTGTACTGAATGTTCTGGCACAATAACGTCTGCAATTGCATCATCCAGGTGGATTCTGTACATCGATGGGGGTTGAAGTGGCTCCCCATTGTCTATCTAAAGTGGTAAATTAGGTAGAAAATGCTATAATAATGGGATTCATTAATTAAATAACTAATAGCTTTCATTAATAAGTCATTAACAAACTGGATGCAAGGTCACCAAACTCCACACAAGCAGACTGACCAGGCAGAGCTCTCAAGGCAGTAATTTAAAGCTCAAAGCCATTCTTACTGACTTAACATGGTAAAAATTGGAGTTTCTCCTTTTATAGTATGTCAGTTTTAAATGCTGTCCACCAGACATATTGATTACTTGTTATTTACTTTCCAAGGTTTTAGTTAATGATAGCTATTTGTTTCATTCCCCACAATTCAGAATTAGTTTCTTGGGGTTAGATACTGTAAGCAGCACCATGCTTTGAGTGAGACAGCGAGGCAATTGTAATTATCATATGTCCTTTGCAATTTGATAACAGTGGCATTTTCATTTTTTTTTTTTTGTTAAGAAATAATAAAATTTAAATGTAAAGATTAACAATTTCACACACATTCAGTGCCTTATTTATATACTACATTTACAAATTGTGAGAAATTGATTTTTAAACTTCAGATTTGCAGTTGCAGTGTCTTGCCTCACTGTGAGAGTCCTAGAATCAAAATGACGCATGTGCATTTCAAAGGTGCGGGCATCACAAAACCTCAGTTTTACAGGTTATGTTGGTGTTTAGTTAAACTGTATTAATTTCGGAGATGGTATTGTATCAGTCACAGGTACAAGTTAAAATGTGCAGGCCCTGTTTAGCTGCAGGTGATTAGTTTCACATTCAATTTCACATTATACACTTTTATTTCATATTGTACATTTATATTTCACTCATTTTTAATGCCAATTTTGTGTATTATTATTTAAATATACCATATATACTCAAGTATAAGCCGACCCGAATATAAGCCGAGGTACCTAATTTTACCTACAAAAACTGGAAAAACTTATTGACTCAAGTATAAGCCTAGGGTGGAAAATGCAGCAACTACTGTTAAGCTTCAACAATCAATATAAATACCAATAAAATTACCGTACATTAATTGAGGCATCAGCTCATTAATTGAGCTCACAGCCCAGAATGAGTCTCACAGAGGCTGCATAGCACTGCGACCCGACATCTGCGCAATAGACATATGCACACAGACAAAATAGCGGTGATTAAAACGCACCGTCAAAATCACGCTGACGAAATCGCCCCGACAAAATTGCGAAAGTTTCATTAAATATGAATTACTAGTTTAAAGCATATATAATAATGTTTATTTTAGAAGTCAATATTATGAGACCCGGCATGCCATCAGCACTGCATGCAGATAGTCCTTAAGATCACGCCCTGCATATGTAGGAAGAATTGCAGCAAGGGCGTCCCACTCTCTTGGCCTCTCTCGCGATTTTGTGCATTTGTTGAAAACCAGTTAGCGGGTTTCTCGGCGCTCATTTGTCCGTTGCGGTTTTGTCGGGGCGCATATGTCTATTGCGCTTTTGTTGGTGAACCGCACAGCACCACGCAGAGCCCGCAGCAGCTCTTCTACCGCCTGCAGACCAAACCAGGTACTGCACTGTACACTCCAGCTTTCTGTCGGGTTGGCGGGGGCAGCGGGACCTGACTCGAATATAAGCCGAGGGTGACGCTTTTCAGCACATTTGGGTGCGAAAAAATCAGCTTATATTTGAGTATATATGGTAGTTTTTGTCATTTTTTTTCCCAACAATAATATTTTATTTTATTGTTAATGCATTATTTTTTACCATGCTCTGAGAATATATCACCATATCAGATTGTATATGGATTAATTGTATTGTCTAACGCTAAAGATTTTGGGGTGAGGGATGGGAATGTTTCTTGCTTCAGGAGTCACTAATTAACACACCGCTCCTGACTGTAAGTATGGGTAGACACTTGTTTTTTAACAGATTAATATTTTATGTAGCCAAATATGAAAACAAAAAATGGAAAACTACAAATCAGTTTCAAACTGAATGTAATAAATGTCAATCTTTTTAAACATGATGATTTGATCTACGTGTGGAATTGATAAATATGGATAGCACAAACAGCAACACATGGTTTTTGTAAAAAGTGGGTGTTGTCTCTTTTTTAAAGGCTAATTCACTCACATTGTTAAAATGGCCTGGAAGAGGTCCAGAGCCAGGTGTATGAAGGGATCAAGGACTAATTGGGTGTTCGATTGTAGAGCAGTAAAGGCAGTAAAATCCATTTGCCACCTCAAATTATTTAAAACTGTTATTTTTTATGAGGATTTTAAATATTTTTGTATATACGTATATATTTTTATTGTTCAAGGTATTTTTGAGTAGTTTTAAGTTAGTTGTTTTGTATAGACGATTGGGCTTGTTAAGTTTTTCTTTACTCTTTTTACTATATTGTTAGATTGATTTGCATGTGCTATTGCTGCACAGTTATCCATCCATCCATTATCCAACCCGCTATATCCCAACTACAGCGTCACGGGGGTCTGCTGGAGCCAATTCCAGCCAACAAAGGGCACAAGGCAGGAAACAAACCCCGGGCAGGGCGCCAACCCACCGCAGGCTGTACAGTTAGTTTATAGATTTTCTTTTACCTTATTTTCCTAGGATTTCCCGAGTTCTTTAAGTTCTTTGTGGGGGTTTTATGCACAACTGAGAAGTTCATTTGTATTCATATATTAATAGATGCCTTGATGGGTTGTATTTCTTTTTTATGTTGTATTTGTTTTTAAGTTATTTGTAACAAACTTCATTGTAAAACCCCATAGAGGCACAAGAATTTATTACATTAAATGCCGGACCTGTGCTACATACATTTTACACCACGGTCATCATCAATCTGTTGAAAAAGTGACTGTAACCAGAATTCTCATAAAAATATTATTTTTTAATTTTGCAATAACTTGTTATCATTTAAAAATGAAGTTGATATTTTGTAAGCACTTATTCACTTACAACTGAATGATCTTTGTATTTTGCTGTATGTGCCCAAGGCCTCCCATTGCTATTGTTTACTTTAAAATGTATATTGTCACACTAATGTGTGTTTTTAATAATTTAGCTGAAACTTTAGGCAAACATTATTAAGTGGCATTTTACATGAGTCTCTCTACATCATTTTTACCAGATTATTTTAAAGACAAATACAATTTAAAAAAGCAACACAAAACCATTGCAAAAATCAAAAGTAAAATGCACAAGTGACTAAAGCGGCAGTTCATTATATCAAAGTAAATACTGACATCTACTGGTCAGATGTTTTATTATTGCTGCTTACATAGTCTTTTGTTTTAAGTAGTTCTTAATTGGTTCTTAAATGTCTGTACAGTACTAGTAAAGGCTCTCCATTATGATGTGTTAAATATTGTATCAGGAAATTCCAGGTATAACACCTTAAATATTTCTTGAAATATTATATGTCCATACTCCACAGTGTTTAGTAAGCCTTAGCTGGCATTGCTAATAAAATGACTGTGATGTCACAAAAGATATATACAAGGATGGAGAGCTATCACTAAAGAAATGAAGAAAGCTCTTTAATCCCAGAATTATAAATTTGAAAAGATGGAAACCTACATTCCGATCACTATTTAAAATGAGTCTTGTGGTAAAGCTCTCAAGAGTAAAAACTCCAACGTCTGGTCATACCAAGTGAATTAACAGTCAACCCAATATGAACATCTTAGGGATGGAGGAGGACAGCAGCAGCACAAAGGGAAAACCTCATACTGAAACCCTTCTTTGCTGGAATATTATACCCAGTCTGTTTTATATGCCAGTTTTTGAACATTTTATATATTGTGACAGTTTGCACTATGTCCCTTCCCCTGCCACAGCTTCAGCCTCCTCAGTTACAGGGAAAATGCTATTTTATAAGGTGTTATAATGCTGAAGAAACACACTCTGAGACTGCCAAACGCTCTTCTAAACAGCATTCTAGTGCTAATGAAAAACTCCCAGGATGGCAGTTGTCTGTACAGCAGCTACTATATCTCGTAAAATACTCATTGCATATTATTATGAGCCTTTAAAACTAGTTTAACTCATCTGTTGTCCTGTTAGACTTCCTCTAACCCGATCTCAGCCTCTGCTGCACCTCTCTGTCTACAGTCAAGTCCTTTCAAGGAAGACATCAATGAGCTCTTTAAAACTAAAGCTGCTGTAACGGAGACAATTAGGAGGTTGATCTCTTTGCTCTGTATATGAATTAAGGCACCATTGTTGAGTAAAGGTAAAATAAAAATAAAAGTTCTATTTGCTCAGTCCTCTTCTGCTTATCTTTTGAGTAACTTGGTAGCCCTGATGCATCAAGATGAATACTTAATTTATTTATTAAATGGGTGATTATTGACTCTGAGCTAAATTTTAAATCACATTTTAATCAGATTACTAGGACAGCATTTGTTCACTTAAAAATATAGCAAAAATTAGACCCCTTATAACTTTACAAGATGCTGAAAAATTAGTTCACGCTTTTGTTTTTAGTTGACTAGATTACTGTAATTTACTCCTCTCAGGACTACCCAAAAAAGACATCAATCGATTACAACTTGTGCAGAATGCAGCTGCTAGAATCTTAACTCGGAAAAGAAAATCTGAGCACATCTCTCCAGTTTTGATGTCACTACATTGGTTACCTGTGCCATTTAGAATCGACTATAAAATTCTGCTTATGGTTTACAAAGCCTTAAATAATCTCGCACCATCCTATATTTCAGAATATCTGACACCTTATATTCCAAATCATAACCTTAGATCTTCAAATGTCTGCTTAGAATTCCAAGAGCTAAACTTAAAAGAAGTGGTGAGGCAGCCCTCTGCTGTTATGTACCTAAAGCCTGGAATAGCTTATAGAATATAGAAATTCACCAGGCTAATATGGTGGAACACTTTAAAGAACTGTTAAAAAACTATTATTTTAACATGGCTTTCTCATAGCTTCATTTTAGTGTAACTCTGACATTCTGTGTATGCATTTAAGTATCATTTTTATCATGGCTCCGCAACCTGTACTAACCCCTACTTTGTCTGCTGTTCTTTTTCAGTTTTTTTGTGGTGGCCACGACCACCTGATCAAGGCACCATGCAGTCCCTACATTGATGGAGTGAAGACCAGATGTCCACGTGACCATCATCATCTAATTCTTCCAAGTGAAGTCTGAAAACCATGAGGACAGATTTAGATCATTTATGTTAGGTAGAATGTCCAGTAGGAGCTAGGCAGTCTTGTGGCCGTGGAACCCCTGCAGATATTGTTTTTCTCTCCAGCCCTCTGGAGTTTTTTTTTTGTTTAGTTTTGTTTTTTTTTTTTTCTGTCCTCCTGGCCATCGGACCTTACTTTATTCTTTGTTACTTAGCATTGCCTAATCTTATTTTTACATTTTTTTTTCTTTCTTCACCTGGCAAAGCACTTTGAGCTACATAAATAGTATGAAAATGTGCTATATAAATACAGTGGTGTGAAAAACTATTTGCCCCCTTCCTGATTTCTTATTCTTTTGCATGTTTGTCACACAAAATGTTTCTGATCATCAAACACATTTAACCATTAGTCAAATATAACACAAGTAAACACAAAATGCAGTTTTTAAATGATGGTTTTATTATTTAGGGAAAAAAATCCAAACCTACATGGCCCTGTGTGAAAAAGTAATTGCCCCCTGAACCTAATAACTGGTTGGGCCACCCTTAGCAGCAATAACTGCAATCAAGCGTTTGTGATAACTTGCAATGAGTCTTTTACAGCGCTCTGGAGGAATTGTGGCCCACTCATCTTTGCAGAATTGTTGTAATTCAGCTTTATTTGAGGGTTTTCTAGCATGAACCACCTTTTTAAGGTCATGCCATAGCATCTCAATTGGATTCAGGTCAGGACTTTGACTAGGCCACTCCAAAGTCTTCATTTTGTTTTTCTTCAGCCATTCAGAGGTGGATTTGCTGGTGTGTTTTGGGTCATTGTCCTGTTGCAGCACCCAAGATCGCTTCAGCTTGAGTTGACGAACAGATGGCCGGACATTCTCCTTCAGGATTTTTTGGTAGACAGTAGAATTCAGGGTTCCATCTATCACAGCAAGCCTTCCAGGTCCTGAAGCAGCAACACAACCCCAGACCATCACACTACCACCACCACATTTTACTGTTGGTATGATGTTCTTTTTCTGAAATGCTGTGTTCCTTTTACGCCAGATGTAACGGACATTTGCCTTCCAAAAGTTCAACTTTTGTCTCATCAGTCCACAAGGTATTTTCCCAAAAGTCTTGGCAATCATTGAGATGTTTCTTAGCAAAATTGAGACGAGCCCTAATGTTCTTTTGCTTAACAGTGGTTTGCGTCTTGGAAATCTGCCATGCAGGCCGTTTTTGACCAGTCTCTTTCTTATGGTGGAGTCGTGAACACTGACCTTAATTGAGGCAAGTGAGGCCTGCAGTTCTTTAGACGTTGTCCTGGGGTCTTTTGTGACCTCTCGGATGAGTCGTCTCTGCGCTCTTGGGGTAATTTTGGTCGGCCGGCCACTCCTGGGAAGGTTCACCACTGTTCCATGTTTTTGCCATTTGTGGATAATGGCTCTCACTGTGGTTCGCTGGAGTCCCAAAGCTTTAGAAATGGCTTTACAACCTTTACCAGACTGATAGATCTCAATTACTTCTGTTCTCATTTGTTCCTGAATTTCTTTGGATCTTGGCATGATGTCTAGCTTTTGATGTGCTTTTGGTCTACTTCTCCGTGTCAGGCAGCTCCTATTTAAGTGATTTCTTGATTGAAACAGGTGTGGCAGTAATCAGGCCTGAGGGTGGCTACGGAAATTGAACTCAGGTGGGATACACCACAGTTAGGTTATTTTTTAACAAGGGGGCAATTACTTTTTCACACAGGGCCATGTAGGTTTGGATTTTTTTTCTCCCTAAATAATAAAAACCATCATTTAAAAACTGCATTTTGTGTTTACTTGTGTTATATTTGACTAATGGTTAAATGTGTTTGATGATCAGAAGCATTTTGTGTGACAAACATGCAAAAGAATAAGAAATCAGGAAGGGGGCAAATAGTTTTTCACACCACTGTAAATGTTGTTGCTGTTGTTAAAACAAAGTGAATGTTTCGGGTTACATATTTTCCTAGTTGATAGCATCACACTGTCACTAAACCCTGGCTCAATCTCAGTGTTCTCTTTCTGTTCAGAAATAAGTTCGACCTCATTCAAGTGAATTTGCAGTGATTGTCACTTAAAGATGATTTTCATTTATTTTTTCATTAATTGTACTCCCCACTAATAGAATATTTCATGTATGCTCTCCTCCATTTTTATTTATAGTTACCTCAAAGCAAAAAGAGGATACATTTTTGTACAGGCCACTGTAAAATTTCTGTACATTTGATGGCAGGGAGAACCCTTTCAGCTCATATATTTTTACTAATCACATCAGTAAACATTCATCTTCAGATTAAAGGGTTAGCTTTCTTTACATGCTTTCTCCTTTAGTTCTTTTTAAAATATACACGTTTTTTATTTGTTTTCCAGTGCAATCACTGCACTAAATGAGGGTGGGACACTGCACCCCCATGCCAAAGTAGATGGAGGTGTAGTGCAAAAATGATGTCAATTCATCCTAATAATTTATTGTAATGTTAAAATGTTTATCACAATCTCAATTTATTTTGTCATAATTCAAATGTTTTCCATGATATGCACAATGCACTTTCTTATCCAGAGAAATACTTCTTTTTTGCAGTAGATAGATAGATAGATAGATAGATAGATAGATAGATAGATAGATAGATAGATAGATAGATAGATAGATAGATAGATAGATAGATAGATAGATAGATAGATAGATAGATACTTTATTAATCCCAAGGGGAAATTCACATAATCCAGCAGCAGTATACTGATACAAAGAAACAATATTAAGTTAAATAGTAAAAAAAAAAATGATGTTAGCATTTACTCCCTCGGGTGGAATTGAAGAGTCGCATAGTGTGTTGGGGACAATCTCCTCAGTCTGTCAGTGGAGCAAGACAGTAACAAAAGTCTGTCACTAAAGCTACTCCTCTGCCTGGAGATGACACTGCTCAGTAGATGCAGTGGATTCTTCATGATTGACAGGAGTTTGCTTAATGCCCGTCACTCTGCCACAGATGTTAAACTGTCCAACTTTACTCCTACAATAGAGCCTGCCTTCTTAATAAGTTTGTCCAGGCGTGAGGCGTCTTTCATCTTTATGCTGCCACCCCAGCACACCACCGCATAGAAGAGGGCACTCGCCACAACCGTCTGGTAGAACATCTGCAGCATCTTACTGCAGATGTTGAAGGATGCCAACCTTCTCAGAAAGTATAGTCTGATCTGACCTTTCTTACATAGAGCATCAGTATTGGCAGTCCAGTCCAATTTGTCATCCAGCTGCACTCCCAGATATTTATAGGTCTATGTGAATTATATATATAATCATAGTATGTGAATTCTCTTTGTGTCTGGCACTGCTAGCCCGTAACTGGGTTGCTTGGGCAGGTCATGGGACCCTGCAATGCTCTGCCATACTGCTGCTTGAAGACTGAAACACTTTTAAAAAGCTTATTGGTTGATTTTTTTTATGTAATTTAAAGGATGCATGAACTTGAATATCTTGCTGTTATCATAAATGAATAATTATGTGCAATACAATTTAGCACTTGCCTCTGAGTAGCATTTTGAAATTAATGAATATTCATTAGTTTCTAATTTCTGCACCAGGTATTTGATGTTGGTAAACTGGTTATTATAACTGGTATTTGTATCCTAATACAGTGTAAAATACAGTGGTTCTCCTTCACTCCCTTATGAAAAGTTTACTGGAGGCCATCATTTTACTCGGCTGACCAATAATGCCTCGACCACCACTGTGACCTTCCACAGCTCCTTCTTTTTTTGCTGCCACCTACCTGCACATTCATTCTGTCATCTCTGTCTCTACTTACTTGTTGGCAAAGACAACACCATCCACATAAACTAGCCATAACTCTGTGAGCCAGTCCAAGCTAGGATCCTTACAGAGATCACTGGTGGCTATAAACCCAGGCCAATGGATTTAAGCAGAAGAGTGGGCCTGCTTAGTTCTTGTCGTGGCGAAAAATTCATCATCAGAAGGCTTTTTACCTAAAAATAAAGGCTATTAGGACTCGAGATAGACAGACAGAGTTTTAAGGCTTTATTGCAATAAATCAACCACACGGACTCAATTCGGCCGAATGAGATTGAGCTCCGATCATTACAGCCATTGAAGTTTTCTATAACAATTTCTTATCATTTTGGCCCATTCAATTAGCTCATTCTGCACCTGGTTTTACTGTCCATTATTCCTCTTGGTGTCTGTTTGGCTTAGTTTGATTGGTCTAAGACTGGGTGGATGGTTTCCTCCCAATCTCTTCTCTGACTCCCTTCTACTCCTGTCCGCCGTACCTTGAGTTTCCATGGGAACCCTTATCATCATCTTACTATTCCTATTACTGGCCCCCTTATGAAATGTGTTATCTTTCTATTCTGTTCCCATTTTCTCTAACTGGCCAAGGCTTCAATTCCATATATGGGTTTTCCTCTCATCGTTTCCTCTCTTAAGTCTTCCAAACTTTTTACAATAGTGACCTGAAGTTTAAGCTTTAATTAAAAAGTAGTATGTGCTTTCACTTGATCATTGCTTGGCATGCTTGATTTGTCTTAATTTCTACACTGAAGTTAGCTAATTGCTAATATATCCTTATAGTATTTTTGCTAATGCTTGCATTTACTAAGATTTTCTCTTCATGCATTAGGTCATCGTGACCCTGCTTATAGCAAAAGCCTTTCTGCTGATTCAGCAACCCAGCTGGTTTCAGAGGCTTCTTCTCTATGTTATCGTTTCCTAGCCTTGAATCACAGGTGCTCTCAAACTCTTATCCTGTCCAAAACTGGCCTCGTTGTATCAATTAGCTGTTCCTTTCTTACTTTGAAAATTTTAATGTAAGCCTATAAAATAATGCAATATAACTGATTTTTAGTTAAATATTTGCTAGACCTATCGTGTTTGCTTTAATATTGTAATTTATGTTTAATCTAATGTTTTAGAAGCGTTTATTACTATTTATGGCTCTATATGTTAATTTGCTATTCTCTTATGCTAATAAAAAATGTTCCTTCTACATTCTGTTCTTTAAGTATTTGATGATCTCCATCTCTGTCTCTCTCTCTCTCACTTGTTCATTAACTCCCTTATTTACACACAACCACACACATACTCTCTTCACGACTTCTCAGGATGATGCTGCCCCAATCTAATTGCATCTTTCTTTCTCCCAGATCTATGTGGCTCCTCCAGAATTGTCATTCAAAAAACACAGGTCTGTTATGGAGATCACAGTTAGAATATTCAGAGTACAGAGCTGTCTCCAAGTAGAAAAGCTGCAGGTGCTTGGTTCACAACTTCAAAACTCTCAAAAACTGTGTTTGGACCTTGAACTTGTGTAGATGATTCCCCTCTGTCACTTATGCCCATGTGATGCCCCAGGGACATTCATGCATATGTTTTGTCCTCCTGTGTTGGCTTTCTGGTCTCTAATCTCTTGTTCTATTTAATGCTATTGGTTCATATTCCTATATTGCCACATATTCTTGTACTCATAGATCTTTCAGGCATTGTTCTGTCAGTGCAAATTATTATTTCCAAGCACTGTAGCTGCTAAACATCTTCCAGCCTCTAGGTGGAAGTCCCCTAATCTAATCTCACTGAAGAACTGGCTGTCCTGCTTTTACAACCTGACCCTTCTAAAGGTGTATGCATCATGGATTAATAGAGAATCCAAAGAGTTCATTCACAACTTGAAATTGGCTGCTGTGATGCAGGCACTCTGTAGACAGTGGGTTGTGTCACACACAAGCGCATCGGGAGCAGCTTAAAGACCCGACGTACCTCGCAACAACTCATGCCAGGGGACGTTGGCGGTGTACTAACCTTTCTCTTTCTCTTCCCGTAGAAAAGACAAACCGCCGCCACCATAATCCTGCCCGGACAAATAAAACAACAACGCTTCCGGGTTCCTTTCTTCCCTCTGGTCCCCCAGTGATGACGTCCTCTACCCATCCACCACCACGCCTTCCCAGCAGTCCACACGGCTAATTTCCGGTCTGACTACTTATAATGTCCGTCCTTCCATTCCGTTTCCGTCTGATGATATTTTTTTGTTTGAAAATAAGTTGGACCTTTATGTTGCAGTATACGGGGCCACTAACTCCAAATCTTGACCTGTTTTGTGTCTTATTATTACAGTGGTCAGTTATCACAGCCGTGATTTCTGGTGGTATTGCAGGGATCTAGGGACGAGGGTGGGTGAAGGGCACCATATGTGTATAGTTCATATGTAGAATGTTACACATTTTTGAAATATTGGATTGTTTTCAACTTTGTTAAATAAAATAAACAATTGATCACAAAAGAGGAATTTTTAGGATGAAAATAACTATGCCCACTTTAAATTAATTATTGCTGTGAAAGTAGGGGAATCAAAAGGCACACAGCAGCAGCCCCTGAAACCCATAGTCATTGCAGCAGCTCCCACAAGATATGATATGGTACACAGTCATAAGATTAGATTTTATATATATAGTACAGTATGTATATAGTAATGAAAATGCTCAAAAGGGTTCACTCCACAGGTTCCATTAAAGAATGCTGACATCTAGTGTACAAGTTCTTTATATTGGGTCCTGGGAGTAAAAGCTGGGATTTCTGGTGAATGGCCTAAGAAAGTCATGTCTGTTCTGATTCACCTGAAGTTGAGCATTTTCAGGCCCGGTCAGTGCTTAGATGGGTGACCATCTAGGAAAGGTTTGGGTTGCTGCTGGAGGTGCATGAGGTGTTGGTGAGGCCAGCTAGGGGTGCTTACCCTGTGGTCTGAATGTGGATCCTAAGGCTAATGATCTAAGCAGTCCGTCAACACATATGTCCCCAGCATTACTGATACTCATTAGGCCTCCAGTAGTTTGCTTAAACTCAAGACATGTATCATGATATTTCACCTAATTGAAAAACACTAAATTCTTTCACAAGAATGAATGTTTTTCACCCATGTTTGACATAGACATGTTCAGGTTTTACTAGTCTGAGATAAGCTTCCATCTTTTGGGAGTGTTCCCTGACACGGGACTCTCAAACTCTTTGAGCTTTATTTTACCTGTGACAGGTCCAGACTCCTGGCACTATCTTTGTATTCTATATGTACTATATGTGCTAGGATCATTGTGTAACAAAGTTAACATGAGAATCTTTTACAAAAATGACAAATGAAGAGCAGAGAACCTGATTCACAAATTACACTGGACAACAAGATTTTGCTTCCTGAACATTTTTGGGTGTACCTTAGGCATTTTGACCTGCTGATCACAAAGAAAAAAAATCACATTTATATTTCTATATCACATATCATTTTACTGTAATCACATATTTTTGTGATTTGCTCTCATATTATAAGTACACAATGTGATGTGTGAGTCCCTGTCTTGCACCCCAAAACATGAGGCTGAGTCTCAGTACTATAGGAAAACCAACTTTATTAAGCTTGAAACAGAAACAGCACAGTTATTTATTGTAACAGGATCTACCACTCTACTATACACAGACACAGCAATCAGGCATGGTCGTGGTCCCTGCATTTATAATGTTCTTTGTATCACCCATCGACGGCAGGTACTCATACCGCAACCACAATCTTTTCGGATTTGTGTTCTTGGCGAGCTGCTGCAGGGCTGGAAATCCACTGATGCCCCGGCAACTGATAGGCTGTCTTCCATAGACGTGGCAATCACAGTTTGGGGTGCTCTTCAGTGTGTTGTCCCATTGGGGGGAGCCCCAAAAGAGTTTAGAAACCTTACAACATGAAAATTACAACAACCACGACTGGAATATCTGTGGTGATAAAAGTAGTGGCTACTAAGAATGCAGCACACAAATCCCAAGTAATGTTGTTTCATTTGCGAATGGGGTAGCCATGCTAAAGAGTTTCATTATATTAAAAAGAAGTGGCTGCTCCATAACCACCTAATTCTAGTGTAGAAAAGTGTGGCACAGAAACCATTTGGTAACCCAAAAAAGATATTTTTGACTCTGCTTAATGTAAAATTTTGACTTTTGAAAAGCTTCATGAAAGCGTTGATTGAGGAGTGTGAAAGATTTTGATATTTGAGACAGATGTTCCCACAAATATTTGTTGCCAATATTAAGAAAGGCATTTTTTGTGGGTCCACAAATCAGATGTGTCATCAGTGACATGTGATTCAAAGATCTGATGGTGGGGCTTGAGAAAATCACATGGAAGTAATTCAAGGATGTTATTGAGAATTTTCTTGGCAACTACATAACACCAAACTATATCCAGCTTTTTGATGATATACTTCAAGCTTACAAAACCATGAAGTACAGCATGCTGCTAAAGATTTATTTTCTGCATTTACACTTGGATTTCTTTCCTGCTAATTTTGGTGCAGTCTGATGAACATGGTGAAAGGTTTCATTGCAACAACGTTAAAGCAGTATCAGACCAAGTGGAAGTCATCGATGCTGGCTGACTATGGTTGGACACTGAAACGAGAAGCATCAGATGCTGTATACAAAAAAAATTAGCAGCGAAACATTTTTAACTCAGTGGAACTAATGTGATGTGTTAAATTCAATAAAATAGTCATTTCATTTTTCTCTAAATTCCTAAGTGATACTATCAAACTTTTTTATTTTTATTCAGCTTGAAGCTGTCTGTTATAATCGCAAAAAGTTCTTAGGAAGCAAGACCTTTGAAAACGATTTGTTCTCCATAGTTATTAGTCATGTTTGCTTAAGTGTTTTTTTGGCAGTTTTAGTGAGAACATTCTGAAATTAACAATACTTGTGAGATAGCTAACTTCAAAGTCAGATAGTTATTGCAGACAGGATTACTCATTAATCATGGTGCCGGACAGTTTTGATGTGTTGCATAATGTGAAAATAAGAATTTCACTGTGATGATATTGGTCCTATGAATCCTATGAAATGTGTTGTTACACCACAATAACCATATTGGAAAAAAAAATAATAGCAGCTTCCTTGCCCGCCATTCAATTCAATAATCTAAATTACCTGTTCTTAATAATAATAATTCTTTGCATTTTCTACTTAAAAGAGTCAATGCCTTTTTTTAAATCTTTTTTTTTTACTCATAAATTTGTTCATTTTCCATCAAGATCTAAAAAATGTTTTCAAATGAAAAAAAAAACATTTTTCAATATAAAGCCTCTTTGAAACATTCAGTCTCCTGTATCAGATTCCAGCAGAGATTAACAGTATTACACCAGCACCTCATCAACTCCTTTGTGATGTAATCACATTTTAGAGTGTCTTATACTTTTAATGTTCAACTTTTTTGCCCACTTTGTTTTTCTGTTGTTGTATATCTATATTTATTTGCTTAAAAAAGCTGTAACTTTTAGATTTTATTCACCTTATATGTTTCTTGTTTATATTCATTTCCAATTTTGTAGTTTTTTTCTACAAGCTTTAATCCAGCTGTATGTTTGTTGCTTATTACAATATGTACTTGACCGACTTAAATTTTACCCATACACTTATAGTGAACTACAATATTTCATTCAAACAGTCTGATACTTATGTGTTAATGCATTTGAATGTTTTGATTACTTACTATTCTTGCAGTTGGATTTTTATAAACTATAGCTGAATCTGGGGTGCATCATGATATACTATAAAACTCTCAGTTAAACTCCCAATATCGTTTAAAATGTTTTTTTCTATTTTAATTTTTGTTGTTAATCCCTAGACAAATGCTGTATACCTACGACTTTCTGTTACCATTGTGGACCATAGGGGGCACTTCAGCTCCCCAAACCCAGCACAAAGAGCTCGGACACAATTATAAAATGAACAAGAGAATTTTTCTTGTGGGAAACTCTTCCTTTGTGTTTCTCATGCCACAGCCACAAGTATATATAAGCACAATAGCACACAGCAACTCTCTCTCTCTCTCCATCTCTCTCTCTGTTTGTCACTGGGATCTGCCTCCCGCTCCTCTCCACAAACTTCATCCTCCTTCCTCCTGACTCTGATTTCTGGAGTTGTGGTAGGAAGCTACTTTTATATTATTCCCTGGAAGTTCATCTGGTGTTCCCAAGCCTTGGCCCTAAGTCTGGAGCCCCTCAAAGTAGGGCTCCTCTGTCCCCGCTGGCCGCCCCTTACACCAGTGGTGAGCAACATCAGTTCTGGATTACAGCAGTCAATACAGGTTTTTGTTCCAGTACAATTTGTTAAGAGATGACAGTTTTGGTGATAAAGCTTTCATTGCTAAAGTGACATTTGTCTGGTTCAAGAAGTTGTCTCACTTGTTACAATTTGGAACCCTTGATTGCTTATTTTAGTCTTAAACAGCTGCATTCATGGTTTTTAACTGCTCCTTATTAGTTGTAAGATGCAAATAACAAAGGGACCAGGAGTTCTTTACATCTCTGTGTACTCATCTTGCACTTAGCTTAATATAATACTTAGAAACTGAAAAGGAAAAAGTGAAAGTTATTGATCTGTTTTAGGCTTCATATCATTTGAAGGACATCCTTAGAAATGAAAAAAAATCTACAATATAAAAATGAACTGACGTGGTAGAGTTAAAGAACTAACAAGCTATGAAATTAAACCAGATCTGTTATTTGTAAGGACTGGTGTCTAATTAAGCAACTGGGTTGGAAGAACATCCTTCAGCTACTATGGCTCTCCAGAACTGAAGTTGCTCACCCCTACTTTACTCCATCCTGAGTTGTCATTAGATTCTTTCCTTAATACCACTGGCAAGGTTTTTGCAGACTCTTTACTTTATATGCTCAATTGTTAATACGTTAAATTGTTATAAAGTAGTGTTTTGTTGAATGGCACAGAAGACTAGTGGTAGTGCTAGTGATTCACAGATGCAGTGTCCTGGGCTTGAATCTTACATCTCCTTTTCTTCTTTTTATATTTTCCCCTAACAATAATGCACATGTCTGATTAATTCACAACTTAAATTAGCCACGTACATGAATGGAGTGAGTTCTTACATAAGGCTGGGATGAACTGGCACCCTGTGCTGGGCTGTCTAGTGCCCTGCTACGAGTACCATGGAGACAAGCAATGGCTCCAATTCCACCCTGGACTGGACTAAGCGGATCTGACAATCTCATTTTATGTAGCGATTTGGCATGTTAAATTATATCCAGTAGGTGAACCATTTTCCTAAGGCCATATACATTTTTGCAGAAGTATGTATTATTGCTGCAAATGCACATTAGACAAGTTATTTCCATCTTTACTCTAAATTGCATCACATTTTACTCAAGAAATTATTGCAAAAAATAAAACATTTGCTGTCCAATTTGATTTTAAAATTTGACATGGTGAAACTTGGTAACTTGGTAAATTAATCAGATTTTCCATGATTATTGTTTAAAAATATTTTAATTTCAGAACTATCCTCATTCTCTGTAAACTGGTTATTTTGTTGTTATAATACTTTTTGGGCTTCTAATACTTTTTTCTTATCTCTAGCTTTTATTACAGTTATATAAAGGAATGTGCATGCATTTTAAACTCCAGGGGCCTCATGCATAACGCTGTGTGTAGAATTCACACTAAAACAAGGTGTACAGACATAAGTCGAAATGTGCGTACGCACAAAAAAATTCAGATGCACAAAACCGTGCGTAAGCCAACTTCCACGCACTTCCACTACATAAATCCCAGTCAACGTTAAAATGTAAGTACAGCACTTCTGTGAAAAGACAAGGAAAAAGTATGGGGAAAAAAAGAATTTCAGCGAATGCTAAGTGGAGGCAAGAAAAATTGACTATTTGTTGGTTTAAGCAGTTGTATAAACAACAAAAGGAAGCTGATCGAAAGTGCAGGTTCAGAAAGTCGCACAGTGTCCGAAACAAAAAAGGAGTTTTTAAATATCAAAGTCAACATGAAAAAGCGAGTTGTAGGCCACTGTCAGAGTGTCAAATGGAAGCTTATTAGTGTACAGAAAAAAGAAACAAAAATAGGGACACAGTGAAAAAAAAGATCGAAATGTCAACTTTAACCTCAAAATTTCCACTTTAATCGCATAGTTTATTTTGACATTAAAGTAGAACATCATAAACTTCATCTTAAAATCTTTTGATTTACTAGTTTCTCAAATCACATCGTAACTAAAGTAGCACGTTAAATACTTCGTATTGTATGTGTTCTTTTATGTGTTCTATGTGTGTGAATCACTACTTGCTTCATCTCTTATACTTACAGGTCACAGAATACATTACATTCATGATATTACAGCTCTATGAACAATTTAAATACTAAGATGTATGCTTGATATCATTTTCATGAAGAAATTAATTAAAGCACGTATTGTATTAAACATTTGGCAACGGTGGCGCAGTATTAGCGATGAGCTGGCGCCTTGTCCAGTGATTGTTCCTGCCTCCCGCAAGATGTTTGCTGCGTCATGCGCGACCCTCGATGAAATAATTTATTGCAGCAGTACTGTCTCTTTCAAATGTACCAACCCCCAATTCCTTCTATTTCTTTCTACAAGTAACCAATTGCCACACAATCAGCTCTTTAATAAAAGTCAAGCCATCTGTAAGTTTAGAACAATGATTCTTCAAAACTTTTCAGGAATGTTGAAATATCTTCATAGCACATGCTTAATTATTACATCCATCTCCCCATTCAGAGTCGTGCCAGTCCCAGCATGCATACAGCACGAGGCAAGAACAATTCCTGAATGGGGCGCCAGTTCATCACTAATTTTGTCCACTGTGTTTAGATGTTTAATTAATAACAGTATACATTATTTAAATGAAGTTAAAATGTATCTCTATAATGTAATATATATACTTTACTGCATTTCATCATAAAAATGATATGATCTAAAACGACTTAGAAACCACTCGTCATCATCTGTAAATATGCACTCTCTTCTGTTGAATTGAATTGAATTCCTTTATTGTTATTGTATATTACAATGAGATTTAATATGCAAATCATCCATAAACTTATTTTCTTATAAAATGATAAAATAACAACAATAATAATAATAATGATAAAAAAGCAATGAAAAATATACAATATGAAAGCATAAGTGGCTCAGGTTGTGCAATATTACAACTGTAATTCAAGTTTACAGTAGGGCAGTTGTACTTATAAGTACAAACAGTTCTACCAGGAGCACTTGATGGACTGATTGAGTGCGTTTATAGTTCTTGGGATGAAACTGTTTCTGAACCACGAGGTTTGTGCAGGAAAGCCTCTAAAGCATTTGCTGGATCGGACAAGTTCAAATAGACTGCGGCATGGCTGAGGCAGCGTGTGCTAGAAGCTGTATCATGAGAATTCTCTTGACACAATCTTTAGGGTGGAATAGTGGCTCTGAGGCTAAGGATCTGCGCTGGTATCCCGAAGGTTGCTGGTTCAAATCCCCGTTACTGCCAAAAGAGATCCTACTCTGCTGGGCCATTGAGCAAGCCCCTAAACCTTCAATTGCTGACCCTGCACTCTGACCCCAAAGGGTATGTGAAAACTAACAAATTCCTAATACGAGAAATTGTATAAGGCAAAATAAAGAGCAAAAAAAAAATCTGTGGTAGAGATTTCCAATCAGCTGCTGTATAGCTGTAATTCCACACTCTGATACAATGGGTTAAAATACTCAATGGTTAGTTTGGCCATTCCGTGCACCATTATATGATTTCAGGTTGATTACACTTAACACAACTGTTGTATTTGATAAAGCTGCATCAGGGATGTGTATCAAATAAAGGGAAAACACACAGAAATAGTAGCGCTGCTTTGACGCTGGGTGCCACCAATTTGCAAAACTGAGCCAAAAACATGTGCGCGCAATGGTTTGACCTAGGCCTTACGCGATATAAGCATGGAAACGGGCGTATGCAACATTTTTGTGCATACGTACCATTTATACATGAGGTCCCAGTTCTGCTGTTTTTGGCAACTTTGTAACATTGTTCATTAAAAAAATATATTTTTTGAGGTATTTGTTTTTAACCCTGAAAACCATAACAAACATTTCTGTGCTTCAGTGCTCTTTAAATTGCATTAAAATGTTAACTATACATAGTTTTTTTGAGCTCCATACGACACACAAAGATAAAGCAAAAAAGAAGTTATCATAAATATCATCATTATCATCGTTGTACTTCATAATCCATATAGATCATCAGGGTCAAAAGTGCCAATTTTCATTTCCCATATTCCTTTCCTATCTTGGGCCCTGTGGACTGCTCTTTAAATGCTAAACCCAGAGCAATGCACGGTATCATCTAACCGAGTTGTTTTTTGTTGACCTCTTTTTCTCACTCACTCAATCCTTCCATATATCACAATTTTTATTTAGCTGTCCTCAACCATCCTGCTGTCATGTCTAAACAGTCCTACTTCCCTTGCTTTGATCTTATTCACAACCATTCTTCTTCTGCTCAGGTGTTTTCAGTACTCCCTCCAACATATTTTTATTTATATATTCTCGGGTTCCTTTTTTTTCTAAAATAAAATTTGATGAAATACTTAAAACCATTCAGTGTCAAACATTTACAGCAACAGAGGAAATCAGGAAAGGGGTAAATGCTTTTTCATGACACTGTACATGTGATGAAGGCCATTAGATTACATGAACTATGTATTTAGGAGTACTATAAGGATATTCCTTTTTTTCTGCTATATTGCTTTGTTTCTCAGTACACTTATAATATCCATAATAAAAATCTGACAAGTATTGGGCACATTTGATTCTCTAATTTAGGTTATCTAACACATTCTTAAATATCGTATGGAGTCCAGATGACCAGTATTAATAATGCTGGAAAAGTATGTTTTTTTTTCTTTCTCTTCAGAAATATTTCCTTTTTTGAGACTCAATGCAATTGTTCTTTAACAGTCAAACACTAAGTTAATGTTAAAATTATCTTAGTTTACTTAGTTTTGAACATGAATATAATGTAGTTTAACAAAAATAATGAAAGTTTCAGTTTAACCCATTATAAGTTAAAGAAAATGCAATGTTTGTAATGTTAGCTCGATAGAAAAGCCCTCAGATTGAAGTCAGACAGCTAGAAAGAAACATGAACTGTCAGACAGATAAGCATTGAGGGCTGTTGCATGCGGCTGGGGGTGAAGCCAGGAGGACCGGAAGAGGGCTTGTGCCTCCTCCAGACCACGAGGGGGCAACCACCCTGGTTGTGTTGGGGGCCATGGATAGAGGGCATGGAAGCCCAACCCTGTAGGGGCCCATGGCCACCGCCAGGTGGCGACCCAGTGCCTCACTGCCATGGACCTCAGCACTTCCGCCACACCAGGAAGTGCTGGGGGGAAGAAGACTGGGGACACCCGGAGGACAGCCGGCACTTACGCCACACGGGGGTGTGTCCGTGGGGGATTGCCGGGAAAGCACATGGAGCCCATCTGGGTTGCTATTTAAGGGGCCGCCTCCCTTCCATCAGCAGCAAGAGTCGGGTGGAAGTGGACGGAGCTTAATAGTGGAGTGGAGGCGGCCAGAAGGAAAGGCATTTGGTGACTGTGAGGCCTGGACTTTGGGGGATCGGTGCTGTAGGCACTGGGACGTGCACTGAACTCATCTGTAAATATTGTACAAAATAAATGTGTGTTGGGTGAAACAACAATGTCCACAGGGCATTCAATTTTCTGACCATATGTTCATTATGTTCGTCATGTATGTAGATTTATGAATGAGATAGTATATAGAGAGCCTTAAGAAATGTAATCTAGATTCTTAATCCTCTAGCACAATAATATGCGTTTTCCTTTTCTTCCTTTTTTGTGTGCATTATCAAGTTTTTTCCCTTTTCTTGTGTGAAATGTTTGCTTTGCATTTTACTAAAATCTTTAAAAGGAAGATACTTGGACTGTGGAGTTTTTTATGTACAGTGTTGTCTTACTAATGCTGGAATGCCTAGCTGTATGTAAACTGTTTTGAACTATTTGGAAGCCCTCGAAAAACGCAGCAAACGCTGTTCTTTTTCCACATCTTCAATGTAAAACTTCTCTTTTTATTGTTTTTTTTATATATCTCTATTTTTCTAATAAAGCTGCCATAATATAGTTTGGGATTGTTTTGGTTTTTCTTCATTGACTGTTAAGTGCCCTTTTTGGAACTTTTAGCTTTGATTCACATTACAGATTCCAGTTGGTCATTTTTTGTTTTTTCCTTCATTATTATTGAGAGTAAAGCAATTAAAATGAACCGTTTCAGAAAATTTGAAATACATTTGGTCACATGACTTGTTTGTCATAATTAATTATCAATCTAAAGTGGTAGTAAGTAGAAATTCGAAGTTAATAAAACTTTTAGAAAGTTAATTGTATTTAAACAAGTTCATCTGTTTGTTTAGGGTAGTTAGCAAATTATGGCTAAAGAGAGGTTATTATATTCACTAAATTGAAACTGTTTTCCATTGAATAAATGAATGTTTTTTAATTGTTATTTGAAATAGTAGAACCTTTTGATATAAAGGGAAGAATAGGAGCTGTTTATTTTTATCTGAGAAACATTAGGAAAACAACCTGCCAGCATAATGAAAGTTACCACATTATTCTCTTTTTCGAAAAAGACCAATACATGGAGTGGTTAAAAGAGGATTAGAATTTTAAGTTGCCCAAACAGTTTTTGATGAATTAACAAAAAAGCTGGTCAATTTAGGTTCAGCCAGGGAATGTGTAACCTAAGAAGGCCTGGTTTGGAAAGCATCTCTCTCAAGTGACATCTTATAAAACATGGACATGCTTTCGACTTAAAGTATTGTCTACTCTGATACCACATTCCCAGTGAGTGAACATTTATTATGTTTGTAGCACTTTGTGGATAAAGACACACAAAATGGTGCAAAGAAATGGAAAAAAATGGTAAGATTTGTATTTTAATAGCAAACCAGCACCATGTGATTTCTTTTTTTTTCCAAATCTTTAAGACCAGGCAGTTGCTGTTTTGTAACACAGCTGAAACTTAGGCAGGGCCAGACTTCCCAGTTTTTAACATGACCTAATTCTGTAACAGCTCCTCTCAACAGAACCCTTTGTGCCAATTTGGCACCCATCTACACACTGCACCTTGAATGCCTGCTTGTTTTACTTTAGTAGCTCACGACTCAGGTTCTGAAAATCCAAATAAATAATATCATATACAACCCTCTTATTTTATGCTATTTCCACATCCTTATAGAATTCTAGCATATTATGGAATCTGGCCTATCAGACCATTCACCTTTTTTAAAAATAATGGAATAATATTTTCTAACTTCCAGCTCCTAGGAATTTCCCGTGTGCAGTAATTTTTGAAAAACAAGCATTAGTGGTTACTGTATGTACTCACTAACCTCCTTAGGCACTCCAGGATAAATGTTATCTGGTCCCAGCAGTTTGTTGGATCTCAGCCTTTTTAATTGAAGCAGTTATCTCACCTTCACAATTTGCAAATTACTAAGAACCTCTTTGGCAGTCTCTGTTACTGCTGGGAGTCTTCACATGACTGAGCGTCAGAACAAATGCAAGCCTAAAGTATTGGCTAATCAACTGTCAGTATCATTTAATTTGCCTGATACAATTCACTCCCTCTTTGACCTTTGCTTCTACTAAAATACTTACAAATGTATCTTTTCTGAGATATTTCTCTCTAACTGCCTTTTATCTTGCCCAATATATTTTTTAATCATTGGTCTAATCTTCTTGTGTGCCCTCAGGTTAGTGCTGAAATTATTTGCCTTGCACTCTTTATACAACTGTTTCTTCATTTGCAAGTTCTTTTTTTAGCTTTGTATGTGTCCACCACAGAGTTCTTACTCCTTTCAAATTTCAGAATGAATTTGTCCTGCATTGTAAGTAAAACACTTTAAAACCCATTCCACTGCTATTTGACTTACCACACACCACACACCACACACCAATTTATATTATTTAGATTTTGCCTCGTCTGATTAATGTTTGACCTGTGACTATAATATCCCCTCTAAGTCTGCTTTATTACATTTACTTAAAATATCAAGTGTGTATAGGCTGTGAATTATTCATGCATGCTCAAAGCAGATTAGGCAGTACTGTACTGTAATGTGTCAGGTAGAGTATTCTTAAAATACACATCCATGAAACTTCTGTGCACCCAAGTTGGGAAAGTAACATAAATCAAATAGTGACATCTCATGCAATATTTGCTGCAACAGCTCTGTGATGTCACATTACCACTGCAAATAAACATGGAGCATTGCAAAGAAAAAAAAAAAGGCTGCAGACTGGCCGCAAGGTAAATTTTCACGGGAAAAATTCTGCAAACTAGGTTACCGTTGAACTCAGCATATTTGCTGCAAAAAATATGGAGAATTTCACCACTCAACACTACTATGCATCTACATCCTACACCTAGATTTGAGTTGCACTGTTGACGCTCTGCTCTCCTCAGTTTTACCTGGACTGGCATGTGGCTTAAGCAGAACTTCTGAGAAGTCCTCCTCATTTGTTCTGTGGCTCAGCTTGGCAAAAAAGCTCTTTAAATTCAGAGGCTACAATATGGCCAGGGTTCAATTCTTGGCTTAAGTATATTTTCTATTTATTGAATCTTTTTGCTGTATTTTAAATGCTATTGCATAATTATAGCCGATTATATGTTTGTTTTCTTGTTTATAGAATGTATTTCTTTCTGAATAATGTTCTATAATAGGAATTCGCCAGGAGCTAATACAGTGGAGCACTTTAAAAAACTGCTAAAAACACATTGCTTTAACATGGCTTTCTCATAGCTTCATCTTAGTTTAATCCTGATGCTCTGTATATTCAATTAATTATCATTACTATTCATGGTGGCTCCAAAATCTGTACTTACCCCTACTCTCTCTTTTATTCTTTTTCCAGTTTTCTGTGGTGGCGATCTGCGCTACCACTACCCGATCAAAGCACCGTGATGTCCCTACATTGATGGATTAAAGGCCAGAAAGAAGTCCACGTGACCGTCATCATCAAGTCCTTCCATGAGAACCCTGAATACAATGAGGACTGATCATTGATGTTAGGTAGAATGCCTAGAGGGGGCTGGGCAGTCTCATGGCCTGGAACCCCTGAAGATTTTATTTTTTCTCCAGCCGTCTGGAGTTTTTTTTTTCTGTTTTTTCTGTTCTCCCTGGCCATCAGACCTTACTTTTATTTTATATTAATGAGTGTTCTCTTATTTTAATTCTTACTTTGTCTTTTTTTCTCTTTCTTCATCATGTAAAGCACTTTGAGCTACATTATTTGGATGAATATGTGCTATATAAATAAATGTTGTTATTAATTTTAATATTTTTTATCTTGACTATGTATTTATGTGTTCCCTTAGTTATGTGCCTTGTTCTTTTTATATTGAGCCTTTGGAGGCAGGTCCTCTTAATGCTGCAGCTGATGGACCATCTTCAGACCATATAAGCTCTTCAGACCATATCAGCTCTTGTTTAATGCTTTCTGCAGGTTTCCAATTTTAGATTGCTATCACCTTTGTCCATACTTAATTCTTACTGGAAATTTCATACACCAAAAAAAGACTCTTGGTGTAATTCATACTACTGTAATTTATAATTTATTTATCCTAAGCTTCCTTAATACTTCTCTCTATAGCTTGATCTTCAGGAGGTTGTAAATTTTCTCCTTATGCAGCGGTGCAAAATGTAACAAATCTATGGCATGGTCATATGTTCAATTCAGGGGAAGTTAAATGGACATTTGCTAAAATCATCTTGAAATTGTGATAGGGTCATAGCAACAAATCTATTATCCCACAATGCAAAACTGAGTGTGTAATAAGTGTAACACAATTACTTTTGCTAAAAGTACTCCACTCTTTTATCTCCTTTAAATGACAGACTACAATTTACTGTTCTGCTGTGCCAGCATTTTGTTCAGTTATGGGTGCCACCATTTTGACACATTAGAATTATTGATTGCTATTGACAATCTCCCTAGAGTCCTCCAGAAATGTATGACATCATCTGAGTGACGGTATAAAGGTTGGCCATGCATTTTGGGGGTGTTATAGATTAGGATGAAAACAGTGTTGGTGTGCAATTCCTGCTTTAAAACTTCTCCTGGATGACAAACTTGTTTTTGAAGTTAATAATTTGAAGTCATTCATTTTTGATTAGCTTTTTAAACTTGACAACTGATCGATTAGACTTTTGTATGGATATCGTCTTGACTCTTTGACATAACTTCCATGACTTGATACATTTCATTACAAATTTCTAACTGTCCCCTTCTGAGTCAGTACAGGCAATTGACTCTACAATGTGTTGTGTGCTAAAAGCTCAATCATCATATTGGGATTTTATCTTCTGTTTTCTTGTGCACAGGGTTTCAGTTATTTCACTAATAGTTTCCATCTTGGGATGCAAGATGAACTGTTCCTTGATTTTATACTTCTAAGAGATAGAAGATGACAACCAGAAGGACAATGAATGAGGTGTCATAAGAGGAAATCGAAGTCAGAAACTTGCCTAAGTTAAAACCAGTAAAGTGGTCTGACCTTTTATCAAAACCAGAACATAAACCAAAATCTTCATCAGCAACACAACTATGAATGTGCATGCTAAAAATTATTAACAATAACACACTAAACTCTTGAGGATGTATCCATAAATTTGAACAAAGTGTCCCAGTGCAGAGTGGGCTTAAGTAAGGTCATGCTAATGTCATGAGACATAAGTTCCTGGACATGCAACCTGCCACCACATCGTGTTAACTGGATCATAACAAAAACAAAATAATATTGCAACTCTAAAACAATAATGCCTGACAAAAGTAATCAAATATTTAAGATCCCTCATATTCAAAAAAACAGAAAACAGACCTGAATGTCAAGAAAAAAAATCCGTTAGTCAGTCCGTCAGTCAGTCAGTCATTATCCAACCCGCTATATCCTAACACAGGGTCACGGGGATCTCTGAAGACTGGAAAAAAATGATGAAATTCCCGAAAATCATAATACTTGACATGTACATTTGGCAGGACATCTCAAAATTAAGCTAATGAAGTAGTATGAGTTCCCATAACAGGCAAAACTTTCAGGGCTCCTTTCATGATTTCCAGCAAACACATCAGAACAATACTACAAACAAAAGCTATATATATTGTCACACACGTGCGCATGGGGGCAGCTAAAGGGCTTGAGTGAAGGCAGTTCGGAGGCATGCCGGGTGTGGCAGAGTGCACTGACTCTTTTCTCCCTTGCCTGTAGACCATCCCGGGGATTTCACCTGGATCACCTGACATCACTTCGGGACTGAGCCAATGGAAGTCGGCCACACCAGCTCCAGTCCCTCTGATGTCACCTCCGCTCTGAGCCAATGGTGGAAGACCACGTGCCGGATCCATACGACCTCACTTCCTGTCTCCCCTTTAAAACCTGCCCTTTTCCTTTGTTTCTTTAGTCTTGTTTTGGACTCGGTTGTGTGCACTTCAGTGCTCTGTATTTTGCTAAAAGAAAACGACTTTTGCAGCCAGGATACCACAATATACGGGTGGCTGCCCCAACTCTTTATCTGTCAATGTCTCGTTCTTGTGACAGTGGCGTAGTCGGCAGGATGGAGAAGTCCCGGAGGAGAAGGGGACAGGACCTGCAATATACCCAGGTGGGATCGTATCGGGGCGAGTATTCAGGCGGGAGGGTGCCCGTGGTTGGCGTGACCGGTGCGGGCTCCGCTCCCGCACTCATAACTAGCCATCTGGAGGGCCAGGGAGTGTGCGGGTGGGGCTCACAGAATTGGGCTGCCCTGGAGGGGGGAGGCAAAAGGGACTCAGTATGCTCTCTTGGGGGAGAGTGCCTGCCTCCCTGCGAAACCAAAGCCCCATTTACCACCTAGGGGTGCCCCAGACTGGCAGGTGAATAAAATAAAAATGGAGGTTGGACCCTGAACGGCCAACCAACAAACAAGCCTGGTCCTTATGGGCAATGGTAGGGCATTGGCTACGGCCATTTGAAAACACGCCCTACCAAATAATAGAGCAGGTAGCTTGCTATCTGCTCCTGGAAGCGCTTCCCCGTGGCTTCACCCAGCCGGTTTGGGGCGGCGGTTCAAGAACATGTCTGAGCTCATAGAGCTTATGGAGACGCAGAGGCGGCCTCACACTCTGGGGAGCAGAACCGTCCTCATGTCAAACTCAGCGGGTGCGTTCCAAGACCTAGCCCCACCCTGTACAATCCGGAGCCGTATGGCGTCCGCGGGCGGGCGCAAACCGGTTGGAGGCAAGGAGGAATGCAGGTGGAGGGTGAGGAGGGGTTTGTGTGCTCTGCTAATCCGTTGGCGGTCCCACATACTGGCGTGGTGATCGTCAACGGACACAAGACCACAGGTTTGTTCGACTCCGGCAGCAACATTTCATTGTTGCCCGCCGCTTTGTGCAACCGCAACAGTGGCTAAATTTAAGACCGGTATAACCTGTGTCCACGGAGACATCCGCTGGTACAGGTCCGCCGCTGTGTCATCAGTTACGGAGGGTCAGTTCAGTAAGCTCACCGTAGCGTCCTACCTGATCCTCCACACCCGGTGATACTAGGGCGGACTGGTCTAAAATCAAAAGCGGTGAGACACATACCACTCCGGGTTAATTTGGGCCTCGTTATGGACGGAGATAACCCGTCTCAAGCTGCCTCCACGCCGTGTAATCAGCCGGCAGAGAGAGACGAAGCAGTCGCCCTGACTGGCGTGGCAACTCCCGGGCCGTCGCGGGCTAACACGCCATCCACCAACGCCGCGGAGCGGGAGAAACCACGCCCATTGAGGTCGACGCTGACCCTCTCTCCGTGTTGCGGTTCCAATTTAAAGAAACGCCGGCTTCTTTTAGAAGGGAGCAATGGAATGATGACTCCCTGAAGTTTGTAAAAAATGCAGTGGTCCTTGTCAATGGCCAGCGCACTAATCAGTCGATGCCACAGGGCCCCTACTTTGTGCTAGATAATGACCTCCTTTACCGTGTAGCAATGCATGACGGGCAGGAGACGAGGCTGCTGCTAGTGCAGCGTACCTTCCGGCGGCAGGTCTGTGAGCTAGCACACGCCCACCTCCTAGGTGGCCACCTGGGCACCGAAAAAACTCTGGAGCGGATCAAGCTCCGTTTCTACTGGCCAGGAATTAATGAGGAGGTTCGCGCTTTGCGCTTCCTGCCCGGAGTGTCAACTGCGACAAATTCCTAGGAGGGACCGTGCTCCTCTCATTCCTATTCCACTGATTGACGTTCCCTTCCACAGAATCGGGTCGACCTGGTGGGACCCTGGAGCCCTCAGCCCGAGGACACAAGTACATTTTAGTCCTCGTGGATTACGCTACACGATACCCCGAAGCTGTTCCGTTGCGCTCAGCTACCTCTAAAGCCATCGCACGGGAATTACTAGGGGTATTCGCGTGGGGATCCCCAAAGAAGTCTTGACAGACCAGGGGACCCCCTTCACCTCGGAAACGTTCAAGGAGACTGCCAGATTACTGAAAATAAAGCATTTAAAGACCTCGTGTATCATCCTCAAACCGACGGATTAGTAGAGAGGTTTAATCAAACTCTCAAGCAAATGCTGCGTAAGGTGGTCAGCGAGGATGGAAGGAACTGGGATCAGCTCCTCCCCCTCGTCCTTTTTGCCTATCGGAAGTCCCACAAGCCTCCACGGGTTCTCCCCTTTGAACTACTATACGGGCGACAACCTCGGGCATATTAGATATTTTGAAAGAAGGCTGGGAAGAAGAGGCTCTTCCCTCCACAAACATACTGGAGTATATCGCAGTTACGCGATAGATTTGGAAAATTCGCCTGTCCTTAAAAGTCACATGGAGGAGGCTCAAGCAGCACAGGCCGGTACTACAACCGCGCACGCCTCTTGGGAGTTCCGCCCGGAGATCGGGTCATGGTCCTAGTGCCTACCTCCCACTCTAAATTGCTTGCCCACTGGCAGGGCCCCTACGGTTAAGGAGAGGAAGGGACTGGTCGACTATTTGGTGAGTCAACCCAATCGCCGGCCAAAGGAGCGGTTTATCATGTGAACCTGCTGAAACCGTGGAAGGACAGGGACCCCGATCCCTCCTCCGGCCAGCCCGCCACTCTTCGCCACACACACGACCTTAACCGGCACGGACTTAAGTCCCAGACAGCGGCAGGAGCTGGAAACAGTTATCCGGACCGCTCGGGAGGTAGTCAGTGAGAACCCGGAAGGACCTCTCTGATTGAGCACAACATCGTGACAGAGCCCGGGGTTGTTGTCCGAGAACGCCTGTATCGTCTTCCCGAGGCAAAAAAGGCTGAAGTGGAGCTTGAGATCAAGCGCATGCTGGAGCTAGGTGTGATTGAGGAAAGTTATAGTCCCTGGTCCAGCCCCATTGTGCTCGTCGGTAAGCCTGACGGAAGTTGGAGGTTCTGCAATGACTTCCGTCGGCTTAATCAAGTCTCCCAATTTGATGCTTATCCAATGCCACGCGTGGACGACCTCCTCGAGAGGCTTGGACAGGCTCAATACCTGACCACACTTGACATGACGAAAGGGTACTGGCAGGTTCCTTTAACGGACTCCGAAGGAAAAACGCGTTTAGTACCCCTAGCGGACACTGGCAGTATCGTGTCCTTCCATTTGGGTTACACGGGCTCCAGCAACCTTTCAGCGTCTGGTGGACAAAGTGCTTGACCTCATAACTCATACAGTGCTGCCTACCTGGATGACGTGGTCATCTATTCCAGCACATGGAAGGAACACCTACAGCATGTCCAAGCGGTATTACGGACACTTGGTGAGGCGGGCTCGGATTAATCCCAAGAAATGCTTCTTGGATTAAGCGAGCCAAATATTTAGGCTACCTGGTGGGTCGGGTACCGTAAGGCCACAGTGCTCCAAAATTGATGCCATTCTGAAATGGCCCGTCCATGAACCAAGCGGCAGGTCCAAGCCTTTCGGTTAGCGGGTACTACCGCCGGTTTGTACCCGGTTTTGGAGAGAGCGGCGCCTTGACTGATTTAACAAAGAAGAGGGCCCGAACATTGTGGCATGGACTGAAAAAACAGGCGCTGCATTTGGTGACTTAAAGCAGGCCCTTACGTCCACACCTGTTTTGATGGCACCTAACTTTTCTTTGCCTTTCATCCTCCAGACGGACGCTTCGGACACAGGCCTGGGCGCCGTGCTGAGCCAAAGCGTCGATGGTGTGGAGCACCCCATCATGTTCCTGAGCGGAAACTGTTGGACCGGAGACCAGGTATGCTGCGGTGGAGAGGGAGGCTCTGGCGATTAAATGGGCGATTACTCAGCTGAGGTACTACCTGTTGGGCCGGGAATTCACCCTTGTCACGGACCATGCACCCTACAGTGGATGGCCCTCCACAAGGAGTCGAATCCGCGGGTCACCCGGTGGTTTCTTGACCTGCGGCCGTACAAGTTTTCGCTCGTTCATCGCCGGGCGCTCCACGCCAACGCTGATGCTCTTTCTCGGGTTCACGACCTCTCGGTTAGGTCGCCCGACCCGCCGGGTCTGGGCTAAGGGGGCCTTGTCACACACGCGCATGGGAGGCAGCTAAAGGGCTTGAGTGAAGGCAGTTGGAGGCATGCCGGGTGTGGCAGAGTGCACTGACTCTTTTCTCCCTTGCCTGTAGACCATCCCGGGGATTTCACCTGGATCTCCTGACATCACTTCGGGACTGAGCCAATGGAAGTCGGCCACACCAGCTCCAGTCCCTCTGATGTCACCTCCGCTACTGAGCCAATGGTGGAAGACCACGTGCAGATCCATACGACCTCACTTCCTGTCTCCCCCTTTAAAACCTGCCCCTTTTCCTTTGTTTCTTTAGTCTTGTTTTGGACTCGGTTGTGTGCACTTCAGTGCTCTGTATTTTGCTAAAAGAAAACGACTTTTGCAGCCAGGATACCACAATATACGGGTGGCTGCCCCAACTCTTTATCTGTCAATGTCTCGTTCTTGTGACAATATATATATATATAGTATATACAGTATATTTCAGTTTCTCACATAACAAGAACATTTTAAACATATCTAAAGGGAGAAATATCTTGGCTAATATGTATTTCAACCAATTATTTACAAGTGCAGGATATTCGTTAGCATACTGGTTTCCCGTTTTTCTCATAGTTACCCCATGAACAGAGGGGATGTCTGTTTCCTATGAAGTTAAACTATAAGAACATACAATACACTGAAGCTATTCAAATATCTCAGAGACCTGATGTAAGTAAGACTTTAGAGCCAGGGCCATTTACAAGAAATGAATTGGCAACTGGCGTAAACCTTTCAAAATAAGTCTATTTCTATAGCAAGGGCTCCTTGTGTACAGAACAGAGTAATTTCATTCATCCTTTGCTAACGCAGTGTAGTCCACTGTTTGCTGGAAACATTACTTTTTTGTTTGCTGTAGTTCCTTATTATTTTCTATTTTATTTCCAACAGTTCTGTATCATGCATTAAATCTGTGCCTGCTCCTCTGTGAAATTTGCATAACAAGGAAAACAAACTGGTGAATTTAGAATTGAAGTTAATTGGACAGAGTTCTGCTATTTTATTGTTATGGTTTATTGCTCTGTCATGTCTAAAAGCATCACATTGGCCCAGGTCTCCATAGATGCAGTGTTTTTAGTCCAAAGCACATTAAGCATCATCATTTATCATCACTTTGCTGCCATTTTCTGGTTCTCTCCTATTTGGCTGGTTTCTCCCATATTTATTTCTGTGATCTTCAATATACTTTTAGGTGACATCTGTTCTTATCATGTCATCCAACACCATCTCTAGTCATAACTTCCTCATTTCATCTGTGTCCATTATAACACAATATATTATTAAAATTCTGCAATACTTCTTATGTTTTGTAAATAGTTAAATTTTTCCAGTTCCTCTACACATTTTAATGTATTTTTACTTCTAGTGACTCATCTAGAGCACAGCTTTTCTATTTTGGAAGAACATTCTCTTTTCAACATTAAAAAATATAGCTTGACATTCATCACATTGCTGATGTAACTTTTAATTTATTTTTTTGATTTACTTGATGCTTAGCAGATGTTGCTGCTCTTCTTTTTCTTTCTGCCTTTATGGTGGTTATCACTGTATCACTTCACTGCAAACACATGACCAAATTTCACTTTGCTGTCCTTTATTTAAATTTAATAAAGTTTGATGTTCAGTGATCCATAAACGCAATACTTGATAATGAATTCCGAACATAGGGACCAAGATTTTATAACATGTTTTCTGCCCACCAGTAACACCCCCACCGTGACCTAAACTTTCTTTCATTTCCTGAACATATAAGGCTATATGCAGAATAAATTCTTGCTTGTCTATGTGCATCAGTGTCTTGTCTGCTACCTCCTTCTCATTCTTCATCACTTAATCACCTTCTGTAATATGCTTCTGATCACTTGGTTTCCCAATCAATTTTCCATAAACACACAACCACAGGTCACTTTGTCATCATTAATGGCCACCATGTTTCCACTACCTAAAGTTTTATATTTAGGGTTACATCTTCCTTGTCTGTGTGTGTTTCAATATCTTCTTATTCTTTCTTGTTCAATTAGTTTGCCATAAACATACAGGCACAGGTCATGGCCACCAGATTGCTGCAACCTAACATTTTTAGATATTCCATGGTAGTTTATAAGAATGAGATTCCACCCCCAGTAGTTCGCAAGTAATTGTTCAGCAGACGGACAGACCATAGCATTTTATATCTATAGAAGCCTATAGTATAAGCCTGTGATAAATGGAGTTGGGGGAGGGATGGTGGGGGTTTAAGAAAAGATAAAGAGGTAACTGTTGTAGAAAACTTTCTGTAAACACAGTGCATTTCAGGAGGTCATGTCTTATTTTAAAGGAAACTTCTTAGGTAGAATAGTTAATATCATCTGTGTGTATTATACAACATTCAAATATAGGCCAGGTAAGCTAAAATATTAACTCTTAAAGTCTTGAGACCTCAAAACTCTAATGCATAACACAGCTTTGCAACCACATAATTGACTCCACACCCATAAAGGATGATGCCAGCACCTACAGGTTTGTGAGCTCCTGATTTCAATGTCCATGGAAGCCTGTAATTATCCTTCCCCAAAGACAAATGTCACCTACAACCAGACAACACATTTGATAAATATACCCTCCGGCTGTCATAAAAAACACCACTTTATTTCTATTGCATTTATATTTGCATCAGGTACACAACAACCTTGATGTGTGGGCTCACACAGTGAATGAGAACAGAAGAGGGGAATAGCAAACTGGCCATGCCTGTTGTCTTTGCTTTATCACCTTAGTACAAGGAATGCCTGCCACAGAAGTCATATCCAGAATAAGCTGTATGTTTATAGGTTTATAGGTTTAAACCTGCTTTTTCTTTTTTTCCCACATGGTGGCAGTATTTCTTCACTATTCTTCATATCTACAATAGCTCTTATCAAGTCCCCTCTGTTCTTCTCTAAGGGCATGTTTCCTTTTCGATTTGTATAGCAGTTACAATGCCCCGGACTCTGCTCGACAAGAAGTCAGAGTGTATACATTGCAAAGTATGATAATGGCTACAGATATTTCTTATCAGTTGTGTATGCCATTCATTGGACACATTGGAATATATTTGGAAGTTCATACAGCTCTATAAAAAGAAAAAGCAAACCAGTGAAAAATATGAAGACACGAAGCCGCATTCAGAACCTTAAAAAATGGAGCAGTATTTCAAAGTACTTCATGGGTTTTTTGTTATAATAAAAACTAACACATGTTGGTAAATGTGTAAATAGACAGGGAATGCTAGGATGCAATAAGTACACTGGAACAGAAATCCCTGAGGAGTGAGGATTAGAAAGAGGGAGATTATGATGGATCAATGGGAGGTCAACAAGGGAGGCAGAGGAACCCCATATGGGAAAGATTGGGTTGAGCCCAAAATGATTCTGGAGATTTCAATGAGGGAACTCTGAGATGGGTTTAAATACTACTCCCTTCCAAAACCATATTGTGTATCATGTTAGGAGCTAAGCTGGAGGAAGAAAAGCTCACCTGCAAGATGTCAGAGTGGCCAAATGTTAAGAAGGAGAGAGGACAACAGTATAAGGTGACAGAAAGACAGGGTGATGGGATAGGATGAAAGCCATACCACAGCCTGGAACTAGAATTTAAGTGCATACCTGGTGTTATCTGGATGATCTGAAAAACATCAAGAATAGCAATTGTTTCTGTTTAGCATTATATTTTAATTATTTTCTGCTGTACTGGATTTTTAAAAGTGGATATTGTGTCAACGGTGGCACAGTGGTAGCGCTGCTGCCTCACAGTTAGAAGACCTGGGTTCACTTCCTGGGTCCTCCCTGCATGGAGTTTGCATGTTCTCCTCGTGTCTGCATGGTTTTCCTCAAAGACATGCAGGTTAGGTGAATTGGCGATTCTTAAATTGTCCTTGGTGTGTGTGTGTGTGTATCCTCCGGTGGGCTGGTGCCCTTTCCGGGGTTTGCTCCCTGTGTTGGCTGGGATTGGCTCCAGCAGACCCCCGTGACCTTGTAGTTAGGATATAACTGGATGGATATTGTGTCGAGCCTTTACATTTTGTACTTTACAATAGTTCACTAAACTGATTTTAATTTAGCATAAACTATAAAGTCATGTCTACTAGAGAATGAAACCTTTACTTATTGATTTGTTTAATACTTTGTGTTCTACCTACAACTATATTTGTTGTTTTCATGTTGAATAATAATGACGTTATTCTTTATAAATACTGAGGTTGCTTGAAGGAACCAGCAGGAAGCAGTGTGTCATTCATTTATTTTTTGAAAATGTTTGCACCCTTGCGGCACCTTAAATGTTTATAGATTAGACATGGAGGTACTAGACCTTAACTGAATACCTGTCTGTGAAAGTGCAGTTTCTCTCCCACACACAGCTTGTGAATTCAGACTGGAAGGTATGGGAGTCAACTGTATTTCCTGGAAAATAAAATACAGACAGACCAAGGAGAATGTACAAACCTGGCTGGGAATCAAACCCAGCCAAAACACACACACATCTACATATTGTAATGTATTTTTTATAGTGTGATAGGTCACAGGGCTGGTAATGCAGTGCCAGAATTACAAGCAGCAAGCAATGGGGAGTTGCTAGGATACAGGGACCAAGGGTGGTCTGTGCTTTACTGGAAGAACCCACAAGTGTGAGAAATCCAGTAAGCAACCGTTAAAGGTTGCTGCACCTCCTCAGTGAATACACAGAATAACCCAGAAGCATCACAGCATAGGTAAGCGATCATTAAAGAGTTGAAATGTCCCAGAAGTAATCACTCCAAGGACACAAGGCTAATACAGCGGTTAGTTGGGACTGGACAGGAATCTGCCAGGAGGTAGCACAGAGCACCCGTTGCCTTAATATTAGGATAGCTTAGCCCTTTAGTTGTGCCTGTGGGTTCAGGAACACAGAAAGCCCTTGGGAAATGTTGCAGAAAATACTTAATAAACAAACAGAGTCTTGAGCCATCGTTATACATGAACTCCTAACATGGGCACACTTTATTTACACCTATAGGTGGAGTTCCACATCCTCTCTTTTAATGCAGCATGGCAGAGTGAAGAAATAAAACAAAAAGCTTCCTATAATCAGCCAAGTTCATTTACATATAATGACTATGAAGCATTTCAAATACACACATCAACATACAGATAAATGGTGTAGTACAGAAACCCACTTCTGCTGTCAAGTGTTATGTAAAGTCCCTAAATAGTTAATTATTTTTATTACAAAATGCAAACCTGTACAAAAACCCACCCAAAGACTAGTTACAAATTAAAGCACGAGGGGGAGTCAAGCTAAAGTAAGAAAATGGGATTTATTAGAAAATGGAATGAACCTTAACAAAACTGATCGTGTCATTGGAAGTGCCAGCAGAATAAAAGGTTTTGTCCTATCCTCACCACCACTTGTGCACTCATGTATTTATTATGCATATTTATTTGGAGAAGAAACAAGAGATGGTAATTTTCTAGTGTATGCATTTGGTTATTATTTTTTATTTGGAATCTTCTATTAATTATGTTTATATATATCTTTCTTTACAATTTGTTCACACCTTTCACGTTTACATTTTGTTATTTACTGCCTTTGAACTGCCGATTGGGGGCATGAGGCTGGGAAACTTCTTAAAAGTGCAAAACAGTGTTACTTTGGCCAAGGTCAAAGTTTTTTTAGGTGTTGGACCTAGAAGTGAAGCAGCCAGACAGTCATGGCATGCTGAGCCAGTTGCTCCACAAATATTGGGTCTTTCGACTGCAGTCTCATACATCTCTTGGTTATTTGCTTAATCAAATTAATAAGAAAACCAAAAGTTAGAGTCAATGAGAGTAGTGGAATTAGCTGATTATTTTGTCAATGATTTGCAGAAGAGAGTGAGAAAAAAAAATATGGATAATTATCTTATTACAGCCAGTTAGGCATTGCATTAACTCAGGTGTTAAGGAAAGCTGTGGATTTTTGAGTTGCCTGTTTCGTTTATAAATACTCCTGTGTTAAACTCGACAAACACATGATGGCACTGTTCATCAACAGCCATTTGGTCCCCATGTTTTAAAACTTGCCTTGCTAAAATCTGTTTACTGAAAAGAGAAATATGCCAGAACAGGCCTAAAAATTGCTTAAAAATGCAGATTCCATTATTAAAAAGGATATCATATATGGTATTTCAGGTAAATCCTTAATCTTTAAAGCCATGCTCCATGTCTATACAGAATACAGCCATGTTTCTAGCTAAATATGTTTCTATAAAGAAAATATTGTAATATAACATATTACAGTATCCACCTTCAGTTATGAATACTTCATTTTGATCTACTTATGTATAAAAATGTTTAAAAACAGAAAAATAAATGGGCATTGAATTATGTATCACAGGATTTTTAACTCTTTTTTTCCATATGGGGTCACAGAGATGAGGGACCCCCCTCTTTGATTTCCATTACAGACACTCATTCACTCACAAATTCACACTGGACCAATATGCCAGCATGTGTGTGAATCAAGTTATAAGTCTACATTGTAATATGTTTCTGTTTATTAACATTAAATACATTAGTGTAATATTATAGTTTATTTAAGTGCAATGGAAACAATGCAAAAACTAACCACATTCATATAATAAAACCTGCAACATCAATAAAACAATGCCTATAATTACACTTGAATATATGGGGTAAACAAGATGATGTTTTATTCTTTTTATATATACAAAAATAGCAAATGATTAGAAAACAATGAATAATAACCTTACCTGATATACAAACAGAAGAACAGAAATGAAAGAATGACCTCAGCAAGTATAATTTAAAGTAAGCGAGTGTTAAACTGTATCAAGAGACTTAAATTTTAAATCAACTTGAATCCAGAGTATTAGAGTTGAAGAATTATAATGAGCAGAGACCATTGTGTACTTTAATTAATGGTCATTATTTTCAGACTTTTTTCAGATAGTTTCTCCCTGACAGGAATAATGGGGTTCATCTCTAAATGTCTCAGAAATAATACAAGATAATGGGAAAAGCAGAATTAAAGATGATAATTGCAGCAATGATTTGAAACTACTATGTCAAATTTACTAAATATCGCAGTAACACATTATACAGCCAATCAAGAAATATCAAGTAAAATTTCCAAAATTAGATTTTCTTCTGATACAATGGGTAATAGAACCCTTGCGAAGCCAGTAATAATTATGTACAGTATGTAACTATGCATTTAATTAATGTTGACGACTGTGACTCAGTAGAATATTTCCATTTTGTTCTGAGTCTTATAGCTTCTCTACCAATAAAAGAAAAGTTAACATTCCCTTTCATTATAAAGTAGTATACAAAAAAAGGGTCATGGAGTATAAGCTGAACTGAATACCTCTTGCCCCGCACTCCTCTGTTCCACTATTTCCTAACTTGTATATCCAGTTCAGGATTGCTTAAGGCCAGGGCTAGTCCTGCCAGCATTAGGTGCAGAGTAAGAATCATCCTTGGATAAGACACCAGTCCATTACAGAGTGCACTCAGATGCACACTTGCTCACTTACTCGCTTACATCATTCATTTTAGAGTTGACATTTACCCTTACATGACCCACATATAAGTCATGGGTTGGGACTTGAACCCATTACTGTAAACCTGTGAGGTGCTTTATAAACAAAATTAATTTTTCCACAAATGGTGCTCTGTTTTCTCTTCAAATAGTTAACACTCAGGTTGCCAGAACAAAAAAAAGGTAGTGATGGTAGCAAGCAATGTAGCTTATCAAATGCTAATTACCTGTCTTTAAAACAAAATAAAACTTGGCCTGTAAGGAGAAGTACTGGTCCCATGTGGATGTGTGGTTAACTGTCAGTCAGTCATTTTCCAGCCCGCTATATCCTAACTCAGGGTCACAGGGGTCTGCTGGAGCCAATCCCAGCCAGCACACGGCGTAAGACAGGAACAAATCCCGGGCAGGGCTCCAGCACACCGCAGGTCACACACACCCCAAGCATACACTAGGGACAATTTAGGATCTCCAATGCACCTAGGCTGCATGTCTTTGGACTGTGAGAGGAAACCGGAGTACTCAGAGGAAAACCACGCAGACACGGGGAAAAGCTGCAAACTCCACGCAGGGAGAACCTGGGAAGCAAACCCAGGTTTCCTTACTGCGAGGCAGCAGCACTACCACTGCACCACCCTGTGCTTAACTGTATGAAGAAATTTTAAACCCTGACATCCTCTTTAATTATATGTTCAAATGCCTCCAAAGTGTATCCTTTAAGTTTCCACTTGCTTAAACTAAAAATATTTAACCTGTTAATTTCCTCACAACTCACTACTCACTACTAGCCCTTATTCAGAGGTTTTTCCAGCACTGTTATCTCCTTCCTGGAATTTGAAAACCAAAACTGCAAACATTGTTCTAGATGTGGTTTTGCAAGTACCTCATGCAGCTTCAGCATAATCTCTCTTGACTCATACATGACACACCGCACTACATACTGCAGTATTCTATTAACCCTCATAATCTCCCCTGCAGTGTTTTCGGCTGAATGTGAATTGATTATAACAACAACACATCTGAACTCAGCACTGACAGCCCAATGTTGGAAGCCACACACTCAATCCAGCTTTATTTGGTACTCCATTTTTCAATGGTCAACGTCATCCAAAGGTCCTAGACCATTTAGTGCCAGGCTACAATTGTTTGTTGGTTCATGGTCAAATGTTACAAAGACAATTTTATTTGCAATACCTTTCAATAAAGCAACAAATTATAAAATTGATTACACAACATACATTTTACAATGAAATAATACTACATAAATAAATGTTTAGAGCAGTTAATAAAATTTACTTTAATGAAAAGTTCTTTTAGAGACAGATACTTTCTGCAAGTGGGGGCATTTTTTTCAGGTCCACTTCACAGTCAGAATGATGGCTCCAGTATCTCCTTCGTTCTGTTGTTCCCTACTGATGTCTGCAGCAATCCCTTCATTTGAGAACATTTAACAGTAGTAGTAATAGTAGATGTGCCACGTGTACAGAGTCAGTGAAATCCATACTTGCATGTTCGGTTGACATACAACACATTGCCAATTTCCAGCACCCTGATAGCAAAAATGTATTAAAATAGGTAACTTAATTTTATTTTAATAGAAAATCCAAATCAGCTTAAATGATGTACTCCTGACTCCTTTTCTCCTACCACTTTCCTGTAATTTTGTCTAAAAGACCCAGAGAAAAACTCTAGTACAGTAGGTATATCTTATATATAAACGTCCACATGTGGATGTGTCTGTGTCTGTCCAACCCAGAAGTTAGAGATGGAGTTTGGGTAAGGGCTCCGCCTCCAAGGAAACAGAACAGAAAACTCACTTAGTCGCTAATAACACAAGCAGGGCGAGCATGTCAGGAAAACGAAACCTCCGAAGACAGACAAAGTTGCTTAGCTGCTAACACTGGTGAAACGGTATCCCTTTAACTTTTCCTCCCGCTGCTAGTGCACAAGCAATGCGAGCACATCGACAAAACGAAACCTCCTAGGAGAGAGATGCCCAGAGTAGTTCCTTTCAATTACACAACATCTATACATTTCAGTTTTTTTCAATAATTTCTAGGACCCCAGGCTTTTTGCCGCACGGGCTTAGTTAGTAAATATATTTGTGCAAGAATGAGTGAGGTGTAGAGACTTCCAGTTAGATTAGAGCACACTGAAGTTCAGTTTTTTTCATAACCAGTCACACAGTAACAATGAAATGGGAACTGACAGCCTTAGGGTCTACCTTAACTTCTAGATCGGGGTCTGGAAAGTTGGTCCTGGAGGGCTTGTTAGGACTGCACGTTTTTGTTCCAACTTGATTGCCTAATTAGTACAACACCAACAACATTTATTTCTATATCAGATTTTAGTACAAAAGATGCAGCACAAAAGACGCCAAAGAAAAACATGCAAAGAAAAACAAATTGAAATTAGGTAAGAAAATTATGCATAAATACTACTCAAAAATAATATAAATTTACACAAGCTAGATATATGGTTAAGAGAGTCATTAAATATATATTTTATTAAGTCTTTAAATGATGGTCCAATGATACTGTAAGGTTAATTGGCGAGAGAGGACAGAAAGAAGAAAAAAAAATAGAAACCAATCATTGGGAAAAACAGATCTTATCTTATTTAATTGTATGGCTTATTAGTGTTTTCATTTTGCCATGTCAGGTCATTCTTATCTTGTAGATCTTGTCCTTTCCAAGGATATCATCCCAATGATTTGTAGCCTGAAGTGAATTACTAATTATCAATCCTTTAGTTATTTTCTCTCCAGTTTCCTTTCAAAAATTCTATCAAACCAGACGGTTCATGATGAATACACATGGGTGTAACTGAAACAAGTCAGATGGAGATCTATTGACTCCAACTATGGGAACAGACTGTGTCCTCCTATTGGCACCAAGGTTTACAATAAACAAGGTGTTGGCCTTTCTGATAGCTATTGACAAGGAAAGGAATTACATACTTCAAGAGCATCAGTGTCTTCATTAAGCATCTCAGAGTTTCTCTTAGGAATTGCACTAGGATAAGAATTTGTGCTACCCCAAAGTAGAACATGAAGAATAGTTAAGAGTTGTCCTACACCTATTTTCAGCAAAGAGTAGAAGTTTAAGTTCAAGAATGAATGACATCATGATTTTACAATACCCTGTGCCACTCAATGGCATTCTGATGACATTTTGTAATTTTATGATATTAAAGCTAAAGGCTTTACCACAAAGATAATAAAATTTAAAGTGGTAATAGGAAAAGAAGAGAAACAATAAGAAAAACATAATATAGTGGTAATAGAAAAAGAAAAGGAAGAATAAGGAAAACATAATAAGGTACAATATTGCACATGGCTGCACGTAATTGGAGCCACTGTGCAGCATCATCTAGAATAATGCAGTTTGCATCCTTGACCACCTATGTGTTGATACTGTGATATCACTTGTGATTCACATATGTATGCTCATCCACACTTGGTGCACTGATCTTTACTTGTGTGTCACCAATTGTACCAACAACTCCAGGAACACCAGTGATTTGCATGAATGCAGCTTTCTTGAAAATTGTTGAATGGAGGGGAATGTATAAATCTGCATATTACCTCATTCATTGTAAGGGCGTTTAAAGTCTGGTGCAAAATTCAAGAAGTGGTTGGTTGTGAATTCCCAAAATCATTGCTAGTGCAAAGCTACATCTTCCCCTTGGATGACAGCGCATGGCTTTTCCATGAAGATGAAGTGATCATGTGACGTACAAGATTTATTTCTAATATTATTCCACTTCTGACAAATCAATATCTTTTTTCAAGTTAATTGATGTTCAGAGTTTCCAAAACATTCCAACTTTCCCAGGATGTGTGTGCCGATCTCTGCCTGAACTCCATCTTTTGGTAGCTTCTGGCGAGTTAGGATAGCTCATGAGCTCTTCTAAATCCTGAAGTTAGGAGTAGATTCCTAAATTAGGAAAACTGCTAAATTGCTATTATTCCTGCTTCTAAGAGTAGGACCAAATTTGCATGATTCAAATTTTTGAGTCTGTTAGGACAATTTTCCTATCTGAGATGCTTGATAAATACGGGCACAGGGTTCATCCAGAAATCAAGAACCGCAAAGGTAATGGGGATCATTTTATATGGCTAGCAAATATGGGCAATTAGGGAATGGCACAGCAAAACTGATATTTAAAAATAAATGTTAAACTTGTATAAGGCAAAAAGATTAATTAACTTTACTGTTGCAATACATTTAGAACAGTATGATTATGTCACTAATACCAGGTAGTAAAATCACACCTGTACACTGAATTTTGTTTTGATGAACAAGGATTTAAGAGATGGTCATTATCTTAAACTGAAGAAAATTTATGCACAATATACATGTAAAAAATAATCATCTATTTGTTGGAACTCTAAATCGCTAATGACAAACTGAAAATTTCCCTGCTCTTTCATCACAGGTTTTCTGGAGCAGTAGAGACTTTTGCATTTTTTTATTCTTAGAGAAATAAAAATCAATAAATTGAGAGAAAAAGCAATGGGATAAGAAAAAAATATATCAGCCTCCTAATTAACTTCATTTTCATTTAGGTGATCATGCTCGTCTTGTCTAATGGCTAGCAATATTTCTGTATTTAGTTGGACAACTCTTGTTAAACAATATCTATTGAGAATAAATAAGACTCAGAAGTAAATGAGAGGAAAGTGAAGTGAATGCCAAAAAGAACAGAGTGCTACATGTATATTAAGCATAATAAAAATGTTGCATTGTAACATAAGCACATTTCATAAGTCAGGCCTAGTCAAATGGCAGCCCACAGTCCACATACGGCCCAGAAGCAACCTTCGAGTGGCTCAGCCCGTGGTCCTGCCAGGGCTCTAGACTGCAACTAAAATGATCGCAAATGTGGCCAAAAATAGGTTTGGCGATGATCATTTCTACCTAATTTGCCATTGGCAAATTAAATAATTGAAACTTAAACAATTGTATTGCAACAGATGCAAAAAGGCCATTTTTTTACTGTTGAGTGTAAGTGCCGTGTACATATGTGTCGGTATGGGCTCCTCTTGCATATCTCTGAGCCGCATAAAGGCTAGTTTATATCCCAGGCTGGGTGTGAGGGAGTCGTGGTGAAAATTACGTCAGAGGTGGAGACGTGCATGGGAAATCATTTCTAAGTACAAAGCGCCGTGAATTTCAACGAGAGGCTGGTTGTGCTTGTGCTAGAATAATGAACAAAGGGCTGACTATGACATAACTGGTCATCAATACAAATGTTAGGCATGCAAAACATTTTAAATTCCTCTGCACATCATGTAGGTACCCTGTTATGAAGATATCTGTGCCCCATGGAATTCAGTTGTCCCTTCTGATTTTGCACCGGCACACTAAGGTGTGATTGTCACCAATCTCCTTGTGTTTACGCATCTTTGTATGCTGTTTCTCTTTTGATTTAACACAAGCATTCATGCAAAATGTTGGCCTGTCCCATCAGTAAACATGTATGAGCAGTTGCCAGCCCACTGTTTTGGCATACACTGCGATGTGATGAAGTTTGCATTTTAAGGTTGCAGGTGTACTACTGTCACTTTACTGGGCTGCTCTGTGATTGACGGCGGACAGTAAACTTTGTTAAAAAGGTAATGAAAAATAACATTTTGTTAGTTGTTACTTCAGTCGTTTTGGCATGTGCACAATATGTTCTGTTACCAATAAATTCTTCAATGGGAGTTCATCAGCAAAGAAACATGGAAAATGATTTAGTAAAAATAATAGTAGTAATAATTAGAATTAACTAGCCGCCTCCTGTGGCTCCAACAGCGTAGTAGTGAAACAGGACAAACATTAAAAATCAATAAACAAACAGGTATCGCTAGCTAAGTGGAGACAAGAGAGGTAGAGCGATTTGAACAGAGGCTGGCGCGTGAGTGAGGAAGAGCCACGCCCAGCTCCCCATTCCTGACGTCATGCTTCACCCATCCCTCTGCCCACAGCCTCTGTTTCGGATTTGCACAAATAAATCACTCGTACAAGCGAGCTATGATACTTAGCGCGATGACAGAAGTCGCAAAATCAACCAGAATGTTCAAGCAAATTCTAAAAAAAAAACGATTTAAATCTGTTAAGTGGTTCTCTCATGAAAACTGGACAGACAGATAGACAGATGTTGGATTTTATATATATATATAAAGATGATTCATTACTCGACACCCTAGAACTTTGTACAAAGACATTTTAAAATACTAATCCATTTGCACTCCATATGCGCAGCCTTGCTCTTAAACATTTACTCAGTTAGTTTTTTTTCTGGGAGAAAAAAAAATTCAACAGGAAAGGCGTCACCGTGGAACTCAAAAATGTAACGTCTGTCATATGAGTGATTAAAACCGTGTGAGTGAAATAGTTTAAGTATTATGAAAAAAGAAATCTCTTGCCTGTCATGACCACCCCTTTAAATTGGGGGTGGATCTCATATTTCAATAGGGAAACACGTGTTATTGCTAATACTGTGCACTTTTTTTATTTTTATGCTCTTCGAGATATGTCTGGGACAGGCGTGAGCAAAATGTTTATTTTTTATGTCAAAAGTGGGAAAAAAAGTATTGCTACTACCTCAGATTCTATTCAGTTATAGATTTTTTTTAATACATTTTTTGATGAGCCTGTGTCAGGTGTGACCATATTTATAAGGGAAACAATGAATAAACACTATATGTTTTTAAATACATTGATTGTTTGATTGGGTTGATTTAAAATTTGTCATTACCTGCTGTTTACCGGCCACTGAAAATGTCTGGCCCAGCTACATTTCTTGGTTTGAAAATCTGGCCAACTGAATTAGTAATTGAATAGCTCTGTCATAAGTGGAGGTTTGTTATATCCTCACATATTTTTACTCTAGTGTACCCTTGAAAGGAAATGTTGGACTGAGCTGGCATTTTTATGTGTCATTATATCTTTATAAATGAAGATTTCTTCATAATTATTTCTGTTATCTACATCTACACTACACCATGTTCTTTGCTATGAAAATGAACGTCTTCATTACAGGAAACAGCATACTTCATATTTACAAGGTTTGGCTTAATAGGTTTGACAGGTTAATACCAATTTCCATAATCTTTTTATTATTAAACTTGTAGTACTAGGGTGTTGTTCCGTGTTAGCCATTATGAATGTAGAGAAAAGCCAAGCAAAATGACACCTTTTACTGGCTAACTAAAAAGATTACAATATGCAAGCTTTTGAGGCAACTCAGGTCATCTTGCCTGAAGAAGGGGACTGAGTTGCCTCGAAAGCTTGCATATTGTAATCTTTTTAGTTAGCCAATAAAAGGTGTCATTTTGCTTGGCTTTTCTCTATTATTAAACTTATAAGCTCAAGGAAAATCAGGCTATTGTAAAAAAAAATCTGTTATCGAAATTGAGACATGCCTTTAGTTATGTCTTTAGTCTTCTTGATGTCAGGTACTGAGAGTTTCTGAATACAAAATTTAATAAAAGATTGTATATACAGTACCTCGTCATTAGTAGTGCAATGGAAGGTAATTATACTCAAGAATAAACATAACACTTGTCAGATTCAATTTTCAGTCCTTGTTTTATTCTGCCCCATTCCATCATTAATTATTTTTCTTACCACTTCAATACTGTCAACATTAGTAGTTGCATTGAGTTTGCCTAAGAATTTTTTTTTCATATCAAACATTGTGTGAATTTCTTTTCTCCAAAAAAATCAAATACTTGGTACTATTAACAAAATGGCAAAAGTAGGGGAAGCTGTTCTAAAAAGCAGGCAATATTTGAAACTTCAAGTGTATTATACCATACTAGCCAACCCGCGGCATACCATACGCCGCATAATCAGGCCGTTTTTTTTAATGATTTTTAAGTACAGGGAGAAAATTAACATTTGAAAAATCGGTAATGTAATAAATTAGCAAGAAAAGCAACCTTGTAACCATGCAGGGAATAAACCAACACACAATCATCCGTGACTGAAAACTGGTTGACCGCCATCGCTCATGTGCTCACCTCCAACTCGTCACTTGAGTCGCTGTGGCCTTTGCACAGTCTAGATGCACTTGTGACTCACGTAGACTTTCCGTGTTCCTGCAGGAGCATCTAAGAAGACGCATGTTTGTCACGGATGCGAATTGCTGTATGTAGCGTGTAAAACAGTTTGCTATGTTGCACGTGGTCGTGCGTTGTAACCAAAAACTCGGTTTTTAAAGACTGCTTACTTCATTGTGTTTTAACCTTAGTTGTAAAGGATTGTTTTAAGGATCCCATGGGATACCCCTCGCAAACCGTTTTACACGCTGCTCCACGAGAAACATGCCTCTATGTACAGTCAACGTGGCTCGGAGGTGCCAGGAGTTGGTGGGCGTGGCTCCTTCCTGCGTGCGCCATAGGTGTCTTACTTGTCCAATTGTATCTGGCTGCTCAGTGAATCCACGCCCCTTCCGGTGTGCTTTCCATGGTTGTCTTTCCTTAGTGAATTATATATATAGATTAAAGTAGAACATCTATAAAAAGTATTCACACCCTTGATAGTTTACACATTTTATCACTATACAATATTCAATCACCGTCGACTTAATTTGGCTATTTTGACAGTGATCAAAGTACAAATTTAAAACATAAAATAACTGATCACATAAGCATTCACTTCTTTCCGGTCAGTATTTAGTAGATCCTTCTTTGGCAGCCATGACAGCCTTGATTCTGTGTCCACGGGTCTCTATTTTTTAGCTTTGTACATCTGAACATTGCCATTTTTCCAAATTCTCCTTTACAAAATTGCCCAAGCTCTGTCAGGTTCCATGTTGATCATGAGTGAACTGCCTTCAAATCCAGCCACAAATTCTCAGATGGAGTGAGACCTGGACTCGGACTTTGCCACTTCAAGACATTAACACTATTATTTTTAAGCCACTGTTGTGTAGCTTTGGCTTTACTAGAAAACAAATCTCCTAAAGCTCAGGTTTCTTGCAGACTGCATCAGGTTTTCCTCCAGAATATTCCTGAAAACATTAATTTTACAAGTAACAAGTACTACAGGGTCTGCTGCACAAAAGGATAACCACAACGATGATGCTTCAGGATTGGGATAATGTATTTTTGATAATGTGCAGTGTTTGGCTTACCTTAAACATGCCATTTAGTCTGATGGCCATTTGACTCATTTTTCCTTGTAAGATAATCTTTGCAAGGCCTGATGATGTGGTTTCCATTTTTTAACAATAGTAAACAGATCATTATGTTTTCTGATGGCTTGTGTGCTGTTCTGATGGATTTTCTCATTTGTGGCATGTCTGGTATATGAGATGTTCAAGATCTTCAAGAGAACGTTATTTCCATGGCCTTTCCAGTCTTTGATTCTGTCCACAAATAAATCTGTACTTAATTAGATTATCAATAAAATCAGACTCTGGAGTGTTTTGCAGTTCCATTTTTTCCTTTTGTTAATAAAAGCTAAAAGGGCTGCTTGTTACTTGAGACATCGCTCAGGATTATCTTGGACTGTTTCCTCCTCCACAACATACCTATGTTAGTAGTAAATTCAGTAGATAACTAGTTGATAGCCTCCTGTTAACCTCAGATGTTTTCATGGCTGTGATTGGTATAGTTTATAGTCTTATTTGGTTAAAGTTGTTAGGCAGATGTACACAGTAAAACTGCCATCCATATGTACACATTCCAAATACCTTTTAAGAGTTAAATTAATTCTTGAAGTGTTTTCACACCTTGATCGTTTGGAGTGATTTTTTTCAAACTCTGGAGTTTCCTATTTCTTTAGATAGACATGAACACACCAATCTCACTTTGTGCAGCGCAAAACAACCGTACCAAGACTCCTTGGAAAAATTGGTCTCCTTGTGGTACTACGTGAATCCTGGAAAGGACTGTATGATCCAATATGGAACTGGTCTAACTATAGGGAACACTTTGCATTATGGGAAACATTTCTACCTGTAATTAGGCAACCACAGTACATTATAGTAATCCACTTCTTGCATATAAGTTTGCATAACACAACTCAAGACAAGTAGAAGTCAGTCAGATCAGTCCTAGCACCTGATTCAGCCTCAGATCATTTTTGTTCCTCTCCTATTATCAGATAGGATACCAATTGACTACGTAAATAAGGTATAGAGTCACTTGTGATCAAGAAGCTCAAGCTGATCACATACAGAGCTGGTGAGAAATTATGTCCTTTTGCGACCAACGATCATATCTACTAATCTTACACCACAAGCATGACCCAAGAAGTGGAGTTTCCTCTCAATTTGATAACAATTATGGAAAGATGGAGATGCTGCAGGTTTATTAAATTTGATGCTGTGTAGTAAATGTAAATCAAACATTCCCAATTGAATATTATTAAAAGATATTTACAAGACAACAGACGTCTGATTTCAGAAACTAAATAAGAGGTGACATTAGGCTACTTGAGAGTAAAAATGCAACATCATGCAGTGGAATTACATTCACCAGTTACGTCAGCTGTCTAAATGAAACTGAGGCACTTCACTGTATGCCCACTGCAGAGCATCCCTTAGAGAAGCCTAGAAGAAATGTGTCTTTCCTGTAGCCTGAAAAAGTAATGCATTTTTTATATTTTCTTCTAGTTATCAAACAAAAGGCATTTAGCTCACAGAGATCCATTTAGTAAACAAACCACATAATCATTGGTGCAGCTTTTGATGAATCTTTATGACACTGTTTCCTGAGAAAAAAACTTTCTGCTTAATGAATGAATGAAGTCCATGACACACCTACGTGGGAGTTTATTATTGCTTCTGGTTCACTTGAAAGTTTTCTGTGTGAAATGCAACTTAACTAATTGTCAAGTGAAAGAAAGTAACTAATCATCTCCTTATTCTGCATAAAGCAGACTATGAGTGTGAAAACGCCTTTATAGTGATAAAAGTAACACAATGTTAGTGTATAGGTGTGGAGGACAAAACGTGACATAAATTAATAAATACATATATATATACATGCTTTGCATAAATAAAGAGATAAATAAATTGTTGGTAGAAATAAGTAAATACTTGCCATAAATAAATACAGCTATAGAACAGACTAATAAATAAGTAAAATGTATCTATTCGTGCCAAAGATATATTGATTTATTCCTCCCCAGATATATTTAATTCCAGATTTATGAATGTCCAGTTTTTTATTTATCGATTTCTTCATCTCAGTGTTAATGAGGTGGGGCAGCCCTAAAGTTTTTCTAAAGCACTATTGGTCAGGGAGGCAAACCAGGCAGAATGGAACAGTAATTAATCCACAAGGAAACTGCTACTGAAGGTGGTGGGCTACCTTTTGAAGTCTGTCTCACATGTTGGGCCTGCCTATATCTACAGTATTTCTATCTCTGCATTTAGCGCTGCCAAATTATACATGAATCCCTCCAAGCGAAATTGAACATTATCATTTGATGGTCAATTTTCAGCTTCATTAGCTAATGCCCTTAGGTCAGCAGCGAGAACTTGTCAAGTGTTCACTACTTTTGTTTTTTGCTGGCTGTCATTAGCCAATAAGAAAGCTAGCTAGCATTTCTTCTTATCCAAGCAAGGCCAAGGTAATGGAGCGCAGATCACGACAATCCACTTGACCAAAAAGTTAGGACATCCCACCTCTTTAAAAGAAATTAAGAAATCCATAAACAAATAAATTTGTACATCTATAAATCTGGAAATAAATAAATCAGTAAATAAATAAAACTGGGGGAAAAAAAGCAACACATGTTTGGTGTGAGTAAGAACATTTTATTTATTTATTCATTAGTTTATTCTACAAATGTATTTATTTATGGCAAGAATTTATTTCTTTTTTTCTACCAATGGTTTATTTATTTATATATGTAGGGCTATAAAATTTGATATTATAATTAAGTGAGATGTACATTAAAAGGTATATATTTAGAATATAGTAGGTTCATTTTCCTTTATAAAAAAATAAAATGTAAAAAGCTAAGGTACAAAACTGAGTAGACCAATGAAAAATGTGGAAGGGACATAGGCCTAACCGTGCCCTTACTAGTGTTGTGCCTGCTTTAGAGGCCCCGCTGTCAATGCTGAAGTTCTCAGACAGTACTTCTACATAATGACAAAGCAGGAGCTGAGACAGAGAATGCCTTGACATTTAGTTTGCTTGACATTTGGAGTAAAAGACATAATATTACTTTACCTCTATAACTTTTGGCCAATAACATAATGTTTTTATATATTCAACATTTTGTCTTTATCGAAAATGTCATAAAGTAATACAAATTCAAACAATATTAAATAAACAAATGTGAATAGCATTTAGCCACACTGTCGTCTTTGTCAAATATATCTTTAGTTCAGACAGAAAAATAGAAGAATAATTCAATCCCCTGCACCACAAAAACAATAAACAACAATAAACGGAGAAGAAACTTAGCCAAATAAGAGATGTGGCAAAAGCCATTTAGGGCTAGCAAAGTCTCAGACAAGCCTTCTGAATGAGCTGTGCCTCAGAAGTGTTAAGTAACAAGGACCTTAAGTTCTTTAACTGTAATTTCCAACATGCCCAAAAATTTATGTGATTCCTTATTAATCCGAAAGGCAGAGAGTTCAAGGAGGATAAGTTAGTGGAATGCTAACAGCCAAGAACAACAATTTACGCATTCTGAGATTATTTATGCTGAGGACAATATATATTTAGCCACAATAGACCACAATGAAAAAATACTTATTCTAGTGGTAATTGAGTAAATGACTGAATCTTTAAAGGGAGGAGAGCAAATGAAGACAACAGGTTAGCACTTCTGAGAAATCTGCAAGAAGATCTCTAACTGATTGACAAATGTCATCTGCATATAAGGAAATAAAATGTGATGAGTTTTTAAAAAAATGCGAGGAAATACAAATTGCAGGCTGCAATGACAATAGCTTCAAAGGACACCAAAAAAGGGATAAGGCCAACCCTGTCTATAAACCCTTTGAAATTTACAGGCATTTGAAATGTTAGAGTTTAATAAAATGACCAATTTTTTCCTACACTGTATTGTTTCATATTAAAGCATTTTAAGCCAAAGCCCTTTAATTACTTTCCACAGAAAAGACCAATTAAGGCTGTCAAACACCTTTTTAGCATTCAGTGATAAACAAGATTTTGGAGAAACAGAAGCCAACCTCAATATTTTGAAATAGATGCCTGATATTACGAGATATGGCTTTGTATGAGGTCAGTTTGGAAAGAGTGAATTAATTTGTGTATTACTGTTTGCAGACTTTGGGCCAACATGTATGCAAGCAGTAATTAGAATTTACTAATTATAATTTTAACTTAAACATAATTGTGGATCTTTGTTTTGTTCAGATAAAAGTGTTTATTTTTGGGGTTACATAAGTGTTAGAATTGGAAAGTTGTAGCATTAGAAAAACATGAGGGAAAGCTACTCCTACAAAAATTCAGTATAACTCTGGAAGGATTGTATCAAGCCCTGATGATTTTCCAATTTTCCTCTCCTCCACGCAGTTTTCCTCCCCTACCAAAATAATCGGTTGTTTCAACAAGGCTTTGTGTGTTACTAATGGAGCAGTTTAACTTTGTGCAGAAAACCATCTATACAGCTAGTGTTATAGAAAAATAAAATGTTCCTTTGGTTTCAAAGGAGTCAGATGAAAATGCAGAACAGTTCTTTATTTGCACTTAGATATGCACAAATGTCTTAGTCCATGAAGTGAGCAATCAAGAAAATAACATTCCTTTTTATGTTACCTCATCGAATGTATCACATCATCTGACTCTTATGCAGAATTCTATCAGCTTAGCCAATTGACTGCAGCCACCAGTAACTTTGTATACATGTTGATTCTTCCATTATTCTAAACATTGCTTTGTTAATAGGGATGTCCTATGGGTTTTCCTATTGACCTTATTGCTGTTTCATAATAGGGGTGTTTGGGCTTTCTCGCTTTTTAAGGGGGTGTTTATTACTCATTTACTTCATTTTAACCTTATTAATTACCTTGATGGTTTCTCTTAAGATTTGGCAACCCTTTAATTATATATTTGTATTAAATTGTAAAAATTACCATGTATTGATTAAAATATTTGATTAAAATTCTATACTAGGAGGTACAGAATACAATTTAGAGAATGAATTGGAATAAAGTTTAATTTATTAACTTGTGATTTTTGTTTATAGTGTATGTAACAACTTACATTTTAAAACATAGTAAATGATTCATTCCTATGTAGTACTTCAACAGGAGCTCTGTCAGCATTGAGGTCCAAGTCCAGATTGAATGCCTCCTTTTGGGGACCACATGTTTTTATGGTGTCCCAAGCAGAAGAGGAGGAGCCTTTTTGGGGCATTTTGGGTGGAGCTAGGTGTCAGCCTGAGACATCATCCTGTAGCTGCATGCAGAGAGAAGAAACAGCGCCAGCGCCCCACTCTTCTCCAGGTGGTATAGCTTACCTTCTTATAGCCGGGATGAGTGTGGCAGCATCATAAACAAGAATAGTTGCATCAAATATTTAAAATATTAAAATGGGGGATTCAATTTCAATTTTTAAATATTCTCAAATGTAATTGAAATTTTTAAATTTTCACCATCTAATAGAGCTCCACAGAGGACTAAATTTTTAGTAAAGAATCAGAAATAAAAATTAACATCAGATTCATAATCACTGACCTTGAAATAATCAAGAAATGTAACACACGTGCTTATTTTTGAAATTTGGCATTTTTATTCTTCTGGGAGTGGCTCTTAAATGGCTAGGACTGCCGGTAATAAATCAAATATCAAAAATACTGTATAACTTTCTTGTTCAACAACCTCAACATAGCGTAAAATGACACTCCATATACTCATAAAAATGATCCACATTATTTCAAAGTTTTGTTAGAAGGAATAATTTTGACCCCTCGTATTGGGGTTGATTGATGTAGCATGCTTTAAGTCTTATACAACTAGACAGGTTCAAAAGTATATCATATGTGGCGGCTTTCTCATACTGGTAATTCAGGAGTCACCGTGCCAAAAACAAATGAAATTAAGTCATTTTTCTGAATGCAATATTTATTTATCTTCCTTTGCAACACCATTTTTATTTTTGCAAAGGAATTGTCTTGCTACAGCTTTGGCTGATGGTTGCCAGCAGCAACCTCAGAGGTTATATTTGGAGTGACTAACAGGGTCATGGATTTTAAAGATCAGCCCTTGGTGTCACTTCCTTATTCAAGTTTATGGATACCTGAAAGAATTTCTTAAACTGCATTTGCGTAATTTAAAGTTCTTCTGACTTTTTGACTTTGATATACTGTAAGTTTATTTTTGGCCTTAGATGCAAGTACTAATTGATTTTCTGATTACTGTGGATACTATTCCCATTTATCTCCTGTGTTTCTGTGGCCTTTCATAACTCTTGGCCACACTAAATGCAAAATAGAAACAAATCCTGCATGGGCACCAACCTACTGCAGGGTCCACTGTGACCACCAGGCCTCTCCAGCCACCCCAAACTCCTAAGCAGACCAGTCACAGGAACAAGTGTTGCACAGCACATGTTTTATTTACAGTGGGAATGCTTCCCCAACCGTTTCCCTCAAGCAACACAGTGTTAGTACAGAGCACACAGGACTTGACTTTCTTTTCTTTCCTCTTCTTTCTTGGTTCTTTCTCTTCCTCTCTCCTTCCACCTTCACTCCTCCTATGGAAAGCTTTTTTTTCTTCCTCCCGACTCTGGCAGCTCCTTTTATGCTGCTCCTGAGAGTACTCCAGGTGGCTTGTTAGCCAGATCTGGAATCACTCCAGGACTCTGCAACCCCTACAGCTCCCGCTGGTGGCATACACAGAACCCAACAGGGCTGCAGCTAACTCCCGTGAAGCCCTTCGGGAATCTGAGGTGCAGCTGCCAACCAGAGGGGCTATTATCTAGCATTCCGGAGAAGACAGTGACCTGTGCACAACTGCTCCCCTGCTCCTTCCAATACAGTGCATCCGGAAAGTATTCACAGCGCATCATTTTTTCCACATTTTGTTATGTTACAGCATATTCCAGAATGGATTAAATGCATTTTTTTCCTCAGAATTCTATACACAACACCCCATAATGACAACATGAAAAAAGTTTACTTGAGCTTTTTGCAAATGTATTAAAAATAAAAAAATTGAGAAAGCACATGTACATAAGTATTCACAGCCTTTGCCATGAAGCTCAAAATTGAGCTCAGGTGCATCCTGTTCCCCCTGATCATCCTTGAGATGTTTCTGCAGCTTAACTGGAGTCCACCTGTGGTAAATTCAGTTGATTGGACATGATTTGGAAAGGCACACACCTGTCTATATAAGGTCCCACTGTTGACAGTTCATGTCAGAGCACAAACCAAGCATGAAGTCAAAGGAATTGTCTGTAGACCTCTGAGACAGGATTGTCTCGAGGCACAAATCTGGGGAAAGTTACAGAAAAATTTCTGCTGCTTTGAACGTCCCAATGAGCACAGTGGCCTCCATCATCCGTAAGTGGAAGAAGTTCGAAACCACCAGGACTCTTCCTAGAGCTGGCCGGCTATCTAAACTGAGCGATCGGGGGAGAAGGGCCTTAGTCAGGGAGGTGACCAAGAACCCGATGGTCACTCTGTCAGAGCTCCAGAGGTCCTCTGTGGAGAGAGGAGAACCTTCCAGAAGGACAACTATCTCTGCAGCAATCCACCAATCAGGCCTGTATGGTAGAGTGGCCAGACGGAAGCCACTCCTTAGTAAAAGGCACATGGCAGCCTGCCTGGAGTTTGCCAAAATGCACCTGAAGGACTCTCAGACCATGAGAAACAAAATTCTCTGGTCTGATGAGACAAAGATTGAACTCTTTGGTGTGAATGCCAGGCGTCACGTTTGGAGGAAACCAGGCACCGCTCATCACCTGGCCAATACCATCCCTACAGTGAAGCATGGTGGTGGCAGCATCATGCTGTGGGGATGTTTTTCAGCGGCAGGAACTGGGAGACTAGTCAGGATAAAGGGAAAGATGACTGCAGCAATGTACAGAGACATCCTGGATGAAAACCTACTCTAGAGCGCTCTTGACCTCAGACTGGGGTGACGGTTCATCTTTCAGCAGGACAACGACCCTAAGCACACAGCCAAGATATCAAAGGAGTGGCTTCAGGACAACTCTGTGAATGTCCTCTAGTGGCCCCGCCAGAGCACAGACTTGAATCCGATTGAATATCTTTGGAGAGATCTTGAAATGGCTGTGCACCGACGCTTCACATCCAACCTGATGGAGCTTGAGAGGTGCTGCAAAGAGGAATGGGAGAAACTGGCCAAGGATAGGTGTGCCAAGCTTGTGGCATCATATTCAAAAAGACTTGAGGCTGTAATTTCTGCCAAAGGTGCATCGGCAAAGTATTGAGCAAAGGCTGTGAATACTTATGTACATGTGATTTCTCAGTTTTTTTATTTTTAATAAATTTGCAAAAACCTCAAGTAAACTTTTTCACATTGTCATTATGGGGTGTTGTGTGTAGAATTCTGAGGAAAAAAATGAATTTAATCCATTTTGGAATAAGACTGTAACATAACAAAATGTGGAAAAAGTGATGCGCTGTGAATACTTTCTGGATGAACTGTATATCTGCCTTCTGGCCAGGCAAGGTCACACTACTCATTTCTGTGCCCATCGTGCACTACTACTACAACAACAACAACTGCTACACAGCACAAGTGCCAACAGAATAGTCCAACCAGGCAAAGGAATAATAGGTAGATCTGATACAAGTAGTTACAGTACCACATACCAGATACAAACCCAAGAAGTTTGAGTCAGCAGCTCCAACCACTTCACCACTCTTTTAAAAACTTATACGGCAAACAAAATGAAGCAATGAGCTTTTTTCTGATAAACATTTGGATGAAATCCCCCTGCACTAGTGTTCAGCACCATTAAGTTGGTTAATGAAAACTACTAGAACAGAAGGGCATTTTACTAGAAGTATAATTAATGAGTGTAAGGGGTAAGCTTTATTAATTGTCCATCCATCCAACCATCCGAATTCAGAATCATATGTTAAAGCTAATATGTTTTTTTTCTTTTGTTCTAGTTTTTGTGTAGAAAAGTAGCAGTCTTGTCTGCTACATAACAATAAGAAAGTCTCTTAATGGAATTCAGGGACTCAGAGTGCTTTTTAAATTTAAATTTCAGTTATGAGTAACAATATACCTGTTTACCACATTTTGATGCAGTACACAAAAAATGGCACATCTTTTGTTAGACCCTCACTGTTTAGCTCTCTTGTCTAAATAGTTGGATTTTTATGATAGAGTATTGAATATTGTTCTTAACAGAAAGCATTCATCTTTACAGGGACTTTATATGTCATTTTGGAAATGGAGGAAGATAGAATAGCTGTCACCGTGTACATTGAGGAGTACTGCACTTTTTGCTGACATTTTCTGTCAAGTGCAGAGCAAAACATCATATTCATTTATCTATTGATGAAATATACCTTTTCTCCGTCTTCTTTTCTGTGTTGTATTTTCCAAACCTCATTTTTAACTCAGCACTGTAGAAAAGCACACACGTTAGACAGCTGAATGATTAATAAACACACAACTTCATAATCTAAAACAAACTTAAAGTTTCAGGCACCTAGTGTATGACTTTATGAAATGGGTGTTATATTGTTAGAAATTACCTCTATAAAAGAATCTAATTAGGTAAGAACACTCAAAAGATGACAAGAACCATGACAATGATCACCTATGTCTGCTGCTATCTAATAGTGAAGCTCTAGATTCTTTAAGGATCTAACTGTGAAGTCTTTGTGGGATTAACTTTATAGTGTGGTCAAGAAATTTGCATGTTTATGACAAAGAAAAGGCCTCTATGTGTCATAATGGTTTGCATTGATAGCTCACCGCTGCAAGAATATGAAAGCCTAAACTGTTTCAGTGCTGCTCTGGGCATTTGGGATGTGGGAGACATTAGGGTACACATGAAGAAACATGTATCAGGTGAATTGTCAGCCTCGGTCTGCCCTAGTGTGGGTGTGTGTGTGTGTGTGTGTTTGTGTGTGTGTGCTTGAAAGTGTATTCAACAGAGAACTGGCATGCTCTCTGAGGTTTGTTCCTCCTTGAAAGCTAAAAACAGCTTCCAGGATAAGACTGGATCCCCACAAGAAAAAAAAATGGATTTACTGGGCTTGGTAAATTCATGGAGGAATTAATGGATTAATTGATGGATAGATATTAGAGGAATAGGCTTCCGCTTCCCTGTGACCCTGCCCTGAATAAGCAAGTTAAAATACTGATGGATACTGTAGTTGGATAACTATTACAAGAATATTGTTGTAAATGACTCAGTGGCTTCAAAGTTCCAAAGTTTAATTTCCAGTCCTAGTCATTGTCTGTTTAGAATGTTTACACTTTCTTAGTGTGCGTGCGTGTGTGTGTGTTTTAACTTTTTTTTTCTTTTTTTAGTACTTTTGCTTTCTCCCACTTCCTAAGACTGGGACAATAAGTTACCTGGGGCCTCATGTATAACGCCGTGCGTAGAACTCGCACTATAACATGGCGTAAGCACAAAAGCACAGAAAAATCCAGATGCAGGAATCTGTGCGTACTCCAACTTCCACGTTCTTCCGCTACATAAATCCCGATCAGCGTGAAAACTAACACTCGTGCACACGCATTATGTAACGCCCCAAATCCTCCCAGAATTACGCCTAATTGAATATGCAAATCAATATAAATCGCCCTTAAGCGCAGCCTTCTGTGAAAAGACAATGGGAAAAGCACGGGAAAATATAAGAATTTCAGCGAATACCAAGTGGAGGCAAAGGAAAAACATACTATTTGTTCAAATAAACCGTGGTATAATCAACAAAAGGAAGTTGATCGAGTGACATAGCGTGTTGGAGAAACTTGAAAGCTCACATTCACAAAATCGCACAGTGCCGGAAATAAAAAAGAAGTCACATATCAAAGTCGCAGTGAAAAGAAGAGTTGTAAGCCCACTGTCTGAGTGTCATATGAAAGTTTATTAGGGTACAGAGAAAAAAGGCACACGGTGGGGAAAAAGCACGAAATGTCAACTTCAATCTCGACATTTCCACTTTAATCACGTAGTTTATTTTGTCATTTAGTAGAACATTATAAACTTCATCTTAAAATCGTTTAATTAACCAGTTTCTCAAATCACATCGTAATTAAAGTAGCACATTAAATGCTTTGTTTTGTATTTGATCTTCTACTCGTATGTGATCTATGTGTGTGAATCACTACTTGCTTCTTAAACTGGCTCTCTTCCTCCAACTGGACACAGAGTCCATTACATTTGTGATATTACAGCTGTCTGAATAACTAAAATACTGAGATGTATACGTGATGTCATTTTCATGATGATAGGAGCTAAAGCACATTATTAAACATGTGTTTCATGAGCCTCGTGCTCATGACAAGCATTTATCTTTTGTCGAAATTTGTCGCTGCGCTTTTAGCTGTGTTGTTATTTTCTCTTCTGTTTTATATTCAATATATATTGGCGCCCAAGAGTCCTTGCTTTTCTTTCCCAAGAACCGATCGCCATACAATCAGCTCTGTAATAGACGTTAAGCCATCTGTAAGCTTAGCACCGATTCTTCAAAACGTTTAAAGAACATTGAAATATCTTCGTAGTACATGTTTAATTATTCTATCCTTCACGACACTCCCAGTGAAGAATATAGATTATTTAAATGAAGTTAAAGTTTTATGTGTATAATTTAACAAACATATTTTGCTGCATTTCACTTTAAAAATGATATCGTCATCATATGTAAATACGCGCTTTATAAAGTGGGGCAGGTTGTGCGATATTATAACTGTAGAGCAAGTTTACAGTGGGGTGATTGTACTTATAAGTACAAACCGTTCTACAAGGAGCAATTGATTGAGTGCATTTAAAGTTCTTGGGATTAAACTGTTTCTGAACCGCGAGGTCTGTACAGGAAAGGCTTTAAAACGTTTTGCAGTGGCTGAGACAGCGTGTCCTTAAAGCTGTATACCGATAATTCTCTTTCCGATCAGCTGCTGCTGTGATTCACACTCAGATACAGTGATATAAATACTCAGAGTCGTGCAGTGAGCGTAATATGAAAAAAGATGATCCGCTGTGGCAACTCCTAACGGGAGGAGCTGAAAGAAGAAGAAGAAGAAGGAGAAGGAGAAGTGAGAGTAACAACGCTAAAGCAGTTATGGTATTTGGAATACTATGGCTGTTCCCTGGACCATTATATTGTTACGAGTTAATTACAATCAGATGCATTACATTAATAAACAATATGCGGTTAGTTTCTGTGTATTTATAAAGCATGAAAATACTCATGAAAATGAGTAATCACACAAAAACAGTAGCATTGCTTTGATGCTGGGTGCCGCCAGTTTGCAAAACCGAGCGGAGAACTTACGTACGACAAGGTATGAGGTACCGTGGAAAAGTGCGTGGCTTTACGCCAAGTGTAGGTTTTATACATCGCGATTTGAACGTGGAAAAGTTCTTACGCAACATTTCTGTGCGTACGCACCATTTGTGCTCAGTCTCGAAGCTGTCATGGCTGTCAAAGGTGCATCTTCTAAATACTGACCTGAAGAAAGAGAATACTAATGTGATCAGTAGTTTTGTGTTTTATATTTATAATTCACTTAGACTACTTTACAGAAATCGGTTTTCACTTTTTAAAGAGTATTTTTTTGTTTTTCTGTCAAAGAAGCCAAATTAAATCCTCGGTGATTCAGTATTTTACAATGATAAAATGTGTAAACTTTCAGGGTTGTGAAAACTTTTTATCACTTTGTATAGATCTTTTTTTAACTTTTACATTATAAAGTCTTTTTGTGTTGATCAGTGTCACATAAGCCATTTGAAAATGTAAAAACTAACTTGAGAGTGAATATTTTTTATAGACACTGTAAGGATTATTCATTTAAGACTCACAATATAATATAATATAATATAATATAATATAATATAATATAATATAATATAATATAATATAATATATAAACGTTTATGCAAGGAAGTGTGTGTCTGTCTGTCTGTCCAGCCCAGAAGTGCGAGGCTACAGCATGAAGCTCAAAGAGCCGGCAAGGCAGCCCCAAGTTAACGAGTCAGAAGAAGAAAGAAAGTGCGAGGCTACGGTATGAAGCTGAAAAAAGCGAGTCCGTCACCAAAGTGAAACCACTGAGGAAAGAAAAACTTGCTTAGCCACTAATAGACAAGGAGGGCGAGCACATCCGCAAAATTGAAATTTGGTGATTTCAATAGTTTCTAGGAGCCCGGGCTTTTTACAGCATGGGCTTACACAACTAATATTATCTTTATATGTAATACGTTACTGTGGCTGTCCAGGATTTTAAATCACTTATAGCTCGCAAACCATTTGACCAATATATTTAGTACACGTATACTATGTGATGTCTACTGTCCGCTTTTGGGGTGATGATTGGCCTCCAAGGTTATTCCTCTTTTTATTTTTATTTTATTGTAGAATCAACTCTTGGCCGTGGCCAGCAGGGCGGCCATATGGCGCACATGCTGTTACTTCCCCTACCTCTTTAGATCTTAAATCATTCTTTAGGCAGATTGAAGATTTAATTGCCATCTCCAGTGAAAGATTAAAGAAAACATACTATCCCAATGCACAAATTAAAACTGTTAGCTCCATCAGCCTCACTACATTACTTAACCGAGCAATTAAGGAAAATTACTTTATTGCACGAAATTTTAAGTCTGCAAGTGAATGAAGCAATGTAAACACAGGACAAATCTGTAATACCGAAAAGAAAAAGAAATAATTGATTGTCTGAACTTGATGCTAATAGTTTTCTTTAATTTTACTGTCTCAAATACACCAGATGTCTTTTTTGCACATCACTAAAAGAAACTACTGTATATTATATTATATTCTTCTTCTATAATACACTACCGTGGCTGTTTGTTTGTCCGTCCAGGATTTTAAATCACCTGTAGCTAGCAAACCGTTTGACCTATTGACCTAAAATTTGGTACACATATACTATGTGACATCTACTATCTGCATTCGGAGTGATGATTGACCTTTAGCTTTATTGTAGAATCAACTTTCGGCAGCGGCCAGCAGGGCGGCCATGTAGCGCATGCATACAGGTGCCGTTCTCATTCCCCCCCACCCCTCACTATCACTTCCTCTACCTCTTCATATTTTAAATCATTCTTGAGGCAGATTGAAGACTTAACTGCCGGCTTGTTCTAAGTAATTGCAACACAAACACTGACTTAATCAGTTTTAATGCGAAAAGATGCCGACAAAAGAAGAGAATAAGCGGGCCGCTATGGTGGAGAAAAGAAGAGCTGCTAGGAAGCAGCAAGCCTATCGACCTCTGAGCAAACGAATGCTAAACGTACAGATAAAGAGTATGAAAACTAGGAATGCTCAAGTCAAGTGTATTCACTGCTCACTATCGTGCACATTGATTAAGTCAGTGTCAAGCGGGCAGTTAAGTCTTCAATCTGCCTCAAGAATGATTTAAAATATGAAGAGGTAGAGGAAGTGATAGTGAGGGGTGGGAGGGAATGAGAACGGCACCTGTATGCATGCACTACATGGCCGCCCTGCTGGCCGCTGCCGAAAGTTGATTCTACAATAAAGTTAAAGGTCAATCATCACTCTGAATGCAGATAGTAGATGTCACATAGTATATGTGTACCAAATTTCAGGTCAATACGTCAAACGGTTTGCTAGCTACAGGTGATTTAAAATCCTGGACGGACAAACAAACAGCCACGGTAGTGTATTATAGAAGAAGAATATAATATAATATACAGTAGTTTCTTTTAGTGATGTGCAAAAAAGACATCTGGTGTATTTGAGACTATTAGCATCAAGTTCAGACAATCAATTATTTCTTTTTCTTTTCGGTATTACAGATTTGTCCTGTGTTTACATTGCTTCATTCACTTGCAGACTTAAAATTTAGTGCAATAAAGTAATTCTCCTTAATTGCTCGGTTAAGTAATGTAGTGAGGCTGATGGAGCTAACAGTTTTAATTTGTGCATTGCGGATGAGAGAATAAAACTCTGGGTAAATATTGGTGTATGAAACTCATACAGCACAGCCCTTCTCTTTTGTTCTTTCTGCTGTCTCTAAACTCAACTAAGCTGCAGTCAACAATAAAAGCAAACAATTTCAAAAAGGTTATAAATCTGACTGCAATCTCCGATTACTATCAGCCTGTAAAAGAGGCATGCATTTTCTCCACTGGTCTGGAAATATTGAACTTATACGCATGATCATTTTTGGTGTAATGTGAAAGACTGTCTAAATAATGTAAAAAAAAAAGTTGTTCAAAATGTTAGTTTATAGAAGTTTCAACTAAAACTGAGAAAATGCCACAAACTGTTCACAATTTACAAATTTTTTTGACCAATGATTGGCATTTGTTTTGCCAATTCAATTAGGATTTTACATCTGCTGATTTGTATTTTTAAATTGTTACATTTTTCCTTTGGTTCTTCCTGCTGTGTTAGCATCCAGTGGTCACCGGCTTATATTATTTAATACTTGCACAACTTTTGTGCATGTGTTTTTCCAAATAGTACACTGTGGTTTCAGGACATATACAATTAAGCAATAAAGAAGTAACTATTCAGCTCATTAAACTTGTACGTTTAATTATCAAGCGGGGTCATTTTTGCTAAATCGCTTGTAATTTGACCTCTCCAAATTAGAATCATTGCTGTTATTGAACTATCTGGAGTATAAACACATGTTTGGTCTCTTTGTAAAGGTAACATTCTCTAGTTTCACCCTTAGAATCACTGTAGGTGTGACTGATCAAAAGTTATGCACATTAGAACTCACAGAAAAAATGAATTTTTTTGTTCTCACCTAAGTTTTTTTGTGAAAATAAAAGCCTCTATAGCTGCAGTAGGTAGGTGGGGACAGAAACACACTATGTACCAACAGAATAACTTGTTGACTACTCACATTTCAAATTTGAAAAGAATACCTGTAAAAATGACATTTTTACACCAGTTTTTATGTGGGCATGTCCAGGTGCTTTTTAGAGGGACCTATGTTTATCCATTATCCACATTTTGGAACGTATGGAAAAAGTGTAATAACTTTTGAATGCTTCAACCCACATATATCAATGAGGGCTCTACTGAAAGCTTACACCTAAAGGAATCTATAACTACACACAGTGTCACTCTATTAGTTATAAAAATTCATATTCCATAATAAAAACAATAAAAAATACACATTTCAATATAAAAATAGTCAAAACAAATCTTATGGGCCAAAAAAATATATATATTTTATTTTTTACTTTTTTTTAATAAAATGCACACAAACTATATACATTTTTTACAAACTGTTACAACACAGCTCAGCGTTTTTCCATGTGCCACTGATTGTAGCAATCCCTAGCAGGCAGAAAGCACAAGGGCGTGTCACATGTCGCTCTCTGCCTCAGACTTATCCTGGTCCGATTGATCACTGTCACGCCGCGTACATGCCTCTACTACTTCATCGAGTGTATTTACGTTTATCTGTACGTTTATCCATATTTAAAATGCGAAAAAACTAGGTGAAATCACAATAAACAATGCACGCACCAAGTCTGCAGACTGGCACAAATGCCAGCTTCGCGCAGCTCCGATCGGTTTTGTTTACAAGTTGGCATGGCAAGTTACATATCGGCGTGCTCAGCTGCTCATTGGCTGTAAGTTTGGAGTGTCACTCACAGCATCCAATCAAACTGATAGATTCTACCAGGGTTTGGAGTTGTGCGTCATCGTTCAGCTGTCTGTGACACTCATTGGCTATACGAGGTGCCAGTCACCCCCCAGACCCCTCGTAATTGGCCAACTTAGGTGTCAATCAGAAGCTAACACTTCTGTGTAACATGCCTTAGCATGGTTATTGCCGATAGAAACAAATTACGTCTGATATGACCAATGGAAATGAAAAAAAATGTCGGAGCTAGTCTCAAGTTAAGAAACGTTTTCTGGAGCTTTTGTCCCTTTGAGGATCTATCGTGTGTTTTGGACCTAATCGTTTTACTGGATTATATTCCCTGGAGCCTTACGGACAGAATGAGATCAATATTGCTCGAAATATTGATGTTTGACTTGCAGAGAGCCTTCAAAGGTAGTCAAAGGTAGGAAAAGTCAGCTCTTAAAAGTATTTACTTCTCTGTAAAAAAGGATTTAGTGTCAGTGCTGTGGTTGTTGTGTGTCAAAATGGTTTATATCATCGGAAAGACGAGACTCTGAATTTTCATTTGATGTGTAGTATGTCGAGGTGCATGACAGAGGGGCATGCACACATGGCTGTGACATGGCTGTGACATCGTCCAATAGTAGTTATGTACCGGGACCGGTACGTGTGCATGTTACTTAACTGAAAGCTAATTGTCGCAATATTGTAACTGTTCTTAAATGTCATCAAAGTTTTCATTCTCAACTGCGAGATATAGAAGTTAGTTTTAGATTTCCACAGCTTTGATTATTTAATTCAAAGAATTATCTAAGATTAGTTTTATTAAAGTCATACCAAATTCTAAAGATCTGGATTAAGTCACTGGGCCTTTCAACAGAAGACCTGTCCTTTAATTCTAGGGTACATTTTGTTTGTGTTGTCAGCACAGCCTGTAGAGCAGTCATGTATTTTTTTTTGTAGCATGGTGACCAGGGGCCTCATGTATAAACGGTGCGTATGCACAGAAATGTTGCGTAAGAACTTTTCCACGTTCAAATCGCGATGTATAAAACCTACACTTGGCGTAAAGCCACGCACTTTTCCACGGTACCTCATACCTTGGCGTACGCAAGTTCTCCGCTCGGTTTTGCAGACTGGCGGCACCCAGCATCAAAGCAGTGCTACTGTTCCTGTGTAGTTACACATTATTTTCCTGACGCGGCTTTATAAATACACTGAAACTAACCGCATATTGTTTATTAGTGTAACGCATCTGATTGTAATTAACCTGTAACGATATAATGGTCCAGGGAACAGCCATAGTATTCCAAATACCATAACTGCTTTAGCGTTGTTACTCTAACTGCACCTTCTTCTTTCAGCTGCTCCCTTTAGGAGTTGCCACAGCGGATTATCTTTTTCCATATTACTCTCACTGCACCACTCGGAGTATTTATATCACTGTATCTGAGTGTGAATCACAGCAGCAGCTGATTGGAAAGAGAATTATCAGTATACAGCTTTAAGTACACGCTGTCTCAGCCACCACAAAATGTTTCAAAGCCTTTCTTGTACGGACCTCGCGGTTCAGAAACAGTTTCATCCCAGGAACTTTAAACACACTTAATCAAGTGCTCCTTGTAGAACTGTTTGTACTTATAAGTACAATCACCCCACTGTAAACTTGCACTACAGTTATAATATCGCACAACCTGATCCACTTTATAAAGCGCGTATTTACATATGATGACGATATCATTTTAAGGTGAAATGCAGCAAAATATGTTTATTATATTAAACAGATAAAACTTTAACTACATTTAAATAATCTATATTCTTCACTGGGAGTGTCGTGAAGGATAGAATAATTAAACATGTACTATGAAGATATTTCAATGTTCCTTAAACGTTTTGAAGAATTGTCGCTCCAAGCTTACAGATGGCTTAACGTCTATTACAGAGCTGATTGTGTGGTGATTGGGTATTTGGGGAAAGAAAAGCAAGGACTGCAGTGGCGGCTACGCCAATATATATTGAATATAAAACAGAAAGAGAAAATAACAACACAGCTAAAAACGCAGCGACAAATTTCAGCAAAAGTTAAATGCTTGTGTCATGAGCATGAGGCGGCTATGCAGTGTCCGCAATGGACGTGGCCATCCACCGTGCATAAGATACCATACTGACATTGGCGGGCGAAGGAGCCACCGATTCTTCCTCTGCCCAGGGCTGCCACAAGCCTAGAGCTGCCCCTAAGTACTGCTGCAATAAATTATTTCATCGAAGGTCGCACGCAATCACTGCACCGTCAAACTCATGTTTAATAACGTGCTTTAACTCCTATCATCATGAAAATGACATCACGTATACATCTCCGTATTTTAGTTATTCAGAGAGCTGTAATATCATGAATGTAATGGATTCTGTGTCCAGTCAGAGGAAGAGAGCCGGTTTAAGAAACACGTAGTGATTCACACACATAGAGCACATAGAAAATCAAATACAAAACAAAGCATTTAACGTGCTACTTTAATTACGATGTGATTTGAGAAACTGGCTAATTAAACAATTTTAAGATGAAGTTTATGATGTTCTACTTTAATGACAAAATAAAGTATGTGATTAAAGTGGAAATGTCAAGATTGAAGTTGACATTTTGTGCTTTTTCCCCACTGTGTGCCTTTTTTTTCTCTGTACCCTAATAAGCTTTCATATGACACTCAGACAGTAGGCTACAACTCGGCTTTTCATGGTGACTTTGATATGTAACTTCTTTTTTATTTCTGGCACTGTGCGATTTTGTGAACGTGAACTTTCAAGTTTCTCCAACACGCTATGTCACTTGATCAACTTCCTTTTGTTGAGTATACCATGGTTTAATTAAACAAATAGTACGTTTTTCCTTTGCCTCCACTTGGTATTCGCTGAAATTCTTATATTTTCCCCCTTGCTTTTCCCATTGTCTTTTCACAGAAAGCTGAGCTTAAGGGCGATTTATATTCATTTGCATATTCAAAGAGGCATAATTCTGGGAGGAGTTGGGGCGTTACATAAAGCGGTGCACGAGCGTTACTTTTCACGCTGATTGGGATTTATGTAGTGGAAAACGTAGAAGTTGGAGTACGCACAGATTCCTGCATCTGGATTTTTCTGTGCGTAAGCACATTTCGGCTTTTGTGCTTACGCCATGTTATAATGCAAGTTCTACGCACGGCGTTATACATGAGGCCCCAGAACTGCAAAGAGAACTGCAGCTGATATCTCACTTGAACATTACAGTATATTGTCTGAGTATAATGTCTGTTGATTTATATCCAAAAATGTTTACAATATAATTTAATATTAAGCAAGAAAGTAGTGCAGTGGTAGCACTGCTGCTTCTGAATAAGGAATTCACTTCTCTGGTGCTTCCTGTGTGGAGTTTTCATGTTCTTCCTGTCTGTTGATTAGATAGATAGATAGATAGATACTTTATTAATCCCAAGGGGAAATTTACATACTTCAGAAGCAGCACACATAAAGAACAATATTGAATAAAAGAGTGATAACAATGAAGGTATAACAGACAGACAATAACTTTGTATAATATTAACATTTACCCCCCAGGTGGAATTGAAGAGTCTCATAGTGTGGGGGAGGAACGATCTCCTCAGTCTGTCAGTGGAGCAGGACGGTGACAGCAGTCTGTCACTGAAGCTGCTCCTCTATCTGGAGATGATCCTTTTCAGTGGATGCAGTGGATTCTCCATGATTGACAGGAGCCTGTTCACCGCCCGATGTTCTGCCACGGATGTCAAACTATCCAGCCTACATTAGAGCTTGCGTACCTCACCAGTTTGTAGATAGATAGATAGATAGATAGATAGATAGATAGATAGATAGATAGATAGATAGACCAATGGTTTGCAAAAGCTCTTTAAATAATTGAAAGCATAAACAGATTAATAAATGTACATACACCACACTATGGCCTGAACACACACCAGAATGACTGAAAAAGGAAGTAAATTTTAAAAAGAAAAAGAAAACTTCTTACTTGACAGTTACAGTCACAGTGAGGCATTATGCAGATGTTTTGTTGTTGGTATAAAGGAAACCCCTTGGTGTTTCTTGGCACACTTCTGCTGAATAATTTGTTGTCTGAAAGTCCCCAGTTTTAGTGTGTCAGAGAGAGGATGTGTAGCTTTTTTCATAATGGCACTCAGTTTTGTTTTAATTCTCTTCTTTGATATGACCTCCAGGGGTCAAAAGTCTAGTCCTAGTCTTCAGATGGCAGGCTTCACAGTATTTCCAGGACTGAAGCCCTGAGTCAGTCCTTCTTTCTTTCTGTATAAGGTACGGATGTCACACCAGTGGAAGGATCTGTTTCAGTGCTGTTGGGATATAAGTGTTAACAAATGGCACAACACCCCTTAGGGAGAACATTCTGCAACTCTCCCTCAGCATTCTACTAATTTATGATGCCATTTCCCTTACTGTTGCAACATTCTAAATCCTGCCTAATTCAATTCATGTTCCTGGGCCCCAATGTGCCAGTCCATCACAGAGCCTCTCGGGGGAACCCACTCTCTCACAGGGGATAATTTGGAAATTGATAATAATTTAACCTGTCCACCTCTACAAATATGGGTGAAAAGCCTCACACACACATAAAGAACATGGAAAATCCACATGGATGACAGCTACAGTTCTTGTACAAATAATGCAGTCCTTCCTTCCAAAACAGAGACAATGAAATTAAGAGAAAGAGTGTATCACAGGCAAAAGTACTTAATAGCCATACTTGGGTGAAAAAAGAGTTACATTACTGAAAGGGTGCACAAGTAAAAGTAAAATCTCCCTATGAGCAAACTACTCACGTTTACGTTTTAAAGTATTGGGTATAATTTTACTTGAATACAAGAAAATGTAGAATCTCTCACCTTTTCATATCTGTGTATCCAGCTTTAAAGCCTGCTTACCTGGAGCTGGGTAATGGGGAAGCTGGAGACTATGCCAGCAAGCATTGGGTACAAGGCAGGAATAAGACCCGGACAGGATTCCAGCCCATCTTCTTCTTCTTTCGGCTGCTCCCGTTAGGGTTTGCCACAGCGGATCATCTTCTTCCATATCTTTCTGTCCTCTGCATGTTGTTCTGTTACAGTGTAAAAACACACACTCCAGCAAATTTAACAATGTCATTTTAACTAACCTGCATCTCTTTGGTTCTCCAGTTTTCTCCCATTGTACTTTGAGGAAACACACACAGACATGGAGAACATGCAAACACCACACAGGGAGCACCCACCCAGGACTTGATAGCTGAGTTATTCTACTGTACCACCATGCCATCCCCATTTTATATATGGTCAAAAGTGAACCTGAAATAATTTTACATGTGGTTGAAGTGTCGTCTTCTCCCTCCTGACTCTGGCTCCCCGTATGCGGCTCCTTTTATAGAGCACCCAGAAGTGCTCCAGGTGTCCCGTGTTCTCCTTCCTATAGCATTTCTGGGTGTGGAGCCATTCCTGTCTTGAAGGGCTCTGCTATTCTCCATGTGCCCCCTGGTAGTGACCACGGGCTCCAACAGGGCTTGGCTTTCAAGCTCCAAACTAGCGGCACTCTCCTAAGCCAGGGGGACTGCCCTCTGCTGTTCCAGGGGAGGTAATGCCCCGTGCAAGCTCTTCTCCTGGTCCTTTCTTTATACAGGCGTCCCGGTTGGGTAGAAGCCCTGGCTGTCTGTTACACCACACAAAAACAAGGAGAACATGCAAACTCCACGCAGGGAGTACACCAGGACAAAAACTCTTTAAATAAAGTGATATCTGTAATTTCTAAATGTTAGAACTTGTTAAATAAAACTCTTTATTCATACATAGTTAAATGGATTAATCCAAGCAGGCATTTCTGCAGCATCTCTTGGCTTTGAATCCTGGCGGCACTTGCAGGTTCTCCCCATACTCAGGATGAGTCACTGAGCTTTCCTTCCACATTTCAGAGACTTGTATATTAAGCTGAACAGCAACTGTAAATTGGCCCAGTAAGAGTGGGATTCAATCAGCCCTGCAATGGACTAGCGTTCCATTTACATCTAATTAAGCTCTGCCTCCCAGAAACATATTAATAAAATAGTAGGTTTAGGTTTACAATATAGATGGATGGCATTTATTCACAAAACTGCTGTACAGTGGTTCCAATAACATTAACTTGGTTTAAACACAGACAGAAAAGCATTGTACTTAGCAATTATAAGGTTCTGTAAAATGATCTGTATAGTACACATGCTATTTTAAGAATACATTTAGAGAAATGGTACATCAGTTTGACTGTTATTGGTTGCCGTGGGTCATTTTTGGGACAACTTTATTTTCAAATGCTGTCATTAGATTTAGTGCTGGAAAAACTAATGTGCATAATCAAATGTTATTGCCATCTTTTCTGTGACCCTAAAGGCACCTAGTGATGGATGTAGATTGTTGCCTCTTCTATAAACTAAGTTATATTTCCATTGGGGCGAGCAGTGCGAATGCTTTCAAGGTAACAAATAAACATTGGAAATGTGCGGACCTTTCAGCAGTTACATGAATATCTTGTGCTTATTTTCAGCAAGAAAATAAGGTGATATATTGGCACAGTGTGATTGGTTCTTATTACCTCATCCAAGAGGTAAGGAAAATATTTCATCATCTTATTATCATGGGAATACCAAGGTTACAACCCCACTATACCTTCTTGACATTTCTCTGTCTAATGTAGTGTTTTGGAGGGTGCCCCAGCTGCAAGAGAATGTCAGGGAATAAATTGACAAAGGGAAAATGGAACAAAGATAGAGGTGGACTTCTACACTGGAACTGGCAGTGCATGCCTGCATGTCTGTGTGTGAAAGGGATAGTAAATCCACAGATAAATTGGGGGTTCCTAATGGAAAATGAGGACTTTAGGGTGTTATATATATATATATATATCAATTAGCCAGGAGACCTCCATGAAAGTAGGTAGCAGAAAATTGTCCATATCAAAGAAAGCTAAGGGTATGAACTAAGAGGGCTGGCGAGGAGTCAGTTGTTACTTCAGACTGTTCAGCTCATATCCTGGAGGATGGGGATGGTACTGCCCAATTAAAGCAAACATTCAGAAAACTTATCTGAAAGATGCAAACCTTTATGACCCTAACAATCAGGGGCGGTTAGGTGGGAATTCTCTAGACAAAGAAAACAAAGATGAGCCATCCCAACCCTAGAAGTGAACTGGGAAATGTAGAACAAAGGAGAGAGCTGGCGGGAAAGGCTCACTGGTTTAAGAATCAGGCCGGTTTCATGCAAAAGACAAAAACAAGAGGTGAGGAGAGAGCAATCTGGTGTGATACTTAAATAGTGGGCAAGTGGGTGGGCCGCAAACCAGTAAATGTCAGACCAGAGAGATTTGTATCTACTTTATATATAAAATCCTAACGATTTTATGTGACGTTTTTATGTCACTTTTTTGTCACACTTTAAATCAGGCTTATTTTAAAACCTACATATATATATATATATATTTGGTATAATTCTTTTCAGAATTTATCGGACTTTAAAGCAATGTTGTTAGATTTTCAGATTCTTATTCCGTTTTTAAATTATAAAGTAAAATATCACAAACTCATGTCCCGCGAGACAAGACTTTGTGCCAACAGATTTAATCTTGTCCGGGACCGGAAATAAAAGGCAAAGAGTAGATTTAAAATGTTCAGAGATGCAGATCCTGCAGCAGGATTGGCGAGCAAGCAGGGGGTAAGTCCCCTAGTCCCCTAGTCATTTTATAATATTTTGTGTGACCCTTCCCAGTTCTTTATAAAGACAAGTACACCATAGTTTTAATAATTAAAAAATGCCCTGTATAAATAAAATCCATCCATCCATTAACTACAGGGTCACGGAGGTCTGCTGGAGCCAATCCCAGCCACTGTGGTACATTATTAAATATATCACTGCTGTCCTACAAAAAAGATGGTAACCCACACTGGAGTAAATGGCAATTAGCCAAGTGAGTAGGTACAAATTCATAAAAAAATATCAATAGAATGAACAGGAAACAAAATAAAAAAAAGATTAAAATCTATTAATAACTATCTAATCTAATTAATAACTAATAACTAATCTATTAATAGCAATATTACAACATATGGATGCAATGGTGACCTTGGATCCCTTAAGGCTCACCCTTCACACCCAGATCTCTGGTCCTAACGCCTGGTGCTGAGACTTTAACAGGTTTGGTTTCCCATTGCAGACCACGGATTCACAGATCCATATTTAACAACCCTAACTCTGCTTAGCCCTTCATTGGCACCCCACCACCTGAACACCTGTGACTAGAAAAATCTAACAATCTAGACTAAACTAATATTAAAAGAACTTAACTCATTTATTAAAGCACACAAATAAAACACAAAGTTGAAAGATTCAAGGAAAAATATAAGTAATAATAAAAATGAATATTCTTATAAGAGTTTGGCAATGAAAACACCAAGTTAAACCTTTCTCTGTCTCCAAGAGGATCTCGGCCTTTTTACAAATGTCATTCTATTTATATAAGAAATATCTGCATGCAATTTTCCAGACCCTCCTAATTCTTAATTAACTTTTGTCCCACCATGGACTTTCCCATCTAAGATGGTATAATACGTCTTTTAAAATGAACATTTTTGATTCTGTGATTCATTTCACGTTTAACAACCCATAGCACATAATTAAAATAGTTTTCCTTGCATAAATAATATTTGCTTATTTCTAATTCCATTTTCACTTCTTTTTATCCTATGCTTCTTACTTAATATTAATAAAGAACTTTAATATGAGTAAATATTCACTTAATTATTTCACACCCTAATAGCTCAAAAGATCAGCTTCCTGCACTGCATTTGTCAAAGGATTAAAAAATAAAAAATGACAGTTCAAAAGGTCAGTTTCTTGTGCAGCACTTGACAAGATTTGTTTTTTTTTAACTGACATTATAACCCTCATGCACAGCTTATTACTCATTTTTCAAATTTTCCAAACTGACAGCCACAATTGTACAAGCCAATTTCAGTATTGTACTCTCTGAGTCTCTCCAGTCTCAATTCTGGCCCAATTCAGTTTATAGCCCGAGCTTTCGCTAGTGGGTCAGAGTATTCTTGGTTTCTTGACACCCCCAAAAAGATATTTTCAGTAAATGGTGGAAATATTGCTGAGATTTTCAACTGAGCTTATCATTACTTACAAACCAGAGTGTACATTGAGATGAAAGGGTTTGCTGGCTTAAGACCCCAAGGATTAATAAAATAACAGTGGGAGGTCGAGCTTTTAGTTACAGGGCCCAGAAGCTGTGGAATGATCTGCCTGCTAATATAAGAGTCTCAACGTTTAAATCCTGGCTGAAGATTCACTACTTCAGTTCAGTATACCTTGACTAGAAATGCTGATTAGCTGCATAGTGCATTTCAGTTAGTCATTTGTACAGAAATATAAGTATCACAATATATTTAAATTGTTACTAACCCTCCCTTATTATGTTTCTCTTCTCAGTATCATGATATGCCACTTGGTGCCACTGCTCTACTGCCAGCCTGCTCTCCTGCATATGGAAAAGTCATCATCAATAAAGGAGTACTGGAATCAAAGGATGAAAAGATTCTCTTATCAGGTTGCATGATGAGACTCCACTATAGAAAACTCAACAGCGGGTTGGCAGCCAGTTGACTGAGGTCTCCAGAACTGTGACTTTGTATTTGACTTTCTCTTACAGTTTTAATCCCCACCATTCTCAGCTTGCCATAGTTCATCAAGTAATTAATGGACATTGTGATGGGCAGTCACAGCCATTATCTGGCCGGTACGCCAGCAGAATGGAAGGACCAGGGGAAAGGGCATTAATGAGGCAATACCTTCTCTGTGACACTAGAATGTCAGGAACTGGAGTTTGGTGAAGCCCTGTTGGGTTCCGTGGGAGCCTCCAGGAGGAGCTGCAGAGCCCTATAGAGGACCTCCAGCACACCTGGGAGCGATTCCAGGTAATACTAATGAACCTCCTGGATCACTCGTGGGACCTGAAAAAGAGGAGCTGCCTTAGTCCATTGAGGGGCCAGAGTTGGGAGGAAGGAGTGGACAAAGCCTGAGGAGGAGTGTAGATGGACTGGCGACAAGGAAGGGAATGGACTGTATATTAGTATATTGCATTGTTGGTAATATGTGCACAAACTGTAAATAAACTTGCCTGTCTGTGTCCAGAGGTTAAGGTGACAGTACACCCCCTAGTGGCTGACAACATATATTGTTGGGTTTGATTTATGTTTATTCAGTTTCTGTCTTGTTCAGTGTGTGTTTTAACAAATATACATTTAAATGTGTAGCAGTCTGTATTTAGTAATTAGTATAATCTATGCTTGGATTTTAACTGAGGATTATTCACAGCGCTCTGTGTCTGCACTCACTGAAGACTGCAATACAAAAAATAGGTTGTATTGTGTTCTTCCAGAAACGTAGCAATCACTTCGGGCAGGCTGTCCCTCCAATCCATATGTGATCCATCTCTCTGTTGCTACACAATCAAACATATGCCTTAATAGATTGCAATAATGGGACCAAATCACCAAAAATTTAAGTAAAATCATAATGGTAGATGTGAAATTTGTCCCATCCATCCGTTGTCAAATCCACTAATTCTGAGCAAGATCACAAGGAAGTTGGAGCATGTCCCAGCAAGCACTGGGCACAAAACAAGAACATTCCCTGGACAGGGTGCCAGTCTATCATAGGGCACACACACACTTACACACTAACAACAAAGACATTTATTTATACTGCGTAGCACATTTTCATACAATTATGTAGCTCAAAGTGCTTTGCAGGATGACAAACAGAAAGTTACAAGAAAAGAAAAACAATTAAGATAAGGTAATAATGCTAAAGAATTAGATACAACAAAGCAAGGTAAAGTCAAATGGCTGGGAGGTCTGAAAAAAAACTCCAGTAAGGTGGAGAAAAATAAAAAAAAAACAAAATTTGCAGAGGTTCCAAGGCTAAAAAATGCCTAGCCCCCATTGGGTATTCTATCTAACATAAATGTTCCCAAATCAGTCACTTTGTTTTCATGCTTCACATGATATGATTTGATGACGCTGGTCATGTGAACAGATGAGACACCCACCTTCAGTCCATCATTTCATGAGAAGGCAGTCATTATGCAGTTAAATGACCACCTAAATAAACATGCTATTCTTGATAAATTTCAGTCAGGTTTCAGAACAAATCACAGCACAGAAACTGCACTCGTTAAAGTAGTAAATGACTTGCAGGTAAACGCAGACAGAGGCCATTTATCTGTTCTCATCCTCTTAGATCTGAGTGCTGCATTTGACACCATTGATCACAATATTCTTAGAAATCGCCTTAGGCAATGGGTGGGCCTCTCTGGCAGTGTCTTAAATTGGTTTGAATCCTATCTGGCAGGTAGAAAATTTTTTGTGAGTTGTGGTAATCACATCTCAAAGACACATGATATCCGATATGGTGTTCCACAAGGCTCTATCCTGGGTCCACTGCTGTTCTCAATCTACATGCTTCCGTTAGGTCAGATTATCTCAGGTTACAACGTGAGCTACCACAGCTATGCTGATGACACACAGCTGTACTTATCAGTAGCACCTGATGACTCCGACTCTCTTGATTCACTAACACAATGTCTTACTGGTATTTCTGAATGGATGAATAGTAATTTTCTCAAACTAAATAAAGAGAAAACTGAAATTTTAGTAATTGGCAATAATGGATTCAATGAGGTTATCAGAAATAAACTTGATGCATTAGGGTTAAAAGTTAAGACGGAAGTAAAAAACTTAGGGGTAACCGTTGACTGTAATCTGAATTTTGAATCGCATATTTATCAGACCACTAGGACAGCATTTTTTCACTTAAGAAACATAAGTAAAGTTAGACCTCTTATATCATTGAAAGATGCTGAGAAATTAATTCACGCTTTTGTTTTCAGTCGACTAGATTACTGTAACGCACTCCTCTCAGGACTACCCAAAAAAGACATAAATCATTTGCAACGAGTGCAGAATGCAGCTGCTAGAATCCTAACTAGGAAAAGAAAATCCGAACACATTTCTCCAGTTTTGATGTCACTACACTGGTTGCCTGTGTCATTCAGGATTGACTTTAAAATACTGCTTATGGTTTATAAAGCCTTAAATAATCTCGCTCCATCTTATATATCGGAATGTCTGACACGTTATATTCCAAATCGTAACCTTAGATCTTCAAATGAGTGTCTCCTTAGAATTCCAAAAGCTAAACTTAAAAGAAGTGGTGAGGCGGCCTTCTGCTGTTATGCACCTAAAATCTGGAATAGCCTGCCAATAGGAATTCGCCAGGCTAATACAGAAGAGCACTTTAAAACACTGCTGAACACACATTACTTTAACATGGCTTTCTCCTAACTTCACTTTAACTTAATACTGATACTCTGTATGTTCAATTCATCATAATAACTATTCATAGTGGCCTGCGCCACCACCACCTACTCAAAGCATCATGATGCTCCAACATTGATGGACTGAAAGTCAGAAGTCTACGTGATCATCATCATCGAGTCCTTCCATGAGAACCCTAAATACAAAGAGGACTGTTTGATTTATGTTAGGTAGATTGCCCAGAGGGGACTGGAATCCCTACAGATTTTATTTTTTTTCTATGTTAATTAATGTTGACTTATTTTTATTTTTTATTGTGTCTTCTATTTTTCTATTCTTCATTTTGTAAAGCACTTTGAGCTACATTTTTTTTGTATGAAAATGTGCTATATAAATAAATTTTGTTGTTGTTGTTGTCTTGATCAGGCACCACAAACACTAGTGCATATTTAGCAATGCCGGTTAAGCCTAACTTGCATGTATTTGCACTGTGGGGGGAATCCAGAGCGCTTGGAGGAAACCCAAGCTGACATAGTAAGGATGTTAAAACTCCATGCAGGAAGCACCTTGAATGATAATCCATTTTTAAACTAAATACAGAAACCAAAGGGTGAAAGAACAATGGACATGTTACTATAGACTCTTGCTGTGCTAACTAAGATGCAAATGAACTCATTGCCATGGAGGTGCAGGAATTGACTTGGGAAAACCTTCTGCTGGTCAAAGTAAATTCAGTGAATCTCTGTAGATCTCTGAATTATCTACTCACTATGCAGTATCATCCTGTGGCCCCTTGCACAATATTTACTCACTGTGCAGTTTTGTCCCGTGGTGCCATACAAAAACAAAAGTCTTAAGAAGAGGTAAAATAATGCAATTCAACAATTGCTGCATTGTTTGCAGTGCTTGCCATCTTAAAAGATTATCATTGTTGCTTGCATTCAGACACAACTTTAAGTTGCATTTGAACAGAAGAGTCTTGTTTAGCAAACATGATACAAAAATGCAATCCTTGAATCAATGGTGCTGTCACAAATATTCAGAAGTTTGTAAAAAGAGACTTATCATTAATAAAAGAAAGGGCTGCTGCTGTGTAAAGGCAGGTTATTTTACATAACACTAAACAACTCCATGCACAGAAAATTGTTTTTGTGCAGAGATCAAACTGTGCATCCTGGCAGCACCATGGCAGACATTAACATAAATAACCTGTTTTCAGCTATGTAGCAATCAAAGTTCAATTTTCAGCAAATTATACCAATGACATTATAAAGTAAACCTTGAATTTGATCTTGGAAGGTACTCACTATTTCAATTATTCACAGTTTTTTTTTTTTTTCTTTTTTCATGAGCACTAGCGTTCAGAAACTGTCTGACTGCAGAAGCACATGAAATGAAGATTCAGCTTATCTCAGTAATGTAATGTTTGATTAAAATCTGCCAGCCTTTGCAGGCATAGGATCTCTGCCTCATTCTCAAATCACATTTACAAATGTAAATAGTCGCGCTCTTCTGAGTGTGAAGGAATATTTCACACTAAAGGCTTTTTAACTTTCTTCATAATCAAATACTTCTCGTTTACTCAGCATTGCGACAAATAAATGGTGTATAGTCTCAAGAACTCTTCTGGAACATACACATCAATCTCTCTCTCTTTCTCTCTCTCTCTCTCTATATATATATATGTGTATATATATATATATATATGTATATATATATAGACTAATATTTCATATTCTTCTACTATGCAAGCATAATCACTGTAAATAATATACAATACAATACAATACAATACAGTTTATTTTTGTATTGCCCAAAATCACACAGGAAGTGCCGCAATGGGCTTTAACAGGCCCTGCCTCTTGACAGCCCCCCAGCCTTGACTCTCTGAGAAGACAAGGAAAAACTCCCAATAAAACCTTGTAGGGAAAAATGGAAGAAACCTTCGGAAAGGCAGTTCAAAGAGAGACCCCTTTCCAGGTAGGTTGGGCGTGCAGTGGGTGTCAAAAGAAGGGGTCAATACAATACAATACACAGAACAGAACAAATCCTTAATACAGCATAATAAAAAATTTTAGAAGTAGCAGCAGAATTTAACAGTAGATGATATCACATAATAAGATTTGGATATTTTTAGAGTCCTGGAGACCTCATCCATCAAGCTGCCTCCCCATTTGGCCATTCCACGGCTGAAACGTTGCTCGCCAGCCAATGATGAAAGGACCCCTTTTCCCATGATTCCTGTGATCCTCCATCAGGGATGACTTTACCATAGGCAGGCAAACAACTTGGCAGGTGGGCGTGGCACCAATGCCACATTTGAGTACCGAGAAGAAACAGAATAGGTGAGGGTTAGTATTCAAATATAACTATCATGTTACTTATGTTTTAGTGCTAATGACTAACAACAGAGATGCAGTATGTACAGTTAATCAGCAGCTCTAGTCAGGATATGCTAAACTGAAGTAGTGAGTCTTCAGCCGGATTTAAAGGCTGAGACTGAAGGGGCATCTCTTATAGAAGCAGGAAGACCATTCCACAGTTTAGGGGCCCTGTAACTAAAAGCTCGACCTCCCACTGTTATTTTATTAATCCTTGGAATCCTAAGCAGACCGGCATCTTGAGATCTTAATGTGCCTCAGGTTTGTAAGTCATGATAAGTTCAGACAAGTAAGCGGACCTTGGCCATTTAATGCTTTATATGTTAAAAGGAGGATTTTGAAATCTGCCCTAAACTTAACTGGGAGCCAGTGTAAAGATTTAAGAACTGGAGTTATGTGTTCATATTTTCTTGTTCTTGTAATAATTCTTGCAGCCGCATTTTGGATTAACTGGAGGCTGTATAAGAACAGTTTGAACAGCCAGTGAACACCGCATTGCAGTAGTCAATCCTACTAGAGATAAATGCATGAATTAATTTCTCAGAATCCTGTTTATTTAGAAAGCGCCTTAATTTCCTAACATTTTTAAGATGGAAAAACATGTTTTGGACAACTTTGTAATATGTGCTTTAAATGACATGCTAGAGTCAAAGATAACTCCTAGATTGCGGGCTGATTCAGTAAAATTAATTGGGATTCCAACTGAGTTAAATGATGACAAAATATTGCTGTGATCAGCGTCATTCCCTCCAACAATTAACATCTCTGTTTTATCTGTATTTAAAGACAAGTAGTTCTCATTCATCCATTCCTTTAATTCACTAACACAACTAATTAAAGACAACATCGGAGAAACTTCATTTGATTTAAATGAAAGGTATAACTGGGTGTCATCTGCATACGAGTGAAAATTAACATTATGTTTCCTAATGAGAGATCCCAGTGGAAGCATGTAAAGTGAAAACAGTAAAGGTCCCAGTACTGAGCCCTGCGGACACCATATTGAACTTCTGTGTATAATGATGGAGTACTGTCAGCACATTTCTGTACATATTGGAATCGATTTGATAAATAAGAACTAAACCAAGCGAGCACGGGCCTGTAAGCCCAACATCGTTTTCTAGCCTGTGCAGTAAAATAGAATGGTCAATGGTGTCAAATGCTGCACTTAAGTCCAACAACATAATTACAGTGGAGTTTCCTTCATCAGAGGATATCAGAATGTCATTTACAACCCGTGTTAGTGCGTTTCTGTACTATGACCAGTGTGAAACCAGACTGGAATTTCTCAAATAAATTGTAATGCTAAGGTGTGACTGAAGCTGACTGGCGACTACTTTTCTAGTATTTTAGAGAGAAATGGTAAATTTGAAATAGGCCTATAATTATTTAGTATGTGTGGGTCTAGGTCTGACTTTTTAAGTAAAGGTTTAATGACTGACACTTTTAGTGCATCAGGTACGTGCCATGCAGTAATGAACTATTGATAATGGTTAGAATAGGCTGCAAGAACATCCATTGCACTTTTACTAGTTTTGTTGGCACTGGATCTAGGGAACAAGTAGTGGGCTTCATTTTAGTAATTAAAGTTAAGACTTCCTGCTCAGTTACAGGATTAAAATTACTAAAGTGCTGAATGCAATGTGAGACAGGGTCTGCTAAGCTAGTATTTGGTTTGTACTGTGATGCTGAGATCTGGGATCTTATATTTTTAATTTTCTCATTGAAGAAGTTCATAAAGTCTGTACTGCTAATATCTGTTGGTATTTTGCACTGTTGATCTGAATTCCCATTTGTTAATTTAGCCACTGTTCTAAACAGTACCCTAGGATTTTTATTATTGCTATCTATTAATGTAGAATAGTATTCTGAGCGAGCTTTAAAGAGGGCTTTTTTTATATTTATTAACACTCTCTGTCCATGCAATTTGAAAGACATGTAGCTTTGTTGTTCTCCATCTGCGCTCCAGTTTTCGACACTCTAATTTAAGAGCTCGAGTATTTTCATTAAACCAGGGAGAGTTTCTATGTGCTTTGATCACTTTTGTTTTAAGGGGAGCCACTGTGTCCAGAGCATCTCTCAAGGTCACATTATAATGTGATGTTAGCTGATCTAAATTGTTTTCCACGTTTACATTTGATGTTAACTGATCTAAATGGTTTTCCACAATTACACTCGACTTACTCAAGGTATCTATAAATTTTGAAGCAGAATTACAGTCTAGATGTCGCACTGTCTTTGTTTAAATCTGTGAGTACGTTGGCATGGGCAGAACTAAATCAAATGTAATTTCTTTGGATCTTGGCATGATGTCTAGCTTTTGAGGTGCTTTTGGTCTACTTCTCTGTGTCAGGCAGCTCCTATTTAAGTGATTTCTTGATTGAAACAGGTGTGGCAGTAATCAGGCCTGGGGGTGGCTATGGAAATTGAACTCAGGTGTGATACACCACAGTTAGGTTATTTTTCAACAAGGTGGCAATTACTTTTTCACACAGGGCCATGTAGGTTTGGATTTTTTTTCTCCCTAAATTAATAAAAACCATAATTTAAAAACTGCATTTTGTGTTTACTTGTGTTATATTTGACTAATGGTTAAATGTGTATGATGATCAGAAACATTTTGTGTGACAAACATGCAAAAGAATAAGAAATCAGGAAGGGGGCAAATACTTTTTCACACCACTGTATGTTTCCAAAATGTATCAAAGACAAGATTCAACCTGTGAACATTGCAATCGACTCCAGCCTCACTGGACCACATGTTTTGGGCATGCACCAAATTAAGATCATTATGGACAAAAATCTTTGAATGTGTATCAGACAACCTTATTGTCACAATCCCCCCTAATCCATTAATAGCAGTGTTTGATGGACTCCCAGATGGGCTTAAAGTGGAGAAGGACAAACAAACTGTAATTTCCTTTACTACACTATTGGCACATAGACTTTTCTTGCTTAACTATAAGAATCCTAACCCACCTCTTTTAGGTCAGTGGGTAACTGATGTTCTATACTGTTTGAAATTGGAAAAAATCAATTCTCACTCAGAGGATCTGTGTAGAACTTTTTTTTAAAATAAGGCAGGACCTAATCAATAACATTTTAAAATAATCTTCTATATCGGGGAAAAGGATACTCTTCCTTCCTTGCTGCTTCAAAGATTTGCTTTGTAGGCTGGCTCTAATCTCTTTCTTTTTTTGAGTGGGGGTTGAACTTTGGTTTGTTAAGTTTGATTTGACTGTATGGTTTGTTATTTGCTTTTAATTAAAATCAATAAAAACATAAAAAAAAAACAGCATACGTACCATATTAATAAGAAGGATAAACATACCCTTTTATATATGGATTTTATTAATGAGCATCAGTTAATTATGTTTGGTATGGAGGGGGAAGTCAAATTGATCTTTCAGACAAAGTGTAAGGATGGAGTCAAAATTGATTCATAGGTTAAAAACTATTGTACCTTTAGGCCTTAATGAAGTTTTCTAGATGGCTTTTTGGTTTATTTTGGTTTGGGATGTTTCTTCCCTTAGATTTCTTCTGTTATCCCAATTAGATATATTTTTTCTATGGTCTTTCTGTATGCCACTTTCATTATGGTCCTTCCATTGTGGTCCTTCTGTTTATGATCCCTCAATTATGATTTATTCTGGTAGATATACAGTACATGTCTGATAGTGAGACACAAAAATAACCGGATTGGTAAAAAAATATTTATTGATATATTTACAGCATTCTAAACATTGTCACCTTCTATGCAAACTTTTGTCATGAGAAGTTCTACTTGCAAAATGCGTCCCACTGATTCTCTGACAGTACAAGCCAACTTTAAGATAGCTCGAATACCTAAGCGACAATCATTTCGAACAATCTGATTCACTGTTTTGATGTTTTCATCTGTCCGAGACCAGCGTGGGCAACCTGGGCATTGAACGTCTTCCACATTTTCTTGTCTTTCCTTGAAACGTTTGTGCCACTCAAAAGTGTCTGTGCGAGTCAAACTGTTATCACCGTACACTGTTTTTTGCAAGAAATTTGATGTTGATTCGCTGTTTGATTTTTTGACCTGACATTATTGCGGCAACTTATGTAGTGATTGTTATATAAATACTGATTGGGCTGTTCACAGGATATACCTAGCTGCTCGGCGGTTTGAGAGGGCGTGTAGGAATGGATATAGTTCTATGATTCACATCCGGCCGACCTCCGGACGGTTTTCCAGGAAAGCCCCAAGCCTAGTGGTTATTTTTGTGTCTCACCTCGCAGTTTTTACTCTGGTCTTCTGCCATGATCTTGTAGTCATTATTTCTTATTATGGTGTCTTCAGGTTTTCCTTGCTGGGATTAGCTCCAGCAGACCCCCGTGACCCTGTGCTCGGATTCAGTGGGTTGGATAATGGATGGATGCATTAAACTATTTTTTTGTATCTATTTTATGCTTTAAAGGAAATAAAAAATACCTAAGGAAAGAGAAATTACATAAAAAATGTAATAGTCGGAGAGGCGGTGCAGCTGTCCAAAATTGGACTGCCCTTAACCTAACCTACTATCTTTGGAATGTAGAAGAAAAAAAAGAGTACATGGAGAAAAACACATGCAGCGCTAATCACTGTACCACTTAGAGCAACAAATCTTTTAGTATGATCTAATCTGTCAAAAAAACAAAAAAAAAAACAGAACACCTGATTCTGTATTTCATTCTGCATAAATGAGGTGACAACAGTTTTGAAAGAATATGGACAAGGTGAGGAGAACTCAGATTTTGCGCAGGTGTCAGAACTGGGAAAATAATAATTAAATAACTAAGCTTAGAATGTGTGGCCAAAATCGTTGTCAGAGAATAGAGATGTATGTTGTAAGCAATAAAGGGTAACATAACCAGTGCCAAGAAACAAGACATAAATCGTAATCACAGGGCAAGAAAAATGGTCAGAATCAGTAAATTTAAAAACTAACAATATGAAATGATGCAAAGGATTTTGTTTTTTTCTATCACAAAATGAAAACTTAGATCTATAAGTATGTGTGGTACCAACTTTATAAAACATTGCATAAGTGAAAATATGAATCAGGACCCTGGAAATTCCTCTCAGCAACTGAGTCTCCAACATAGCAGCATGTACAGTATAAGGAGTGATGAAATGGAGGATTCCAGGATGCTCATTATCCTGCAAAGAAGAAGCCCACTTTAACCCAGAAAGCCCCCCAATATTACCTGCTGGCTTCAAAACTGGGAAGCTAAAAACTCATAATATTCAAAAATATAATCAAAGTCTGACAAGAGGAGGGATGACCATAAACTCCTAGCTTGCATAAAAAGTGCAATAAAGGAATCTTTATAAATGGAAGATTTATGTAACAAAAAAAGTAAAATACAGGAAAGTGCTAAAATGAGCAAAAAAGGCTAGATTTGCCTAACAAGGCAATCCACAGTAAACACAAAAATGCAATCCACAAAAAAGAATTCATAATCAGAATTCAACTGCTGAGACTTTTTGGGATACTTATATAGCCAAGGCTGACGTCAGGGTGGCCCCACCTCCAAAGGCTTCACCCACAAAGAACACGGAAAATACAGTAAGCAACATGACGCATGATGTTGGCAGTATAATCACTAAATTCCAAAGGGTTGAATAATTTTATGGGCACTATCTATCTATCTATCTATCTATCTATCTATCTATCTATCTATCTATCTATCTATCTTTCTATCTATCTATCTATCTTTCTATCTATCTATCTATCTATCTATCTATCTATCTATCTATCTATCTATCTATCTATCTATCTATCTATCTATCTATCTATCTATCTATCTACGTGTATCTATAAAATCCAACATCTGTATGTCTGTCCAGTTTTCACGAGAGAACTACTTACTGGATTTAGATCTGATTTTTTCTATAATCTGATTGAACATTCCAGTTGATTTTGCAACTTCTCTCATTGTTCTGTGTATCATAGTTCGCTTGTGGTACCAATTTATTTGCGCAAATCCGAGAGACATGCAGCAGACAGAGGGAAGGGAGGGCAGGGCCCTCATCACTCACTTGCTAGCCTCGGGGCATATCTTACCTCCGCTTACCTAACAAACGAGAGAACAACCTAATGAATTTAGATGGGGATTTTGTTCTATAATTTGCTTGAACATTCTGGTTGATTTTGCTACTTTTTCTCTTTGCGCTAAGAATCATAGTTTCATATATTTGTGCTAATCCGAGACAGAGGCTGCGGGCCGGGGGGAAAGGGAAACATGGCATTTGGAGTGGGGAGCTGGGCAGGGCCCTCCGCACTGTCCTTTTTCACTAATACATGGGCGGAGCAGCAAGGCACAGCTAGTATATATATATATATATATATATATATATATATATATATATATATATATATATATATATATATATATATATACTGTATACATACCCCAACTCATATGAAAATGTGGACTTTGTTCCAATATTATTTGTATTATTTTAAAATGATGTGATTAGTTTTCATTTTCCTACTGTACATCATATGTCAGCACATTTTTATTTGTGAAGCAGCTGAAGCAAGACTGCAGGATTCAAATGGCATTGTAGGTTCTCGCTGCCTTACAGAAACTGATATGTGCAGCAATCTCTGACATCTTATCTAAGAAACCTCAATCTGGCTTTATCCTTTCTGACATTGCTGGCATATTTAAATTTAGTATGCCTCATTTATCCAATATTTGCGGAAATTTGCATGTTTTTATTTGAGAATTTCGATCTCTGAATGATTCATGTTTTATTCACTAAAACTACATAAGATTGAAATTTGTTTTCATGTTAACTCATGAAATCTGTTTTCTTGTTAACTTTGCTAATGTACAGTATCTTAAATGCTTGTCAACCAGAAATGTGCTGTTAATGGCAAAATGCAGAAATTGTGGTTATCTAGTTGACTGCCACTTTTTTTTACCCAAGAATCATTTTTATAAGCAAGTCACTTAAATATCCTTGGTTATAATTTCTAAGCGCTTTTTTTTCTATTAGATATGAAACAATATGTGAAAAATCCTTACGGAGGCAAAAAATGTTATCACAAAAAGTCAAATGTGTTTCCTTTTGTCTGAATTATTAGTTGTTTCATAAGTGGAGAGAAAAGAGAGCTCTTTTCTATTTCCTAGTGGAGCAGATCAGTGCAACTCCTATTCCTTCTGGTTTGACACTGAAGAAACATAAAATAAGTTAAACAATGCTTGGGGCACAGACATACATGTTGTAGGGGGCTGAGAGGCAGCAGAGAGATTGTAGATGTCAGCAGACCCTGAAGCTGCAGTACTATTTCTGTACATATAAGCATCACAGCAGACTCATCAGCAGAACAGGAGGAGGGCAATATATTGTCCTAGATGAGCCATTCTTGACATTTTCTTACTCTAACATAAGAATCACATTAACTTAGCACAGCAGGTAAAATCAAATGATATCATTTGTTCTTTCTGGTTTAAAGAAAATTCCACACCACTGTGTAAAAAGTACACAGTATTAATGGAAAAAGTAACAAATTGACTAATAATTCCATTCCAAAGATGCATGGCTATGAATGCTGCTGGTATAATTATTATTTTACATTTTTCTCACCACCCAATATGAAACCCTTATTATTTCATTGTCAGCAAGGCTAGCCCCAATTCCAGCCCCCCAGATTGGGAGCATGTTTCCACCGCATGATGAATTACCTGGATTTGGACCTGAGTGCAGCAGTGCAACGGGTGGTATCTCAGCACCACACTGGAAGAGTGTGAGATTTTTATGGTGGCTGGAGCGCCAATTCTGCCACCAACCTTCAAGTTTTCCCTACAAGTTGGAGGACCTGCTTGCAGGGCTGGAGGCAGATTACCGTCATATCCAGGATGGAGCAATTTCAGGTTAAGGACCTTGCTCAAGGGCCCAACCAAGTAGAGTCACTTCTGGCGTTAACAGAAACCTTCCTTCCGAGGGCATAAAGGCCCCACACCTAAACTAGCTTGTAAAGAGCAATTGGATAAAATAAGAAAAATTAACCTGTGTCCCCGCAGCACTGAAGTGCCAGTTTTAACTACTGCACCACTGCATCAACAATGCAGATTTTATTTTAAGTACTTGCTTTGCTAATTATTCCTATAAACATAACACATACTTTAAATAAAATGTTTAAGATAAATACTATATTCATATGAAAACTGATTATAAAATCCAAAAATGACATCTTTCAGATTTTCACTAAATTCAGAAAGTACTCAAAGCCCTTTACTTTTTTAATATTTTTCAATGTTGCATTGTTTAAATGCATATTTATGGTGTTCAACACCCTAGAATGACAAAGCAAAAACAAGATTTCTGCAAATTTTTGCAAATGAATTAGAAGTAAAAAATTGAAATGTCACAATGACAAAAATATTCAGACCCTTTATTCAGTACTTAATTTATGCCCCTTTGGCAGTGATTCCAGCTAGAAGTGTTCTTGGGTTTGATGCCACAAGCTTCACACACCTGGATTTTGTGATTTTCTGCCATTCTTCTCTGCAGATCCTCTTCAACTCTGTCAGTTCTGATGGAGACTGTCAATGGACAGCTGCTTTCAGGTCTCTTCAGAGATGTTCAAATGGGTTAAAGTTCAAGCTCTGGCTGGGACCCTCAAGGATATTCCCAGAGTTGTCCCTAAGCTTCTCCTGTATTGCCTTTGCTTTGCTTAGGGTCATTGTTTTGTTGGAAGTCCCAGTCAGAGGTCCAGAGCACACTGGAGCAGATTTCCAATAAGGATATCTCTGTACTTTGCTCCATTCATTTTTTCCTCAACAATTACTGGTTACCTAGTTCATACAGCTGAAAAACAACCCTACAGATGCCACCACCAAGCCTCTCCATTGGACTGGCATTTCACAGATGATAAGCAGCGCCTGGGCTCCTACAGACATATGTGACGGTGCGGGTCCTGTTCCATGGTCCCTCTTCCAATTTTGGGGGCCTCTTGAACCCAACACTGTCAGTAATGTAACCAGATGAACTGTGCAATAAAGACAAATCACACGGAGCAAAGTGATGGTGTAAAAAGTATACAGTGCTTTTATTAAAAACAAAGCCAGAACAGTGTTCATAGTGCCGTGCTTCAAAAATCCATAAATAAATAATCCATAAAAACAATGAAATAAAGGTGGAGGTTAAATTCAATAAATAATCCTATAAAAATAGGTTAAAATCAACAGGCTGGAAAAACCTGGTGCCTTCTCCGTTTAGCTGGCGGCTCCCTTGCTTCTCCCATACAGGCCCTGCAACAGGGCCCTATCAGCAGGTGCAGCTAATCTTACTTCTGTCCGGTTGCCTTTCGTCCCCTGGCTCTGTACAGCTCATCCAACGGACTGAGACTTGGGTCCCTAGTAACGAGGGTGTTCACACTGGGGGTCTCCCTCCCACGCCTCCTCAACTCCTGCTGCCATCTGGGGACTTACATGGTGAGTCGTCTACAATTCTGGTCACTCCAGCTCCTCTAAATTGCTCAACTGGAGTGACTGCTTCTTACTGCCCGCGAGTGTTGGCCAAACACTCTTTCAGGGCTCTCCTGCATTCACCAACGAGCCTTCACCTTCTTTCTTGCTCACACCCAGACCAGCTATTTTCTTTTTTCTGCCTTCCTCTTTCTCTAACCTCCATTCTGTGCTTGATCTTTTTCCTTCTATCCGCAGTTGCGCTTTTCCTATTTATAATGGGAACATGGCACGGGTATGGTGACTAGCAGCTCCTGGCATCAGTTACAGACATGGGCGATCCCACACCTGTGCACTTCAGTGCAGAAACGTCCACGCCCACATGCTCAGGAACTGCTCCCGCCACACTGCCATGGCCCCTCCTTAAGCCGGGAGTGTGGCGATTATTTTTTTAAAAACTGGCCATCCAATTAGAGCCATGGACCCGCTATATCACAACATAACGCTAATCTTGATTTAATCAGATCAGATGATTTTGTTTTTCACAGTATGAAAGTCCTTTAGGTGCCTAGTCAGTTTAAGCAATGAGAGGCTTCTGTCTGGCCACTCTATCATAAAGTTCAAATTTGATGAGTGTTGAAGTAATAGCTGTCCTGGAAGTTTCTCCCAGGAGTTCAGCCAAAGTGATCATCAGGACCTTGGTCACCTCTCTTACCATGACTTTTCTCCCTCAATTGTTCGCCTAGGAAGATTTATGGTTGTTTCAGGCATCTTCCATTTAAGAATTATGGAGACCATTGTGCTCTTGGGAACCTTCAATGCTGTAGGAATTTTTCATAACCTTCCCAAGTTCTCTCTAAACAACGCACATGCATTTCCTTGACCTCATGGCTTAGTTTTTACTTTGATCCACATGTTTCTATATACATGTGTGTGCCTTTCCTACTCATTTGCAATAAATCGAATTAACCACAGGTGGACTCCAAAAAAGGCGCAGAAACATGTCAGTGATACTTAATAGAATGTTATGCACCCGAGCCAAATGTCAAGTACCATAGTCACAGGCCTAAATATTTGTGTCAATGTGATATTTCTGTTTTTATTTTTACTAAATTGGCAAAAAGTCCTAAAATCCTGTTTTTGCTTTGTCATCCTGGGGAAAATAAATATTGCCTGATGTGGAGTAAAATTAATTCAAATGATTTTAGCATAAGGCTACAAAATAAAAAGTATGTAAGAAAAGTGAAGGGATCTGAATACTTTCAAGATAAACTGTAAGCTTGGTGGACCCAGTAAATTGTGAGAATCTGTTTTTCAAATGGGATGTTGAGTCGTAAAATATTTTAACATTATATTCTGAGAACAATTCCTGGAAAAACAAGCATTGGTAAAAACTTAATATTGAAGTTAAAGCTTGGTAGTAATTTTCAATCTTTACATAATTAACTTAAACAAATCAAAAGTTACCTTATTTTTGAATGTAAAAACAAATTAAAAACAGCTGAAGTGATCCTTACTTCAAAGGACCATCCGCCTGCTGAAAATACCTAAGCTGAAAGAATTTAATGAATAATGAGCTAATGTTAATATCCCACAAGATAACTAGCTATTGTCAGTCCCACTAAAGGAGTAGAAAAATGATCAACATCAGAGCTCTTAATGACTAACTCATTAAACATTATAAGCAAGAGAAACAGTACAGTTTTTTAAAGGGTACATCAAAGAAACTGTATTTCAGGATCCAGGTTTTAATGGAAGTAACTAATTTAATTAAGGGGGTAACACAGCTAGTTTAATGTACTTTTAGGGAGTATGAAGCTGTGGCACTGAGGATGTAACTGCTGCATTATTCGAGGAGGGTTTGGAGAAAAAGTAAGAGACCCTGAAGCATTAGATTAGGCCTATGATAGGCAACACTCCTTTGATAAAGCTCAGTATCAGTAGGTACGTATGGGCCATGGAATTTCAAATCACAAAGCTGTTTTTCTTGTTTTGTTTGTTTATTATTTTTCTAATTGGAACTCTGTGCACTTGAAATCAATGTTTGATATTTTGTGTCATTTTTGATGTCTACCCCCTATTTAAAAATGAAAGTAAGGAAGTCCATCAGTCATTAAGTCAAGAAAGTCTTTGTAAGGAGAGGTTTGGATGTAAACCGTACAGGAGGCCAGTGTAGGTTAGTAAGCTAAAGGATGAGGTGTTATTTATATTTGGTTATAGTCTGTAAGGTTTCTAAACTCTTTTGGGTGTCCCCCCAACAGGATGATATGTCGAAGAGCGTCCTGAAGCGCAATCATGGGCTCCCAGCGTCTGTGGAAGACAGTTTACCCGGTTGCTGGGGCAATCTCGGGCTCCCAGCACTGCAGCAGCTCACAGCTAAAGCAGATCTGAGTCGATTGCGGTTGCTCTATAAGTGCTTGTTGTTGATGGGATGATGCAAGGAACATTATAAATGCAGGGAACAGGATTACTTGGCCACTACCCTAGCCCAACCCTGCCTGACTGCTCTGCCTGTGTATAGGAGAGTGGCAGATCCTGCTACAATAAATAACCGTTTTGTTCCTGTTTCAAGCTGAATGAAGTTGGTTTTGCTAAAATACTGAGACTCAGCCTCGTGTTTTGGGGTGCAAGACAGGGATTCACATTTCACAAGTGGTTTAATGGTTCAAGCAAGAAAATCATGAAAACTGAATTGCAGGAAGCTGAGCAAGAGAAAGAGAAGAAGGGTAGGATTCATAAGCGGTAGAAAGAAATCTTGACAAGTGCGGAGATGTAATTCTCAAAACATTGAGTCCTCTCAATGACAACTCAAAGGATGGTAGTAGTGGGTGATAGCAGAAGATTGCATGAGTCTGGGTCCAGCATGAAGGAAGCATGAGTTAAAATAATATACTTATTTCAATAAAAATTAGGTGCAGAGACCTCTTATCCTCAACACTGAAACACATCTACAGGATAACAGAGACCTAATGCATTTATTGCTTACTCTTTTCCCAGAAAGTAAATACAGTGCCTAAAAATTCCCTTAGATTTATTCACATTTTATTATTTTACAACATTGAATCACAGTGGAATTAATTTAGCCTTTTTGACACTGAAAATGACAAAGTGAAAGCAGTGGTGTAAATTAATTACAAATATAAAACACAAATAAGTATTTTACTCCTTCAAGTAAGTGTTTAGTAGAGACACCTTTTGGCATCCAAGACAGACTTTGAGTCTGAGTACACAGGTCTCTCTCTATCAGCTTTGCACATCTAAACACTACACTTTTTCCACATTCTTCTCAGCAATCTGCCCCGTCTCTGACATTTTGTATGGAGATTATGAGTGAAGAGCCTTTTTCAAGTCCAGCCACAACCTCTCAGTTGGATTAACGTCTGGATTCTGGATCAGTCACTACAGGACTTTAACATTGTAGTTTTTCAGCTTTTTATGTGTAGCTTTGGACTTGTGTAACTTACACTTGGGGTTGTTGTCTTTCTGGAAAGCAAATCTTCTCCTTAGCTACAGTTTATTTTTGCAGACTGTATAATGTTTTCCACCGGAATTTCCTCATTTGTTTGTTTTTTTCTTGTTTCTTCTTTTTTTATTTGCTGTATTCATTTTACCCTCCACCCTCATAAGCCTTCAAGGGCCTGCTTCATAGAAACATCCCCACTGCATGATGCAACCACCACCCCTTCATGGTAAAGTAGGTGTGTTTCTGATAATGTTCAGTATTAACACTAGAATTACCAGAGCCTACGAAAAAACTTGTAATTCCGTCCCACCTTAAACTGCTTCTTAAATCCCTTCACACCTCTCCGCCAGTGTCCTTTGTCTTCTAAATGTGCTGATAAAGAGAAGCTTGGAGCAGCAGGCTATTCCATCCCCCCACCAATTTAGAACGTGCACGAACTTCAGCTTGATTGAGTATCTGGGAGTGAAGTGGAGTTTTAGAGTGGAAATAATAGATCGTTATTTGGAACACACGCATTTCATGTCTGTTCCGTTTCTACAGTAATCTGTGTCAACACATTGTTAAAACAGAAACGTTTTTTATATTCTAGTAGTAGATGACAAAATGTAGGCATAAACTATATAATGTATGAAGCCTGAAGTCCAAATAGCAAAGAAACATTTTCACAAGAATAACACAATTGCGCTTTTATTTAAAAATATAACTGCAGAAATAAAAAGCCGCCTTAACATGCGACATTGACAGCAGTTTATTGTAACTGCCTCTGTAGTTCAATAGAATCTGCCCCCGCTTGGGAATCAAAAGGTCATGAGTTTGATCCTGCGCCCCTCCGTTTTGAGAAGTAAACTGCTCTTAGTCTTACTGTTTTAGAATAAAAGCATACATTTGATTTCAGTCTGTAACAGCCGGTGCAATTTATGATCCTTGTAAAGGTTAGCTTTTTTTTTTTATTCACTTTTCATTCTCTCAGTCGCGTTCAGAATCAATCCATACAACCCCATCTGACACGGCTGTTTTCACTAAAGACGCGCTATAGCTCTGCAGTGTACCACGATGCATACTAACGCCCCCCAACCGGGTACTGACACACAAACGCTGGCGAAGCTGCCTTCTTCGTATCTCACCATCACTTGCTTTTCTTTATATTCAGTTTTATTGAGTGTTCCTGTCAGTCCCCGCATGTTGCTGTATGCTGTTTCTTTTGTACTCCAGGACATGCAGAGTAAAGAATGGTAAAAAGCAGTAACTTTTCTTTTTCAGAGAATTTCCAGTTCTTGCATAAAGTCACACCCGATCTGACGCTGTTCGTTTTCAAATAATATTGCATTAGTGCGATTATATTTTCACATATATTGTCTTTTTCTTTCAGGTGTGTAATAGAAACCACAGCATAGAGAGAGTGTGTACATTGCTTCTTACAGGAAAAGGCGATGGAAAAAGTGCACTTGAATAAAAGTGCACTTTTGTTATACTTTTACACCAATATATGTTCCTGTGTTTGAACGACACGGGCAGATGGGGAGTGTCTGATGATTGCATATAGCGCCGAAGTTACTGCTCTTTACCATTCTTTCCTCTGCATGTCCTGGAGTACAAAAGAAACAGCATACAGCAACATGCGGGGACTGACAGGAACACTCAATAAAACTGAATAAAAAGAAAAGCAAGTGACGGTGAGATACGAAGAAGGTAGCTTCGCCAGCGTTTGTGTGTCAGAACCCGGTTGGGGGGCGTTAGTATGCATCGTGGTACACTGCAGAGCTATAGTGCGTCTTTATTGAAAACAGCTGTGTCAGATGGGGTTGTATGGATTGATTCTGAACGCGACTGAGATAATGAAAAGTGAATAAAAAAAAAAAAAAACTAACCTTTACAAGGATCATAAATTGCACTGGCTATTACAGACTGAAATCAAATCTATGCTTTTATTCTAAAACAGTAAGACTAAGAGCAGTTTACTTCTCAAAACGGAGGGGCGCAGGATCGAACTCGTGACTTCTTGATTCCCAAGCAGGGGCAGATTCTATTGAACTACGGAGGCAGTTACAATAAACTGCTGTCAATGTCGCATGTTAAGGCGTTTTTTTGTTTCTGCAGTTATATTTTTGAATAAAAGCGCAATTGTGTTATTCTTGTGAAAATGTTTCTTTGCTATTTGGACTTCAGGCTTTTACACTATATAGTTTATGCCTACATTTTGTCATCTACTAATAGAATATAAAAAACGTTTCTGTTTTAACAATGTGTTGACACAGATTACTGTAGAAACGGAACAGACATGAAATGCGTGTGTTCCAAACAACGATCAATTATTTCCACTCTAAAACTCCACTTCACTCCCAGATACTCAATCAAGGCATGAGCTGAGAGAAGTTTGTGCACGTTCTAAATTGGTGGGGGGATGGAATAGCCGGCTGCTCCAAGCTTCTCTTTATCAGCACATTTAGAAGACAAAGGGCGCTGGCGGAGAGGTGTGAAGGGATTTAAGAAGCGATTTAAGGTGGGACGGAATTACGAGTTTTTTCGTAGGCTCTGGTAATTCTAGTGTTAAAACATGACTTTTAGTTTGATGTCCAAAACACTTAGTTCTGGATTTGTCAGAACATATAGTCTTCTTTTAGTTGACTTCAGAGTGTTCCATATGCCTTTTGATAATCTATAGCTGCGCTGTAACTTGCAGTTTTTTTTTCTACCAACGACTTTCTCTCCAATTTGTCTGTGTGACTGGTGATGCACCCAGACAATAGTTATTTTCTTCAGAATCTCTCCAATCTCAACCGCTTTAATTCGTTCAGCGCTCTTAAAACTGTCTTGGTGGGCTTCCTCACTAGTCTTCTTCTCGCATGATCACTCAGCTTTTGTGGACAGCCTGTTCCAGGCAGATGTATAGCTGTTCCATACACTTTCCATTTTTTAATGACTTAAGAACATAAGAAGTTTAGGGTGAAAGTTTTAAATGAAGTGCGGCCATTTCAGAGTGTGGAGGAGTGTTGGGAGAAAAATAGGAAAGCTGTATTAAGAGTAGGTGAAGAGGTGTTGGTTTTGATAATAGGAAGGAGCCCACTTGGAGACAAAGAAACATATTGATCGGAAAAAAAGGTGCAGGATGTGATAAGGGCCAAGAAGGGATCAAAGAAGACATGGTACCAATCAGGATGGAAGGAAAATAGAGAAAAGTATAGGCAGAAAAACAAGGAGGCAAAAAAGGCAGTGACAAGAGCCAAGGCACACGCTTTGGAGGAGGTGTATGAAAAATTAGAGAGAATTATTTTTAGAATAATGAAGGCTAGGAAAACATTGGGAAAGATTTTAGTCAGATAAAACATGAGTATGGTGTGGTCTTGAGTGATCCCGATAGGACCAAGAATAGATGAAAGAGGTACTTTAAGAAGCTGTTGAGAGAAGAAAAGTGTATTTTTTGGGGATGGAAACCTACATGAACAAGTATAAGAAAGAAGAAAATTAAGGAGGTACTGCAAGGAATGAAAAAAGGAAAGGCAACAGGACATAATGAAATACAAGCAGAAGCGTGGGAGAGTTTAGGTGAAGAGGGGGTAGATGTGTTGAGGAATCTAAAGCAGAAGATCTAAGAATGGGAGACAATACCAGAGGAGTGGAGGAACAGTGTGATTGTACCCATTTATAAGGAGAAAAACGATATTCAGGATTATGGAAACTATAGAGAAATAAAGCTGATGAAAATGAAAATTTGGGAAAGCATTATAGAGAGAAGGCTTAGAGAACAGACAGCCATAGGGGAGGAGCAGGAGGCTTTTAAGCCAGGGAGAGGAACAACTGATGCAATTTTTCGAATGAGACAGCATATAGCAAAGAATCAAGAAAAAAGAGAAAAAGAAATGAGACTTACCAGAGTATGACAAACGTTGGAGAGATGTCTAAGAAAGTGCAGGAAAGTAGGTTGAAGAGGTATTGACATGTTATTTTGTCTTGGTAGAGTTCTATATTACTCTACTTTCCCCTTTTGAATTATTAATGTGTAGCCTTTGTCAGAATGCCTCAATCTCATAGATTTACCACTGTTTATGAAGGTGTTGCACTTTATAACTTCTCTCCACCTTCCCTTCTACATTTATAACCTCGGGCAATTAGGTGTAGTAAAAGACAAGCAGGAGTTAAGTTACAATTTAAATAATGCATTATTTATAATATTCATAAATAATAACAATATGCAAAGTACATTTGAATACTGGCAACCATACAACCTGATAAATGCTGATGTGTAGTTTCAGGCGGCACACAGACTTGCAGTTACTTTAAATGTCTCTAGTTAAGTTCTTATTTTATGGCTTTCTTCAGGACAGACCATATGGCTGTCTCAATATGGCTGCTGAGTTGTGCTTCTCAGTGTGGTCTTCTTTTCAGTTCATGGTGTGTGAAATACTCCTTCATCATGATGGTGAGAAAGAGGGAGAGATAAAGCAACCAAATTTATACATTATTTGTCCAAATTCTTATACCAATAGGTCATCTTTCTACAGAATGGCCTTTGATTCAAAACAATCCCAAACAGCCATGCTTCAGACCAATGGGGCACCAGTACCTTTTACACCTACCCCCAAAACTACTTGTTCAGCTGATGCTTCCAGCTAGGTATTCTGGCATTCCTTTGGGGGTTGATTACACAGAGAAATCACGTGCCATACTGGTTTTATTTACTTCCTCCAACCCTGTCATAAAATTACTAAGCCTCAGTCCTTAAAGGGGGTGGGGGTTCTTAAACATCAAAGAATTGCTGTTCTTATAAGTGGTATAACACTAATATTACATTGCTTTGTAATATATTTATCAATGTATATACAAAATTTCATGCCACAACACATGTGATGAAGAGAGACAATGGCTATGTGGGCAAAAGAGTGATAGGAATGGAAATACATGGGAAGAGAAAGTGAGGGAGGCCAAAGCAGAGGTAGATGGATAAAGTACAAGATCTGAAGGGAAAGGAGTTGACTGAGAAGGAAGTGCAGGTACGAGTGGAGAAGATTCATCAAGCACATCAACCCCACATAGAAGTGGTAAAAGATGAAGTGGAAAAAGGAGAAGAAGAACGAACAGGCCTCTACTTACAGGACTAGTTGTAACAAAGTCCTTGGATGTGGCCCCAAGACTGAGGCAGAAACCAATTGTTCTGTTAAACTTAATTAAACTCCTTGTTTAGCTTGTCCATAAACTGACACAACACTGTTTAAAATTATAAATACTCAAAATAATATGTAATAGTTTCATAATTCATTTTAACTTTGTTGAAATCATTTCTTTATATCATATCTGTAAACTGAACATAACAGAATTAAGGCTGTTTCCCATAATAGATACTGCTTCTGGGTGTTTGGCAGAAGTTCCCTGATTGTTTTTGATATTTGTTCTGCCTTTGGGTATGTCTTTGAAGTAATAATGAAACAAACAATTCCTAGATCTAGTTGCCAGCTAAAATTCTGCAAGTTTCTGATTTTTATGGAAACTTGTTATTTTGATTTATTCCTGCTTGCGTATAAAATGCTAATTATGATCAGCTCTTTGCCGTTTGAAGAGTGGGTTTCTTCATTGTGCCTGATAGTGCTGGGATAGGTTCCAGTTACACAGTAACCTAAACTGGAATATGGAATTTTTGAAAATAGCTGGATTGATAGATAAACTGTCTGAAATGCTACGCTTCATTTACTTATTGTGATGAGAGTCATGATGGCAACATGCAGAGCTGGGTAAACCACACTACACTCTGGTAGGTTGAAACCTTCTGGTACAATGGATTCAGAAAGTACTCAGACCTCTTCTCTCTGTGCACATTTTTCTGATTTTTAGATTGTATTTAAATTTATAAATTTGCCATTTTGCCCATTAATCTACACTCAATAACCTATAAACACAAAAGTGAAAACAAGTTTTCAAAAAAGGTCTGCAAATGTACTAAATCCATTCATATAAGTATTCAGACCCTTAATTCAGTGTTTTGTAGAAGTCCCGGCAGCAATTACACTTAAAGTATTCTAGGGTAATTCTGTACAGGTTATGCACAACTGGATTTGGGCAGTTTATCCCACTCTTCCCAGCAGATTCTCTCAAGCTCTGTTAACCTGGGTGAAAGTGTTTGTAAACTGCCATCTTCAGCTCTCTCCACACATGTACTTTTAAGTCTCGGATTTAGCTGGGCCACTCAGGGACTGAAGATACACCAGCATTGTATAGGCTGTAAGCTTTGGATCATTGACATGCTGAAAGATGCACTTTGGTGCAGGTTTTCTTCATGGACCTAACTGATTTGGCTGCATTCATCCTCTCCCTAATTCTGACCAGTCTCCTATCCATCCACTGAAAAGCACCACATAGCATGATGCTGCCACCAGGGCCTAGTCTTCGGCAAACAATGTCCTTGGCATTCTTCCTAAACAGTTAAATTTTTGTCTCATCAGATCAGAGGATCTTTCTCCTCATGCTCTCAGAGTCCTTTAAAGGCCATGTGGTAAAATCTATATATGGGCTGTCATATACCTTTTACTCAAGAGTGACTACTGAATAGCCCCTCTACTATAAACATCTCATTGATTGAGTGCTGCTGAGATTTTATTCCTTCCAACAGATTCTCCCATCACAGCAGAGGACTTCCAAAGCTTTGTTAAAGTAACATTTGGGTTCTTGGTGACTTTTCTGAACAAGGCCATTCTTCTCCATTTATTCCAGTGGTCTCAAACTCCGGTCCTGGAGGGCCAAAGTGGCTGCAGGTTTTTATTCAAACCCTTTTCTTAATTAGTGACCTGTTTTTGCTGCCAATTAACTTCTTTTGAATTAATTTTAATTGACTTGTTCTTGAAGACTCAGACTCCTTAATTGTTTCTTTTTCCTTAATTAGCAGTCAGACAATAATGAGATATATAATGAGCTGAAACATGACCAAAAAACTGTGTCCATCACACAATATCTGAAAATAAAGAAAGATAAAGTTCTCAGGAATGCTGATCTGCTCAGGTCCACAAAACATTTTAACAGTGCTCTTAGAAAAGAGAAAATCAATAATTTTGGAAATGTATGCCATTGCACAATGAGAGCAGCAACAAGCCATTAAATTAAAGAATGGGTTTAATTAACAACAAGAGTCGACACCTAATTAAACAACTGCTTGGAGTGAAACTGGCTGGAATTTGAGGCCCTGACTTAGTTGGTCTTCTGTTGACTCACTCACTTCACATTTCATTTCTGTTTGGGTGTCATTTAAGAAAAGAAATTAAGCAATTCAGAAGAACGATAAAGAAATTTAGGGGAACAAATCTAAAAAACAAGATAATTAAAATGATACCAACAAAAAGCAATTGAGTTGCTCCAGTATACATCTGAGATCACAGTGTGACCAAACCAAGAAGACAACATCATCTACAAATAACAGAGATACAAACATTAGAATCCCAAACTGGATATTCTCCTAGCCTCAACTGCATCTTCATAAGCCGTCAATGAAAATAATAAACAGGAGCCAAAACAAGAGTCAACCTCATCACAGTCCAATGCCCACTTTGAATAAATTTGACTTAATGCTCAGTATGCATTCACAACTCTTACTTCAAAACTACAGGGATCTGATGAAACACAGCAACAGCTCAGCAACACCATACTATTAAAGTGATTACCACAAGTACTATAATACTGATAAGTTAGTCATAAATCCACAAAGTCTATGCCTAAAAGGATGACAAATCCCTATTGACCATTCAAATATCCTCTTTCCCTGGAAGGTTGAGATATGGGATTCCTCTCCCAAGGTAAAATACTTTAAAACTGGAAGTTGTGTACTTAGTATTTGAGAAGAGAAATGGAAATACAGTGGTGTATTTCCCACATACTGTACCTCATACAAATTTAGTGGATCTAGTTGCACATATTTCCCAGGAATAACGAGTAATTTGATAGTGTTCACACATGATATTCCAAGTTAAATGAAAGAAGACTATGAAAGATCATGATTTAAAAATGGGCTGGTAAGTAGATGTGCCTTCAGACACTTGCTTTACTCCTACTAGTTTGCCAGCAAAATACATTTTTGGGCAATGTATTGAAATCCCAAAGACACATTTGCCACTTAAAACAAGAAGTTGATATTAGATACAGTACTGGCTTGTAGCTTAGCTGTTATATCACATATCTATTTGTGCAGTTACCATTATTATTCAACAAGGAAGTATTCCAAATTTAAATATCCATTAAGTGTTTCCCTTTTCAAAACTTGATCTACAGTGTAACTTCTGACAAATCCTGATAACTAATGGAAGTTTAAGAATTACATCAGTTTTAACATGTTTTCAATAGATGCTCTGATGATTAACTCCACACATCCATTTTAAAACTGCTTTGTCTAAAGTAATTAAAGATTACATGATGGGAATCTAACCTGGCAGCACTAGGCTACAATCTAGAACATGGTGCTAGTCCATTTCAAGGCCCACTATTAAAATATAAACATGCATGCCTTTGTACTGTGGGAGGAAAACCAGAGTTCCCAGATCTCATCACCCAAGGCATTTTAAAGAACAGGCAAAAGCCCAATGAGGTGCATACATCTCACAATCAGTGCTTAAAGTTCATTGGAAGACAGAAGGAAATCCAAAAAAGTGCTTCCTCAGCCTTTGGTGCTAGAATACATCCTTTCACCATGCAAACAGTCTTAATGGACTTGCAGGGCTTGCTGCATTTAAGAAACCGTTCTTGGAGACATTCATGTGTGCACAAGTATGCTTAAGTTGTTGTGACAGAGAAGGACTGGGAGATCAATCAATCAATCAATCAACATTTATTTATATAGCACATATTCATACAAAAAAAATGTAGCTCAAAGTGCTTTACAAAATGATTAGAGAAATAGAAGACACAATAAAAGATAAACATAAGTCAACATTAATTAACATAGAATAAGAGTAAGGTCCGATGGCCAGGGTGGACAGAAAAAACAAAAAAAAACTCCAAAGGCTGGAGAAAAAAATAAAATCTGTAGGGGTTCCAGACCAAGAGACCGCCCAGTCCCCTCTGGGCAATCTACCTAACATAAATCAAACAGTCCTCTTTCATGGAAGGACCTGATGATGATGGTCACGTAGACTTCTGGCTTTCAGTCCATCAATGTTGGTGCATCATGATGCTTTGAGTAGGTGGTGGTGGCGCAGGCCGCCACCACAAAGAAACCGGAAAAAGAAACAGAAGAGAGAGTAGGGGTCAGTACGGATTTTAGAGCCACCATGAATAGTTATTATGAAGAATTGAACATACAGAGTATCAGTATTAAGTTAAAGTGAAGTTATAAAAGGCCATGTTAAAGTAATGTGTTTTCAGCAGTGTTTTAAAGTGCTCTACTGTATTTGCCTGGCGAATTCCTATTGGCAGGCTATTCCAGATTTTAGGTGCATAACAGCAGAAGGCCGCCTCACCACTACTTTTAAGTTTAGCTTTTGGAATTATAAGGAGACACTCATTTGAAGATCTAAGGTTACGATTTGGAATATAACGTGTCAGGCATTCCGATATATAAGATGGGCGAGATTATTTAAGGCTTTATAAACCATAAGCAGTATTTTAAAGTCAATCCTGAATGACACAGGCAACCAGTGTAGTGACATCAAAACTGGAGAAATGTGTTCGGATTTTCTTTTCCCAATTAGGATTCTAGCAGCTGCATTCTGCACTCGTTGCAAGTGATTTATGTCTTTTTTGGGTAGTCCTGAGAGGAGTGCGTTACAGTAATCTAGTCTACTGAAAACAAAAGCGTGAATTAATTTCTCAGCATCTTTCAATGATATAAGAGGTCTAACTTTAGCTATGTTTCTTAAGTGAAAAAATGCTGTCCTAGTGGTCTGATGAATATGCGATTTAAAATTCAGATTACAGTCAACGGTTACCCCTAAATTTTTTACTTCCGTCTTAAGTTTCAATCCTAGTGCATTAAGTTTATTTCTGATAACCTCGCTGAATCCATTATTGCCAATTACCAAAATTTCAGTTTTCTCTTTATTTAGTTTGAGAAAATTACTATTCATCCATTCAGAAATACCAGTAAGACATTGTGTTAGTGTATCGAAAGAGTCGGAGTCATCAGGTGCTATAGATAAGTACAGCTGTGTGTCATCAGCATTGCTGTGGTAGCTCACGTTGTAACCTGAGATAATCTGACCTAACGGAAGCATGTAGATTGAGAATAACAGCGGACCCAGGATAGAGCCTTGTGGAACACCATATCAGATATCATGTGTCTTTGAGATTTGATTACCACAACTCACAACTCACAAAGAATTTTCTCCCTGCCAGGTAGGATTCAAACCAATGACAACATGTAGTCACTCAAGCTGAGGTCATTACCGGGAATGCAAAGAGAATCAAGCAACAAGTTAAAGGAGAGAAACCATAAAAGAATTTGAAAAATCAAACCCCAAACTGGAAATTTAAACACACTCTACTTATTCTTTTCAAATGAAGCTACCAAGAATGGATGAGGTGTTTTGGTTTTATTTACAGAGGGATAGCTTGGGGATAAGATGGCTGTATATTTTATTCACAGAGTAACCAGGTCATCAGAATCTCAAATGCCACTGCAAGATACTACAGTACAATGTTAAATTTTATAAACTTTAATAAAAACAATCTGAAGGACCAAATGAGCAATAGAACAGGATTTCTCAAAAAAAAAGAACGGAAGAGCAAAATTGTGGACTTTTAAGTCAGCTTTTTTAATGTAGGTTAATACATAAAGACTTTCTAGGCTACAAACAGGAGAACCTTTTATTTCAAGAAAGTAAAGTGTGCATAAAAGGTAAAAAAAACAGATGCCACTATCTACTGCAAGTCTAATTGTTTAATGCAAGCAGGTTCAGTTGACATAGAAGATTACGTTATACCTTAATACACAAATAGGCCACAGACAGTAACTTAAGTCGATTGTAGAATGGAGGCTGAAAAGGTAAGCAGAAAATGTCCATTAAACGTTAGCTGGGCTTAAAGGAAGTTGTCAAAGGGTCACTTTCCGGGCTCATCAGAGGTTAGCACCACCAACCGCCCAATGATAGCAACTAACTCTGTTCCTCCCGGTCCAGTGACTCTAAAACCGAGATGCTCCTGAGATGGGTCTCCTCATTCCAGGATGAGCACTCCAACCTGACAATAGTGACTACTCTATAGAACCTCGTTTCAAAGTACACCCTTGCTTTTTGCTTCTGTTACAGCACCATTGAGCTCCTGTTTGTTTTGTTCAGACTTTTTAGTTATTTAAAGGGGTGCCCCGACATTTGTTTGGTGGACATGTTTGTTCTTTCGGTCAATGACAAGGGACAACTAGATGTCTAAAAGAAACAGCCCAGATGGGTGTATTTTCTGTAAATAGTCAATATAGTTATTGGAGAAAGCTAACATTAATGTACTAATTGGATCGCAAGAATGATCTATTGATAGTTAGTAAGAGCTAACAATGTATTTTCATATGATCGGTCTGTTTTAAAAAATACTGTTCTCTGAAAATAAATAGCATACAGCTCAGCCATTCCTTAAAGCCTTTCCTATGGACAGATGGAAGACATGCTCTGCTGTCTGTGCCTTGGACCAGGCCTCCACTCCTTTGTGACCCCACTAAAACATCATAAAGCAATTGTATTGTCCTACAGGTTTCCTCAGTTATTTGTTTATATGAGTAAATGCAGCATTTAAAAATTATTTAAATATATCTTTCCTTCTGAACCATAATTACCTCATTCTAATTTCTCTGCCGTGGTTACTGAGAGGAAAATATTTTCTCAAGTATGACTACAATCTTAAAAGAAATCATTCCCTGGGAACGTGCAACCCTGCTGGGTACAAAGATATGTATAAAATAATCCAGAACTCATTAAATATTAAATAAAAGTTACCTATATCTTAAAGAGCAGAAATGCAACAAGTAGAAGAAATGTTGTATAACATGAAATGTTGTAAAGCATGGAGCGACAATCAGTGGCAAAAAGTATTATGGAGCAATGAGTCCAAATTGGAATTTTTTTTTGGTTCACAAAGATGTCAGTATGTCAGAAGAACAGTTGCAGAGTACAGAAGTAGATCAATGTTTGTCTGCAGCTTTCTGTGAAACACGGTGGCAACTCTGTCAATATCTAAGTGTGTATGTCAGATAACAGTTGATAGAATGAAGACTCCTGAGAAACATAAGGAAATGTGGATTCATTATGTTTGACCTCCAGAAAAAAAAATAGACTGGCAAAAATGTCATCTTTCAGTGCAATACTAGCCCTGAATACACTATAAATATAATTCTGACCAACTTGGAGTGGAAGTCTGAAGATGGAACACTCAACATAAGTGAGACTTTGTGGAATCTCTTGGAGAGAGAGAAGACCAAAAATCAGGCAAACTCAAAAGAAGAACTACGGCAAATGCTGCAAGAGGCTTTGAAGAATTTATCATAGACCTACCTGAACAGAGCATAGAGCAGTTTACTAAAGTAGATTACTTCAAGGGAAGCAACACAAAATGCTAACTTGTTTTAAAAACATTAGACATTCTTGTTACAATTTATTGCATGTAGACTAGAGCAGACTTTGAATCAAAAATTAGCCAAGGAGGCCCAGAAGTATAAAAAGTATAAAAGCCCAACTCCTGCCTTGCATTACTTTTTAGTGCTGCAGTTTCAGTCCCTATCTGGACCCTAATTTACAGTGTAATGGTGTCTGACAGATAGGGTATGTTAACAACTTTTAATGAATTGTTTGTTCAGAGGGATGATTTTGCACTCACTTGAGAAATGTGAGTCTGTACTTTTAAGAGTTTACCACACAGCTCGAGTCTGGTCTAACCAGAATGAGTTCATAACAGAGGAAGTTAGTAAATGGGAAAGGTAGTGTTTTGTCAGTAACTAATAAAACCAAAGCAGGAAACTTTAACAAGAAATAGTGTATAGCATTGCAGCACCAGGAAACTCTGAGTTATGGCCAATCTGCCTACACTGAACTGTGCTGCAGACATAAGCTTTTTTAATCAAGAAATTCTGGAATGTTCTGATGTGTCTGTTTCTTTATTGACATTTTTGATATGGTAACCTTTTTATGACACCAATAGAACTGTTTTTACTACTGTATGTTTTGCTGTTGTATGCTATTGGCTTATAAATAGATGGGTATAAGGTTGACATAACGTGTCAAACCATGTTTATTGAGTTTAGAATTAAAATTTAAAATATTCTTCTTTCTAGGATAGGAAACATTGTGTTTTAAATATGCTGAGGCTAAGTTTAATTTACGCAATTTACAACAGTATCTGTGTTTCTTTGTATTTATTCTAATTTTTATCTAATTTGGCTATAAATTATGATCACATAGTACTGATGGTGAATTTTAATGTACACATTGATGTTGAAACTGACACTTTTAGCAAATTTTTTACTTATTTGTTAAATTCAGTACGATTTTGTCAGATTGTCAAAGGTCCAACTCATAATCATAACCACACATTAGATTTAATTATAATTTACAAAGTTGAAATTCAAAATTTAAATATTACTCCATTAAATGAAGTTATTTCCGATCACTACTTAATTACATTTGATTTAGTCCTGCCCTTGCCAACGCACTCACAGATTAAAATAAAACAAAGACAGTGTGACATCTAGATTGTAATTCTGCTTCAAAATTTATAGATACTTTGAGTAAGTCAATTGTAATTGTGGAAAACCATTTTGATCAGTTAACATCAAATGTAAATGTGGAAAACAATTTAGATCAGGTAACATAACATTATGATGTGACCTTGACAGATGCTCTGGACACAGTGGCTTCCCTTAAAACAAAAGTGATCAAAGCACATAGAAACTCTCCCTGGTTTAATGAAAACACTCGAGCTCTTAAATTAGAATGTCGAAAACTGGAGCGCAGATGGAGAACAACAAAGCTACATGTCTTTCAAATAGCATTAACAGAGAGTGTAAAAAAATATAAAAGAGCTCTCTTTAAAGCTCGCACAGAATACTGTTCTACAAGCTAGCAATAATAAAAATCCTCAGGTACTGTTTAGAACAGTGGCTAAATTAACAAATGGAAATTCAGATCTACAGTGCAAAATACCAACAGATATTAGCAGTACAGACTTTATGAACTTCTTCAATAAGAAAATTAAAAATATAAGATCCCTGATCTCAGCATCACAGTACAAACCAAATACTAGCTTAGCAGGCCCTGTCTCATATTGCATTCAGCACTTTAGTAATTTTAATCCTGTAACTGAGCAGGAAGTCTTAACTTTAATTTCTAAAATGAAGCTGACTTCTTGTTCCCTAGATCCAGTGCCAACAAAACTAGTAAAAAGTCCATAGGATGTTCTTGCAGTGCCTATTCTAAACATTATCAATAGTTCATTATTGCATGGCACAGTACCTGATGCACTAAAAGTGTCAGTCATTAAACCATTACTTAAAAAGCCAGCCCTAGACCCACACATACTAAATAATTATGTCTATATCAAATTTACCCTTTCTCTCTAAAATACTAGAAAAAGTAGTCACCAATCAGCTTCAGTCACACCTTACGCATGATAATTTATTTGAGAAATTCCAGTCTGGTTTCCACACTGGTCATAGTACAGAAACTGCACTAACACGGGTTATAAACGACATTCTGATATCCTCTGATGAAGGAAACTCCACTGTAATTATGTTGTTAGACTTAAGTGCATCATTTGACACCATTGGTCATTCTGTTTTACTGCACAGGCTAGAAAATGATATTGGGCTTACAGGCACTGTGCTCGCTTGGGTTAGTTCTTATTTATCAAATCGATTCCAATATGTACAGAAATGTGCTGACAGTACTCCATCATTATACACAGAAGTGAGATATGGTGTCCTGCAGGGCTCAGTACTGGGACCTTTACTATTTTCACTTTACATGCTTCCACTGGGATCCATCATTAGGAAACATCATGCTAATTTTCACTCGTATGCAGATGACACCCAGTTATACCTTTCATTTAGAACAAATGAAGTTGTCCGATGTTATCTTTAATTAGTTGTGTTAGTTTATTAATGAGTGGATGGATGAGAACTACTTTAAACACAAATACAGGGCAGTTCTTAGCAGTTTGGGGGCCCTACGCGTTTCAGAAATGTGCAGGCCCCAGATCGGGGGCTTGGTCCGGGCAGGCAGAGCCCTCTCAGAGCTCAGGAAGGTGTTCTAATAAAACGTCCGGAAATGAACGATAATATTTAGAAGGAGGAGGGTATTGTGACACATAACGTGAGAGACTGGCACAGAAGGCTTCAGTGCCAGGGGCATGACAGGGGCCCCAGGCCCACAGCCCAACAAAAAAAAAAAATTGCAAGTCAGGGCCAGGTCGGGGCCCTCCGCGAATGCGTAGTTTGCGTATGCCTAAGAACTTGGAATTGGAAGCACCATTAATCTTACTGAATCAGCCCACAATCTAGGAGTTATCTTTGACTCTAGCATGCCATTTAAAGCGCATATTACAAAGTTGTCCAAATTTTAAAAATGCTGGGAAATTAAGGCGCTTTCTAAATAAACAGGATTCTGAGAAATTAATTCATGCATTTATCTCTAGTAGGATTGACTACTGCAATGCGGTGTTCACTGGATGTTCAAACTGTTCTTTGTGCAGTCTCCAGTTAATCCAAAATGCTGCTGCAAGAATTATTACAAGAACAAGAAAATATGAACACATAACTCCAGATTTTAAATCTTTACACTGGCTCCTGGTTAAGTTTAGGGCAGATTTCATAATCCTCCTTTTAACATATAAAGCATTAGATGGCCAAGGTCCGGCTTACTTGTCTGAACTAATCATGACTTACAAACCAGAGCGCACATTAAGATCTCTAGATGCCTTTCTTATTTATGGCCCCATCTTCACAAAATTTGGTAGGCGGCTTCCCTCGCTAACGAAACCGATGTGCATTACTTATTTCGATGGTATGACGCCACTGTCAGCAGCCATATTGAACTTTCTAACGTCACTAATTTTCCAACTTCCCGTGTAGGTAGAAGGCTGACCCCATCTTCACAAAATTTGGTAGGTGGCTTCCCTACGCTAACCAAAACTGATGCACGTACTTATTTCGGTGGTATGACACCAGTGTCGGCCGCCATATAGAATTTTCCAAACGTCAATAATTCTCCAACTTTCCGTGTAGATAGAAGGCTGAAATTTCGCAGGCTCATTTCTTACAGTTTACTTACAAAAGTTAAGCAGGTTTCATTTCGAAATTCTACGCATAACGGTCAACAACGTCCGCCATGTTGAACTTTCTTATTCATGGCCCCATCTTCACGAAATTTGGTAGGCGGCTTCCCTGCGCTAACCGAAACCAATGTACTTACTTATTTCGGTGGTATGATGCCACTTTCAGCCACCATATTGAACTTTCCAACGTCACTAATTCTCCAAATTCTCATGTAGGTAGAAGGCTGAAATTTGGTACTTATTTCGGTGGTATGATGCCACTGTCGGCCGCCATATAGAACTTTTCAACAGTCTTTGTTATTTATGGGCCCATCTTCAAGAAATTTGGTACGCGAGTTCCCAACGCTAACTGAATCCTACTTACGTACATATATATGTCCATAGCCTGCAGCTCAGTCACCGTGTGAGGCGGCGTTGGGTCCCCCATCTCAATGCCTCCCACTTTGTTGGCTGCCTGCCTGTATAAGGCCGTCCGTCGCTCCAGTCTCTTCATTCCCTTCCTTGCTTCGCCACAGGATACACGTCTCCCTGCTGATAACTACAGCCTTTTTATTTAATCCACGGCTTCTCTGCTGTTTTATTGTCCGTTTATTACGATTATAGTTATTGTGTAGGTATTTTAGACTTACTTTACATTGTTCAGGTACCCATTTCCTTTATCATTCCAACCGTACCCGCTTTAACATGTCTATTGAGGTGATCACCATCGATCAAAGAACTGTCACTTACTGAGTGGTTTCCATGCCCGGAGATGGCACCTATCTTTTTCATTCTCTGTGTTACATATTGCACAGCCATATCAGGCTCACTCTTGATATCTGGAGAAACATTGTGTCTTATGTATTGAATGACTGGTACAGGTTCAAGGTGTGGACTGATGACGGTACAGGAGATAATTATACTACACAGGAGCACTATATGAGTGAAATGCTTAAGCCCTTCACCTATGGTTCTGCATGTGAGTTGATGGCTGCCGCTGAATTGTTCGGTTGGCACTTTCAAGTGTACCGAAATGGCCAAATATTTTACACCTTTGGACAACCGCCAATGCCTCTTAAACATCTTAGATTGACAGGTGACGATTTCAGTAGTGGACACTTTGATGTTTATGAATGTTTAAACTCTCTAAAGCTGGATGTGAAGTTATCGATGAAACCGGTTGTATACTTACAACGCTTGACAGATGCCGAATGTCTCTTCAACACAGGTCCTACAAATACTGTTGCAATTGAAACAAACTGTGAAACTCAAACCGATTATGACAGCAGCAATCCAAGCTGTGAGATTTGAAACAAGATTACTGTTCACATGGCAAACTGTACGTTGCATGCTGAAGAGTAGACTCAACGCACAGCTTGGTCATATTACAACCGGAGGGCCGAACTCACAATGTGGTATACAAAGAGATCCTTAACAAATAATTATTGGTATATTTTCCCTCAGTTTAAAAAGGTTTAATTTTCTTCTTAATAAAAATTTTAAGGCAGTACTTCGCCGCTGCGAAACACGGGTATTTTGCTAGTATATATATATATATATATACAGTAATCCCTCGCTATATCGCACTTTGACTTTCGCGGTTTCGCTCTATCGCGGATTTTATATGAAAGCATAACTAAATATATAACGCGGATTTTTGCTGCTTGCGGGTTCTGGGACAATGTGTCTTTTACTTCCTGTACATGCTTCCTCAGTTGGTTTGCCCAGTTGATTTCATACAAGGGACGCTATTGGCGGATGACTGAGAAGCTAACCAATCAGAGCACGCAGTTAAGTTCTCCTGACTGAGAAGCTAACCAATCAGAGCACACAGTTAAGTTCCTGCTTGCTAAAAGCAGTGTTAACCAGGAAGTCTCGTCTCGCTCATTCAGCATCAACGTGTTTCGCTGTGTAAAGAGTTGTGCTCTTTTGTGTTTATCTTCGTGCATAGTCAAGCCCTTCATTATGGCTCCAAAACGATCTGCTAGTGCTTCAGGGGCCGTGCCCAAGCGCAAACAGAAGATGTTAACAATTGCCGAAAAGGTAAACGTTTTGGATTTGTTGAAGGCTACGATTCTTTTTATTTAAAAAGTAGGAAAGGAATATAAGATCTATGGCGCAGTGTCCTTTTAACCAGGGTGCAAAACGAGTTGTATGTGGATGTAATAAGGCAGTAGTCTGGATGGAATCTGCTTTAGGGATTTGGATTGAAGACTGCCAGAAGAAGAACAACGGCAGTGCTACACAATCGCCTGAAGTGGCTCCTTTAAGGGCTGTAACGCTCTCCTTTGTTGTGCAGTAAGATAAAACTCAGTGTGTTTATATACATAATTTCTATGAATCTTACCTAATATCTAAGAGAATACAAAGGGATTATGCTGTATAGCTCTGCAGGGAATATTTATAAACAGTGTGGGAGAGTTTATAAGGGCTTAAAATATATAAAAATAACCATAGAAACATATGGTTTCTACTTCACGGATTTTCACTTATCGCGGGGGTCTGGAACGCAACCCCTGATCGAGAGGATTAATATATATATATATATATATATATATATATATATATATATATATATATATATTGGCACGCTTGGGTCACAGATTTGCACAAAAACACAGGAGGTTGGAGTCAGGAACTTTATTCAAACACTGCAAACATACAAATAAGGTAAGGAGCAATGTAAAGGTAGTCTGTCAACATTTTTCAGGGGTTTTCACATTATCGTGAATCAAACGACTCTCCAAACCAGGTTCAAACAGGCATGACAATACGTCTGCGTTAACATGCTCAGAGCCAGGTCGATGCTTGACTGTAAAACTGTAAGGTTGTAAGCCCAAAAACCATCTTGTGAGACGAGAGATTGTATCTTTCTGATGGTATAACCATTGAAGTAGAGCATAATCAGTCACTAATATGAAATTTTGACCCCATAAGTAATAACGAAGAGCTTCCACAGCCCATTTAATCGGCAAGCATTCTTTCTCAATAGTAGAATAATTGCGTTCCCTAGGAAGCAGTTTCCTACTCAAAATATGTGACAGGGTGCTCTTCTCCATCAAAAACCTGGGACAGGACGGCGCCTACAACAAATTCACTTGCGTCCGTCTGTAGAACAAAATCCTTAGAGAAGTCGGGATTCCGCAAAACCGGATAAGAAGACAAAGCAGTTTTCAAATCACAAAAGGAACGTTAACAAATTTCTGTCCATAAAATAGGGCATTTTTTCCTGCCTCTAGTAAGTTCTGAAAGATGAGCAGCCCTATGTTCAAAGTCAGGGATGAATCTTCTGTGATAACCAGCAAGCCCCAGAAAAGCGCATACCTGTTTCTGCATTTTTGGCTGGGGATAAGCAAGCATCTCTTCCACTTTTCGTAACTGCCCATGGAATAACTTAAATAATGAGTCTCAGACATACCCAGTTTACATTTCTTATTGTTAGCAGTCAAGCCAGCCTGTCTCAAGCTTTCCAGGACAGCCTGAAGACGTACTAAATGCGCATGGCAATCATTGCTGAAAATCGCAACATTATCAAGGTATGCCCCGGAATATTCAGAATGAGGACACAAGATCTGATCCATCATACGCTGGTAAGTTAGAGGTGCCCCATGAAGACCAAACGGGAGTCTCATAAATTCATAAAGTCCGTCAGGAGTTGCAAATGCTGTTTTCTCACAGTTGTCCGCCTCAAGAGGTACCTGCCAATAACCTTTCGTGAGATCTAGTGTGGAGATATAGGTTGCCTGAGCCATCTTAAGCATCAAATTTAGAGACCTTACTCAAGCGCCTGAAATTGATACAGAAGCGAACTGAACCATCTTGATTCGGGACCGGATTGCACCAGCCACTTTTACTTTCACGAATTACACCTAATGCCAGCATCTTTTTTTGACTTCTTCGCGCATCCAGGATCCAAAACAGCCGCATCTGTACCCGGACTACCCGGAGTATTTATTTTTTGTTCTGCAAGGCTAGTCATGCCTGGCAAGTCTGAAAAGACATCAGTGTTCCATTCAATCAAAGATAACAATTCTGTGTTTTGTGAATCTGTCAAATCATTACCAATGGCAACTGGTCTGAGAGACAGCAGCCAAGGAAGTGTAAATCCATTCATGCCATTCCTTCAAGAGATTAACATGTAAAATCTGGCATGGTTTGCACCGGCCTGGTATTCTAACCTAGTAATTTACTGGTCCCATACAGTCCCCAATAATGGCGGGGCCCTGCCGTTTAGCTAGAAGTTTGTGAGGGTCAGACAGAACCAGTACCAAAACACGATCACCAGGTTTGAATTCACAGAGCTTACAGCGCCTATCGTAAAGATGTTTCTGAGTTTTCTGATCACGCTGTTGATGCTCCACAAAGCTTAGAAATTCTATCTTGTAACAAAACTACCTGATCTGTTAAGCTCAGTCCAAGAGCTGTTTTCTCATTTCCTATCCATTCCTCTTGTACAATATCCAGGATACCGCACGGGCTCCTGCCAAATAACAACTCGAACAGACTCAAGTCAGTGGATGCCTGCGCCAATTCCCGCACCGTGAACATAACAAAAGGCAGGACAGAGTCCCAGGATGTAGGATCATTATGAGCGACTCGCCTGATGATCTGTTTTAAAGTCTTGTTAAATCGTTCAGTCAAACCATTCGTCTGTGGATGGTAAACAGTTGTACTCAATTTCTTAAATGCAAAGCTGTCACACAATTGTTTCATCACTCAAGAAGTAAAAGGTGTGCCCTGATCCATTAAAATTTCTCTAGGGATGCTAATACGAGTAAAAATCTCACACAGAGCTTTGGCCTTTTTCAAAGCCGCCACTTCCAGATATCGTGTTGCATAGTCAACCAACACCAGCATATATTGATACCCATTTTTAGTCTTATGCAAAGGGCCTACAATATCTAATCCCACCAGCTGAAAGGGTACTTCCAGGACAAAGGGGAGAGGTTTATAATCGGAGACAATCTGGCAAGATGTGAGTGGGCCAGTTGCAAAAGAATTTCCCTAAGTACTTCAGGTACAACTAGTTGTTCAATAAATTCCCCCATCTGAAATCACTCTGAAAAGGCAACCGTCTTTTTCCAGAAAGTGTGGGGTTTTCAAGCCCACGAATTCACACTGTTGGTAACAGGAGTCATTAGCAGAGCAAGCCTGTTTAAATGCATATTCTAATGAGCTATCAGCATGCTGCAAGTGCATAAAATCCAACTGCTAGCCAGTGCTCAGTTTGTGTTCGGAGGCATTTGCAATCTGCCTGCCACTCTGGGAAACTGCGCTTGGGTGGGTGTCTTCCTCAGTCTCACTGGAGAGATCGGGTTCAATATCTAATTGGGCCTCTAGATTTTCCCAGACCACCACCAGTTCTTCTTCTTTTTAGCACCTCATCAATAACTGTATTCCCCAAAGGTCTCCCTGACGACATCCAATTGTCAGGTCCTGAAGCCTGTCGATGTTCCAGTCTTTGGTCAAAGCGACAAGTATGCCCAGGGCACTCTCTCATAATCCACCGCTTTTTCTCCAAGTGGTCTGAGAACCTTCTAAGTGTTTGGCCACAATCATTAATTTGTGAATTTCCCCTTGGGATTAATAAAGTATCTATCTATCTATCTATCTATCTATCTATCTATCTATCTATCTATCTATCTATCTATCTATCTATCTATCTAACTGGATACATTAGGATTAAAAGTCAAGACGGAGGTAAAAAGCTTAGGGGTGATTGTTGACTGTAATCTGAATTTTAAATCACATATTAATCAGATCATTAGGACAGCATTTTTTCACTTAAGAAATATAAGTAAAGTTAGACCTCTTATATCACTGAAAGATGCTGAGAAATTAGTTCACGCGTTTGTTTTCAGTCGACTAGATTACTGTAATGCACTCCTCTCTGGACTACCCAAAAAAGATATAAATCGTTTGCAACTAGTGCAGAATGCAGCTGCTAGAATCCTAACTAGGAAAAGAAAATCAGAACACATCACACCAGTCTTAGCGTCACTACACTGGTTACCTGTGTCATTCAGAATTGACTTTAAAATTCTGCTTATGGTTTATAAAGCCTTAAATAATCTCGCCCCATCTTATATATCGGAATGTCTGACACCTTATATTCCAAATCGTAACCTCAGATCCTCAAATGAGTGTCTCCTTAGAATTCCAAGAACAAAACTTAAAAGAAGTGGTGAGGCGGCCTTCTGCTGTTATGCACCTAAAATCTGGAATAGCCTGCCAATAGGAATTCGCCAGGCTGATACAGTAGAGCACTTTAAAACACTGCTGAAAACACATTACTTTAACATGGCCTTTTTATAACTTCATTTTAATCGTAATTTAACTTAATCCTGATACTCTGTATGTTCAATTCATCATAACAACTATTCATGGTGGCTCTAAAATCGGTACTGACCCCTACTCTCTTTTCTGTTTCTTTTTCCGGTTTCTTTGTGGTGGTGGCCTGCGCCACCTCCACCTACTCAAAGCTTCATGATGCTCCAACAATGATGGACGGATTAAAAGGAAGAAGTCTACGTGACCATCATCATCATCAAGCCCTTCCGTGAGAATCCTAAATCCAAAGAGGACTGTTTCATTTATGTTAGGTAGAATGCCCAGAGGGGACTGGGCGGTATCATGGTCTGGAATCCCTACAGATTTTATTTTTTCTCCAGCCGTCTGGAGTTTTTTTGTTTTTTCTGTCCCCTGGCCATTGAACCTTACTCTTATTTGATGTTAATGTTGATTTATTTTTTATAATTATGTCTTTCATTTTTCTATTCTTTAATATGTAAAGCACTTTGAGCTACTGTTTGTATGAAAATGTGCTATATAAATAAATAAAAATAAAATAAATGTTGTTGATCTATCTATCTATCTATCTATCTAATTATTCAACATTATGACGAAGAAACTCATCTTGGAGAACTGCAGGTATCCCGGCCAGTACTATATTCATGGCAACTTTTTCCACAACTCGTTCCATCTCATCTCCTTCAAACCAGCAATGTACCTTATGAATCAAATCTTGAATTTGCACATGGATGGGACTACCCATGTTCAGTCTCCAGTCTTTAAATGCAAAACCTTTAGTCACAAAGGTCATAGTCTTAAGTAACACAACCTGCCACTTCAGGAAATCATAATCGCCGAGTGATTCCGTAAGGAAAGTAAGGCGTCCCCAGACAAAAAAGGGGTGATGATAACGGCCCAGTTTTGTTTGTCCCATCCCAACAAAGTCACCACTTGCTCAAAAGCTAAAAGAAACATCTCTGGGTCATCAGGAGGACCCATTTTCGTCAGCACATTCTTAGAATTTTAGAAGAGGAGGAACCGGTTTGAGATGAACCAGGACATTTTCAGCGATTTGAAATAACTCCTCAGCATTCATCTGTGCAACCACTTCTAGTACCATTTGTCACGCTTCGGTCACATATTTACACAGAAACACAGGAGGTTGGAGACAAGAACTTTATTCAAACACTGCAAACAAACATTTGTCTCTTTTTCAAAAGTCTATACGTACTCTCCGTGACAAGACAGAGATGAGAGAGAGAGAGAGATAGAGTGAGAGAAAGAAAGAAAGAAGCAAAACAATCATGCTTTTAAGTATGCGGAGTACCAAGCAAGATGTTTATCACGTGATAAGGTGCAAATAAGGTAAGGAGCAATGTGAAGGTAGTCTGTCAACATTTTTCAGGGGTTTTCCCAGAAACATCTGTATTCACTGAGGGTACGATCAGCCCCCCAGCTCACTATATATATATATTGTGGTCTGAGGACCAGAGGAGGGCTTGCGTCTCGCTTTGTGTGAGCGTCCGGAGCAAGGCCGTCCTCTGCGGAGGCAGAGGGAGTCCTCTGGGTGGCTGGGCGAGCCGCCTGTGAGAGCGGTCCCAAGGAGAGCGAGAGGACGGGCGTGGAACCTGCGGTGGAGGAGCCAGTCAGGCAAGTCGTGGGCTGTCGGAAGGGGAGGAGAGCCCGATGGTGACCCAGCTGGTGGGGACGGCGGGGGCAAGAGCGGCGCAGACCAGAGGGGCACATGCCGAACTGAGATGTCCCAGGGTGCTGTATTGGACCCTGGGGACATAGTAGGACCCTCTCTGGGGACGTGCTGCCCTTTTGGGAAGTGTCACGCAGGGCTGTAGCCCAGCCGGGACGCCCGGGAGGACCAGAGGAGGGCTTGTGCCTCATCCAGACCGCGAGGGGGAGTCCGTCCTGGTTGTGTTGGGGGACTCGGGTAAAGGGCTCTGAAGCCCAGCCCTGTAGGGACCCGTGGCCACCGCCAGGCGGCGCCCCAGTGCCTGATTATCCTGGGAGCCCGGCACTTGCGCCACACCAGGAAGTGCCGGGGGAAGACGACAGGGGACACCCGGACGGCTTCCGGGTGCACAGCCGGCACTTCCGCCGTACAGGGGTGTGTCCGCAGGAGATTGCCGGGAAGCAGCTGGAGCCCATCCGGGTTCCTATAAAAGGGGCCGCCTCCCTCCAGTCAGCGGTGGATGTCGGGTGGAAGTGGACAGAGCTGGAGAGAGGACGGGAGGCGGTCAAAGAAAAGGCACAGAGACTGTAAGGCCTGGACTGTGGGGAATCGGTGCAAGAGGCACTGGGGTTTTGTGCACGTGACTTTTGTTTGTATATATTGTAAACAAACGGTGTGTTGGGTAATGAACAAGATGTCTGTCTGTCTGTGTCCGGGCCAGCGTTCACTATATATATATATATATATATATATATATCTATACTAATAAAAGGCAAAGCCCTCACTGACTCACTCACTCACTCACTGACTGACTCATCACTAATTCTCCAACTTCCCGTGTAGGTAGAAGGCTGAAATTTGGCAGGCTCATTCCTTACAGCTTACTTACAAAAGTTGGGCAGGTTTCATTTCGAAATTCTACCAGTAATGGTCATAACTAGAAGCTATTTTTCTCCATTTATTGTAATGGAGTTGAGCTCGAAAGTCGTGGGGGGCGGAGTTTCGTGTGACATCATCACGCCTCCCACGTAATCACGCAGTACGTAGAAAACCAGGAAGAGCTCCAAAAACCGCTGAAGAAAACATACATTATATAATTAAGAAGGGAGCGAAACAATTAGAAGCGAGCGAGTGACATATAAAACCATATTCAGCGGCTCACGTGAACTGACACAGTCGCAGACAAAAGCAACAGTTCCAAAGAGTGCTGAACAAAAACTGAATTACACTGCTACGCTCAAATAGACAAACCACACGCCGTGGCACAATAGTAGAGGCTTCACCTCTAGCGCCGCTTCCGAGTTCGATTCCCGAGAGGGATGCACTGAGTATGTATGCGCTTCCCGATACATTTTAGCCTCGCATCCCCTTGGTTTGAGACGTATGAAAAAATATGCGGTTAACAGAAAGACAGATCACCAATTGAAGCTTTATGAATAATGGATACTTTATTGCGATCAATGATTGTTTTGGTAAAGCCATACTCAGTGTATTCATTAGATGAATGGTAAAAAAGTAAGAGCGAGGGGAGTATGAACTTATTGAGGCACGCAGGCAAAACCACAATAGCACGCGGCTCGATGTACTGTAGTGCGCGTCAACTCGATCTGAACTGCACGATCACATTTGAAAAAATATATCTTTTCAAGTTCTATTTAGTCCATATGTGTCAAACTCAAGGCCCGGGCGCGTAATTATATCCGGCCCGCGAGATCATTTTATATACTGTATTATTGTTATTAATGGCCGGGGATATGAAGCGCTGGTAACACAATAAACTACAGATCCCATAATGCAGCGCTTCAGCTGCCTTGCCGAACACTTACGCGTTAATCAAGTCTAGCTTATGATGCTGCAAGTTATTGCGAAGCTAGCCCACATGATGCCGAAGAGAAAAGGTGATTCTGAACATAGAGCCTTTAAAAACCGATGGGAGGCTGAGTATATGTTTACTGACATTGCCGGTAAACCCGTGTGTCTCATTTGTGGAGCTAATGTGGCTGTAATTACAGAATTTAATCTAAGATGGCACTATGAGACAAAACATCAAGATAACCTGAAAGACCTGAATGCAATGCACAAGATACAGAAAGCAGAAGAGTTAAAGAAGAATCTGACACTTCAGCAGACGTTTTACCCTGCAAAATCACAAAGTGATTTCAAGTGAAGCTACTTTTATGGGAGACACAAATGCACCAGTGCAACTTGCCCCACTTTCCCTGTTGCCAAGTAATGTTGAACCAAGTCGGCACAACGGTGTTCCCAAATACACACTTTGCTGATAAACTGAGTGCACTGCGTATTGAGTTCGCACGGCGCTTTGGTGACTTTGAAGAACAAAAAAAGAATTTTGAGTTGTTTCGCAACCCATTTGCTGTCGATGTGGAAACTGCACCTGTGCAGATTCAGATGGAGGTGATTGAGCTGCAGTGTAATGGCACACTGAAGGCAAAGTATGATACTGCACGGCCGCGCAGTTTATTCACTCCATTCCCGCAAAAATGCTCCAGCTCCGTCTACATGCGGCTCGCACCTTGTGCATGTTTGGTACACATATCTGTGTGAGAAGCTCTTCTCAGTGATGAAGACTAACAAAACAGCACACAGGAGTCGCCTCACTGATGAGCACCTGCAGTCCATCCTGAGAATCTCCACAACACAGAACCTCACACCAAACATAAACGAACTTGTTGCCAAAAAAAGATGCCAGGCGTCCAGCTCTGATAAAATGGCATATGAGCAAAGACAACTGAATGATTTGATTTGTTATTGCTGAAAAGAACAAATTTTATTTATATTTCCAGGTTTTGTTATGCACCATGTTCATATTTGAATTTGTATAATTTTGACAGGATATATTTTTATGGAGAGCAAAATCTTTTGGGATATTTAAAATTTAAGTTTATTTTTATATAAAATTACATAAGAGTAAAGAAATTTGAATGTTTGTTCTTTTAACGTTTACTTTATTTCTAACTTGTATAATTTAGACAGGATATATTTTTATGGAGAGCAAAATATTATAAGTTATTTAAGGTTTGAGTTGATTTATTCCGGAATAATATTCTGTCGACTAAATAAAAATTCCTTCTATTTAAAATTTAAATAGAACTTGAACATATACCATAGTTGTGTGTGTGTGTATATGTATATATGTATGGATATGTATATATATATATATTTATATGTGTGTGTGTGTGTGTGTGTATATATATATATAGTCACGCACGCGCGAGTAGGAGACTGCGGACGGATTTTAACACACCTGGGAAGACATTCGCCGGCAGGGAATGGCGGGGTACTAACTTTCTCCCTGTGCTTTCTTTCAGGAAAAAGCCGGCTTTGCCCGCAGTACGTTACTTCTGCCCTTCCTCCGCCATCTTGTCCTGACGTCATAGGTCCCACCATGCCTCATGGTTCCTTCCCAGCATTCCTCCACTTCTGGCTCCTCCCTCATAAAATGGCCGCCGACGCCATGTTTCGGCGTCGCGCTTATGAACTGTTGTGTTTATAATTTTGACCATTTTTTTTTTCATTTATTATTGTGGATCGTCTACAATATACGGGGCCGGAAAACCCCAAACCTTTGTGTTGTCTCCTGCTCAGTCTTTTACAGTGGCGTAGTCGGCAGGATAGAAGATCCTTAGAGATGACAGAGGGACAGGACCTGAATACTGTGCTGCAGGGGTTGAATGCCCAACTCCAAGCCCTGCAGCAAGCGCAAGCCGCTACTACCCGGGAGTTGGAGGCTATGAAGGCCAGGCTGGCAGAGGCTCAACGAGTGAGGCCAGACCCGCCCAAACCGACGCCTCCCCCTTTAGTACCTATGACCGACGCGGACGACGTCGAGTCGTATTTGAGCATTTTTGAACGGACGGCCACCCGGAACGACTGCCAGTGGTCTGAGTGGGCGTCCATTCTGGGGCCTTACCTGAAGGGGCCCGCGCAGCGGGCCTATTATGACCTTTTCGAGGAGGAGGCCGCGAACTACGACCTCCTCAAACCGGAGATCCTGGCCCGCTACGGCATTACGCCGGGCCAGCAGGCGGCAGAATGGCGGAACTGGCAGTTCAACCCCGAACAACCTGCCCGTGCCCAGGCTTTCGAGTTCTGGGGCAAGATGGGGCGCTGGCTACGGCCAGAGGGGCCCCAGGCCCGGAGAGTCGTGGAGCAGGTGGCCTGTGAGGGCCTGGTGAACGCCATGCCCAGTTCCCTCGCCCAGCAGGTCCGGCGACATCCTTATAAGGATATGCCGGGTCTCCTGGAAGTCCTGGAGCGTCAGCTGGCGGTTCTCCGAGTCGGGGAGGCAGAAAAGTCTGCTCGTGGGAACCGACAGGGACGGGCGGCCAACCCCGAGCCCCCTCGACGCGCTGCGGAAGCGCCGTCAAGGCCTAGAGAAAAGCCGGCCTCTCCGCGCTGTTACAAGTGCAGCAAGACCGGCCATCTGCTGCCAGCCTGTCCCCTGAACACTGCGACGAGCCGATGGACTGCACCTGGGCATCTACGGAGAGGTACTGTACCCCGTCGCATCCCTTGGCAAGTCCGAACACGGGAGTGGTGTTATTGAATGGGCACACGGTGGTGGCTTTGTTTGATTCCGGCAGCAACATAACCATTGTGGCTCGCCGTTATGTGTTACCACAACAGTGGCTGAAACAACACCTACAAGTCACTTGTGTGCATGAAGGGACCAAGTCATATCGTTCCGCAAAATGTTATATCACCTGGAAGGGGGAGTTAACTAAATTGATGGTCGTTGTGTTGCCCGAACCCCCCTATCCGGTGATTTTGGGACATGACTGGTCAGAGAAAAACTGCGGTAAGACACACACCGCTCCCAGGGCCTTGTTGGATCTTGTCATGAGGGGGCAAGGCGCCCCTCCCGCGGTCTCCATGCCGTGCTCTGGGGCAGGCCCTAGTGGCGCTGGTGCCTTGGGGGACATTTCCACGGTGACGGACCCTGACCCAGAAGATTCCGCCGGGGAAGGGACTAGCCAGGGAACTCTTCCGGGGTCCAGGCCACAGGACCCTCTGGGTAGCTTGGATCACCAGTTTAGGTCCACGCCGGCCTCATTTAAGAGGGAGCAGTGGAATGATGATTCCCTGCGGTTTGCCCGGAGTGCGGTGGTTCTGCCTAATAGCTCACAAGCCGATGGTTCCACACCACGCGGACCTTTCTTTGTGCTAGAAAATGATCTGCTGTATCGGGTAGCAACCCACGAGGGCGAGGTGCGGAAGTTGCTGCTAATTCCGCGTACCTTCCGGCGGGAGGTATGCGAATTAGCTCATGCTCACCTCCTTGGCGCCCATCTCGGGGCCAAAAAGACCTTGGAGAGGATCAAGCTCCGTTTTTACTGGCCTGGGATTAACGAGGAGGTCCGGCGCTTCTGTCAATCTTGTCTGGAGTGTCAGACCCGCCAGATTCCCAGGAGGGACCGTGCTCCTCTCATCCCTATACCCCTGATCGACATCCCCTTCGACAGAATAGTGGTCGACCTAGTAGGACCCTTGGAGCCCTCAAGCCGTGGCTATAAATATATATTGGTTATGGTGGATTACGCCACCCGATACCCAGAGGCGGTTCACCTGCGCTCCACTAACACAAAAAGCATCGCACAGGAATTAGTTAATTTGTTCTCCAGAGTGGGTATACCCAAAGAAGTCCTCACGGACCAGGGTACACCCTTTACGTCGGATACGTTCAGGGAAGTGGCCAGATTACTCAGAATAAAGCACCTGAAAGCGTCTGTCTATCACCCTCAGACAGAGGGTAGGTAGAGAGGTTTAACCAGACCAGTTATGGTGCTCGTTCCTACCTCCCACTCCAAGTTGCTCGCTCACTGGCAAGGGCCATACGAGGTTAAGGAGCGAAAAGGAATGGTCGACTATTTGGTGAAACAACCCAATCGTCGACCAATTGAGAGGATCTATCATGTAAACCTGTTGAAACCCTGGAAAGATCGGGAGGAGATTCCCGACGCCCCTAGGTCCCTCTCCCTTTTCTCGTGCACGACTGCCCTTAACCTCGGTGATGAGCTAAACCCCAAACAACGGCAGGAGTTAACATATGTGATCCGAGCCATCCCCGAAGTAGTGAGCGAGTCGCCTGGCCGGACCTCGCTGATTGCTCACGACATAGTCACAGACCCCGGTGTAATCGTCCAGGAGAGGCCCTATAGACTCCCGGAGGCAAAACGCGCTGAAGTGGAATTAGAGGTGCAACGGATGTTAGATATGGGCATTATTGAGGAGAGCCATAGCCCTTGGTCCAGCCCTATCGTCCTCGTGTCCAAGCCAGACGGCTCCTGGAGATTCTGTAACGACTTTAGACGTCTGAACCAGGTCTCCAAATTCGATGCCTACCCGATGCCCCGCATTGATGACCTCCTTGAGCGGCTGGGTACGGCTCGATACTTGACTACGCTTGATATGACGAAAGGGTATTGGCAAATTCCCTTAAAGGCATCCGCAAAAGAAAAAACGGCCTTTAGCACCCCTAGTGGACACTGGCAATACAAGGTCCTCCCATTTGGGCTGCACGGGGCTCCCGCAACCTTTCAACGTCTGGTGGTGCTGAAACCCCACCAGTCCTATAGTGCCGCCTACCTGGATGACGTCGTCATCTATTCCGGCACCTGGGAAGAACATCTATTGCAGGTCTCTGCTGTCCTCACGACACTAGCTAAAGCCGGCCTCCGCATAAATCCTCGAAAGTGTTTTTTTGGCTTGAAGGAGGCCAAGTATTTAGGCTACCTTGTGGGACGAGGACAGGTGTTCAAAAATTAAAGACATCTTGGAATGGCCCCGTCCGAATACCAAGAGGCAAGTACAAGCTTTCTTGGGGTTAGCGGGGTACTACCGCCGGTTCGTGCCCCGTTTCTCCGAAAGGGCCGCACCCTTGACCAATTTAACAAAGAAGGGCGCTCCCTTATATGTGGTGTGGAATGACAAGGCGGAACACGCATTCAGTGACCTAAAGAAGGCCCTTACATCGACACCTGTATTAAGGACGCCTGATTTTGGGCTCTCTTTTATTCTCCAGACCGACGCTTCGGACACAGGCCTAGGCGCCGTGTTGAGCCAAAGCGTCGACGGTGTCGAACACCCTGTGATGTACCTCAGCGGAAAACTGATGGACCGGGAGACCCGGTACGCGGCAGTGGAGAGGGAGGCCTTGGCCATAAAGTGGGCGGTGACCCATCTCCGTTATTACTTGCTGGGTCGCGAATTCACTCTGGTGACTGATCACGCTGCACTTCAGTGGATGTCCCTACATAAAGAGTCGAATCCGCGGGTCACCAGGTGGTTTCTGGATTTACAGCCGTATAAATTCACCGTCACTTATCGTCGGGGCACCCTTCAGGCCAATGCCGATGCCCTCTCTCGTATCCACGACCTCTCGGTTAGGTCCGCCCGACCTTGGGCTAAGGGGGGGATCATGTCACGCACGCGCGAGTAGGAGACCGCGGACGGATTTTAACACACCTGGGAAGACATTCGCCGGCAGGGAATGGCGGGGTACTAACTTTCTCCCTGTGCTTTCTTTCAGGAAAAAGACGCTCCGCCGCCATAAGCCGGCTTTGCCCGCAGTACATTACTTCCGCCCTTCCTCCGCCATCTTGTCCTGACGTCATCGGTCCCAGCATCCCTCACGGTTCCTTCCCAGCATTCCTCCACTTCCGGCTCCTCCCTCATAAAATGGCCGCCGACGCCATGTTTCGTCGTCGCGCTTATGAACTGTTGTGTTTATAATTTTGACCAGTTTTTTTTCATTTATTATTGTGGATCGTCTACAATATACAGGGCCGGAAAACCCCAAACCTTTGTGCTGTCTCCTGCTCAGTCTTTTACAATATGTATATGTATATATATATATATATATATATGACAGCAACACTCATCACTCACAACAGTGACAAAACAATTACATTGACAATCATGTTACGTTATTTTCAAAATGTTTCCTTTTCTTTTCATCGCTTCTTTAACACACTACTTCTCCACTGGCTGGGTATTTTGCTATATATATATATATGTATGTGTGTATATATATATATATATATATATGTATATATATATAACTGTGTATATATATGTGTATATATGTATATATATATATATATATATATATATATATATATCTGCCAGCAACACTCATGACAATGACAAAACAATTACATTGTCAATCATGTTACGTTATTATTAAAATGTTTCCTTTTCTTTGTAATTCTACGCTGCCAAGCGCGGGTATTTTGCTATATATATATATAGATAGATATTACAACAACACTCATATCAATGACAAAACAATTACATTAACAATCAAGTTACGTTATTTTTAAAATTTTTCCTTTTCTTTTTACTAACTTCTTTAACACACTACTTCTCTGCTGCGAAGCTCGGGTATTCTGCTAGTATATATATATATATATATATATATGTGTGTGTGTGTGTGTGTGTGTGTATGTATGTATGTATGTATGTGTGTATGTGTGTTTATATATGTGTGTGTGTATGTATATGTATGTGTGTATATGTAGATATGTATATATATGTGGATGTATGTGTATATATGCATATATATATGCATATATATATGTTTATATGTGTGTGTGTATATACATATATATATATATATATATGACAGCAACACTCATCACTCACAACAGTGACAAAACAATTACATTGACAATCATGTTACGTTATTTTCAAATTGTTTCCTTTTCTTTTTCGAAGCGTGGGTATTTTGCTTAGTATATATATATATATATATATATATATATATATATATATATATATATATATATATATATATATATATATATATATATACGTAGTGTGCTATAAAAAGTATTCACCCCATATTTTATTATTATACCACATTGAATCACAATGGACTTAATTAGCTTTATTTTATTAACAATAAGGAGTCTTTTTCTGTTTATCAAAGTCGAAAACTGTTCAAAGCGATCTAAATTAATTGCAAATATACAACCCAAAATAATTCACTTAAGTTTGTAACAGCTTTTTGATTTTAATAGGGTGATATAACTAAAAGAACTCTGCATCCTGCTGTGTTTTAGGCATGCACTCTGTGTCCAAGCTACATATAACAACAACGAATAAGAGATGTACACAGAAGAGGGAAAAGAGAGAGCACTAAAAATGGTCAGAGACAGCTAAGCAGGTATAGCCAAAGAAAGAACTGAGAATTAGAGCCTGTACTGCTGATGAACAGACATATTTTTTTGATTTTATTGGTGTGCTTCCAGACAGCAGGCAATGCAGGGATAGTTGCAGTTCATAACCACTTGTCCGACCTGCTCAAATTTAAAGGTCATTGTAGTTCTTTCATCAGTCACCAGAATGCCGTTAGACATTAAACATGCACTAGGATCACATTTGTAAGACAGAATCCAACTTAGTAAGAACATTTTATAAATATAATCTGAGATTACATAACCAACATCCTGAGATGGCAGTAAAAGAGATCTCAACGTAGATTCAGGAGCACTGTAATAATAACATAACATTCTCAACCCACTCAAATATAAAACAGGGCTATAGGAGCATTGACATAACATTTGCTGTTAATACTAATTAAATAATAAATGTTATTAAATAAGTTGTCAAAATGCTATTGGAACCCCATCCTAAGACACGTTTCATGTAGTGGAAGTATTGGACTAAGCAGGTTGAGTATGTTATGTTCTGGTAAATTGAGGTAAGCTATCAACCTCTAAAATGAAGTGAGGACAAAGAGCAATAGTAGCAGTGAAAAGGACCCTAAGTTTTAGAATAACAGACCGGAGATTGAACACAATGTTCTAAAGATACTGTATACTCTGCAGTATTGGATACAGTGAGACACAATAGGACACCAGCTAAAGGGTGAAGCAGCTCTTCATTGCAAGCACTGCCCAATGTTAGTTAAGGAATTATTTTGTTCTATTTGTCCCAAAGCAAACAGGCTAAATATAAGCCTTAAAAGAATTGTACTCATTATAAGACAGAGACTGAATTAAAAAGAAGGTATATAACCTTAAGGTTTCATTTTTCATGTATATGTAACAGATCTAAGGTTAAAGTCTTTATGGCAAAGAGGCAAATAACATCATGTAAAGAAATGCAATAGCATATGACAAGTGTTTACAAGCTTACAGTGCTCTCAGTAACCTATGGCGAAATGTTAAGAATAAAAAACATAGGCTTACAAGTTCATGGCAAGTTCTCAAAGGAAAAACTGCAGTTTCAAGTACAGTACTGGAAAGGATTTACTCCAGATGAGTGTGAGAACAAAGCTTTAAGAAATGTTTTGCATTCTGTCTCATTGAATGTTATTTTTTAATTTGGTAATTAATTAAATCTCTTCTATTCTAAATAATGCAAAAGATACAAAAGGACAGCCCATTTTTTTACCATCACTAATCACTTGGTTTAATATCATTTAAAATGTTCTTTAATTAATGTAATAAGTGGAAAAAAAAAATTTTTCTTTCTTTTATGTTTTCATTTAATGTATGGTGTTTGCACGTTGTTTCTTTTCCTAATGTGCTCCTGTTTACCTTTACTTCCACATCACAAAGACATATTATTTTAAAGGAGGAATTAAATTAGCTCCGAATGAGTTAGTGTGGTGTGTGTGGGTGTGTGTAGGAGGGCGCCCTGCAACATACTGGGACACAGTCCACACGGTTCTGGTTTAAGTTGATTAAAAATATTGTACATAGATGAAATGCAATGTTATTTGCTTAGGAGTTGCTTTTATCCAAAGTAACTGACAACAGAGGTGAACATAATTAAGTAAACATCAGCATGGGGGACTGTTTGGAAAAGTGTTACAGGACGGGGTTACAAAATTGATCATCACAAGTGAAGAGCTCAAGACAAAATGCAGACAAGTTACAATTCCTAGGTTACAAGAATCAAACAAAGGCATTAATTGGACAGACACTCACCCAACACGAGTCTTCAGATGCTTCTTAAACTCACTGAAGATGTCAACAGTTCAAATGGAGGAGGGCAACTATTTCCACCAGCTAGGAACTACACATGAAAAGAATCTGGATTGAGATTTCATCACCAGATGTCATTCATTAGAGGTCCTGAGTGGGCGAAAGTAGCATAGGACTTCATGAGTGCCGCCATACATATAGGTGCTGACCCACTGAGTACTCTGTAGGCAAGCATCAAGGATTTGAACTTGGTACATGTTTCTACAGGGAAACAATGTAGTGATCTTAAAATAAAGTGACATACACCCACCTTTAAATCATCAGCACTGGCATGGTGACATAAGCCAATATTTCTGCCAGCAGAGAGTTGCAGTAGACCAAATGTGACAAGACCAAGGCTTGGACCAGGAGATGTTTGGCATATTCTGCCAGATACAGTCTGATCTTTCAGTGCTGTATAGAGTGAATCTGCAAGAGACAACTGCAGTATGGTCACTGAAGGACAGTTGGTCACCAATTACCACCCCAAGACTGTGAACTGACATGGCAGCCTAATGGCATGTTGATTGTGCTACTGCCTCACAATTCCAGAAGCTCTAAACCATTATTTGCATAGATATTGCAAATGTCTATGTAAATGTTTCTATAGATTCCTCATTTTTCACGCTATGCCTCAAAGACATTCATGTTATTTTAACTAGACACTCTAAATTGCTTTTAATGAAATAAACTTTAAAACTGATTTTGTGTTCATGATTGCCCTCAGCAATAGACAGTACACCTTAACTATGGTTGATTCCTGCCTTGATGGTTGAGGGTACAGCAAATGGATTGATAGGTTACATACTGTAACTTCATCATTTAAAAATGCTTGTGCTGTGATGCACTGATGTCCAACACAGGTGCAGTTTCCTGATTTCTCTGGAAGTTGCTTGAGCCCTCCATAACTCGCAAAAAGCAAGTCAGCGAATGAATGGATAAATCAGGAACAAAGTGCAAAACAAAAGGAAATTTAAGTTTTGTTAATTTCACAAATGAAATAAAAGTCATTTACCCTCTCAAAATGACATAGGCCGAAGAAAACTTTAAATGTCATTAATAACAGCAAAGTCATGTGAAAGTCCTAATCAATATTCTTTTGCAGGACCGTGTCTTTGTGTTTATCAATTAAATTACTTTATTACCATATATATTTATGTTATGATTATTCATACTCATGACTGTAGAAGAAGACTTGGGAATAAGGTGACCCCTAAAAACCTCCAGAAATTAATGGGGAAGGAGAAGGATTCCTGAGTTATGAAAAAGCACAGCCGGTCATGGCACTGTATCCAGATTTAATATTTGTTATTTGCATTTTTTAAGTAGTGAAAACCTTAAAATTGAATCACATATCTAATTTTCATACATAGGGCAAATATCTATAATGCAAATGTCATGCACTGGGATCAACATTAAAGTTAAAATTAAATGCATTTACAAAAGTTTAAAGTACTGTAGATGTGGCCAAGGGTGTCATCAAGACTATCTTCCTGGAATGTAAGGTTAATGATATTTAACACATGACTTATTAAAATATCAATAATCAGCTAGCCTTTAGATAGCTGGTTTCGTAATGGAATCTGTCCATAAGTGCTTCTCAAATATAAACCTTGAGATTATAGTAAAAAACTAAAACACATTACATGTACAAACATTACATTACATCCATTTTCAAACTCAGTTATTTCAAATCAGGATTCATGGTGGCTGCAGTCTTTCCTGAAATCTAACCATAGTAGTACATACTGCTCTCTGTGGAATGAAGGCTGCAATAATGGATAGGTGCACAAGGAGCACAAAGAAGGAGAAAATCAATAAATAACTGAATTAATAAATAACTTATATGCTTACACGTCCCTACTATGTTCAGTACCAGGTGACATTTCTTAGATGGTCCAATTTCTTACATTATCTATATATATAATTCACTAAGGCAAGACGACCATGGAAAGCATGCCGGAAGGGGCGTGGATTCACTAAGCCGCCGACAAGTGAGACACCTATGGCGCACGCAGGAAGGAGCCACGCCCACCAACTCCAAGACCATTGGATACGACGACAACTCGCAGAGCCACGCCCACCAACTCAGATGCGACGACACAGAAAAAATGGCGTCATTTATATTCGTCTGTCGTAGAGGCAACATGCAGCTCCGACCCACTTTGACTGTTCATAGAGGCATGTTTCTCGCGGAGGTGAATCGCCATATGCAGCGTGTAAAATGGTTTGCGAGGGGTATCCCATGGGATCCTTAAAACATTCCTTTACAACTGAGGTTAGAACACAATGAAGTAAGCAGTCTTTAAAAAACGAGTTTTCGGTTATGACGCACGACCGCGTGACCATAGCAAACTGTTTTACACGCTACATACAGCAATTCACATCCGCGACAAACATGCGTCTTCTTAGATGCTCCTGCACTTTGTACACACCCCCCTCCCACCTCGCTACTACCGTGGTCGGGTGTCTTGGTGGATTATATATAGAAAGACACCCAAAACCGCACAGAGCAATGAAAAGTCTACGTGAGTCACAGGTGCATCTGAACTGTAGAAAGACAACAACGACTCGAGTAACGAGTTGAAGGTGGCCACATCAGCAGGCAGTGCATACTGAATGAGAAATCAGCAGACTAGCATGACGGAGGGAGCGGAGTGGATGCCCTTCTCCTCTCCTCCCGTTCCACCCTCCGCGCCACACGGACGATTGTGTGTTGGTTCGTTCCGTGCATTGGTTAAAACTAAATGAAGGAAGCAGTCTTTAAAAACCAATCAGCCCTGTGCCTCTGTTTCATTACCGTCTCACCTGCTTCACCAATGCAGGCCCTGCAACAGGGCAGCCAACCGGGTAACCAAAGTCTTTGGGTTCAGGGGGAAGTATGGTTACAAAGCTGAAACATAAAGGAATTGACAGAAGGGCACCACCACGTGTGAAGCCTTTCGCCTCATTTGACTCAACACAGGAAACCTCACCCGGCCCGGACACAGAGAGGATTGACAGATTGATAGCTTTCTTCTCGATTCTGTGGGTGGTGGTGCTGCATGGCAGTTCTTAGTTGGTGAAGCGATTTGGCTGGTTATTTCCGAAAACGAACGAGACTCCCGCCTGCCAAATAGTTTCACGACCCAACAGCGGTCGGCATCCAAATTCTTAGAGGGACAAGTGGCTTTCAGCCACGTGAGATTGAGCATTAACAGGTCTGTGATGCACTTGTATGTCGGTACTGCACGTGCGCTACACTGAATGGATCAGCGTGTGTCTACCGGTGCGGGGGCGTGGTAAGCCGTTGAACCCCATTCGTGATGGAGACCGTGGCTTGCAATTGTTCCCCACGAACGAGAAATTCCCAGTATGTGCGGGTCATACGCTCGCACTGATTACGTCCCTACCCTTTGTAAAAGTTCGTGTGACTTGGTGAATTATATATAAAAAAGCAGCCGGAAACCGCAAAGAACAATGAAAATTCAACGTGGAAACCGACTGAGGTGGTGTTTGGAAAATTAACAGTCAACGTGACTCACAGGTGCGTGTGGACTGTACACAGACGAAAGTGACTCAGGTAGGGAGTTGGGGGCGGGCACATAAGCGGGCAGTGTGTACTGAACGAGCGCCGTTCAACCCCGTCCTTCGCTTTGAAGGCGTGACGGCGCTCCTCCGGTTTTCAGTCACGGACAATTGTATGTTGGTTCACAGCGTGCATTGTTGCAATGTTACTTTTCTTGGTGATTTATTAAATTACGGATTTTTCAAATGTTTATTTTTTCCTCTATTCCTAAAAATCATTTAAAAAGCGGCCTGATTATGCGGCGCATGCTACGCCACGGGTTGGCTAGTATATTATATACCAGTAACGGCACACTGCATGATAATGTGGAGTAATTACTCTTGACTTGTTTTCATCCTCTTTCTCTGTACATTTAGCATCCGTTTGCTCAGAGGTTGATGCACTTGCTGCTTCCTGAGCAGCTCTTCTTTTCTCCACCCTAGCAGCCCGCTTCTTCTCTTCTTCCGTTGGCATCTTTTCACGTTAAAACTGATTGTCAGTATTTGTGTTGCAATTACTTAGTATGTTTTCCTTAATTTTTCACTTAAGTTGGCACTTGAGGCAGATTGAAGACTTGAGAATGATTTAAAATATGAAGAGGTAGGGGAAGTGACAGCAAAGGTGGTAGGGATAAGAACAGCGCCCATACTCATGTGCCGCACGGCCATCCTGCTGGCCACTGCCGAAAGTTGATTCTGTACTAAAATAAAATAAAAATAAAAAGAGGAGGTCAATCATCACCGCAAAAGCAGATAGTAGATGTCACATAGTATATGTGTACCAAATTTCAGGTCAATAGGTCAAACGGTTTGTGAGCTACAGGTGATTTAAAATCCTGGACAGACAAATAGACAGCCACAGTAGCATATTATATAAGAAGATCTTTAATCGAAAGGTGAAGAGAAAGATTTCTTGCCGGAGACAAAGATCCTTTCAAAGTATCCACATAGAAATCTCCATTTTAATGTCCCTGGATTTTCTAAAAGTGTTAGAGAGCAGCAAATGAACCAAACACTCCATTCTCACAACAAAGCAGAAACTGAACTAAGCTAAAAATGATCTGAAGATTGAACTGAGCCTTTATTGAAAAAAGTTCTAATTAAAGGCAGCCACTCTCTTTCTTCTTCTTGATAAAATTAAGAGGGCACACCTGCCTTACTATCAGGTAGCAAAGCGACTAACACTTCTACAGTTTCTCAAAAGACAGGTCAGTAATCTCACGAGCTCACAGTTGCTGCACTAACCAGCAAACAGACTGTTCAAACCATTCTAAGGCCCTGTGTTGCCTTTCAGTTCTCCCTTAGCACAATTCACTCCAATCTAACTTGGCAAGTCTTTTAGGTATCGAACATTTACAACAAATCCGTCAGTTGAAAAGGTTAAAACGTCCCCTGTACAGATGGAGATGGAGGACTTGGCACACATACTTTCACACTATATGGCAACAAACATGCAGATCTGTGTCAGCCTTTAAATCTGCATTCTGCACAAAGGTTATCCAAATAGCAGTTTCTGGTATGTGTTTGTTACTATCTTCATTTTCACATGTTGCACAGCGCATTCGTTTCTCGATGTGACAGCTCTATACTATACACTACTTCAGAATATATGAATGAGACTGACATTTGTAGAATCTAAAGTGTCGTCAGTGCATAGATAACAGGACATTAGGCACAAGTTGGGAGGCTTTATTTCCATATCAGAACTTACTGTAGAAAGAAATTGTTTTTCTAAGACTTATTGATAAGTCAAAGCTTTATTTCATTTGTGGGTCATTTTAAGCTTGTCCAGTAAGAACATTTTATCAAATGGATGTCTCACCTGTTCTCTGCATGAATGACTCCATAAACATATCTAAAAGTCCAGAGAAGGGCGACTTGGTTGACTCCATTTGTACAGGGGATGAATTATGAGGAAAGATTAAAAGAGAAAAGATATGATTGAAGTGTTTAAAATTAGAAAGGGAATTAGTTCAGTGAGTCAAGATTGTTGCTTTAAAATTAGTTCTTCAGTATGAGAACACAGCTAGAGACTTGTTAAGAGTAAATTTCACACCAACATTAGGAGCGTTATGTTTACAAAGAGAACCACAGACACATGCAATAAGTTACCAAGTAGTGTGGTAGACAATAGGACTTTAGGGACTTTCAAAACTCGACTTGATCTTATTTGGAAGAATTAAGTGGACAGGACTGGTGAGCTAGCTGGGCTGAATGGCCTGTTTTCATCTAGATTTTTCTAATGTTCTATTCAATCTATTTCTGTATGTGTACAGTATTTTACATTTGTGTTTTTTATTGTTTTGAGCTAACCTGGCAGAGATTTTAGCTTGAACATGTACAACACTGCAATGCCTCTAGCGATGACATCACTTAATAAAGGTGAGAATAAAACTATTTCAGTGCTTTCACAAATTTCTAATGTAAGGTTCATCTTTAAGATGTCCTGAGTTAATAAATCTATGTAGCACTGAAATAAATGTTCTTTTTCAACAAAATTCTCATGAGGAGCAGATACATCTGTCCTAAAGACCAAAGAGTGCTTCACTCTGGGTGAAAATGAATTACTATTTCAGCAGAAGAGGTGAAGCAAACCAAAAAATGATGATGTAGTTGGAGGAGGCGAGCTTTGTAATAGACAGGAAATTAGTCAGGAAATTTGCAAGAAACCAAGATCAGGCCAAACAGAAAGTAAGTTTTTATTAATATTTGATGTAATTTAGAACACACTGACATACTTCGCATTCTGTACAAGTAACAAAATCAGTGTCTGACATTACTGGAACATCACATAACATACTGATGACATTAAGCATGTTTACACTATAACACTTGCATGCTGTAAATAACAAATATAAAATGGTGTCATAGTTGGCCAACTTATTAGCACCTTGTTCAAAATGGTGCCAGAATGTCTAAAAGCCCATGTGAATGCTGATATACAAATGTTTAGCAAACATAGCAGAATTAGGACCATTTTATCCATAGTATACATTATTTATTTTGCTTAGGGCATATAAAAAGGAAAAAGTAAAAAAAAATTCTGTTGCAGTCAATTTTCTCTACCAGGAGGCAGCTGGAATCTCTTATATTTTATCAAGTAACATATTTACTAATATAAATAAAAGTTCCAGTAATTTTGTTTTCTTCCTGTGATCTATTTCTATGAGGTTAAGTGTATAGTGATGCTTCACTTTAATGAGGGAAACCAGGGGCAACAGCATTTTTTCATTGTACTAACTCTGGCCGATAGAGGCTCCTTCAATGACTTGTGTAAGGAGGGTCAGCAGCGACATTGGAAATGTCACTGCACTGTAACACAAGCAAAATACAGCAGAAAACATGCAAAACACTTTACTGAAAGCATAGCATAAATTACTACAGCATTTATTTTTCATTACATTAGCAAATATTATAGAGAGCATTGTTTTTTCATATCTTGGAAATGAAGTTTGTTGCAGAAATGTGAAGGTTAATTTCAAGTGACCAGAGATAAAATTCCATTTGGGATTTTTCCGTAGCATCCTTAATTCTTGCCTGCCTATCTGAGCAACTGCAAGTGAGTCTCAGTCCTGGATTTAAAATTAAAGGGCAAACTCTAAGAGGCAGCCAGCCATTGTCAATTTAATAAAAAAAGGACTGGAGGGTACTTTCAAATGATAATCTTAAATTGCATTTTATTAAATTTGAATTTTAGTTTTGGCAAGCCACTTTATTAAATTACACCAACAATCAATTAGCCTTAAATATCTTATTTATTAATTGCATGTATTTAATCTACTGCTGGGGTATTTTTATGTGCAGCTATGATTTGGGTATTCTGGATTTTTCCACCTTATCCTTTGTCATTAATCTTTAACTGTTTATGTTTCCCAAGAACATTCATTCTATTTACTGGCAAACTAGCCATGGGCATGTACAGTGATCACAACAACCACTAAGGTCAGCCTTGGACATCCAATAGAAGAATGGCAGGTCATTTTAAATCTATTTGCATACATTTTATGTAAAGCACCTGCTGTGATAACATCTGTCTGTCTGTTCATCTTTCCACAAGAAACTATTTGGATCCATCCCTAAGCCTACCCCTAACCCTAACCCGATTTTATTGAAACTTAGCAGATGTACTGTACTTTTCCGGGCTTTGTTCACACATACTGTATACCTACTGTGTACATTCTTAGATATTATAGTATTTGTCAGTCTAGGAAATGTCTGAGACAACCTTGTTGGGATTCATGACTTTATTCACAAATTCACATGACCTAAAAATTTACCAAATAATTCCTGGGTTAGCTTTCATGTATGAAAGGGGTTTATGGAACTATCCTTTGGGAAAATAGACAATGCGTTACAGTAATAATAATTAACATGTAGCACTCTGTATAAAGGAAGGATTTCAGTAAAACAACATTATAGAAGGAGGCAAGGGCAGACTTCAAATTTAAGCAGTATATACTTTACAAATTTGAATGGAATCAAATTTGAATGGAATGGAATTTTATCTAGCCTTCCCAGTCCTATATTTATGATTTATTGGACTCATATTTATTTTTGTTATTCTGCTTGTAACATTTTATACTGCTGTACTAAAGTGCAATGTGGAAACTGGATGTGGCACTTACTGACCTACTGTATATACACAATGACATTCTTTCTCATCTACGTATCAGTTTCAATGAGCCACTATGAAGAAGGCATGAAATATGATTTACATTTGCATGTTTGGCTGACACCTTTGTCCAAGGAGACACAATTGGTTACATTTCTTTTGGATTTCCAATTGGGGCAGAGGCAGGACAAGCGATTTGCTTATGGTCACAAAGTGTCTGTAGTGGGACACTACCCACAACCCCAGGTTTTGAAGTCCAAAGCCTTAGACACTATGCCACATGCTATGACCAAGTGACCAAGAAGGTGTTCTTAGGCAAAATTGTGAGTTAGCCCACTCTCTTGGTTGAGAAGCAACCCCACACATGATTGGTCTCAGGATGTGTTACTGTTTGCATGACACAGGACTGATGGTAGCACTCACCTTTTCTTCTCTGGACAATCTAATTTCCAGATACCCCAAACAATTGGAAAGGGGATTCATGAGAGAAAATGACTTTACCTCAACAGTCCAATTCCTGTACCTTTTCCAGAGTATCAGTCTGTCCCTGATGTTTCTCTTGGAGCGAAGTGGCTTCTTTGCTGCCCTTCTTGACACCAGGCCATCCTTCAAAAGTCTTCACCTCACTGTGAATGCAGATGCACTCACACCTGCCTGCTGCCTTTCCCGAGCAAGCTCTGCGCTGGTGGTGCCTAAGAACACAGCCATGAATAAAGAATGGTACCAAAGCATGCTCCAAGAGCAACTTCTCCCAACCATCCAAGAGCAGTTTGGTGACCAACAATGCCTTTTCACAGCATGATGGAGCACCATGCTATAAGGCAAAGGTAATAACTAAGTGGCTCGGGGAACAAAACATTAGAATTTTGGGTCAATGGCCAGGAAACTCAATTCAATTGAAAATTTGTGGTCAATCCTCAAGCTATGGGTTGACAAACAAAAAAAACACAAATTCTGACAGGGTCTATACATTGATTATGGAAGAATGGGCTGCAATCAGTCAGGATTTGGCCCAGAAGTTGATTGACATCATGCCAAGGCGAATTGCAGAGGTCTTGAAAAAGAAGGGTCAAAACTGCAAATATTGACTCTTTGTATAAACTTAATGTAATTGTCAATAAAAGCCATTGATACTTATGAAATGCTTGTAATTATACTTCAATATACCATAGAAACATCTGACAAAAAGATCTGAAAACACTGAAGCAGCAAACTTTGTGAAAACCAATATTTGTCTCCTTCTCAAACCTTTTGGCCACAACTGCACACAGCTAGGTCCTGCTTGAAGGCAAAAATAGCAATAACTGTGCTACTATGCTGCCCAAGGACCCATGTAAGGACATGACTACTAAATAAATCATCAAAATGGCAAATCATGACAATGCCAGCTATTATATTATAGACAGAGTGGTGGCTCTGAGGCTAGGGATCTGCACTGGCATTTGGAAGGTTGCCGGTTTGAATCCCATAAATGCCAAAAGGGACTCTGCTCTGTTAAGCCCTTGAGTAAAGACCATTAACCTGCAATTGCGGAGTGCTTTGAGTAGTGAGAAAAGCACTATACAAATGCAAAGAATTATTATAAGACTGAATATGTACCACAAATTTATAATTAAACCATTTCAATTAAGTTAGTTAGAATTATTTTTCTTTAAAATACAGATACTTAACTGCAAGTATTTCAACTTAATCCATGTTGAGGTCGAGGGATGAGTATGCAGTTAAGCAATTCTGAAAACAGATAGATGAATAACTATTAAAAAGTTGATGGATGTCATGAAGAAGGGAAAGGGGATAAACTATAGTTAACTATGACTGAAATGGTGCTTGTTGCTAGATTGCTAAACTTGTTTTTCCCTTAACAGAGTTGAATGGAACAAGAGATTATCTCAGGACCATCAAATACAAGGCATCACCATGAATAGAATGCCAATTTTAGAGTTACCTTATATACCTGTTGTAAAAGGACTTGACACACGTAAAAAGGATTGGGGCAGCCACCCGTATAATATTCTTAGCTGCAAAGGTTTGGTTTTTCAAGCAACAATGAAGTTGACTGTAGAGAGTCCAAGACAGAACTGATGAAGGATGGAAAACATGGCGGTTTTAAGTGATCAGACAGGAAGTGATGTAGGGTCACCGGAAGTGATGTAGGGTGACCATTAGTGATGTTTTTCTGGGACCCGGAACCGGAAGTGATGTTCTTGGTTCAGATAGGTTTTCTCATGGCTGGTCTGCAGAGATAACAGGAGAAGGTTTAGTGCACTCTGCCCTCCCCTGGCCTGGTGTGGAATTGCCTTTACTTGGTCAACACAACATCCCCCTACTCGCACGTGTGTGACATGATCCCCAGCCCAGACCCGTTGGGTCAGGCGTACCAGTCCGAGAGGTTGTGGCATCGAGAAAGAGCATCGGCATTGGTTTGCAGAACACCCTGGCGAAAAAACGACCAAATACTTATATAGCTGTAGATCCAAAAACCACCTCGTGACACGTGGATTGGACTCCCTGTGTAAGGCCATCCACTGTAAGGCCGCATGGTCTGTTACAAAAGTGAATTCACGCCCCAAGAGGTAATATCTCAGCTGAGTAATTGCCCATTTAATAGCCAGAGCCTCCCACTCCACTGCCACATACCTAGTTTCCTGATCCAACAGTTTCCGGCTCAGGTACATAATGAGGTGTTCAACTCCATCGACGCTTTGGCTCAGCACAGCTCCAAGTCCTGTGTCTGAAGCGTCCGTCTGGAGAATGAAAGGCAAGGAAAAGTCCGGTGCCTTAAATATAGGAGCTGACGTAAGGGCCATTTTCAAGTCACTGAATGCAGCCTCAGATATATCATCCCATACCACTCGATTAGGTTGACCCTTCTTTGTGAGGTTTGCCAACGGCATAGCTCTCTCAGAAAACCAGGGTACAAACCTGCGATAGTAACCCGCTAAGCCGAAAAAGGCCTGAACTTGCCTCTTGGTTATCGGATGGGGCCAATTCACAATGGCATCTATTTTAGAGCACTGTGGTCTCACCATACCCCGACCCACTAGATAGCCTAAATATTTAGCCTCAATCAACCCAAAGTTTTTTTCGGGTTGATACGAAGCCTAGCTTGTGCCAGTGTCCGCAATACAGCTCCAACCTGCTGTATGTGTTCCTCCCAGGTGTTAGAATAGATGACAACGTCATCCAAGTAGGCAGCACTATATGAATTATTAGGACGGAGCACTTTATCTACCAGACGTTGGAAGGTCACAGGTGCCCCATGTAATCCAAATGGGAGGACACGATACTGCCAGTGACCGCTAGAGGTGCTGAACGCTGTCTTTTCCTTAGCAGAGTCTGTTAAGAGAACCTGCCAGTACCCCTTAATCATATCTAGAGTAGTCAAAAATTTGCCATGTCCTAGCTGCTCGAGGAGATCATCCACTCGCAGCATCGGATAGGCATCAAATTGGGAGACTTGGTTAAGTCGACGGAAGTCATTGCAAAACCTCCAACTTCCATCGGGCTTACTGACCATAACGATAGGACTGGACCAGGGACTATAACTTTCCTCAATCACACCTAGTTCCAGCATTCATCTGATCTCCAATTCAACTTCAGCCTTTTTTGCCTCGGGAATTCTGTATGGGCGTTCTTGGACTATAACCCCAGGTGTCGTCACAATGTCATGCGCAACCAGGACAGTCCTACCTGGGTTTTAACTGAATACCTAAGGGACAGACTGGATAACTGCTTTGAGCTCCTGACATTGCTGACGAGTCAAATTGTCTCCGAAATGAAGGTGTAATTGATGAGCGAAGAGAGAGCAGAGCTGTCCGGAGTAGGGCTCGGAATCCCTATCCTTCCACGGCTTCAGCAGATTGATATGATAAATCCACTCGCTGGGTCAATGATTCGGTTGTTTCACCAAATAGTCGACAGCCCCTTCCTCTCCTTAATTTCATAAGGGCCTTGCCAATGGGCCAGTAATTTGGAATGTGAGGCAGGAACTAAAACCATGACCAGAGACGTACCACGGTTATAGCATCGGGCCTGAGCTGCTTGCACCTTTTCCATATGTGTTTTCAATATGGGTCTAATTTTCTCAAATCTATTGCATAACTACGCGATATACTCTAATATATTTGTTGACGGGTGGGCCTCTTCCTCCCATCCTTCTTTTAAAACGTCTAATATTCCCTGGGGTTGTCGTCCATATAGTAATTCAAAAGGTGAAAACCCAGTGGAAGCTTGTGGGACTTCCCGATATGTAAAAAGGACGAGGGGGAGGAGCTTGTCCCAGTTCCTTCTGTCCTCATTGACTACTTTATGCAACATCTGTTTGAGAGTTTGATTAAACCTCTCCACAAGACCGTCGGTTTAAGGATGATATACCGAGGTCTTTAAATGCTTTATTTGAAGTAGCTTGGCAGTCTCCCTGAATGACTGCGAGGTGAAAGGAGTCCCTTGATCCGTCAGGATTTCTTTAGGGATTTCGATATGTGCAAATACCCCAACTAATTCCCTTGCGATAGCTTTTGAAGTAGCTGAACGCAACGGAACAGCCTCTGGAAACCGGGTAGCATAATCTACCAGGACCATCATATATTTATGACCTCTGGCTGAGATTTCTAGGGCTCCCACCAGGTCGACCCCAATACGTTCGAAAGGGATATCTATTAAGGTAAGGGAACTAGAGGAGCATGGTCCCTCCTAGGAATTTGCCTCAATTGACATTCCAGACAGGATGTGCAAAAGCGGCGGACCTCCTCATTAATTCCGGGCCAAAATAATCAGAGCTTAATTCTCTCAAGTGTTTTTTTAGGGCTCCCAGCAGATGGGTATGTGCTAGTTCACAGACCTGTCGCCAGTAAGTCCATGGTACTAACAAACGTGACCTCATCTGTCCCTCATGCTCTACCACTCGATATAACAGATCATTGTTAAGCACAAAGTGAGGACCCTGTGGCATGGGGTGTGAGGTGCATTGGGCGTCTATTAGAACGACTGCATTCTTTGCAAATTTAAGGGAATCATCATTCCATTGTTCCCTTTTATATGAAGCCGGTGTCTGCCTGAATTGAAAGTGCAGAAGTGAGAGAGGATTGGATTCGACCTCATGAGGCAGGGTTTCGTCCCGAGCCATCTGAGCGCTTGCTGATGACGTCTCAGGTTGTGACATCCCGGGTGTTTCTTCGTCATCACCAGAGGCCGAAGTCTGATCCTCAGCTGGCACTGAATCCGCATCCGTGACTAGACCTATTGATCGAGAACAAGAAGTGCCTGTATCACCGCTATTTATGTCCTAGTATCATGGGGAAGGGAGGATTATCCATCACTGCCACCATTAACTTTTAAATTATGCTGTCCTGACATATAAAGCATTTGGCGGATTGATAATACCGGACATCCCCATAAATACAGGTAATGCAGGTCTTATTCTTACACCATTGTCGCGGTAATATCAAATGGCAAGCAACAATGGAAATGTTACTGCCAGAATCAAATAAAGCGGTTATTTTAATTCCATTAACTAACACTTTTCCCGTATGTGAACAGGGCAGTGGATTAGCGAGAGCACACCGCACCTCCTCCCACATCACCCCGCTGACCCCTTTGTTGCTTCGCAGTGCCTGCCAGCGCGTCTCAGGGTCCACTCAAACATGCCTCAAATTATAGCCTCGGGACTCTGTATTAGGGACGTAAGCATGCCCGGGTTCACACAAGTCCCGTTCTGACACTCCCAAGCCGGTTTCTGCCCTGAGGTGATCTATTGTCTCAGCTAATGCAACAATATCTGTATATTCCCAGGCCGGCTGGGCGATTTTCTCGGGAAGGCTCTTAAGGAGTAAGGCGCAGGCCACCTGCTCCGCTATTTGGTGCTTGGAATTTTTATGGGGCTGTAACCAACCAACCACCTTAGCCCATAAAACCATGGCCTGTTTCTTGGTTGCCTTAGCTGTGTTAATTTTCCAGGCCATTATGTTTTTCACCTGGCAGCCTGTATTTCTCCCACCTTTATTAAAGGGCTTGCCCTTTGTGGGATAAGTAGGGGCAGTCCCCACAACCGTGAGGCCATAATAAGCACTCAATGCATTCCCTGATGCACCTGGCTCTAGCCTGTGGGTCCCGGGGCTATTTTTCCCCGACCTTTAGCAGGATGATGGGTTGAAGCACATTCAAGTTTTCCCCAGCACGCCCCAACTGACACCCACTCGACAACTCGGGAGCAGTACTCATCTGATGATTCGCTGGTTTATAAACGTGTGTCAAGCCTAGGTTTAGGTTTGCCTTCTGATCTCTCCAGGAGGCCATCATCTTGCTGACTACGCCACTGTAAAAGGAAAGTGATGTTTTTCTGCCTGCCGGAACCAAAAGTGACATTCTTGGTTCAACTAGGTTTTCCCGCGGCTGGTCTGCAGAGTTAACAGGTGAAGGTTTAGTGCACCCTGCCCTCCCCTGGCCTGGTGTGGAATTGCCTTTACTTGGTCCAAACAACGTTCCCCCTACTCGCACGTGTGTGACACTGTGTATAAGTTGGGTCTTGAAACCCAAAAAATCGATCATAAAATCAGACCCGACTTATGTGCCCATTCAAAAATACAGCAATTAATTTTTTTTTTACATCTTCTTGCTTCCTCCAATCTCGCACTAGTTTCTCAGACATATTGAAATTTGTTGCAGCACTGCAGTTACCAATTTCTTTCACCACTTCAACGACTTTTAATTTAAAGTCAGCTGCATATTCTTTTCTGATCAAATGCTCCATTGTATATATGGAATGCTCTTACAATAAAGGTCTATGAGGGTGTAAGATACAATAAAACAGAAAACAGTGCAAACGTCGCTTCCGAATAGGTTGGGCACGAAGGCACAATACATAGAAAAAAAAGTCAGTGTGCTCCGTGGTGGGCGTTATCATATTATAATCTCTTGGACCAATAGCATCAGTTTTCTGCAATCAACTGATACGATCAACATTTTAAATTACCGGAAATTTTACTGTAAAATCAAGCCCCAACTTATCTACTGGAGAACTTAAAAGCAAGTATATATGGTATACTGACAGGATTTGAAAAGAACCCAGATTACCTGAACAAAAAAAAAAAACATATTAACGTAATAAGAATAAACCTTGCAAACCTTGCAACAGGCAGAGAATGGATTTTGGTTTTTAATTCAAGGCAACTAAGCAAGTGCATATCTTTGTATTACTATGGCCATACTGTATTTCATGTCATGTGCTTGCTATTAAAAATGCTCTAATAATATATATTTTGATATAGAAATACACACCTTACGAGTTTGAAAAATCTTGCAGGACCGTATTTTATACAGTGCCAATTTTAATTCAGAATAATAAAATGTATTTGAAAGGTCCTTTTACCAGTAGTGGTTCACATTATCTAAAGGTGTGTTCTTTTGTATTTGGGAAACAGTATCTGTGCTTTTCCTTGCAAACAGAAAGTATAAAATGCTAAGTAAATGATATAAAACCTGGGAAAGGTAGCCAGGTTTCTTTTAACAAAGTCCTTAATTTGCAAATATTAGAAAAATATTTTGATTAAAGGTTATATTTGAGGTGCTTTAATTCAAAGAATGCAAACATATTGCCACTATACTATTCTGTGAAGGTTCCAGTACTTAATATTATACACTGGTAAACTTGGAACTGGTGGAAATTCATGACAGTCATTTTATGTTACCATTAAAAGTAACACCTCAGCCTAGAACTACCCTTAGGAACGTATTTCCAAGAATTTTTTTTTTACTATCCATAAAACCAGTCTTGTTTCTTTTGTTCTGCTTGTTTCTTCTAAATCACAGAAAAGCTTTTAACCTACTTGTGGGTGGAGCCTAACTCAACATCACAGGAAAAGGAAGGTGCAGCGAAAGTCACCAGAGGTTGACGTGAAGAAAGCACATTTTTTTCCCACATTTGTTTCCTTGTTTTTTGAAATATTAATTTCTATTTTTTATTTTTTGATCTTTTGGAGTGCATTATAGTTTTTTTTTTTTGCCTTTTCTAATGCTTACAAATGAGATTGATGTTTAAGTTTTACGACAGACAAGCATGACCATTTTGCCAGAGTGCTGACTGCACAAGGTGCCAGCAGCTTTCAAGTGGAGATGGAATCAGGAGACATCAGAAACAAAACAGAAAGCAAGGCATCAAAACCAGAAAGAAAAATTATGAGACTAACTAGCTCAGGACATGAAATAAAAATTGAACTCAGAAAAAGTTTTGGAAGATCAAAGATCAATAATTGAAAAAGAAATGTGTAACCAAAGGCAAATCTTTAAGCATTAATCACAGTCAAAAGCCAGAGTAAAAATTTCAGACCCAGCAATTCAGGAACAAAAATAAATGCAACTAAAGGTTTTTGGGAAAATCCAGTTGTGGACAAATGGGAAGTGTATACCTTTATAGCTATGACCCAATGATGTAGTACAATGCACACTTCCACCAAACCCTGCTTATAAACATTGTGGAAGAGAAGTTCATCATTTTAAAACACAATGAAACACATATTGGCTGCAAGAACAAATCTGATAACAAGGTACTCTGGCCTTTAAAATTGCTTTAAAGAGGTCTTGATGATTTTTGGTAGTCAAAAAAAAAAGAAAAATGATAAAAATAAGAAACAAAATCTTAAACATGTCTGTCAGTAAAGAGCTGGATATAGGCAACAACATGAGTGTGAAGATACCAGTTGTTAATTATTTTGAACCATTGTAGCTAGAGCTGGGCAATAATGCAGCACAAATAATCATTTACTATTCTAAGCTTCAGTGCTGCCTATGGCGCCATTAATAGTTGTTGTACTACTAAATTGAGCCAGAATCCAAAGTCTTATCCAATAAACTGTTTTTACAATAAATATTTAATGTTTGCATTTTTTTTCTTACTTTAGGAATGACCTTTGTGACAGCAAACTTAAAGTAAATAAATTACCTTAAGAGCATTGAACAATAACTCAAAACTGCAAAATAGCAAATAAAATGCTATGCAGACAATCAGAAAAAAAATGATCAGAGGTGAAAAACATCACTAATATTAAAGCATGAGCTAAAATAGCTAATCTACGTATTATTAAAACAGTTACTATACTGTTTTTCTATGATCAGATATTTATGATGAAGAATCTGGAAACAACTGACATTTAGACTAATCCTGAAGAAAGTCAAATATTATGAAATAAAATGCGTGTATTAAAGCAATTAAAGAATAAGGTATGACAAAGGATTTAAACAAAATAAGAAAGAACAAGAAAAAATACAAAAGGAATCTTAATGTCCTTCTCCCCTTCATGTAGTCTATTGCTGTAACCTTTGATGGGATTGCGTTTTCAGTCCTCAAAATTAAAATAAAGCCCAGTGCCTCTCACTTTCTATTCCCTGTTAGCTCCAAAGCTGTGGTTCTCGTCTTCCCTGTCAATGAGCTGTTGTCCGATTCATCCCCCTGCTCAGTGTAGCCCTGGGAATGGTGCAGCCTTTAAATCACATCATGGGAGTTCTTTGAGCAAAACCACTGCCATCATTCCGAGTTAAGATGTACTCTGTACACTTAAAAACCACACTGGAGGAAAATGCAGCAGCCTTTAAGAAGTGATTGTCTTTACAATGAAACTGCTAGACTGCCTGATCTTTATGTTCAGGTGGAGGGCCTTAAAGGTGTCTCTCTTTTCTTCTACCATTCTTATTGGTCAGGATATCTAGATATGTAGAGTGAGGGACCCATAATATTTCTAGAGCTGAATGTCCTCTACTGTCCTTTGGAAGCATTGCAGGCATTCAACAAAGGAAACCTCCCACACTATTTCTTGTTGATGGTCCTGAAAGAGTGTATGGGAAATCTGCTACAAAGAAGGGGGTTGTCATCCACTAGAGATCCCCACACACTGACATGCAGACACATTCTTCATTTTCCAGTGTGGATTTTAACCATGTTCTCTCTCTCTCACTCACTCTCTAACACTGAAGGAGCACTTCCCACCATTTTAAAATAAGAATATACAGTAAAAGCTAATCTGAGTTGAGATAGTGGTTAAAAGTGCTGAGATCTTTATATTGGTTTGGTACAATGTTTAGTTATATCATAATGCATGCATTATGCATCCATTTAGGGTTGTTTTATTATCAAGGTCTTTTTAGACTCCTAACAACCATTCTGGAAAGTCACATTTACCATGAGGACAATGGGTTGAATTAAAAAGATAATAAAACTGTAGCGAACATTTTAAAAGTGTGGTTGTATCATTTTTTTTCAGATCACTTGTGAAATGCACCTAGTATGAAAGGTACCAACTAATCTCTTAGGATCATTTCTTAGTTTGGGACATGTAGAACTAAACCAGCTTTGTAATTGTTAAATCTCCTACCTGTCTTACTGCTCGTATTGTTCCCTGTATATTTAACCCTGGAACCTATAAAGGCAGACTGGGATTGTACTTTAATTTCACTCCTTTGCTTTAGCCCAGTTTACCACCAACAGAGGATTTTGCAATGTCCTTTGTATCCTTAAGAGACCTCAGCTAGTAATAGTAATAAATAATTGGACTGTAACATTGAGTTTAAGCCTTTGCTTAAAAATCATATTTATTTGCATAATAACCAATACAAAGAATTATACAACCTGGGTGGGTTAATGCAGTTTTCATTCAGTTTCAGATCACATTTCCCAGGTTGTCCAGCTCCTTAGATTAAAGATTGTACATCCTTGATTGAAAAGTGAAAACAAAGATTTCATGTCAGAGACCAGAAAAGCAGATAACAAGCATCGTTTAATGTCTGAGGCTCCTCTCAAAGTTTCAGAAAGTCAACAAAACACCAACTGAACAGCAACTAAAACTAAACTAAAATCTGAACTGAGACGCTTCCGAAAAGGTTCTAATAGAGGTAGCCACTCCCTCACCACTATTCTCACCCAAGCTAAGCACACACACCTGGCTTACTATCTGCTTGCAAATCAGCTAACACTTTCACAGTTTCTCAAAAAACACAGCAACGTTTCTCCATGTAAATCAAAAGCTGCACCAAGCTGCAAATGACTGCCTATATAAAACATTGTAAAGTCTTGTCTTGCTTTCAGTTTTCTCAGAACATACTTCACTCCTAGTTCAACCTGACAAGTCTTTCAGGCCTTGGCCGTCTGCCTGAAATCTGTCAGAGAGCATAAGTTTAAGGCATCCCCCATACAGTGTGTTTAGCCCAATGCTAGCCGAATAGTTACGACAGTTTTATTAATGGCAAGTTTTTGATTTCACTGGAGTTTTGTCAGGTGGGTCTTGTAGGATAAGTGTACCCAAAGTTGGACAAAGTCCATTTGTGCTGTGTTAAGAAGGGCAGAGGGGTCATGCTGGGGAATATGATGAGTAAAAGGCTACTGAGTTACAAAGCTCTGAAACTGAACCCTCCAGAATCCCTGACTCTGCAGCTTACATCTTATATTAATCTGAAGATGGTCTTCTCACTGCTCCATTTCAAAGCAGCAGTCTCATTAATACTGTCCAGCTTTGTCATGCTCACCTTCGGAACCTCATTTAAGATGACTGCTATTGAAATTTCTTTTATAATATCATTCAAGTTCATGTGAAAGACTTGTTTTTTTCTTTAATAAAAAAAATTATTGCATGACACTTAGCATATGTTCCCAAATTCATTCACATAACATACAAATGTATCTTTTGTATTTGTTTTACAGGTGCAGTTACATATATGATGCACACTTATAATTCAACTTATATTTTAAAGTGTTTTAAGAAAAGCACTCATTTCCTAATAAACAATAAGATGGTATCTTAAGATCATTAACCTTTAATCACCCCTTGGACACAGCAGCGTGTCTGTCTGCGGAGAGAGTACTGATCCCGTCGAGAGGTTTACTTACCATGACATGTGTCTGGTGACTCTTCCAATGAAGTGAGTAGACGGATTGGGAGAACATGGGGTTGCTGGAAAGCTCATGAGGTTGCTGGAAAGGGGTGTGTGGCTTCTCCTGATATCTCTGCAAAAAACCGAAGGTCGAAGAGACTCATGTATAAACGGTGCATATGCACAAAAATGTTCTATACTCCAGTTTCCACATTCAAATCGCGATATATAAAACCTAAACTTGGTGTAAAGTTACACACATTTTCATGCTAGCTCAAACCCTGGCGTACGCAAGTTCTCCGCTCAGTTTTGCAAACTGGCAGTACCCAGCATCAAAGCAGTACCTTTGTTCCAGTGTGGTTTCCCTTTCTTTTTAGATCCACATTTTGACATGAGTTTATCACATCCACTGAAATTAACCGCATATTGTTTATTAGTTTACGGCATCTGATTGTAATTAACCTGTAACAATATAATGGTCCACAGAATGGCCAAATAATTCCAATTACCAGAGCTGCTTTAGCGTTGTTACTCTCACTGCACCTTCTTCTTCTTCTTTCAGCTGCTCCCATTAAGGGTAGCCACAGCAGATCATCTTTTTCCGTATTACTCACACCACACCACTAGGAGTATTTATACAATACAATACAATTTATTTTTTGTGTAGCCCAAAATCACACAAGAAGTGCCGCAATGGGCTATAACAGACCCAGCCTTTTGACAGCCCCCCAGCCTTGACTCTCTAAGAAGACAAGAAAAAACTCCCAAAAATAAAACCCTTGTAGGGAAAAAATGGAAGAAACCTTATGAAAGGCAGTTCAAAAAGAGAGCCCTTTCCAGGTAGTTTGGGCATGCAGTGGGTGTCAAAAAGAAGGGGGTCAATACAATACAGTACAATACACAGAATACAACAAATCCTCAATACAGCATAAAAATAAGAATAAGAGAACAAGAGATGGGATGGAGTACATAGCTGGGGACTTACATAACAAAGTTAGGACAGGTTGATCCCCAAACTCTTCCACAATAAATCACCAGGGTAGGTTTCCTATTTCACTACTGATTCTACCAGGATGGACTCTGGCCTGCCATGACCATAAAATGCATTAAGTAGGTTTGAGCATATTATGTTACATTTTTCAAGATATAATGTTAGAATTAAAAGACTAATCTATAATCTAACATATAATAATAAGAACAAGCAAGAAAACAAGAGAAGACTTTTCCAAGTAACCTAATTAGGAATCTTGTAATTTTATATGCAACATAAGGTATTAAATTTGATGGTACATTTTGTTCATACAGAAAGTAAGAGGAGTAGCTAATTAAGGGATCTGGCTGTCATTATTAAAAGCCATATATTTTTAAGACTATATCACCTTTTTTGGATGGCTGGTTTATTCTGTTGCCATTAGATCTGTGAGGCTGATCTCATTTCTCACTTGGATTGCTGCCTACATGCTGTTCACCTCCCTCCCCGGGACACCTACTCAAGTGTAGCTCTTCTCATTTACTCTGTCTATCACCCATATACAGCTTTCCTTTGGCTTAAATAAAATGTGCTTTATATGAGCTATTCATGGAGCTTTTCATTCATACATTTTTTTTTTATTTCTGAAGTTTTTTAAATGAGAAAGTCATATGGACACAAGGCAGTGGGAAATCTCACCCTTCCATATCCTGTGGATTCATTTTCAAAGCTCTGGCAAATGATGTCTTTGAGATTATAATATCTATAATGTTAACAATGTGGGTTTGCTTTACTGACATGGGAGTGCAAAGGCTATGTTCACATACAGTATTCACTTTACAGTAGATTTTTTCTTTAACAATTAAATACAGTATATTTGGAATGTTTTATACAACCAAATGTTCTGTATTTTCTGAAGCTGTCCCAAATATCATTCCACTGATTATTTTCCAAACACGGCTCCTGATAAGTACATTGACGCAATCCAGTTAATCGCATCACATGAGTTGTGCATATTCAAAACAGACAACATCTGACAAATCTGATGTCATCTGGTTATGAAGAAGATGTCGGATCATTAGCTAGAAACAATGAAGGTTCCATTGTTTGTCAGTGAACTTCCTATCAAGATAGCTTGCTTTACCCATAAACTGGTTTTATGAAAGTTATGTTATGCCTTGCACAAAGAGATGGAGGTGAATGGGAGAGGAAGCGTTAACCAGAAATCTGTCCTAGTAATTGTCACTGCCAACACACTAATTTGAGAATTGTTATAAAGAAAAAAAGGAAGAGTGTGTGTAACCGGAAATACACACACACACACAAAGGATGTGTTTTTTTTAGAGATATCCACTAACTTGGATCATGACATGTCTGATGTAGCACTTTGTGTGGTGATGAGAAACCAACACTGCATTGTAATGATATCAACTCACAATGACGACATCTGTAAAAAAACATAATAGTGATGAAAACGGCACAATAATTTTTATTAATAATTGAAAATAATAATAAAGATGAAACATGTGTGCAAATTATGATTAAGTACTTCAGAGAACCCAAAATGGGACAGCTGTGAACAAAAAGAAGCTGAAACACATGCACAGGAATTTTTCTAAAAGTAACAGAGGATCATAACAAGTTCACTTCAAATGAAACACTAAATCCAGAAGTAAAAAAGGCCATTCAAATGCCACAGTTCCAGAAATAAAAATATAAAACTCTGTTTTGTAAATTATGGCTGACCAGTTTTGGAATAAAATTCTAAAGTTTTGGATTTGTGGTGTGCATCCTCTGAGGTGGTCTGTTACTGTTTTTTCTTGTCTTCATTGGTTTGATGTGCATAACTCATTGTCCACACTGCATTAATAATGTGGCCTCTATGGTTTGACCAGATTTGTGAGGCATCCTTCTAGTTTTATGTAATTATTGTGTATGTAAACATGGGTGAATGATATGGTTGTACATTATAGGAGGGGTATTTTAGCAGAGAATTTTATAATATAAAAAGTAAATACACATTTGATTCATTACAAGCCACGACCTAGTACCTGCCACCATACTTTGTCTTACAACCAAGTTGTGAAATACGCACTACTAATTAACTTTTCAGACTTTCTGAAAGCCTCAAAGTCAATATTGTGTTTTCCCTCAGTGCTCTTTGCTGGATTTTCAGAAGATTCTTTTAAAATACAAATTCAGAAGATCTTTGTTAGGGTGTTCCATATAGCCTAACTCTGATCTGACGTGAAGAAAACACAACAAAGTTCCCTGCTGATGAACAAAGAAAATTCCCCAAATAACAAAACAGATTTTTTTTTATCAAGAAAAAATGTATTATTTATATTGTATATTTTTTAATAGTGTTCAATATTAACAGTATTAGTCATCTAAATGATTTGCACATCTAAATGACATTGAACATTACATTTTGTAACAGAGGACTTGACTTTTTTATTATTAAAAATGTACTTGTTCCAAACCTATGCATTATAGAAGGCATTTTATAATATGAATATTTTTTTGTAGTACAAAACTACAATATTTAAGAAAGCCACGTAATTGATCCCATATATCACAACAGACTAAAACTTCCACCCTGGCCCACACAAAGAGGTAATTATTAATAAAATAGAAGCCAGCTGAGTTATACAACCTCTTCGTATATACTGTGTAAACGTCGATGCATGGAAGTGTGTGCTTCACTGTGTGAGTCACTCGCTTAGCCACTAATACAGAAGTGAGGCGAACACATCGACTAAATGGTATCCCTTTTACTTTTCCTCCCACCGTTAATACACAAGCGATGCAAGCACTTCGGCAAAACAAAACCACCTAGGGGAGAGGTACTCAGAGTAGTTCCTTTCAATTACCTGTCATCTCTGTATTTCAATTTTTTTCTGACAATTTCAATAGTTTCTAGGTTCCCATGCTTTTTACAGCACAGGCTTACACTGCTAGTATTAAATAAAACCATATGAGTTTAGCAGAAATACAGGTTAAAGTGCCGCAGATATTTTTAGAATCACATTAGTGAAATCTTGCCAAATTCTAAAGAAGCTCTGCTGCTGTTGCTTCTGTTGAGTGAGAACCAGCAATGCTCCGGGCAGTGAGTTGATGGCGTCTACTCCCCTGTACAGAAGTGTTGTACGTATATGTAATAAAAAATGGCTGTTCTATGTGATGCCAGTCAGAAGTATATAGTGGCATGCAGTGCCAATGCTAGGTTATTTTGCACCCTTGGCCAAGCTTATTAGTGCACTAACCGACTATTCGGTAGCAAACCCGTGCGGCTGGGTTTTTCTCCCCCTTATGACCTAGACCCTAGGCAAATGCCTAATTCGCCTTAATAGTCATGTTGGCCCTGGTTGCATATTCTACGTTATATCCATGTACAATACAATTAGTCTATTTGAAATACACATATCCTAGCACATATCCCAGGATATTATTCTGTATAGATAATTGCACATTCCACAGTACCAGAATAAGATTTCTTTCTGAAAAGAATGGAGAACAAACAGGACCACTTGATTAGCACTTTTACACACTGTCTACAAGTAAGCCTTAATCAAACTTATTTCACCATATTATTTTTCTACTAGACGATGAGTTAAAAAAAGAATATATGCACTGAGTGGTAACTTCACTGAGAACACCAAGCTAATAACATGTATGTTGTTTTCTTCATTTGCCCTGAAAACACATTTGTTGATGCATGAACCCTGCTAACAGTGCAACCCAAAAGTAAGATATGATAACCAGCCAGAACTACAGTATACAGTATCAAATGATTCTAACCTATCACTCTATATTAAGCCATGCAATTCAGATCATAACAGCACAAAAAATGTTTCATTAATTTCAAAAACAGCTTTTAGACCACAAGTCATGATTGGTTTTTGCTGACAAAGTGAATTTAAAGCCTCATTTCAATCTGAAAATTCATGGGAGCTATCTTCTTCACTTATACTCCCATACTAAAATGATACATTTTGTTATGTTTAATTTCCTGTAGGTGTCTTCGCATACCTATTGAGGATACTAACTCCTTTTTGAGCCACCAGTATATAAATCTTTCCATGAAATCTCATTGGCAACACGAGTAAATCTGTGTTATTTGGTCATTTAACAAGCTAGTGAAAGCAGTAACTCTGTGACAGAAGATCCCTCCTGCAATAGGAGTTTCTAGAAATGCAGGGACTCTCCAGATATAAGCATCCTCTTGCATAACCCTGAAATGAAGGAATATGCTCAGGTTTTAAGGCATCTCCTTGTAGATGTAGCCCCTTTGTTCCTGCAGACCTCTTGTCTGCAGACCAAAGGAAATTCTCTCACCAAATTCAACTCCATCAGCTTTGTTTTCTGATGATGTATCCTAGGAACCTAGAAAATTAGAGTAAAGATCTGTAACCATATGTGCCAAATAAGCTAAAACTCAATTACATTATGTGTAGTTTGCTGAACTAATTTGATGGGAATCAGAGGAAACTAACTAAGCTAGTGATTATTGACTATCTCGATAAGACTACACATAACAGCTATGTGTTTTTCCAAGAATGTCAGTATTACACCTAATTTAGACATCTGTGCATCATTATCACTATTATTTGAGAAACCTTGCATTCCACATCCAGTTTATGTTAAAAAGCAGTGTTATTAGGATAAAGATGCACCAGCATTTGGCAGCAACCACAAAAAAAAAGCCATTTCATAATACAATTAAGCAACACTGACGCTTGTCTAACTTGTCTTCTGGTGCACAAAAACAAACAACTTATAAATAAAACCTAATAAAATGAAATGTTTTGTGAAAGTAATATAATGAAATACAATTTCTCTTTTGTTTGTATAACTGCATTTGACATTTTGCCTGTCTATTCTTATCTAAATTTTCCATGGCTTTGAAAAAACACTTGAGATACTCTTTACAGAAATTTTCTAGGGAGGTTTATGTGCTTTGGATTTAATTTAGAGCTACATTTACTCGTACCTTGGTAGAAACCAAAAGGGAAATAAATATAACAGAAGACACAAAATTACAAAAGATCTTCTACATCCACTCTTCCAACTTCAAAGCTTTTCTACTAAATTGAATACCTGTCAGTCCTAACCCAGCAAAATATATATCACTGCTGCATACAATACCTTATTTTCACTTTAAAGGCTACATAAATATGATGATATTGCTTCTCTTATTTCATCAATTGATCATTTTATTGAATGGACATAATCAGACCCATACAAATGAATCTGTAGGCCTCTATTTAGACTACTGGAAAGTTTATGATCAATAATTAAGTCAAACAAACAGGATATGTAGCTTTCCATGTTACTAGAAAGTTGATTTTCTTGAATGTGCTGCATTTTCAGCTGTAGTTATGATTAGTCAAGAGTGAAACAGGCAAGTTTCAGTTTGTATACAATTTCACAAAGCTAACACCAAAATAATGTTTTCAATGATTTTGCAATTGCAAAGCACAAAACTTGCTAAAGAGTGATTTGAGCGTTTAAAGATTTTTTGAGTAAAAAAAGGAATATTGTTCCCCAAAGCCTTGTTCACACTTCTGTCTTTACCTGTGTTCTTTTCTGTGGCACAAACGTTTTTTAAAAACCATGACATGCTGGTTACTAATAGGGGCCAATTTATGGTCACTGATTAACCTAACAAAACATCTCTTTAGAATGTGGGAGGAATCCTATAGTGTCTAAAATAAAAGTTTAAAATGCAGGATAAATGTACAAAGTTAACATTGACCGTGACCAAGCTCAGAACTGGAAAAGATAACTCTGCAAATAATGATAATTCTAAGTAGTAGGAAAATAGGTTAGCTTGTAGCCCATTTCTATAGAAGTGATAACATCTAACAGTTGTGAAAAGAAAAGCCTCAACACACACAAAAAGGTTTGGGGCAGCCACCCATATGTTGTCCCTGCTGCAATTGGGTTTTGATAAGGCATTCGTGTGAATGGTTTCAAGTCCTGAGTTGAACTGGTTTGGTTAAAAAAAGATCACGGCTTTATAAGCCAAAAACTGGAAGTGATGTCATCTAGAGTCGGAACTCGAAGTGATGTTATTCTGGGCACCTGAACTGGAAGTGGCGTTGTCCGTGGCGAAGGAACCAGAATTGACATCATTGGTGGGCTGTCTGGTAGGTTTTACCATATCTGGCCTGCAGAGGTAACAGAAGTGTGATTAGTGCACCCTGCCACCCCCTAGCCTGGTGAGTAATTACCTTGACTTGGTCCACTCAGCTTCCTTCTATTCACACATGTGTGACACAGTGTAACAACTTTAACCATTAAACAATACAAACAATATAAAAAGGAAGCAACAAAATAAATAATTCACAGATAATAATAATAGTCTTTATTGAATTTTGACAATAAATAAAATTTCAACAAATAAAAAAAGGTACAAATAGAACCTTAGAATAGTGAATGTATCACAATAAAACTGAGAACATTTAAATATGAATAAATAATAGTATTTTCAGTTTTTTAACCTCCTGCAATTTCCTTCTTTTGTATCCCATCCGTTGAACTAGTTCAGTGTACTGCAAGTCAATTATCTACAATTCGTTCCTCACTTAAATACATGAACTAATTCTTCCAGTGAACTAGTTCAGCAGTTCATTCTTCGGTTCAGTACATGAACTGATTTGTTGAATTTGTTCAGTGTACTGTAATACAAGTCTCTTGTTTGCAGTTCATGAATGAACTTCTCCAGATTGGTAGGAGGCATACTGGTTCAAACAATCAGGCACATTACTGAGACATTCATAGTCACTCAGTCGGAGTGAACCAATCTCAAGGTGCTTGGAGTTATCTACCAAGTCAGGCATTGGCTAGTTGTCATCATGACCGTTTTGCTGAAACAGTTTACTGATAGGCTATTTTCCAAAGACACCAGCCATTTAAGTGAAGTTAACATGATACCTCTGGACTGTCACAAAATGCTATATAAAATGTAGCATGCACTCTACATACCTCAAAACGATTTGTTCATTTAATGTCATTGAACCAGTATGTTCGTTCAGAGACCAAGACAAATTCAAAAGAACTGGTTCATTTCTTCATTCATTGCACATCACTACTGATAATGAACAGATGAACCAGTCATGTAATCCTGCTACAACTATCCATCCATTATCCAACCCGTTATATCCTATCTACAGGGTCATGGGGGTCTGCTGGAGCCAATCCCAGCCAACACAGGGCGCAAGGCAGTAAACAAACCCCGGGCAGGGCGCCAGCCCACTACAGCCTGCTACAACTAATTGTATGTTTATCTTTTTTGGCCCCCACTCTATGCAACGTTTTCTTATTTCTGTTGATAATGCTGAATTAACTTTCAGATTCAAGTGGAGTCTGAGGAAGCATTTAGATATGGTTGAAAATAATAGTTTTAAAAGTGAGTGTACTCACATATTGTGCTACAAATAAGCCTACTGTTTGTCAATTCTTTGCGTAAATCAATGTCCATGTGTTTGTAAGAAAATAAGAAATGCTATTAATTAAGAAGGGCAACTGAGGCAGCCTTAGTTTGTGCAGAAATCATCAGGACTTCCACCTCAGCCATATTAATGTAAATTTTTTTCCATCTTAAGCACAGTTCCTCTTCATTTCCAGTTGTGTCTTTAAACAGGCAGGTAGTGCGTTGTAGAGGCTACCACAGTGGACTTTAAAACAGTTATCCTACAATCTGTACTTGTTAGATATTTTAGGAAAGCATTGGGAATTATTTCTTTAAACAAATATTATTAACATATGCATCATCTTTTAAATTAAAAAAAAACTAAACATCTTTGCTTTCATGATGTATATGCTGTACTTGTCAAAGGTATTCCTGGAAATTGGCTGTGTGGCCAATCTTGACAATCTTTTTTCCAGCACCCCATAATGCTTTGTAAGGCCAGCATGAAATCATAGAGCTGTAGCAGAAAATGTTGGATAGGGAATCCCCCCAAGTGTATAACACTGATCCAAGCAGTGGGCTAAAAATTAGTGGAAAACTTGGAAATACATTCAAACATAAAACATACATGCAAAAGAAAATTGGAAATGTGTTTTGTCTTCAAGGAAATGTCTTTTACCCAGAGTTCAGTTGTGCAGTTAATGCAAGCAGGAAGGAAGGTATAATCTACTTGCTTTGTTGTTGAGCTTATTTTGTAGCAGTGGCAGTGAATGAGCAAAAGCATCAGGAGAAAAGAAAAACCAAACTGTACTTTCTGGTTTGAGAGAGTTGAGTACCTGCTACTGAATCTGAGAAGGGCAAGGCTTATTCAATTAATGCTTCCTGTCTGTCACTGTCTGCAAGACGTTTTACCCTTCTGATATTTAATTTTATTAATGAGGCACAATGGTGCAGTGGTTAGCACTGCTGCCTCACTCCTCAGATCACACTTTTGGTCAATAAAATTGGTCCAACATAGTTAACAGATTTTCCATTGTGAAACATCAGGGACATTTTAAAGACCATCACAACATTATAATCTACTCAAAACACCCTTATACATTATCTTTAATGCATTTGGCTGAGTTGGCAAAATTCCCAAAAATTTCCGTGATTTCGACATACTCGAATTGAAGCAAATTCATTCAGTAATCACTAGACTGGAGAAATCAACAAATTAATTAAAGAAATAAACTTAGCCTTTTCTAGGACAAGTTTGATAAAATCTCTTTGAGCCAGAAACCAGGCAGGAGGAAACCTGATCATTGACTCTTTCATTACCTCTTCAGCAAATGCTTAAGGGGGGGCATTCATCACAATTGTGTGTTACTTAATTTTCTGAAAAATAAGGGCAACAGTCCATTTTATAAACAACTGAATTTAACAGTGCTGACTAATGCATACAGTACATTTACTCTGATTGTTTTGTTGGTTTATTCCCAAATGACTAATTGAAATAAAAATAAAAGTTCTTCTTAAACCCTTTAGGTACAGCTATTATGCTAGAAATCTCTGTGCATGTGTCAACTGTCCAGTCTCGTTGTTTACAGGACATCTGCTGTTCTCTTAATCATCTCTTAATCTTTATCAATTGTGACAGATTGGGGGCACTATCGTCCCCTTGAACCCTCGGATCAGACGCTAGACACCAGATAAAAGTCCAATAATAATTTTTATTCGGACAAATAAGTGCACAAAGCACCCTCCACTCCACTATACTCATACAAATCACAATCAAATTCACAATAACAATAATCCTCCACTCCCAGACGCGTTGCCACCCTGCCATCCAGCTCAGCTCCACTACTTGGATCTCCCACAGTCCTTTTATATTCCCTGACCTGGAAGTGTTTCCAATCCCTTAGTCCGCGTGACTTCCTATCACTTCCGAGTCAGATCAAAAGTCCTCTTCTTCATCCCGGAAGTACGTCATTTCCCCTGTCGCTCTGACTAAGACGTACTTCCGGGTTATAGGGCACCTAACAGTCCTTGGGCCTCCCTGCAGGGTCCTCTAGGGGCACCTGTCATATCCAGCAGGACTTTGAATGAAAACTCCATTGTCCATAATTCCCTGCTGGCATTCGGGGCACCTCCATGCTGCAGGGAGGGCTCCACCTGGCGGCCTGGGGGTATTGTCCGGGATGACTGGCCGGCCATATTCCACATAATCTTTCTCCAAATACATTCTTGACTTTTATTCACTTAACCATTTCAATAGTTCTCTTTATGACATTTCTAATGCAAACCAAATTACTTAACTATTGTTACCTCTAAATTATTCTCTCACACTAGTCATAATATGTATATACATATGTAAGGCAAGAAACAACCCTAGACTGGTGACAGTCTTTTATAGGGCACCCACACTTGTTGACCTACACTCACTCAGACTGAAGGCAATTTAAAGTTGCCTTTTAACCTAACAGACACATCTTTTGGATAAAAGCTGGAGATCCTGCAAGAAAAGACGAGGTAGATACACAGATAACGTTCTCTCCACAAAAACAACAGTCATCTAGCACATGATCTGAATACAAAATCAACGAGACAGTTCACCTTAAGTTCTAATATTTCTCCTTAATGTAACTTATTTTGAATACTCTCATGACATGAACTGACCATCCACTTTTCAAACCTGCTTTTTCCATTACAAGGCAATGGCAAGCTAGAGTTTATTAATGAAAGTTCAGATATTAGGCAGGAAACAACCCTAAAGGACTCCAGCCAACCACTGGGGAGGACATACACACATAGCCATTGCACACTGACACACTCACAATAGGCCAGGTCAGAGTCACCAATTAACATCACATGCACATCTTTCAAGGTGACAGATAAGAATCACACAGACTAGGCAGAAAGCTGAACTTGTAAGACAGTAATGCTACACACTGCATGGCCATCTTGCACATTGTCAGTTTATTTGATTATTAGTATCTGCCTTCTTGCTCCCTGCTGTTTTCATGATAACTTGTTTTGCATTGTTACATTTCAAATTAGCTTAAACTGAATGATGCTATATAAAGTGAAGATTCACTGTTTATGTAACTTAGACTTCTTGAATCCAAATCTGAAACCCAATGTTTCTGACTACACATATAATCAAACACTGTAGAATCCAAAAATTTGACCTCTACCAATGGTACTGGGAGGCTGATTTTCAAGCTCAGACTTTATGGTTATTCTGGGTGTTTCCCTTCTTGCTGTTAAGCATTGCTAATGGAGTAGCTTGTGTGTTTGTATAGTATAAGTACAATTATGCCTCTTTATATTATCTTTCTTTTTTGCTCTGTTTTCCAACATTGAAAATTAGCTTTCCCATCTGTCACTAAATCAATACATTTTCTGTTCAGTTTTTATAAATATGGAAAGCAGACCAAATGCAGTCTGAGCAGGCTAGAAATCTCCAGCTTAAATTCAAGGTCAAAAGCTCCTTGCAAGATTTGTATCCTAAACAGTGAGCAATACCAGACAGATAATTGAACGCAAGTTTGACATTCATCAAAAAAGAATTTCAGGTCAGTCATCTAACATTTACAATACAATTACAGATATTAACATTAAAAATCAAAAGGAGTAATCACTGGAGCATAATTAACACACACAAGTAATAATGGTACTGTATTGATTTTTGCACATGGGAAAATGAGCATGTTAAAAGGAATGTTGAAATTTCTCATTATAAAATAATTTTTAAAACTAACAGTAAAGAAAAAAAAGCTGAAACAAGGCCACAAATCGATTAAAAGAATGACAGATAAAAGAAAATGACTTTGGAAAAATTTATTTTTCACATAGCCTAAATTAACATATATTGTTTTTCTTTCATTTTGAATATAAGAATGTCCATAAAGTATAAATCATATTATCATTAAATATTAGTTCTATTATGGGTATCGGTGTTGAGGATTTTCCCACGTATTGACTAATTTTACACTCTAATTAAAATGGAAAACGTATTCCTTTTCTTAAACCTTGTTAAACAATTGACAGAGGCTGAATTCCACCAGTCAATTGCACTTGCTTCTTTTGTGGATCCCTGTCCCTGTTTTATCAGGATTTGAACCAGCAGATGTCATTTCCTTTTATAACAAGATACTTTCACCTCTTGTTACCTTAACTGCAATGAGCGTCTTGTTGTAGGCTCTCTAAGGACTGTCTAAACCCTAAAGGGAGTTCTCTCTTCTGTGGGTCGACACCAATTACAATTAATGGTATGTATCTTGTCTGGATACATTGCATTGGTGTGGTACTTCCACATGTTACATCGTGGCCATATGGATGACAAATAAACAAACTGGTTTGGGCGGAGAGGCTAAGGATCTGCACTGGTATCCCGAAGGTAGCCAGTTTGAATCCACATCACTGCCAAAAAAGATCCTATTCTGCTGGGCCCTTGAGCAAGGCCCTTAACCTTCAATTGCTCCAGGGGCGCTGTACAATGGCTGACCCTGCACTCTGACCCTAAGGTGTATTAGAAAACTAACAAATTCTTAATACGAGAACTTAATAAAGAACAATAAAAAAAACTGGACCAAACATCACAGATAGTGGCAAACCTTACCACAGAAGCAGTTCATGAAAATTAGTTGAATTTGTTACCTTACAGACTGGTATTCATAACTCTTGATATGTCGACCTTGAAGAAACCTACGGGGCTCAGTGCTGCATCTATATTCCAGATGAGACTTCCAATCTATCTTCTATTTTAGATTATATTTGAGAAACTCTATATAACCTGGACAAACCATTATTCTTTGATGACGAAAACAATGAGCACAGGCTAATTGCCTGAATTAACTATATTCTTGGATGTTAGCAGGCCTTTTTCATAACAACAATTGATATTCTTATGACCATCTTTATGTTAGAAAGATGTACATATTAATATGTTTGTTATCTCATTTCAAGCTGGTATAAATTGTGAATCAATTAAATTCAATTCACTTTATTTTTGTATAGCACTCTTCACCGAGTGTTGAGTGAAGTTCTTCGGTACCTAACGACAAAATCTTTCCATCCCTTAATTTCAGTGTTCATAGTATCTCAAATATATTTTTTTTGGGTAGCAAAACAGCTTGGACATAAAAAAGTGACACTAAAGAAGAATACCATGATTAGAAAGAGAATAGGAGAAGGTTAGTAATGTTTCATAATAATTGTAATACTTGTATTTTTGTACAAATTACTAGCTAATAGAGATGCCACATGCACAGCTAATGATCAGATTGTAATAATAAAAAAAAATCACCTATACTAAAATAATGAGTCCTCAGCCAGGATTTAAAAGCTGAGACTGAAGGGGTCTATCTTATATAAGCCGGCAGATTGTTCCACAGTTTTGGTCCCTGTAGTTAAAAGGTTGTCTTTCCACCATTGTTTTATTAATCCTAGGAGTCTTTAGTAGGCTAGGATCCTGAAATCTTAAAACACGCTTTCTTTTATAAATAATGATAAATTCAACATGGGAAGCATGGCTTTTGTCATGTAAGGCTTTATATGTAAAAAGGAGGATTTTGAAATCAGCTCTACACTTAACTGGAAGCCAGTTTAAAAACTAAAGAACTGGAGTTACCAGAGGATGAATTTGATAATTATCTGTCTTTGCTTCTTTTTTTATAATGACTATTATCATGCAGTGTATATCGCCTGAGAAGGAACTGGTTACAGTAACTCTTCGAGAAATATAGCTGTTGCATGTTCTCCAAAGTACATGGGGACAGGCTTAAAGAAGGACCAGAATTTTATTTCATTCATGCTAAATATAATGAAATAACTTGTCTAGTTTTTCTATAATAACAAAAAGGAAGGAATTGTAAGGGAAATATTAATTATTGTATCTTTATGGATTAGTCTAGATACATTTCCATGTAGCAAACACTTTCAGTAATGGAGACTGATATTTAACTCTTTCATTAACTGTAGTGTCTATATACAGTAAGTAGTGCCTATTCAATTATAAGATGTTTGCCAAACACTTTTATATTTATATTTATACCTTTTATATCCAAACAAGGTTGAGGGTTTGAGATGGTCCAACTATTCTATTAATCTTGATTGGTGCAGAGTGATATATTATACATCTTCCACGTTGTACAGGAGCTGACAGCCCATTGAGAAAGTACACAAAAGACGGTCAAAGAAACAAAAATTGATAGTCTACAGAGATAGTAAGAGAACACATACACAGTATACAAAAGGGATTACTGTGCACTCATTTTTGCACAAAATTATACAGGACTGGTAATGTGGACAGTATATTTAGTCCATCATACACCTGCCAGTTACCTACAAAATCTGTGAAATATGTAAATAAATGCTGTAATTGTATAAACTATTTACTGTATATAGGTGGAATCCCATTGTAACAAAATTCATGGCACCATAAAAAACATTTCATTATAATGGAAATTTCATTATAATGAATATGGGTAAAATTAGTATACTTTTGTTACCGGGGTCACCGGCGATTTACTATCTGCAATGGCAGTGGCACAAGAACATCTCTGTAGCTGCTCTGAAGCGTCTGGTAAACAGTAAACCAAGTGCAAAGTAATTGGTTGTCCTTTGCAGGATCAGGCTTACTGCGTTACGTGCTTGTCGCTTGATTTTTAGAAAATTTAATACCAGGCTTTGACGGTGATTCCGAGCCGCTGGTGTTCTTCTAATCTGAAGATGGAAACTGAAGGTGTGTTGCGACTCCTATCTCTTGTGCTTGAGTACTGAAATAACAGCTCCTATTTTGAGTGAAGTCTTGAGTCTGTCTCTGCCTCCTCTATACAGTCATAAAGTACCTGTATTTTCTTTGGAAACCTGAACTCCTCTTTCTGTCTGTCATGCAACTTTGTGACCCAAGCTTGACAATACCTGTATATAAAAAAAAACAGTGCTTCTTAAACTGCAAAGAATATTTCATTTGAAAATGAGACATTAGATATAACTTTGTTTCAGTGTAAATTTGGTCGAAAAAATGTTTGTTTTAATGAAATTTACATTTTTTTTAAAACAAAGTCTGTTAAGCATTATGTTGTATGAATGTCTGTCCAGGACAACAAAGAGTTATTATGAAAATTTTGTTACTTTGGCATTCGCTCAAACAGATTTGGCCTCAATTGAAAAATATCATTTTGACTTAATGTAATTTTTATGTTTCCAGCTGATTGAGAAATGCTGTTGTGCTTTTTACAATTAAATACAGAAATGGTTTTATACTGAATATTGAAAAAGTGCAGTTATAACATATACTTGGTGGTTTTAGTGTTAAAAGAAGATTCTGCAACAGTTTCACGGTGGTCCAGTGGTTAGTACTTTGTTGGATCTTTCTTTGTATCTGCATTTATTTTTCTCTGGGTATGCTGGTGTTACTTCCACATTCCAAAAACGTGATGAGTTCATTGGTCTCATGTACATGGATATGTCAGTCCAACCTGTAATGAATTGGTCCCCAGGGTTGTTTCCCACTTTATACTACTGGAATAGACTACAACAAAATTTGTTTTATGTGTATTTTCAGTTTTATTGTTGCTTTTGTACATTTTAAATTATTATTTTATCATGTTTTATGTAAATTTGGTTAGTATTTATTATTTGCGTTCTATATCTTTAAATGTTCAGCCACTGTTTGAGTTTTGAGGGTGAAACTCTAAGAAGCAGAGCTACCTTAAAATTTCTACTGCTTTGACCTCTGCCCTTAAGTTCACGTCATACAGAAGGTTCCAGCAGTGGATTACTGATTTTTTTATAGGAGATCTTTGTAAGATTTATGCTGCATCCCGAGGCCTCACACCCCTATGTCCATGTTTGTAATTCTCATAACAATTTGTGAGTTATCATGGATTATTAAGTTGCATGATGGACAGACGATTACTTGGTATTTCATTTTATGTGATCTTTGCACAGTATCTTCAATTTATCAAATGTAATTGAACTGACAAAAACAAAGAAGTGGTATGATGGCACCTACAGATCCAGAATCTGTTCTTGGCGTGGACATTGTGAAGTTGCACATTCTCCTTGTTTCTTTGTGGAATTTTCTCCGAATCTTCCTAAATTTTGCATTCCAAAAATATGTATGTTAGGTTCATAGTTGCTTGTAAACAGGCCGTCTATAAGTAAGAGTGGATATGTGAGTGATTTTGCTCTCTGAGTGACTAGACTGGCTTCAGTCTCCCAACCAATGCTGCCAGGATGAGTTCAGTTGCTTGAAACTCAGTGTTAAATTATGTGAATGAATGAAAACTAGTTTTATCAGGCAAAATTCCCTACCATGTTAGGTGCCTGAGAAATACTGAACTACTAAATTTGATTTGTCTTTCAGTATTATGTACACAGAAATCACAATAAGCTAAGCTTTAGGCTCACATGTGATCAGATACATAAGCTGTCTGTGGTGGTACTTAATAGCAGGCATACTCAAAAAGTGCTTTTATAACACATGCTGTTTCTGTAAGGCATGACACAGTGAATAAGCGTTGAAGCCAAAGACTGTTTTATTTGCTTTGCTCTGAGCACATTCCCAAGGATACATAGATATACAGTGTATACTGTTAAATGGTGACATCTTTTCAGATAAATATATCACAGCATGAACTAGAGGGTTCTAATGAATGAGCACAGTTGTATTTTTCTTTTTTTGTCTGACAACATAAGTCACTTGCGCTATACAGCAGTGTGAAAAAGAAATCAATGCGTAAAATTATTCAGGTCTTTCTGCAGATCTATATTTACAGCGTACTTCCACAGAAGATGGAGGCTCTGCTGCAACTCAATTCAAATCTTTGCTATTCTTGGTTTTTGCTGGCACTGCTCTTCTCACAAATCAGATTATTACCCGTGCAGCTTATTTTGCTTCTGTTAGGGCTCAATTTTTTTCTGAAGAAGCTTCTAATTCCATCACTTCAAGGTTATAGAAAAACAAATAAATAAATTTGTAATGGTTCAGATTCTTACACTGCTATTCGTGTTAAAATCCTCCTACAATGAGACAATCATTGCATACTCTTCTTTGGTCTCCTAGTGTTATAATTTGCTCTTCAAAGGTTAGTAATTGGACTCGAAAACTGGTTGATTAAATTAAATAAGCAATGCATATTGACTAGCAAAAACATAAGAGGATGGCACAGCATTAGGAAAAACCACTTTAAACCTCTTTTAATGGACACATAAGTGTTTTTGCCGTGATTATTTGTTATCACACTGTTAAATTTACATAATGACACCAAAGTATTTCCTTACAAAGTATAAATTGGGTAAATTTGTAAATCTGATAAAAACAATATTAAAATCCAGTGTTTGATTAGAAGAACAATTTTAATTCATTTTAAAACAATATGAGAGGTGGATTCACATCGTTTACAGCATAAAAAATAGTTCACAATTACTTTTCACGATGTAAGACAATCAGATGACCCAACCTGTGCTCTTTCTCTTGTTTTCTTGGTTCTTTTTCTTTCTCAACCCCAAAGTCACAATTATAACTAAATTATAAATCACATTAGTCAATTTCTTCCAATGCAACAATACTGGATGGCAGAGATATTTTGGGTTAGCATGATTCTTTAGCAAGTGATTGTCGTTCTGTAAGTGTGAGATGACAGGTCTCAGTCCTTTACATTGTTACACTGGAGTCATGATCCTGATTTTGGAGAGCAGCAGTAGCTGATCACCAGAGTGCTAAGTAACGTGTTACTATAATCGAATTTAATTTCCCAGTAACAAAGTAGTGTAGTTTAAATTCTTGTAGATATTTTACGGTTGCTGACTTAACTAGAATTGTTTTACTTGCATTATGCTTTTCTAAATAACTAATAAGTAAATGTTGTAAATGTCTTGAAGGGCAGGCATTTCATCTCACATAACATTCAAGGAGGTGAATAGATACATGACCTGAGTCCTCTGTCAGATTTGCACACCAGACGCATGCTATTTTCAAGCAGGACTAGAGAATATTTAATTTTATGATGCTGTCTAGATTATACCGGAAATGTGTCTTAATATATGACTTTAGCTGATAGTTCCTTTTACTTCCAAAGAGTTTTACTTTTCTGGTTTAAAACGGATTGAAAGAATATGTTTAATGCAGATAATTTTTTTAAATGAAGTGAACTATGGTGTGTATCCAGGTACTTTATACTGTAACAATACCACTAGGGGGCATGCCAGCCACCCAACCTCACACAGGGAGACACTACAGACACACTCATAAAAACACAACTTTTTATTCTCTTTTCTTCACCTGTAGGCAATGCCTTCCCTGTTCCCACAGGAACAACACAGTCCCAATAAGCACAATAGCACGTAATCTATACTAATAAAAGGCAAAGCCCTCACTCACTCACTGACTCACTCACTCACTCACTCACTCACTGACTCACTGACTCATTACTAATTCTCCAACTTCCCATGTAGGTAGAAGGCTGAAATTTGGCAGGCTTATTCCTTACAGCTTACTTACAAAAATTAAACAGGTTTCATTTCGAAATTCTACACGTAACAGTCATAACGGTCGATAACGGTCAAAAACGTCCGCCATGTTGAACTTTCTTATTTATGGCCCCATCTTCACGAAATTTGGTAGGCGGCTTCCCTGGGCTAACCGAAACCGATGTACGTACTTATTTCAATGGTATGACACCACTGTCGGGCCACCATATTGAACTTTCCAACATCACTAATTCTCCAATTTCCTGTGTAGGTAGAAGGCTGAAATTTGGCAGACTCATTCCTTACAGCTTACTTACAAAAGTTAAGCAGGTTTCATTTCGAAATTCTACGCGTAACAGTCATAACGGTCAACAATGTCCGCCATGTTGAACTTTCTTATTTATGGCCCCATCTTCACGAAATTTGGTAGGTGGCTTCCCTGCGCTAACCGAAACCAATGTACGTACTTATTCCGGTGGTATGATGCCACTGTCAGCCGCCATGTTGAACTTTTCAACAGTCTTTGTTACTTATGGGCCTATCTTCAAGAAATTTGGTACGCGGGTTCTCAATGCTAACTGAATCCTACTTACGTACATATATATGTCAATAGCCTGCAGCTCAGTCACCGTGTGAGGCGGCATTGGGTCCCCCATCCCAATGCCTCCCACGTTGTTGGCTGCCTGCCGATATAAGGCCATCCGTCGCTCCAGTCTTTACATTCCCTTCCTTGCTTCGCCACAGGATTCATGTCTCCCTGCTGATATCTACAGCCTTTTTATTTAATCCACGGCTTCTCCGCTGTTTTATTGTTCATTTATTACGATTATAGTTATTGTGTAGGTATTTTAGACTTACTTTACATTGTTCAGGTACCCATTTCCTTTATCATTACAACCATACCCCCATTAACATGTCTATCGAGGTGATCCTTCACCTATGCATCTGCATGTGAGTTGATGGCTGCCGCTGAATTGTTCGGTTGTCACTTTCAAGTGTACCGAAATGGCCAAATATTTTACACCTTTGGACAACCGCCAATGCCTCTTAAACATCTTAGATTCACAGGTGACGATTTCAGTAGTGGACACTTTGATGTTTATGAATGTTTAAACTCTCAAAGCTGGATGTGAAGTTATCGATGAAACTGGTTGTATACTTACAACGCTTGACAGATGCCGAATGTCACTTCAACACAAGTCCTACAAATACTGTCGTAATTGAAACAAACCATGAAACTCAAACCGATTATGACAGCAGTAATCCAAGCTGTGAGATTTGAAACAAGATTACTGTTCACATGGCCAACTGTACTTGCATGCTTAAGAGTAAGCTCAGCGCACAGCTTGGTCATATTACAACCGGAGGGCTGAACTCACAATGTGGTATACAAAGAGATCCTTAACAAATAATTATTGGTATATTTTCCCTCAGTTTTAAAAGGTTTAATTTTCTTCTTAATAAAACTTTTAAGGCAGTACTTTGCCGCTGCGAAGAGCGGGTATTTTGCTACATATATATATAGATATATATATAGATATTAGATATATATATATAGATATACAGTAGATATATATACTGTATATATAATGTGTGTGTATGTATGTGTATATATATATATATATATATATATATATATATGACAGCAACACTCATAACAGTGACAAAACAATTACATTGACGATCATGTTACGTTATTTTCAAGATGTTTCCTTTTCTTTTTCATTACTTCTTTAACACACTACTTCTCCACTGCAAAGTGCAGGTATTTTGCTAGTACTTACAATAAATCTTCTCTGCTCCTCCACTCCTCTCCGGCAAGCTTTGTCTCCCTCCTCCTGACTTTGGCTCCCAGAGTGGTGGCTGCTGGCTCCTTTTATAGCCCACCCAGAAGTGCTCCAGGTGTTTGATAACCCATTTCCAGCTGCACTTCTGGATGTGGTGGAAGAACCGCCCACATGGGCTCAGGAACCACTGCAGCGCCCCCTGGCGGCACCCCCGGAACCCAACAGGGTTGTAGAGAACTCCATCTCCCATGGAGCCCTGCAGGAATCCAAGGCACCACTGCCATCTAGCGTCCCAAGGTATGTACTGTTCAGTCCATGCTTGTTCCCATGGACCATATAAAGAAGAGGAGTCTCGGCTGGACAAGGGCCCCGGCTGTCTGCCACAATACTTAAATGTTTGATAGCTTTGTTAATACTAAATCAGTCAGTCATTACCCAACCTGCTATAAAGGGTGCAAGGTAAGAAGAAATTCCAGGCAGGGCACCAGCCCACCGCAGGACCTAACCTGCATGTCTTTGGATTGTGGGAGGAAACCTACACAGACATGGGGAGAACATGCAAACTCCATGCATGGAGGACCCGGGAAGCGAACCCAGGTCTCCTTACTGCGAGGCAGCAGCTCTACCACTGCGCCACCATTCTGCCCTTATACTAAATCATCAATATATAAATCATCAATATTCCATAAGATGAAAAAAACTGTAAGCAATCATGTATTGTATTGCCAACGCCCGTTTTGATTTTTGTGTCAAATCTTCCTGACGTTCCTGCTAAAAATGAAAATGTCTGAGTACAAGTAATGCAACTGAATCTTTACCATAATTGTTTGTGAGTGTAAGGTAGTTAATTGTAAAATGTAAATGCTTTCTTTTGGATCACCAAGTGATATTTTTTATGGTGTAAAGACCACCGAGATGAGAGAGGGACAGAGACTCAGATGTATTTATTCGTAGTTTTACACAATAAACACTACAGGTAGCTGGTCCCTGCCAGACAACAAGTGCTCTTGTCTGCTGCCCAGTACACTACCAATTTTTTTACTGCTTACCAACTTCATGTTTGCAAATGTACAAGTAATTAAGTCAGTTTTTATTTGTTAACTAGCCAAAGCTCCCGGTGTTACGTGGGTATAAATGAACGGTAGAAAATTGTCTTTTGAAAATTTAACATGACTAAATCCAAGCAAAGGTGATCCAAAAAAAAGTACTCTTGGACAACTCCAGTGAGACACTGAAAAATGAATTAAGAAGAAAATGCTGTATGTACCTGTTGTCTAAGATTCTGCTTTTGCTGCCACAAAACTTTGACTCGTTCTGTGTGATGGGAATTGTAGTCCCTGCATTGGCACTGTTTTTTGAGTTGCCCTTTCCTATTATTACCTCTCTTCCCCAAAATGGCATGCAGCTTATATTTTAAGTTGGACCAATGGCAAGGTAAATGCAAAATTTAGTGAAAATCTGTTCCGCCATTTTGGCAAGATGAGCAAACAAACAAATCCACAAATAAACAGACATCCAAATGGAAATGGCTTAAGTTTTATTTATATAGATTATTATATTTATCTGTTTTATAAAGAAGTCTTCTGTGAACTAAAGGCATCTATTTGTCATGAACATTTGGAGTTGCAACAATATAAAGGTCAGTGTCACAATCTTCAGTTGTCCTAGTTTCTGGATAGCATAAAAGAATTTTCCTGGTGTATACTGTAACTTAATTATCTGGCATTCATTTGGATTACAGTATAGAGTTTTTCATACACATTGTGCATCTGCTTTAGGTAATTAATGTCCTGTGAAATTGTTAGGAGCAGCTAACAAAGTACTGTTTTTTTTTTTTATTTTGTAAATATTTCAGAATTTTCGTGTAAATTTTCACCTGTTTGTCTCTATGCATTTTATTTTTGTCTGTTATTTCATGCAGCTGAGAAGGCAATTTTCATGTCTTCTTATTAAATTGTGACAAAATTAAAAATAAACTAGAATCTTGACCCTAGAATTGGCAAATATGTTGTGCCGTCACATTTTCTAAATGTCAAATACTTTGCGTACTCTTATTTGCATACATTTTTAAATCTCTAATCATGTCATAGTAAATGGATGGTTTAAATCAGTTTATTCTTATAAAATTCTGGTTAGTTTAACTGATAGTAAACTGTCAGTTATTTTAAACTTCGCAGTTGTTACTACTGGTTTATTTTATTCATTTTTTGTGAGTTTCCCTCTGTATTTTTGGATATCTGTGTGGCTAAACTGGGGGTTTTATGCCCAGAGAATGCAACTTTGACATTAGTTTCTCACTGTCTGTCTGTCTTTAAAACCTCATTTTTATCGTCTTCCCATGATGCCATTTTAGATTGTTTACGGGTACCACTATTTTGAGGTAGGACCAAAAGCCGTTGCCTTGGCAACTATTCCTGAGTTACACAATATGTGTTGTTGTTGTTGGCACAACCTATACCTTTCAGTGCAACCTATTTATTTTGGCCCATGCAATTCTTATTTATCTATATTTTGGATAAAAATACTTTGTGTTATTTTCTGCATATTGCAGATCTTGGCATTCTTACTTTCTTTTATTTCAGGGGTTTCTAATTCTTGTCTTACATTTCCGGCTTGGTGAAAGATCAGCTACTCTTGTTGATATTGACACACACTCATAATTTTTGACAACGTTTCATTTTCTGATCTTATAATTAAAATCTTTTTCACTGCCTCTTGCTAAGACAAAGCAGCAATATTTTTTGGCCCATGTTGGCATTCTTTTCTTACAGTTGTTTTTAAAGGTTTATTAACTTTAACATAAATAAGAAAGATGCCCCAGAATCAACTATATACATATTATAGAAATGTAACTGTGGTAGCCCCATGAGCCTTTAAAAATGTAAGAACTTGTGGGAGCCATTATAGAAAAAACACAGATTCATGCCCTTAAGTGAAATAACAACATTTCTACTAAAAATCAGTAGGCAGAAACAAATTCTAATAAAATACATTAATTACTTATTTCCATTCTTATATAAAGGAAGATTACAGAAAGACATTTTAATTCTTGAGCCTTTAGCCTTTAGTGGACAAGCAATCATTATTTTGGTTTTTAAAATTAACCTATATGAAAATCCTTTTTTCCACTAAACATTATTTGATTTATTACTATTTATCCAAATGACACCAAAACTATAGTGTATGTACTAATTAAACTGCACTCTCATTCTGTAAAAACACGGTTGTGATTTTTGAAACATGGCACAAATAGTAATTTTTAGTTTTCCTCACTAATAATACCAAACCATATCATATTTTTTTTTACAAATGGCCCTAATATTTGACTTTTCCTTTGTAATGCCTAAACACTCAATAACATTTATAGGATAGTGAGTACTTACGTAATTGCTTTTGATTCAATTGCTTTGTGTTGTCTGCCTGTTATCATTAACCAGTTTTCAATGAATGTTGTAAACTTTATGTCAATTATAATTTACAAATGTCAAACACCTTGGCAGACGCAGTGGCGGTGTCTGTCAAATGTCAACTGGCCATGGATTTTAAATATGAATTTCCCCATGTACACAGATTTTTATTTTTATTCACATGGTGTACACCCTTGTGTCTCTGTGTATGGCGTGGGGTCACACTGAAGTGAAGAGTGCACAGTATAAAAATGTATAAAAAAGTGCTCTGCAAATTCCAAATGAAGGGCTTCAAAATGTTTCAATTCTGAACAAGGAAACTTTAAATTGCTGCTATTCAAAGCATTTGTAAGCATTCTTCAATAAAACAGAAAATACTGCCATAAAAATGTATATTTATTATTTTAAACAGTAGGGTTCTAATAAATTACTAAACTGTTAAGCTTTAATTCACACCCTATATCAATCACTTTGAAATATACATAAAGTGCAATGGCTTCTAGCATTTTATGACAAGCAGTATTCCCTAAAGAGCAGTCTACAGAGAATTTCATAAGGACTTGGGATTTTAACAGGCTGACTGTTGAATAATTTAAAGAATGAAAAACAGCTCCTAAATTAAAATAAAGGAGCTGTGTTCAACAAACTGCTTAATAAAGGAATGCAAATTATCTGTTAGGACGTTACAACTACAGAAACATAAAATCAGCTAAGAATAAAAAATCCAGATACATCCATATCATCTCATATCATCTCATTTTCTTTCCATTTGCTTGTCAAGGTATGGGTAGCAATCACATACTGTAAGTGCTGATGCAGAGTAATTTTGGAAAACAAGTTGGAAAAAGGCTTCTGTTTATATTAGCAGACTCAAGGTCATTTGGCTTTTCCAGTGCCAGTCCTAGTGCCAGTGACTGTAATTAGATTCATTTTCTTATTTAGCCTCATTTTTTTTTTCCATCATCCAAGAAGACAGATGTTTTATGTGTTAACCTTGCAGTTTATGCACTGGGGTTTTCCCCATTTGAAAACTTTAAATTATAGACCAAACTTTCTAATTCTACCCACAGACAGTTTTTGATTATCTGTGTAGCCCTGAAGATCTAACTGCATGTGAGTTCATTTTTTTCCTGTTTCCATTTTTGCTTGTCTACATTTTATTTTAAAATTGTTTTGCTAATTTTTGTTAATGGAGCTATGTAACCTCCTTTATTTATGTAATTGTTTTAATTAAATGATTTTCTTAAATTTCAGTTTATCATTTTATAAACTTCTTTCTTGTTTATGAAATGGTCCTTAGTTTGCTTTTCAACTTTTTCTTTTCACATTGAGCACAGAGGGGCAGGGCCTTCCTAACACTACAGGTGTGCAGCTAAGGTCAATGTTATTGTAATGGATGGCCGGGACACCCCATGAAGGAAAAAATGGGGGAAGGCAGCAACTTTTGGACACTGCCTCCCCGAAGATGCTAGATGGCAGCTCCCCTGGAGTATAGCGGTGCCCCGGATTCCTGCAGGGCATCCTGGGACTTGAAGTTCAGTTTCACAGTCCTGTTGGGTGTCCTGGGTGCTGCCACAGGGAGTTGTCGAAGGACTGGATGGAGTCATACTTTCCCTATAGCCTGGAAGTACTAATGGATCATGTGGACAGGATCCCCAAAGTACTTCCGGACTGATTAAATAATTTGAGTTCTCTATTCTGACCTGGACATGCTGGCAAGTTACGTGGAAGGAAAAACAGAAGCACTTCCGGGTTGGGCACTATATAAAGGACTGCTGAAGACCCAGCAGGCGAGATAGAGTCAGGAAGAGTAGGACAGAGCTTGCTGGGAGTTGTGGAGGAGAACATTGTATTGATTTATTGTTGGTTTATTTGTGTACGGTGGCTGTAGTGCCTAAAAGGCATTATGAAGAAGAAAAAATAATTAAAAGATCTTCTTCGTGCTTTTATCCTGTGTCTGTGTATCTGTCTGTTGGGTTTAAGGGGCAACAGCAACCCCTAGCGTTCTTACACACATTACGTGATTTCTAGCCGTAGGTTATGTCAGACCTGCCAACTGCAGTTACGGATCATGTCAGTTTCGATGACTGTAAATTGCTGCCCATATCACATTTAGTGACTGCATCTGAACCTTCCAGCAGAGTCTTGCTTGCCCCTTTTTCTGACAACCAATAGTCTGCTGCCTAACAGAGGTAGGCACTTTGGAAAGGGTTAACTGGTACAGAAAGTTCAACATCACTCTCTGCATGAGACATCAGACAGACAAGCTTCTCTTTTTGTGAAGTCCAAAACACCCACATTCCTTATTTCTCATTGCTACATTATATGCATTGTACTTCCAGATGAGCATTCATTAGTTGTCAGCTGTCATGTACACAGACCCACAGCTAAAGACAGACTCAAATTGGGGATTGGGATGGATGCTGGGCATGTCACATTAGCTGATTCATATTTACAGGAGCACGCTGACTGCCTTTGTAAATGAAGGCTACGATTAAAATCGCTGGTACAGTCATCCAATGTGACATGTTCTTAATGGGGCTATACTCACAGGCTTATTTAATGGTATTCTTAGCTCCAGTATGGTTGCTAATTGTGTATTAGCTTTTCCGTTTTTTGTTGTTCTGCTGTCCTTTTTCCTTTTTGTGCCTCCCGCTAATGTCCTGTTCATTTCGTGAACAGGACATTTGTTTTCTGTTCTTGGATTACTCTTGTTTTAGCTAACCTATTTTTGATAATTTAGCATTATCTTTTGAATCTTTCAGAAAGCTTCTCACTCTCTCCTTTATACGGCTAGGGAGCTGTCATGACCAGTTCCATTTTCCGCTCCCATTCCTTCAATTGAAGGCTCATGCTGTGAGGACAGCTGTGCCTCTCTTCAAACCTGCACTCTTAAAATAAGTCTCCATACTTGCACGCACACCCGCAGGTGGACATGCTTCTCCCCCTCTGTCTTCTTCTGGTAAGCATTCTTTTAAACTCTTTTCCTGAAACCTGTAACTTTTAAAGCTTTTTTTCTAAATTAATTTTCATTTTCATTTGCATTGTCCACATTGCATGGACTTCTGCTCTCGCCTAACACAAGGCTGTCGTTGAGAAAAGTGTTCTCTCGAAAAGAAGCAGTGTCAGAGCCCAGATGGAAGTGCAGAAAAATCTTTTATCACATAACAACGTTGACCGTGGTGCAAGTGCCCAAACAAAGAAGTGCATTGGTTTATATTGATTTATCTCTTATCATCTATCAAAAATGCCTACGTTCTTCTCACCATTATCTTGACCGAAACTGGCCGTTATTATGTAACAGCCTGTGCAGGTGTTCCCATTATTTTACAGAAACTTATTCATTTCAATTACAAAATTTAAGTCAGGAAGGCCCATATATAGAATACCGGTGATGTACTCGAAAAAGAATCTCTCAAGGTTGAAATCTTAAGCAGCTGCCTGTTCTTGACTTTCATTATGCCATATTGGTGGTCGAACAAGCAAGTGAAAAAGGAGAGCCAGGCCACTGCATGCAAAAGGAAGTTTAGCTACAAAGCCATCTTTGCATTATGCTCAATAACAACTTATTATTGTGCAAACTAGGGGGTTTGCCCCCTGCTCGCTTTGCTCGCCAACCCCCCTGGCCTGCGATACAAGCCAGCCACTTCGCATCTCTGCCACTTGCGTGGTGAAGAGGGGGGCTGAATGCACCCCAAGGAGATACAGTTGTTCCTCGAAACCCCCTTAAATGGTGATACAATGGGAAACAAATACAGTTTTTTTTTACTTCCTGTTTGCTTAATCAGCTGCTGGCTTGCTGCTGATGCAGATGCAGATCACGCAGCGCATCGAACATTTAAAAGCCTGTACAGAAGCTGTCCTACTCTTTGACTTTTATTTTAAGCCCCGAGCATGGTTAAATCTCTTGGCATCTTGCGATATGTGAGTTCTTGATATTTTTTAGTTTAGAATTTAAAAACGGAATATGAATCTAAAAATCTAATAACATTACATTAAAGTTCGATAAATTCCGAAAAGAATGATACTAAACATATATATGTAGGTTTTAAAATAAGCCTGATTTAAAATGTGAGAAAAAATGTGACATAAAAACTTCACATAAAATTGTTGCATTTTAGGCTTAGGATTTGACATATATAGAGTAGATGTCATTTTAAATTAATTAAAAATACCATAAGGTGTGCCCCCACTTACTACAGTCCCTTGTCTCTGCCCTTCTCTTCTGTCCTAGAGGTAAGCACTTACTTCTCCATAACTATTTACACATTAAAATGGCTATACATTATTATTTTTAATCTCTTTTGACATGGCCCATCACCAGCCTGACCCCAAACTCAAAATGCAGGCTTATGGCCGAATTGTGGGGTAAATTCTTTTAAAGTCAAAATAGACCCATAAAGGGAGGAAAGAAAACAATACAAAAACAATAAAAAAAATCCTTTATGCACTAAGGGCTTTTTGGCATTATTGCACCAAAATTATCCACCCAAAATAGACAGCAGTTACTCTGATTATGTTATAAAGGAGCTGGAAATGGCAGAGCAGTAGCAAGGAGAACATTCAAATTTTTAAAAGAAAGTATTAACATCATTACAAACTTCTGTTTATCAAAGTAAAGCACAAAACATTTAGTGTTTTAGGGATTTCTCAAAAAAAACTAAATTTTACAGTACTGTACATAACCAAGACTTTTAATGACGCACAATCCTGGAAGCAAGTGTTTTTTGTGCTTCAATCTGCCAAGTTAGACGCCATATCCCATATCATTGTAAAGTTAAACTATTTGGCACAAGGTGTCTCCCTGTTTGGAAACATAGTGTCCCTTTTTGGAATCATTTAGTCACTTGCACCTAAGCAATCTCTCAAAACAAATATTGCAGTTGCAGTTATATATCATTTAGTTTTTAGAAAAGAAAATGCATATATACACACAAGCACGCACACACTTTATATCACTCTGAAGTAACAAGTAAATAATTTGTAACTATGTACAGTATGTATAATTAGGTACTCACATAAACCTTTACTTTCAAAATTATTTTTCATGCCAGTCCTTAAAACGTTTTCTGTTTACCACTAGACACAGAGGAAGCTTCCATTTTGCACAATAGATTGGGGTTTTTCTGCTGCTATTCACCCATCTTGTCCTGCCTTCTGTTGCAGTTGCCCCACAAAGGTTAATGTATTTATTTTGTTGTTATTGTTTTTTTTTTGCATTTCACTTCTGGAATAAACTAAGTACAAGCACATCTTCATACCAGCTTCTTCAAGTACTAGGGGACAATGTCCTTGCTGGTAGCCCTGGGCACAGGCAGACTTGAGCACAGAGCTAGGTATACAGACACATACACCTAAACCTGCCTTTCTCAGCCACTTTTAAGTCTCTGCCCAGTTTTTTCCCTACGATCAACACGGCCTTGTTACACTTTTAATCCTGTTTCTGATTTTGCTCTTTTCAACCTCCCTAACCCTTAAGCCTCTGTTTGATTTCATTTCTCCTTTATATTTGTGCTCATTCCACCCCTCCTGGGGATGTTGGCATTGGTGGGGGTGAGATGGGAGTAAAGCAAGCAAGAACAAGTAAACAAGTCACTAGCTGAAACTAATTTTTTTCTCATATGCTCGCGACTCAGTGAAGTGAGTGGAATGATACAGTGGCATTAGAAAAGGAAGGAAACTTCGAGGGGCACTACAGCATAACAATTACTACTTGATACCCTTAGAAACATTGCTGGTGTACTCTAAGTTGAAATTCAAAGAGCACTGCTCAGTAAACTAACATAGGGAACACAGGCAGCAGATAGCCTCTGGGTAGGGTAAATGAACCTCTGACACTTGAATTGTAAAACTGCACTCTGTGATGCTTCAAAGTTATATTAAGCAGTATTTACAAAATCAAGCATAGCCTTGCATCCTTCATAAAACACGTTGATCTCAATAAGTCAAAGCTTTGCTCAGAACCTGACTCGAGCTTTGTGCGTAATGATGCATAACAGTGAGTTTAGCTGCTACATACCCAATATATTTGCTGCCATTTACATATAATTGTGACATGGAGTACAAATAATCAATCATAGACAACTATGCACTATTAGAATGCTCTGAAACTCAGCTATCTCAGCTTTCACAGCATGCAGCTCAATATAGGAGGGATATTTAATAAAAACAGACAGCTGTTGTTATGCTGCTGCTCACCTCGGGGTGTACTGTACATGTGCAGATCACATATTTTAATACAGTAATGAGTAGATAACATGGAAGCTTTTCATTATTTTTTTGAAAGAAAACACCTTTGGTTATGTAAAAATACCATTATTGCTTTTGATTGACTTGTGGGTTTATTGCAATGTATACAAATAATTTTGAAATATAGAAGTGCTCCGCTGGCAGGACACCTTGTGCATAAGTGGTTAAGTAAGTGAAGGCTTTTAACAAAAAGATTGCAGTTTCATAAACAAAACTGAAGCAACCCATATCAAAAAGCTTTTTGCCATATGAGACAAACAAAAGGGTAACAAAATAAATCTAAAATTCTAAAATCAGTACCTTAAACATAGACAGAATGCCCATAAACTGAAAAATTCATTCAATTAACAGATAAATCCACAAAGTCAACAGAAAGAAAGCAAGATGATTAATAACAGTCTCAAAACAGTGTTAAATGCTGCTGGTGGCAGTTACTCAGATACTGCAGTGTTAGGTGGCACTGTCCCTAAATTTCCACATATAAAGAGCAAAACACATAAAAAAAGCAAAACACTGCATAATTACATAAAACAATGACTTAAACCAAATACACATGTAGACAAGATAATAACAAGAACATTTAAAAATAATGTGAATGATACCCTAACTGTATCGTAACACCTACACTGCCATAAAGAAATCCTCTGTCATTGACAATTTCAAGATCTTAATGAGACAGAAATAATGGCCACTACCAGCAAATTCTGTAGTTACTGTTTCCCCAACAGAGAGATCCTACACATGGATACCATGAGCTATGCACCAACAGTTTGTTTTAAACAGAACTAGGGGGCTTCACCCCCTGCTCGCTTCCCTCACCAACCCCCAGGTTTGTTCCTCTGGAAATACAAGTAACATTGTTTTTTTTTTCCATGGGAATTGTTACATATGCATTATGTTCACTTTTTATTTTAAAACATCATAAAAAAACAACTGTATGAAATGTTTCTCCTAATGATTTGTTAATTGTCATTGCAAAAGCTATTCAGATGGGAGTTTTAATACGAATCATATCAAGATGTCCTTTTTGCCCAAACAGCGTTTCAAGTTCATCCAATAAAAATAAGAATTTCTGATAAAACAATCTACTTACAAAAGTTGGAATATCCAGAGCCGATGTAGCCTTGTGGCATTGTTGTCAAAAAGCTGTGGATTTCTGGCCACTGTGGATTGCACGTCGTTGTAATAAAGAAACCTGGCTGACTGATAGTTCTGGATATTGCCATTGCATCATGATATAACTGTTGCAATGCTCTTGGACTACCTTGATATAATGATGGTAATATTACTGCTTTTCCTATTTTGAATATGTCTGAGCTATTGATATTTGAATTGTGAACGTGATCAATGAGACCTTGCATATGTAGCTTGATTCGATTTAATAAAGAAGAGACAATTAGGTGTGACTTTTACATACGAATTAACAATGTAATGTGACAGAAGTTGAGATGATAGAAGTGGGTTATGTACATGGGAACGTATCACAATCTTGACATTATTGTGAAATATTGTGTGGGTGTTATTTGTTTTTTCTGAATATGTTTGTTTCATATGTACGGCCATCCTGTTTCGCCATCTGGTAAAAGCAAAAGAAGAGTAAAGGGTCGGCATGTGGCGATGTACAGTAATCCCTCCTCTATCATGGGGGTTGCGTTCCAGAACCCCCCGCGATAGATAAAAATCCGCGAAGTAGAAACCATATGTTTGTATGCTTATTTTTATATATTTTAAGCCCTTATAAACTCTCCCACACTGTTAACATTATTAGAGCCCTCTAGACATGAAATAACACCCTTTAGTCAAAAGTTTAAACTGTGCTCCATGACAAGACAGAGATGACAGTTCTTTCTCACAATTAAAAGAATGCAAATATATCTTCTCTTCAAGGGAGTGCGCACGTCAGGAGCAGAGAATTTCAGAGAGAGAGAGAGAGTGCTCGCTAAGAAAAGCAAACGATCAAAAAATCAATACGTGCTTTTGTACTTTTAAGTATGCCGAAGCACCGCGATAAAGCGGCGTTTTTTAGAGGAACATCTCTATCCTCTAGGCAAACAGCCTCTGTGCAAACAGCCTCTCTGCTCACACCCCCTCCGTCAGGCAGAGAGAGTGAGAGAGACATAGAAAAGCAAACAATCAAGCACCGCGCGGGAAGCATATCGTATATCATTGAGGAGTTTTAGTTAATACTTAATACATGCTCTGATTGGGTAGCTTCTAAGCCATCCGCCAATAGCATCCCTTGTAAGAAATCAACTGGGAAAACAAACTGAGGAAGCATGTACCATAAATTAAAAGACCCATTGTCCGCAGAAATCCACGAACCAGCGAAAAATCCGTGATATATATTTAGATATGCTTACATTTAAAATCCGCGATGGAGTGAAGCCGTGAAAGTCAAAGCGCGACATAGAGAGGGATCACTGTATTTGACATACATGACGAAGCATACTTTGCCTTTGGATATACACAAATACCTACTTTTTCTTTGATATCTCCATCTTTCGCAAGTATTATCACAGACAATTCGTCACATGTGAGTTTATTATAAATGCGACTGTGATCTTTCGGATTCATATAGAAATCCATGAAAATTTCTTTGTCCGTGTTTTGCTGATAACTTTCTTGTAAAGTGCGATACTTTTGGATGTATGGATTTGTATGCATTATTGGCTGTATAAGATCCAGCACGTTGGATCGTTTAACTGTTTCGATTCTATGTTTGCTTCGCTTCTCTGTGAACATACATATACACCTGACCAGATTGTGGTTTTTCCAAATTAAACTTGTAGCTGTAATTGTTGCGGGAATACAGATACTCATATCGTATGGTACTTTTCCCTGATGGCAACAGGAATTAGACGATGTACAAGTCTCTGACTTAAACTTTAAACCCTTACAATATCTACATACTTCCGACATATCATCTATGTGCATATATTCAATCTTGTTTTGCTGTTCCGTTATTTCACCTAATAATACTTTCCGTTTGTTTGCACAAATGTGATCTATACTCTGTTTTGTGACACCTTCGAATTGTACTGCTTTCATATGTTTTATGTTGTTCTGCGTGTGTATCGTGCCAAGGTTTTTTTGGAGCCTTTCGAATCCCACTGCTTTCATAATCTGTATCCTGCTCTGCATGTGTATGGTGCCAACGTGTTTGAACGTCTTTATGAAGTTCTACTGTGTCTTTTACTATTTGCTGTTTATTTCTGAACACGTTTGGACCTGCATGTTTTTCAGTTCCACTTGTTCCGAGCTGATTATTACTTTCCTTGCATAGGTCACAGTCTCAAGGGAACATGCTTCCAACGAATGTCAGTATGACATGACTTGATTGTGTCACGTGTCATCTTTAACTTATCAATTGTTTTAGAGCTGCTCTTTCTTCTTTGCTTTTTAGATGACCGTGATCTTATTTGGAAATGGTTGTAAGTAGGGTGGGGCAACAACTGAGAGGTTAGATGACCGCGATCTTGTTTGACAATGTTTCTGAATAGGGTGTGACTTGCCATGGATGTCAGTATGACGTGATTTGACCCTGACTTGACTGTGTCACGGGAACTGATGTGTCTCTGCCTCTCTGAAGTATCTCTCTGTCTCTCAGAAGATCACGTCTCGTTGCAAGATTTTCTTTTATAATAGAAAGACATGGATAACACCAAGCTACTAAGTGACATCTGTGTCATGTGAATGGCAGCAAACATCACAATTGTAAAATGTTTGATTATGGCCATGCAGAAACGGCCATGATCCAACAACATGTTCTGGGGCCATAACACCCAGGTGACTTTGACGTCTGGAACAGCTTTGGCATTTCAGGTATGGTGTGTTCTGTAAACGTGATAACCACTTTAGCTTATGAAGAACTGAGGTAGTAGTGTGTGTATGACATGTTCCAAGGCCACAACACTGCAGAACATTGAGCCACTAAAACTTGGGGTGTAGAAAGAGTTGTTTAAATTAAAAGTGATTTTTTTCTCCATTTTGGTTAAATGTAAATAAAACAGCCAAAGTTCTACTGTTCTTTTTGCCCATCATTCTGGTGCATATGTCTTCCTTCATTAAAGTCAAAAGTCAGTTGCAACAATAAATTAATTTGCATTTACAATAACTGGAGTCTTAGGAACTTGAAGGACGGGAGCAATCTTAAAAAGATACATACACAGTATAAATATATATATAAAAAAATGTCCTGGGGTATTGCCAAGGAGAAAGACTGTCAGGGTAAGGCCATTTAGGAAACAGAGAGCGGGAGGAAGCACAACCAATAACAGGGTGTCTAGATGTTATTGCGGGCACAATGTTTCTCCAGGAAAAGCAATATATCTAAAATCATGGAAGAAAACCTCTAAAAGACCTTCTGGTGCTCTATGAGAAAATCTGTATGGTTCCCTTAGGGCAGGCTTTTCTAGCAAATGCTATGAATGCATGACCTTCTACACAAGAAAAGAAAATTGGACACTTAGCTACTATAAATGCTTTAGGCCAGCTTAAGAACATAACACAATTTTATGAAACATTCAGTATATCATACAGTACCTCACTGTTTGAAATAATAAACCTCTCTTCTGATTAATTTTGGACTTCTGTACCATTACTGGAGGAAAAATATGACACCAGAGAGTCTTCTTTAATTTTAGCGTACATATTATCATAGCTGTCACTATTGATTGGCTCGTGGTTAAGGGGAACACAAAAAGAGGAGGAGTCTCGGACTGCAAGTCAAATGTGCCTGTTAGTTCTCTCCCCAGTGAAAAGAAACACATATTGCCACTGAGTCAAGGTGTCTAATTGCCATCTACATTTCCATCTATCTTCAGTGAAAAGTCTGATGACCTGGAAAGGACAGTAGATAGTGAAGTGAGAAAGAAAAAAAAAATAATAAGATCTTTCTGAAAGTTAATCAACTTGTTTCCAATGGCATATCTAACTAGCTGCTGACCATAATGTTAGAATATTATTTTTTGTTCTTTTTTCCATTTTCACCTGCCTTACAATAAATAATGAGTCCCAGCTGGGCCCCTGTATCTTTTTCTTTATTTCTTTCCTGTTATTTACAAATATATATCTTATATATGAATGTCAGTATAGAATTTTAATTTTGGTTTATTAAATGTGTAAATGGGTATAGAACTGTAAACCTGTCCAATTGAAATGCTATATAATTATGTTTTGTACTAAATGTGCGGATTGGAGCAGTCGTAGTTGTTCTGCAGGTGTTGTACTGATCTGTATTGGTGAAGCGAGAGCTGAGCTTAAAGATAAAACTCTCGGTTTACTGGTTGATCTACACCCCTGTCATTATCCTGTGGTCATGGGCTAAGGGCAATGGCTGAAAGAATGTATGACAGTTTATTTTTACTTCTTCTACTTTCGGCTGCTCCCATTAGGGGTTGCCACAGTGGATCATAGCCATACCTTTCTGTCTTCTTCAGCTTGTGCTGTTACACCCATCATCTGCTTGTCCTCTCTCACCACATCCATAAATCTTCTCTTAGGCTTTCCTCTTTTCCTCTTGCCTGGCAGCTCTATCTTTAACATCATTTTCCCAATATACCCAGCATCACTCCTCTGCACATGTCCAAACCAGTGCAATCTCACCTCTCTGACTTTGTCTTCCAACCTTCAGCTGACCCTCTAATGTACTCATTTCTAATTCTATCCATCCTCGTCACACCCAATGCAAATCTTAACATCTTTAACTCTGCCACCTCCAGCTCTGTCTCCTGCTTTCTGGTCAGTGCCACCATCTCCAACCCATATAACAAAGCTGGTCTCACTAGCCTCCTGTAGAACCTTCTCTTTCACTCTTGCTGATACCCATCTGTCACAAATTACTACTGACACTCTTCTCTACCCATTCTACCCTTCCCGTACTCTCTTTTTCAGCTCTCTTCCACAAACCCCATTACTTTGAATTGTTGATCCCAAGTATTTAAACTCATCCACCTTCACCAACTCTACTCCTTGCATCTTCACCATTCTACTAACCATTCTCTGATTTAAACACATGTATTCTGTCTTGTTCCTACTGACCTTCATTCCTCTCCTCTCTAGAGCATATCTCCAACTCTCCAGGGTCTCCTCAACCTGCTCCCTACTATCGCTACAGATCACAATGTCATCAGCAAACATCATGGTCCATGGGTATTCCTGTCTAATCTCGTCTGTCAACCTGTCCATCACCATTGCAACAGTTTATGTTTACTATTTGATTATATATTGACTATACTGAATGAGTTGTGTTCTTGTTAAGTAATAACTTTTGCCTCTAGCACTCTTGAAAGGCATTTTAATTAAAGCTTTTTGATCTATTACCCAGTCCCTGTTGCTACTTTAGCACAAGGACAAGTATTGTCTAGTGTAGCAGAATCCTGACTCCAAGAGCCTGTTTATCTGTAACTTACAAGGAGAAGAGTAATGGAACTAATCATGTATTGCATGTAATTAACAAATGTATTGAAGAAGTGTAACCAGCAGCTGTAATTCAGTCACCTCCTTCCATATACTGAGTGTCAAAATAAAGGTATTCTACTCATCCTGAACTGGCTTTGACAATTTGGCTTTGACACTTGGAGCTTTGTGGACACACCACCCCCCCCCCGCCTCACTCACCCTCATCGGCAGATAAGATAAGACAGTCTTTTCTGTCAAATGTATGTGGTGACTGGGGGGGCTCTCTCATGTTAATACGAATCCCAAGAATTAAGTGGAGAACAGCCTGCCATAGCCCCTTGCCTATGGTAAGTTAATGGATGAAGTGAAAAAAATGAGGCAGCTCTATGAAAAGGGGGACAGCAAGGCCTAAGTTCCAGGACAGGACTAGGTGAAGAAGAGGAGCTGAGAACAACTGTAGAGGAGAAAAGGTCCCCTGAAACGCAGTTAAGGACCAGAGTTGCTTCGACTCCCAGGGGTCATAGGTTGACACCAGGCCTAGAAATAGTAAAAGGAATAAAGGAAGCTGTGGACAGAGAAAGGTAACATGAACGATAAAGGCTTCTTCTTGCAGGAAGCTCCAGACTGGTCTAAGTTGGAGGATGATCGCAAGTACAGGAGGCAAAAATTAAGCCTCTTCACAGGGTGACTGGGCTGACACTCCATAGAAGGATAAGAAGTTTGCTGATTTGGTAGAGCCTCGGAGTAAAGTCAAAGGAGCCAGCTGAGATGGATTTGGCATGTTTTAAGAACGTTCCCCGGGCAGCTCCCACTAGAGAAGCTCTGGGCAGAGACCATGAGACAGGGATTATATTTCATAATGGTCTTGGGATCACCTGGGGATTCCCCAGGGAGAACTGGAATCTATATCTGTGGACAGGGAAGTCCGGGCTGACCTGCTTGGCCCATTGCCACCATAACCCTCACCAGAAAAGGTGTATAATAAATGAGATGAGGCAAACTACTGCATAATATGATGTCTATGAGAAAATAAAAAAATACATAATATGTCTAGCTGTCTTGTTTAGGCTTTACTATACAGTAATCCCTCGCTATATCGCGCTTTGACTTTCGCGGTTTCACTCTATCGCGGATTTTATATGAAAGCATAACTAAATATATAACGCTGATTTTTCGCTGCTTCGGGTTCTGCGGACAATGTGTCTTTTTACTTCCTGTATATGCTTCCTCAGTTGGTTTGCCCAGTTGATTTCATACAAGGGACACTATTGGCGGATGACTGAGAAGCTAACCAATCAGAGCACGCAGTTAAGTCCTCCTGACTGAGAAGCTAACCAATCAGAGCACGCAGTTAAGTTCCTGCTTGCTGAATGCAGTGTTAACCAGGAAGTCTCGTCTCGCTCATTCAGCATCAACGTGTTTCGCTGTGTAAAGAGTTGTGCTCTTTTGTGTTTATCTTTGTGCATAGTCAAGCCATTCATTATGGCTCCAAAACGATCTGCTACTGCTTCAGGGGCCGTGCCCAAGCGCAAATGGAAGGTGTTAACGATTGCCGAAAAGGTAAACGTTTTGGATTTGTTGAAGGCTACGATTCTTTTTATTTAAAAAGTAGGAAAGGAATACTATACTTACTATATAAGTAGTCTGGATGGAATCTGCTTTAGGGATTTGGATTGAAGACTGCCAGAAGAAGAACAACGGCAGTGCTACACAATCGCCTGAAGTGGCTCCTTTAAGGGCTGTAACGCTCTCCTTTGTTGTGCAGTAAAATAAAACTCATTGTTATCGGACAAGTCATCGTGTCATTGTTGGTGAGTAACCATAATTAATTTTCTACTTACAGTACTTAGTACATGTACGTACGTTTAGTGTCACTGTACACACACATTTACTGTATACTATTTTTGTTGCATTGTACGTATTTATTGCTGGTGGCATGTCTATCGTAATGGCTGTAACGTGATATTGGAGACACTCAATATCTTTAAAATAATATTTAGGTTTTACTGTATATAAACAGTGTGTTTATATACATAATTTCAATGAATCTTACCTAATATCTAAGAGAATACAAAGGGATTATGCTGTATAACTCTGCGGGGAATATTTAAAAACAGCGTGGGAGAGTTTATAAGGGCTTAAAATATATAAAAATAACCATACAAACATATGGTTTCTACTTTGCGGATTTTCACCTATCGCGGGGGTCTGGAACGCAACCCCCGCGATCGAGGAGGGATTACTGTATAGGATATTAAAGTAAATAAAACTGGGGAACTACTCCTCTGTTTCTTTTGCTATAACACCTCCATGCTCTCTTCTACACCACTCACACTGTAATATATGGCTTTGACTTTAGTTGGTATTTCTCTGGCACAAAGCAACCATTTGTACACCACTATGGAATGGAAGAGGAAGTCATGTCTAAGGTTTGCCAGGCACCTAGCTGTATGTATAATGCATCCTTGTTTTTTAGTCAATTGTGCAAAAATATAAGTAACACAATATGGTTGACTGTTACTAACCTCCATTTATTCTGTTTTTCTTCTTAGTATCCTGTTGTGGAGCTTGGTGCAGCTTCTCTTCTCCCAAGCTGTTGTGCTGTCCATGGAAAAGCCATCTCACATATTGTAAGCATTTAAATCATCAGTTGGAAAGAACTTGTTACAGTGCTCTGTGCCTGCACTCATAGAAGAGCAATATACAAAAATGAACAAATCTATACATATCCTTGCTTCATAAGCAACACTCTTCAGATCTCTTTGGGATCATTACAGAATATTCTCTTAAAAAGTCAGCTCCAAGCTCCCCCTTTCATATCTGGGAGCCTCTTGAACCCGACACTGTCGATAACATAATCGGATGAGCATGGCAGATGGGGACAAAACATTCCAGGCAGCGGGATGATGGAAAGTGTTCAAGTGCTTTTATTAATAATATTAATAATAATAATAATAATATATTTTATTTATATTGCGCTTTTCCCATGCTAAAGGCACTTCACAGAGTTTAAGACAGAATGGCAGGGTATACAGTACATAGCATTGTACTAAACCAGATAAATAAATAGAGAAGTGTAAGATAGTAAATTCAGAAAAAAAAGCCTAACATACAACATAATTGATGGTCTAGCACACATACATACAGGTTACATGAGCATCTTGACATAGAGGTAAACTGAAAGAAGGGTAGTAAAGTCAAGTAGAGCTAAAAGCCTTCCTGAATAGATGAGTTTTGAGTTGTTTTTTAAAAGAATTCATGGAGTCAGCTGATCTGATTAATTTCGGTAGGTCATTCCAGAGTCTGGGCGTTATACAGCTGAAGGCCCTGTCACCCATGGAGTGTTGATTAGTGTGAGGCACAACAAGATTGCCAGAATCAAAGGACCTTAATGGGCAGATAGGCACATAGTGATGGAGAAGGTCACTGATGTAGTTTGGCGCAAGGTCATTAAAGGCTTTTTAGGTTATTAGTAGTATTTTATATTCAATTCTGTAAGACACAGGGAGCCAGTGAAGGCGGAGCAGGATGGGTGTGATGTGCTCGCTGCTGCTTGTTCGAGTAAGGACTCTTGCAGCCAAGTTTTGAATAAGCTGGAGCTGTGATATAAGATTAGAAGGGGCACCTGCCAGCAGCGAGTTACAATAATCGATTCGGGATGTGATAAAAGCATGGACAAGTTTCTCAGCATTAGAAAAGGAGAGGAAGGAGCGAACATGGGATATGTTACAGAGGTGAAAGTAAGAAAGTTTCTTAATGTGATTTATGTGGGCAGAATACGAAAGGGAGGAATCAAAAATGACACCAAGATTCTTTGCAGTAGAGGCAGGTCTGATGAGATCACCGCCAAGATTGACTCAGAAGGAGCTCATTTTATTAAGTTGCACTTTAGTCACAGTTTGCAGGAGTTCACTTTTGTTGCAATTTAATTTTAAAGAGTTCTGCTTCATCCAGGTTTTAATTTCACTGAGGCTAGTTGTGAGCTGAGAAAGCTCTGATGAAGTTCCACTTTTCAAATTTAAATAGAGTTGAGTATTGTCTGCATAAAAATGATAACCCTGTCCAAAGCTACGAATAATATGGCCAAGGGGAAGCATATAAATACAGAAAAGCAGAGGACTGAGAACAGAGCCCTGAGGAACTCCTTTTATGATTGGTGCTGTGCTGGACCTGCTGTTGCCAAGACTAACAAACTCTTTGCCTATCAGTCAGATAGGACTTGAATCACTGGAGGGTAGTGCCAAAGATACCCAGCATGTTCTCCATACTGGACAGTAGAATATCATGTCTGACAGTGTCAAATGCTGCACTGAGGTCTAACAGAATTAATATTCTGTTTTGTCCAGTGTCTGCTGCCATAAGCAAATCATTGGTTACCCATAGCAGAGCAGTTTCACAGCTATGCTGTGCTCTGAAACCAGACTGAAAGGGTTCCATCAAATTATTAGAAGTTAAGTAGTTAGAGAGTTGGGAAGCTACAACACGCTCAAGAACTTTTGACAGAAAAGGTAAGTGGGAAATAGGCCAAAAATTGTTATGACTGTCAGCATCAAGATCAGACTTTTTTAACATTGGGGTCACAGAAGTGGTTTTAAAAGTGATGTATAACGCCATGCATAAAATTCGCACTATAACATAACGTAAGCATAAAAGCCAAAATGTGCTTACGCACAGAAATATCCAGGTGCAGGAATCCGTGCGTTCGTCAACTCCCACATTCTTCCTCTACATAAATCTCAGTCAGCGTGAAAAGTAACGCTCGTGCACGCGCGTGCTGTCCCGCCCCAACACCTGCCAGAATTACGCCTCTTTGAATATGCAAATCAATATAAATAGCCCATAAGCTCAGCGTTCTGTGAAAAGACAATGACTAAAGAAAGAGGTGAAATGGAAGAATTTCAGCAAATACCAAGTGGAGGCAAGGAAAAACTTACTATTTGTTGGTTTAAACAGTGGTATAAACACGAAAAGGAAGCTGAATCGACTGACATAGCATGCCGGAGAAACTCGAAAGCTCAAGTTCACAAAGTTGCACAGTGCCCTAAATAAAAAAGAAGCTGTCAGATATCAAAGTTGCCATGAAAAGGCGAGTCGTAGCCCACCATCTGAGTTTCATATGAAAGCTTATTATGGCACAGAGAAAAAAAAAAAGGAAACACAGTGGGGGAAAAGCACGAAATGTCAACTTCAATCTTGAAATGTCCACTTTAATCACGTAGTTTATTCTGTCATTAAAGTAGATCATAAACTTCATCTTAAAATCGTTTAATTAAATAGTTTCTCAAAACATATCGTAAGTAAAGTAGCACGTTAAATGCTTTGTTTTGTATTTGTTCTTCTATGTGCTCTATGTGTGTGAATCACTATGTGCTTCTTAAACCGGCTTTCTCTACCTCTGACAGGACACAGAATCCATTACATTCATGATATTACAGCTCTCTGAATAACTAAAATACTGAGATGTATATGTGATATCATTTTCATGATGATAGGAATTAAAGCACGTTATTAAACATGTGAGCACGATGGTGCAGTGATTGTGCACAATTTCATTGAAATAGTTTATTGCAGCAGTACTCAGGGGCAGCTCTAGGGTCGTGGCGGCCCTGGGCAGAGGAAGAATCGGTGGCTCCTTCGCCCGCCAATGTCAATATGGTATCTTATGCATGGCGGATGGCCATGTCCGTTGCGGACACTACATAGCCGCCTCGTGCTCATGCCACAAGCATTTTAACTTTTTGCCAAAATTTGCTGCTGCGATTTTTAGCTGTGTCATTATTTTCTCTTTCTGTTTTTTATTCAATATATATTGGTGTGGCGGTCCCTGGGATTTGGCAGCCCTGTGCAAGTGCACAGTTTGCACATGCCTAAGGCCAACCCTGCAGTTCTGTCTCTTTCAAACGTACTAACCTCCAATTCCTGTCCTTCCTTTTCTTTCGCCAAGTAACCGATCGCCACACAATCAGCTCTGCAATGGACGTTAAGTCATCTGTAAGCTTATAAAGCCGATTCTTCAAAACTTTTAAGGAACATTGAAATATCTTCGTAGTACATTTAATTATTCTATCCTTCACGCCAGTCCCAGTGAAGCATACAGTGCGAGCGGAGTGGAGCGCCAGATCCTTGCTAGTGTAGCAATACCATGTCCTTTAATTATTAACAACTAGCAAAATACCCGCGCTTCGCAGCGACGAAGTACTGCCTTAAAATATTTATTAAGAAGAAAAGTAAACCTTTTTAAACTGAGGGAAAATATACCAATAATTATTTGTTAAGGATCTCTTTGTATGCCACGTCTTCAGTTGGGCCCTCCGGTTGTAATATGACCAAGCTGTGCGCTGAGGTTACTCTTGAGCATGTAACGTACAGTTGGCCATGTGAAAAGAAATCTTGCCTCAAATCTCACAGCTTGGATTGCTACTGTCATAATCGGTTTGAGTTTCATGGTTTGTTTCAATTACGTTAGTATTTGCAGGACTTGTTGTGTTGACAAGTGACATTCGGCATCTGTCAAGCACTGTAAGCATACAACCGGTTTCATTGATAACTTCGCATCCAGCTTTTGAGAGTTGAAACATTCATAAACATCAAAGTGTCCACTACTCAAATCGTCACCTGTGAATTTAAGATGTTTAAGAGGCATTGGCAATTGTCCAAAGGTGTAAAATATTTGGCCATTTCGGTACACTTGAAAGCAACATCTGAACAATTCAGTGGCAGCCATCAACTCACATGCAGAACCATAGGTGAAGGGCTTAAGCATTTCACTCTTATAGTGCTCCTGTGTAGTATAATTATCTCCAATACCGTCATCATTCCACAACTTGAACCTGTCCCAGTCATTCAATACATAAGACACAACGTTCCTCCGGATATCAACAGTGAGCCTGATATGGCTGTGCAATATGTAACACAGAGATTGGAAAAGGCAGGTGCCATCTCGGGGCATGGAAACCACTCAGTAAGTGACAGTTCTTTGATCGATGGTGATCACCTCGATATACATGTTAAAGGATAAAGGAAATGGGTACCTGAACAATGTGAACTAAGTCTAAAATAGCTATACAATAACTATAATCGTAATAAACGAACAATAAAACAGTGGAGAAGCCATGGATTAAATAAAAAGGCTGCAGTTATCAGCAGGGAGACGTGAATACCGTGACAAAGCAAGGAATGGAATGAAGAGACCGGAGCGACGGATTGCCTTATATAGGCAGGCAGCCAACAACGTGGGAGGCATGAGGATGGGGACAACGCCTCACACGGCGACGAGCTGCAGGCTATGGACGTATATACAGTATGTACGTAAGTAGGATTCAGTTAGTGTTGGGAACCTGCGCACCAAATTTCTTGAAGATGGTCCCATAGGTAACAAAGACCGTTGGAAAGTTCAATATGGCGGCCGACAGTGGCGTCATACCACCGAAATAAGTACGTACATCAGTTTCGGTTAGCGCTGGGAAGCCGGCTACCAAATTTCATGAAGACGGGGCCATAAATAAGAAAGTTTAACATGGCAGACGTTGTCGACCGTTATGACCGGTATGTGTCGAATTTCGAAATGAAACCTGCTTAACTTTTTTAAGTAAGCTGTAAGGAATAAGCCTGCCAAATTTCAGCCTTCTACCTACATGGGAAGTTGGAGAATTAGTGATGAGTCAGTCAGTCAGTTAGTGAGTCAGTGAGAGCTTTGCCTTTTATTAGTATAGATATAGGTTATTTAAATGAAGTTAAAGTTTTATCTGTATAATATAATAAACATATTTTGCTGCATTTCATCTTAAAAATGATATTGTCATCATATGTAAATACACTCTTTATAAAGTGGCTCAGGTTGTGCAATATTATAACTGTACTGCAAGTTTACAGTGAGGTAACTGTACTAATAAGTACTAACAGTTCTACAAGGAGCACTTGATGGACTGATTGAGTGCATTTAGAGCTCTTGGGATGAAACTCTTTCTGAACCGCGAGGTCTGTACAGGAAAGGTTTGAAGCGTTTGTCATATGAGAAGCAGTTCAAATAGGAAGCATGGCTGAGGCAGCGTGTGCTTGATGCTGTATACCGATAATTCTATTTCCGATCAGCTGCTCCAAGTGATGCAGTGAGAGTAATGGGAGCAGCTGAAAGAAGAAAAGGAAAGTACGGTGAGAGTAGCAACGTTAAAGCAGCTATGGTATTTAGAATAGTTTGACCATTCCATGGACCATTATATTGTTACTGGTTAATTACAATCAGATGCATTAAACTAATAAACAATATGCGGTTAATTTCAGTGTATTTATAAAGCCTTGTCAGGAAAATAAAGGATAACCACACAGGTACAGTAGTATTGCTTTGACGCTGGGTGCAGTCTGCAAAACCAAGCGGAGAACTTGCGTACGACAGGATATGACGTACCGTGGAAATGTGCGTGGCTTTATGCCAAGTTTAGGTTTTATACATTGCGATTTGAATGTGGAAACATTCTTACGCAACATTTCTGTGCGTTCGCACCATTTATACATGAGGCCCCAGGTCATTAACAAAAGCAGATGTGACTGGTGAGAACTTAGAGAAGAAGTTGGATGGAGTGGGAAAACAGCGAAAAATATAAACAGATGATGTATTTATGTTAGTTGAATTATTTAGATCTTTAATTTTGTTACGGAAAAAGTGGAGGAATTTCTCACAAACTTCAGTAGAAGAGGTAGTTGGGCCAGATGCAGGTTGGAGTAGTTTATTAACTACAGAGAACAAAACCCTTGGGTTATCGTGGCTACTTTCTATTTTTCTGCCATAATGGGTGTTATTGGCAGCAGTTAGTGCTTCTCTGTAAGCTCTTTCGTGGTCGGAGAAAGCCTGGATGTGCACAGTGAGGCCAGACTTACATGACATTCTCTCAAGGCGTTGGCCAGCTGCTTTCATAGATCGCAATTCTGAATTATACCAAGGAGCTGAACGCTTAAAGGAAACCTCCCTATGTTTTATAGGAGCTGTTTTATCTAATGCTGAATGAAGGGCTGTGTTATAGTGGGCAACAAGACTATCTAGTGTTGATGGAATAGGTGAAGACAGTAAAAGATCAGAAATGGATCCAGAAAGGATAGAGGGACAGAAATTTTTAAGGTTTCTATAAGAAATTTGTCGTTTACAGGTAAGAGGATGGAGAGGTAATGAGACAGTGAAAAGTACAGCTTTATGGTCAGAGAGCCCCAAATCAGTGCTGTAAATGTTGGCAAAAGATAGTCCAGATGTACAGATCAGATCCAATATATGACCCCCAGAGTGGGTGGGAAAATCAAAATGTTGTGTGAAGTCAAAACAGTCCAGTAAGGATAGGAATTCATTTCTCAGTTCAGATGTGGGGATGTCAAAATGGATGTTGAAATCACCAAGAAGAATGACTCTCTGGGAAAAGGAACATAAGTGGGTTAATAGTTCAGTCATATCAGATAAGAAGGATGCATTGTATTATGGAGAAAGAACAATGAGTAAGACAGGACCTGATTCAGTTATTAGTTTAAGAGCCAGACACTCGAAAAAGACAATGGACAATCAATTGGGATTCTTTTGATGTTTAACTCCACTCTGACAATTACCGCAAGTCCTCCGCCTTGTCTTGAGCTCTGTGAGGAAAGTGCAACCAGGTGGTGTCACCTCCGTGAGAGATGTAAATTCATTCGGTTTTTGCCAAGTTTCTGTTAAACACTGCATATCAAGTTTGGTGTCAATGATGAACTCTGACAGCACCAATGCTTTGCCATTAAGAGATCTCGAATTAAACAATGCAATATTAGTTGATGAGACTTCTTTTTGCACAGAGCTGTGACCAGAATTTATTTTCACATACTGTAAATTTGGCACACTGACACTTCTATTTCCAGGGCTGTGAGTAGGACGGCACATTCCTGAGCAAATGCTGCCTGTGATCTTTTCATTCGCAGCCCGGCGGTGGTGGCGACCTGACCCGCAATGTACATATTTCAGGCGCAGCAAAATATTGGTGTCTTTTAGAATATTCCAGTCAGATCATGTGCTCTGGACAAACTGTTTAATATGAAGGAGTTTGTCACAAGAGTATTTTAGCATGATACTGGGCAATACTTATCTGAAAAGCAGTGGAGAAGCAGCACAGCACAGCGGAGCGGGTGAGACGGACGGGTGCGGTGGCCGCGATAGCAAAGCAGCAGAAAGCATAGCAGGAGGAGGTAGCCGGATTTGGAGGTTCTAACATACAGCCGCATACAAGTAACGCTGGGTATTACAGGCATGATCACCCCAGAGCCACAAGCCAGGTGGGTGTGAACATCAGATCAGTTCTTAGTCATAAAGCACAATTAAATTAATCGAGAGCAGACCAGCATAGCAACTATAATCAAGGAGACAAATCATCCCAGGCTCCTAAATTGCCAGGAACAAAGAAACGTTCGTAGATCTCGTCCCGTGATCCACAGATTCAGTTGTTCCCGGTCAAGGTAAAGTCCATAAAGTCCGTGAAAAATTAATCCAAATCCATACTATTCGAGTCAGCTGCATCCACGAACTATATGTAAAACAAAGAAATAAAACAAGCTTAAAAAGTGCAGGATTAAGGCGAATTTTATGAAAAGTGTTGTTAACAGGGAAAAGCAGCAACAGCATGCGTGTACCAGGGTCGCCTCCTCTGTATTCACCAATTCATTCAAGTGTCCAAATAAACAAAATAGTGCAGTGCTTCCTAAAAAGGTTCAATCAATGAATAATCAGTAAAAACGGTGAAAAACCTGGTGATTAAAAACAAGCCTAAAAACAAGAATAAAAACCAACAGCAGTATTGGGTCAAATAAGCCAAGCATAACTCCTTCCTAGTCTCCTCAACTCACCCACTGCTCACTCAGTTGGTGGAGACTTCAGCAACTGTGGTCCTCTCCATCCCTATCTCCATCTTGGCTTTCATCGGCGTCTGCCAGACCGCTCAGGTCAGTTGTCCTCTCTTCATCCTTCTTACTCATGCAGTTGTCCCTCAGATCCCTGAAGAGGACACCACCTTGACCTCTCCCACTCTACTGCACAGTCAGCGGGGTCGATCCGTCCATAGAGCGCTGATCCTTCACTCCATCGCGGGACCTCTGGCTGGCTTGTTCTCGTTCTCTCTCTCTCCTCCAATACTGTATTCTCAATCACTATGCCTTCGCTTCTCTCATTTGTCTTCTTCTCTGTTCCCTCTTTCCTGTGGTGGCCCATACTTGTATGGCTCCATGGGCACAGTGTCTCAATTGTGCACTGTAAGAAGACGATGAAGCATTTGAGGACGATCGAACCCTCATGTCTCGCCCCAATTATTTCACCAACTCCTCACAGCTGCCCGAGTGTGCCCTCGGAGACTGACAGGGCCAATGGATTATTTAATAAAACAGCCATTCTTTGAGAGCCGCGGACCTGCTATACCACACAAGTCAAGCCACAATTTTGTACAATTTTTAATGTAACTTTGGATTTCTCTAGGGCTTAGTGTAGACAGAGCCCTTTGTGTGAACACGTTCTACACTATTGTATTGGAGTGAAAAATCATACTTTTTACATTTCTTACACTTGTACTATTTATTTGAGCAATTATTTAGAAGAGATTCAGCTTTTAAGTGAATAAGCTTTGTAAGCAAGACTATTGTAAAGCTCATAAGCATTATTTTTCATTGTGTGCAATTAAACAGGAGTTAAACAGGCAAGTGCCTTTCAGCACAGATGGATGAGTCAGCGAGTACATGACAATGACTTATAGGAATGACTGAAGTGTTTTTCAAGAGGATATTGACATATATACAAATAAAGTGAAAGTTATCGGGATGTACAGTATGCAAAGACTAATTTGGTGTCATAACCTTTAGATTGTAAAAACTTTAAGATGAGATAAATTGACCCGAATGTATGTGCTTGCAAGAGGGTATGAAATAAGTGCTTGGGACATTTTAGTCAACATGTTATTTTTTTTAAGCTAAAAGTAGTTTTAAAAGACTATTACACATGACCACTTGTTCAATTCTGGCTGATGCAACTATTTCTACTTGTATAATCAGCCACCATGAAATTCTACAAAGGAAATAATTTGGAAGCACATCTTTGACATCACTGTCAGCCTAGCCACCTGCAATAGCGTCCCAAAGTTCACAAGAATCTCAGATGACCTAAGAAGAAAAAGACAATGCAGTGACTTGCACTTTAAAGGAACAATTTAGTTGGATTAAGAAGATAAAGACTGCAACAGCTAAAAAGTGAAATGAACTAATAAGAAGCTTGCTGTATTAACTTTGAATTATTCAGGTTGTATGTTTTCTTCTGTTTTAAATTATAGTTTTTGATATGCATGGTTTCTATACTAATAAACATAAGTATGAACTGCAAGATAGCAAAATGCGAAAAAACTGAATGGGTCTGAATGCTTTCTGAATCCACTCTATGTGTTAATCTTAAACCATAGTGAGTTTGTTTGTACTATAACTACTTTTCCTCTGTGAATGGCTCTTATTTACATCAGGTCAACAAACAGTAGTTAATACGATGTAGTGTTCCATAAACTTCATCTCCTGCAAACAATATGGGACAACACACATTTAAATTTGGGCATTTTCATAGTAGCATGTCTGTATGAAGTGTGCAGCTTTAACACATGAAATTGTTGAAAACAATTATTATTAGTGCCAACATTCGGCAACAAGGTAAAGGTTCAATGTTTAGGAACAAAGTTCCATTATTTTTCAGCATTAGTCTGCTGAATTAAATAGTTTGTAGTTCTAACATTTTACAGAATGCAATCAGCAATAATAAGCACTTTATTATTATAAGCATCAGAAGATGTCCTGATTGCTGATTACCTGCTCTATGCCCAAATTACTCACCTGGATGATGAAGAACTAACTTTTAGCTTTTCAGATGTAGTTTGTAATTTGTTTTTCTATAGCTCTCTCCAGTGAGTACAGGCTCAGGGTTGTGTAACAAATTTATAAACAAAATACTCTACAAATTACATAATGTACATTTTCACGCACGTCAGATGGTCACCTTTCGGACTCATCAGTGGTAAGCAGCACCATTGTGTGATAAAAGGGGAGTCTCCCACTGACGGTATTGTCTCTTTTTTCATATCCAACTCAGATAAACTGCCCAATGACAACAGTTGACTCCGCCCCTTCTGGTTCAGCGATTATAAAGCAGAGACACTCCAGGAAGGTTTCAACTCATTTCTGGAAGAGCTGACCACTGGACGGAGCTTCAGCCTGACCCTGTAACTGCTCTACAGAGTCTTGAATCACTTTAGCCATATCAGGCTTCTTTTGTTTTGTTGTTATTTTCGTCATGATGCACTGGTTTATTTTGTGGGACTACTTAACCATTAAAAAGGGCGACCCGTCTGAAGCCCTGTTATTTCTTTGGTGGATATGTGTTTTTCCTCAGTTGATAACAACATATGTAAAACTACCAATTAGTCTAAACACACAGTGATACAAGCATTTTCAAATCAATTAACATCAGTGAATCCTAACATATGTTTATCATGCCATCATTTAGATTTGACCAGATGACAATGGGTAGGAAAGCAGAAACTCCAGTTATAATAAACCACTGAGGGGCCCATTGTTGATTATAATGCAAAGTCATAGGCACAGCCACACTTCTAGGGGCCTAGACCAACTGGCTACCCACCCTCTTCTTGGCATTCTACAATATTACTTTTAATATAAAAGTTTGGACAATCCAAAACTCACTTTCAAACCTATTATGAAGTACTTCAAGAAACAAAAGCAGAAAGTACTGCCAGATTTCAACATCATTGAAAACCTCTGAGTAGACCTCCAATATGCTGTATAGATGGAAGCGATTTATTTACAAGGGAGAAAACAAAAAGCTGGCTAAACAAATATTTGCAAATTGTGATTTTTGCCAAAGAGGTGTTAGTAACTGCTGACTTGCCAGTGTGCCCAAACTTTTGCATATGCCATTTACTTTTTTTTGTTTTCTAGTGAATCAAATACAGTGAATTGTAACTGTACGTGGGCAATTTCATTAAAATGCCATTGTATTAGTTTGTTTTCTGTTGTCCCTGCTATTTTTTTTACTTCAAATGTCAACACAATATGTAATTTGGGCATTCTAAAAAGAAGATGGAATCGTTTCTTCTTGGATTCTTCCCTGAACTCCAAGGCTCAGGTTTTGCTGGGGTGTTTCCCATGGGGACAGCAGTTTGGCAGTATAACAGCAGCATTGCAGAATACCAAGAACAAAAAACTGAACATAGGAGTATCCATTCATAGCTATTATAATACTTGTATTTTTGTACCAATGCCTAACAGACTGAAATGTAATCAGAAAAGTTAGTCAGCGGCACTAGCAAGGATATGCTAGACTAAAGTGAGTCTGAGTTTAAAAGCTGAAACTGAAGGGCCATCTGTAATACAAGTATTCAGATCACTCCACAGCTTTTGTACCTTCTTGTTTAAAGCTTAAACTGCTATTGTTTTACTAACCCTTGGTGTCTTTTGTAGACTAGCTTTTTGAGGCTGCAAATTGGGCCTAGGCTATTTAAAACAATACATGTAGGTGAAGAATTTTGAGATCAGCCCTAAACTTAACTGGGAATTAACCAAAGATGTCTAGTTGTACTTTATACTTCTACTAACGATTCACATAGCAGGTTTTTGACATAACTGAAAGCAGCATTTACAGTAGAAGGGTTTGAATAGCTTGTAAATAATGCATTGCAGCAGTCAATTATACAAAAAATAAATACATTAGTTTACAATCCCAAATCAGACGGTATTGAAAGTTAAAAAATAAATAAAAAAATCAGTGATTCTTAAACTTACTTTGACTTTTATTTCATTGCAGACAGTATGAACCTAAGATATTTTCATGTTTGTCTGGTCAACTTCATTTCATTTCTTAATATACATCCATTCCAGCACTTCAGGCCTACAACACATTACAAAAGCAGTTGGGATGGTAAAACATTCACCACTTTTCAATGTCGCCATTTCTTCTCACAACACGTTTTGGCAATGAGGATACCATTCTTCCTGCAAACACATCTTAAGGTATGCAACACTATGGGGTTGTCATTGTTGCATTTTTTATTTCAAAATTCTCCACACATTCTCTATTGGGGACAAGTCAGAACTGCAGGCAGGCCAGCCCAATACCCGTACCCTCTTCTTCTGCAGCCATGCCTTTGTAATGTGGGCACAATGTGGTTTTGCATTGTCTTGTTGAAAATTGCAAAGACTTCCCTGGAAAAGATGTTGTCTTGAAAACAGAATATGTTGCTCTAAAATCTAAATGTACTTTTCTGCATTAATGCTGCCATCACAGAAATATAAATGACCTTTGCCAAATGCACTGACACAACCCCCATACTAAGACATACCTGGCGTATGTACTTGTTGCTGATAACAGTCTGGATGGTCCTTTTCTCCTTTGGCCCGGAGCACATGGCATCTTCTTCTTCCAAAAAAGACCTGGAATACTGATGGGTCTAATCACAATACATATCTCCACTGTGTGATGGTCCATCCCAAATGCCTCCGAGCACAGAGAAGCTGACGCCACTCCTGGACATACTTAACATAAGGCTTCTTTTTGCACAGTAAAGTTTTAAGTGGCATTTGTGAATGTTACTACAAATTGCATTGCTTGACAAAAGTTTGACAAAGTAATCCCTTGCCCATGTGGTTATATCAGCTCTTGACGAATGATGGTTCTTGACGCAGTGCCATCTGAGGTATCGGAGATCATAGGTGTTCAGTTTAGATTTATACCCTTGCCCTTTACACATTAAAATTCCTCCAGATTCCTTGAATTATTTAATGATATTATGCACTGTAGAGGGAGAAATATGCCAATCCCTTCCAATCTTTCTTTGAGGAACATTGTCTCACACAGATTCCTCTGCCCATCTTTGCCCCTCAAAGACTTAGCCTTTTGTGGGTACTGTTTTTGTACCAAATCATGATTACAATAACCTGTTGACATCACCTGTTTGAAATCAAAGTCACAACAGGCCCTAAACGCAGAAATGGATGTATAGTGACAAATGAAATGAATTAGACCAGACAAAACATGAAATTTCTTGTGTTTATACTGTCCATAATGAAGTAAAAGTCTTACCTACTTAGATTTAGATTGTCCCATGCTATATAGCATAACGTACATGAAGCGTTCTCCAGTGGTTTCCAATCTTGGGTAAGTGCTTCGGTGTCATCCCATGTGGTGTTCAGTGTCTTAACTGAAAGTTCTTCTCCATGTAATTTGGGGGTGTCCTCATGGTTGCTTAGCATCAGGAGGTGTCCCTCTCACTACCACCTTAGGGATCTGAAATAAAAGTCAAAGTAAATTTAAGAATCATTGTGTTTTTTTTTTTTTTTATTTGCATTTTCCATACCATTTGTGATTTGGGGTTGTATTTCTTATATTAAGAACATTTATACATTTGTTTTTTTTGATTTTTAAGATTATAAAGTGTATTTGAGATTGTGTGTTAATGTATGCATTAAAAGACAGTGCTCTCAATAATATTCGTATGTTGTATGTAGCGTTTTCAGTAAAATTAATGTGTAGATGTCCGAGTTAAAGAGTGAGATGACATTCTTGCAGTCTGCATCATTACCCCTATTAATAACATTTCTATTTTTTCTTATGTTTAAAGAGAAATAATTATCATCCATCTATTCCTTTGACTCACTAATACAATTAATTAAGGACACTACAGGAGAAACATCATTTGATCTGAAAGAAAGGTATCGCTCAATGTCTTGAAGATATGAATAAAAGTGAAGATTAAGTTTTCTGAGCATACAGTAGCTCCCAGTATAAGCATGTAAAATGAGAAAAGTACGAACCAAGTACAAAGCCCTCTATCTAATGAAGAAAAGTATGCAATACACTGGAAAAGTGACATCTAAGCAAGTGAAAAGTATTTATATCATGATATTAAATCTTACTATCCTTATTGTAAGAATTATTGACAAAAATTTGTATTTATGATTATTTGGCTAACTTTAACCAAACTTGTCAAATAAATTTTGCTTACCCCATTGGCAGATTTTTTGCTAAATAAAAGCAAAACAACTCCCATTTAAAGCTTTTTTTCTAGTTTTTGCATGCACATTTTTTGCAGTATATTATTATCACAATTCTGTAAATGCTAAAATCAATTTGGTAAATATGAATGAACTAAATCATGAAAGGATGGTTCCTGTGAGCCAAATTTAACCTTCAAGCCTAAGTAACAGAATAGTCAGTGGTGTTGAAGGCTGTGCTTAAATGTAACAATATAATTACTTTGGCATTTCTTTCATTAGAAGATATTAAAATATAATTCGCAACATAAGTTAGTTCCATTTCACTACTGTGATGAGGTGAAAACAAGAGTGAAGCTTATCAAGTAAAGTGTGACATGTCAGGTCAGATTTAAACTGCATGGCAAATACTTTTCAATCACTTTACAAAGAAAAGGCAAACTTCCAATAAGTCCGTAATTATTATGCATATATGGATCTAGAGCTGATGTTTTCAATAATGGTCTGATAACTGGCACATTTAGTCTCACTCAATAATGTTCTATTTGTAGTTATCTATTGGTGATGTTAAAAATGTATCACACTATGGCTTCACTGGTATTCTTCATTTCACTTGTGTATTCACTGCAGCAGGGCCTAGAGAGTCTGAAACCCAATAGAAGAATTTTGCAACGAACTGCCAGAGTCTAACTTTGATTTGTCAAAGATTATCAAGTTTTGGAATCAGGCAACTCAATTCACATATATTTCTCACCAGCTCCAAATTTAACTAAAAAGTTAATATATATATATATATATATTTATTAATTATAGTTTTACACTGAATGTGAGTTGTGAATTAACTCGTATCTCATTGAGCCCATTAGGATGCATCATATGAGAAAACTTGTATGTCATTATATAGTCACTAGAGACACAGCCATCTTGCTGGCGATCTTTGCTGTCAAGTCTCAGTTACCTTCTACCATTTAATGGATAGCCATAGAATAGAAAATATTGTCATGAAGAAAGCTTCAGGGGCCTCATGTATAAACGGTGCGTACGCACAGAAATGTTGCATAAGAACGTTTCCATGTTCAAATTGCGATGTATAAAACCTACACTTGGCGTAAAGCCACGCACTTTTCCACGGTACCTCATACCTTGTCGTACGCAAGTTCTCCGCTCGGTTTTGCAGACTGGTGGCACCCTGCATCAAAGCAGTGCTACTGTTCCTGTGTGCTTACCCTTAATTTCTTAGAACCACATTCCTGACGCGGCTTTATAAACACACTGAAACTAACTGCATATTGTTTATTAGTGTAATGTATCTGATTGTAATTAACCTGTAACAATATAATGGCCCAGGGAATAGCCATAGTATTCTAAATACCATAACTGCTTTAGCGTTGTTACTCTCACTGCACCTTTCTTTTCCTTCTTTCAGCTGCTCCTGTCAAGGGTTGCCACAACGGATCATCTTTTTCCATATTACTCTCACTGCACCACTCGGAGTATTTATATCACTGTATCTGAGTGGGGAATTACAGCAGCAACTGATTGGAAAGAGAATTATCAGTATACAGTATCAAGCACACGCTGTCTCTGCCACGGCAAAACGTTTGAAAGCCTTTCCTGTACGGACCTCGCGGTTCAGAAACAGTTTCATCCCAAGAACTATAAACGCACTAAATCAATTGCTCCTTGTAGAACGTTTTGTACTTATAAGTACAATTACCGCACTGTAAACTTGCACTACAGTTATAATATTGCACAACCTGCGCCACTTTATAAAGCACGTATTTACATATGATGACAATATCATTTTTAAGATGAAATGCAGTAAAAATGTTGATTATATTATACAGATACTACTTTAACTTCATTTAAATAGTCTGTATTGTTAATATTTAAACATGTGAGGACACTGTGCCGCAGCGCTATCAAGTTCATGTATTGTTCCTGCCTCACGCTGTATATTTGCTGAGGATGGCGCGACACTGGAAGGATAGACAGATAGAATAATTAAACACATACTATGAAGATATTTCAATGTTCCTTAAAAGTTTTGAAGAATCGTTGTTGTAAGCTTACAGATGGATTAATGTCTGTTACAGAGCTGATTGTGTGGTGATTGGGTATTTGGAGAAAGAAAAGTAAGGACAGGAATTGGAGGATAGTACGTTTGAAAGAAACAGTACTGCTACAGTAATTTCATCGAAGGTCGCGCACAATCACACACCATGTTCCCCTGTTTAATAATGTACTTTAACTCCTATCATCATGAAAAAGATATCACATATACATCTCAGTATTTTAATTATTCAGAGAGCTGTAATATCACGAATGTAATGGATTCTGTGTCCTGTTGGAGAAAGCGAAAGAACGGAAGCACGTAATGATTCACACACATAGAGCACATTGACGATCAAATACAAAACAAAGCATTTAACGTGCTACTTTAGTTACGATTGGATTTGAGAAACTAGTAAATTAAACGATTTTAAGGTGAAGTTTATGTTCTACTTTAATGACAAAATAAACTACGTGATTAAAGTGAATATTTCGAGATTGAAGTTAACATTTCGTGCTTTTCTGTGTCTTTTTTTCTCACTGTACCCTAATAAGCTTCCATGTGACACTCAAATGGTGGGCTATGTCTCGCCTTTTCATGGCGACTTTGATATATGACAACTACTTTTTGTATGTCGTGCACTGTGCGAGTTTGTGAACTTGAGCTTGTTTCTCTAACATGCTATGTCACTCGATCAACTTCCTTTTGTTGATTATACCACTGTATAAACCAACAAATAGTATGTTTTTCTTTGCCCCCACTTGGTATTCGCTGAAATTCTTATATTTTCCCTCTTGCTTTTGCCATTGCTTTTTCACAGAACGCTGAGCTTAAGGTCTATTTATATTGATTTGCATATTCAAAGAAGCGTAATTCTAGGAGGAGACGGGGCGGGACATAAGGCGTGTGCACGTGCGTTAGTTTTCATGCTGATCAGGATTTATGGAGTGGAAGAATGCGAAAGTTAGAGTACGCACAGATTCCGGCATCTGGAATTTTCTGTGCGTAAGCACATTTTGGCTTTTGTGCTTACGCCATGTTATAGTGTGAATACTACGCACGGTGTTATACATGAGACCCCAGATGTTTTGAAACTACTAGATTTGTTGCAAGATTAATTTTTTCATGGTAATGACAGTGATCAAGATAGTGATAATCAGTTGGATGATATTTAACCAACCTGTAGGCTCTGGCACTAATGTGGATAGCTGCCCCAAAGGTCCACTACATGGATATCCTGCCACCCCACTGACTGCAAGCAGCCACCAACTATCAAATATGTTGTGTGCAACAAATGTGTACAGTGCAAAGAAATGTTAAGAAGTGTTATATCTGCGGCACATGTGCTTCTAAGCTTGCACTCTGTGTGGTGCCATGCTTCAAGGACTCTCATTGAAATGGTAACCTTTATATGTTGCTGGTGAAAATAAAGTAATTAATGGTTTCTTGACATTTTTGATAGAGTTACTGTTGATAATACAAGTATTGCTCTCTAATATACAGTATTTCTTTACATTTATTATGAGTTTTGATTGAGTTCATTATTTTTCGTATATGCACAGACCTATACTGCAGCATTCTGGTAATAAATGGTTCAGTGGTCAGTGTGTTAAAAGGGCCAGGAAAAGAATTGAGATCACCAAGAAATCAGGAGTTTATGTCAATAGGTTGTTACGTATCAGTCTGAATTTCTGTGCATTTTATGTTTTGTCATTATTTCTGTTACTTTTGACTTATTATTTTTCTTATTTTTATGTTATTTGTTTATTATTGGTTAACTGTGTGCTGTCCCTTTGAGTCAGCATATATCCCATTTCCTTTGTAGGTGGTTCCCCAGGTTACCCAGACATTATCATGACATTATCCTGAGCTCTCCCTCTGGCTATTTAAACCAGAGAAACAAGAGCTCAGACAGCATTTTCACTGAAATCATTTGGAGCTTTTTTTGTGTGTGTTGCCATTTCTGTGCTTTTTCTGGTTTCTTGATATTTTTGCTACTGTGCTCTGATCACAATCTTAGGATTAACAGAATTTTAATTATTTGCACTTGGATTGCATTTTAGGCAATTCCTTTATTGCTCTTTAAGGATTCTTTTTGTTTTTCCTTTTTTCATAAACACGTTTCTTTTATTATGAAGATTATTTGTTGCTTTTGCTTTTTAGTCAGCTTCTGCCTCTTATGAGGCATTTTAGGACATTATGTAACTACTGAACTTTGCTAACCAGGTCTACCGTTATATCCAGGCAGAAGTGTACTGTTGGGAGCTGAAACGAGATTTAGTGATTCTCTTTTTGGGCTGGTCAGTAAAGACCCTAAACTTTGGAGGCCTATTGACATTTCCATCATGTCTGACACAGGTCTGTGGTTTATTTAGTAGAAAATTATAAGGGAGTGTTGCTAGGTGGATGCTATGGCTGAGAAGCAATTAGGCTGGAAGAAAGCTATTTTGCCGTTCAAGTCTCTGTGTGTGGATGGCACAAGAAGAGATTAGAAGGCCTGCACAACATGTGTGGCTCTCAGTTTTACAAAGTTGAATTCATTACAGTGTCACATGTTTGCAGATGAAACACTTGTTTATTGTCTCTAAATTTTTGAGTTGATCTTCTATCTCATCTGAACTTTCAAATCCATTTGTCATTATGCCTCACATTATAGTTGACAAACTGATTGAATAAAAATGAGTATTTCTTAATTACCTAAAATTCTTGATCAAAATTCTTGATTTTTAAACAACAAAAGTTATAGCAAAGGGTGCCTAAGCTGATGAAGTACTCACATATGCAGGAGCCCTTCAACACAGCTCTCTGTCTCCACCTATAGTCATTAACCTATTGTTTAGTTTTAAATGTAGCATTCCTTTACAGTTAAATATCTTTTAAAATAAGGATATGATTTAGGGGTTCACATTTTCCTTTCCTTTTTTCCCTCACTCATTTTATTACAGCAAATATCCAAGGGAATTCAGCACACTTGGTATCTTGCTGAACTAGAGTCTTTTGTGATGCAATAGCACAAAATGGCAAAAAGTTGTGTACAGGCTTCACTGGTCAGCCTGAGAAAACAGACCTCACCCCAGGCAGCCAGGCCCTAAACTTAAGAAGCAGGCATTCATGCCCAAAATGGGGAACTGGCTTTAAACGTTCAAAAATAATTTTAAATGTTCTGAAAACACAAAAATGGGGGGAGACATAGTGAGGAAAACTGTGAAACCATCTGGTTTGAAGGAGAAAAACAAAAATATGTTCTTTAAAGAAATTAGCAAATAAACAACGAAAAAGGTAAATTAATACAAAAATTAGGAAAATAATGCAAGCCAAAGCTAAAAAGATTAATTTGGAATTCAGAAAACAAAGAGAAAGCAAAAACCCAGAATAAACCAGTAAATCTAAAAATAGTACTTGCATAAGTAATGAACTCTACCACAACCAATGGGCTTCTGAGACACTCTTCCTCTCAATCTCAATATAAAGGCTGAAGACAATCCCACAGAGTGGCTTCATGATGGCTCCACATCTTGGGGTTCCAACAACAAAAGACAACAAATATGCAGTACATAAACAATAATCAAAATGTATTTATAAAATTATTAATAAACATTAATAATAAAAAATAATTTGAAAGCAACAAAAATAACTCTCATATTGCTATTTTCATTTCCAGGACTATGCATAACTATGTTAGAAGCAACTCCCTTTTGCCATCTTGACTACAGGAAGTTGCAACATGTAACATTGCCACTGCAAATGAAGGGCAGTATTTCCTGATGTCAAAGATTTAAAATTTTGGAGTTTCAGGAAGACAAAACTTTGTGTGTTTTTCAGGTATTTTTGGTAATGGCTTCAATAGGATTTTTTGACATGTTCTTTCCTTCATTTCCTTGTTCTTACTTTCTTATTGTTGCCTTTTGTATGGTAGAATGTCAGTATTGCAGTACCTATGGCTGAATCTTACTGATTTGTGATATAAGTGAAATTAAACAGTAGTGTGCACATTCCTTGAGGTTTGATTCCTTTGGTACTGGAACATAGACTGACCTTATCGAATCTGTCAGCCAATTAGTTGTTTTACAGATTTGTTGGTCTACTTCAGTCAGCAAATTCATAGATTCTTTCTCAGTTGCTTGTTATATTTTTGGGGTAGCACCGTCACTTCGTATGGCCTTCCTTTTTGGCAGTATGCTCTGGGAATATCCATCCATCCATCCATTTTCTAACCCGCTGAATCCGAATAGGGTCACGGGGGTCTGCTGGAGCCAATCCCAGCCAACACAGGGCACAAGGCAGGAACCAATCCTGGGCAGGGTGCCAACCCACCGCAGGACAGCTCTGGGAATATCTGACTTCATATTCCAGAACTAAAGGTTCTTCCATGTAGCTGATATCATCAATAGCATCCTGATCATTGATTTTTACTAGTGGAGATTTTGTGTGCATTCCTTCAATTTCACCAAAAGCCCCAATTTATTTCAGTGAACGGCAATCTAAGACATTTACTGCATACAGTATATTTTTTCCTAAAACATCAACACAGCCTTTTTTTCTCAAAAACCTTTATTCACTAATCTGAACATTTTCTTGCAGATCTTATTCAAGTCCTCAACTGTTTCAAAAGCAGGAATAAAAAAGGTATCCATTGAACATTAAAAGAACTGTCCCTGAGACAATAATTACTTTACAAAAACTGATTTTAACTGCCTTGTAATTGACATTTTAATTCCTTGCACATATACAGTCCTTTTTCTGTTTAAATGAGTACATTTTTATTTTTCTTCTTATGACAGCTGAAGATATGAACAAAATGTTCACAAAAAATGGTGAGATTTAGTTAATAAAGATCATTATAGTTTGACTGTCTGCAGACTTTAAAAAAAATAAGACATAAAGCAAACAAAAGCTTTCTATCTTTGAGATTTTTGTTCCTCATTCAAAAGACACTTGCACTGATGCAGTCATTGCTTATTTCATAGCATCTAATTACAAGGCACTTCATGTCCATTGAATTCCACATCAGGCAAAAATGCAAAAATTACAAAACTTTTTGAACCAGAAGGTTAAATATGGGACTTTGAAGGTCTGAGCCCACTATACCACCATGCCACCTTAAGAAATGAATAATTATTATTAAAACTATTGATTCACATTCAAGTTTAATTCCGTAATTAATTGAAATGATTTGTAAAAAGTAGCAGTAGGATGACATGTTAACTCTTTGGGAAAAAAAACCCATAAAAAAAGTTCTAATAATTTCCTAAAGCAATCCAGCATCCAGGATTAAAACATCATTTTTATTCAAGTCAGTGTGTGTGATAGTTTCCATAATTTTGAACGCTATTGCAAATAGCCATTTGCAAACCAATTTAATTAAAAAGTCTTTAACCAAAGCACTGTGAGAGCTTTTAAGTGGAATGTTGGCTTTTGCACGCAAATCTCCCAGTGAATGGCAGAACATTACCAGGTCTCGGTGATTTTCTCTTGAGTTCTGAAATGACTAATTCAGGATAGAATGCTCTGCTTCAGCTAAAGGTTGGGCCACTGTAAAATACACACTCCTCAGCTATTATTTTTGTCCGCATCTCAGCCTTAACATTATGCTTTATACCCTAATTTATTACATGTTACTGAACTAAATCACTTACTGTATTGCTTTCAAAGCTAAAATATTTTGGAATGCTTAGTTAAAAATTAAATATAACGAGCCTTATTTTGAAACTGCTTTTACAGTTAGGTTACTTTATTTGAAGAACAAATATTCAAAGTATATTCAAAATAATTTTATGGAGAACGTGTTTTAATTATGGTAGTAGTGGATAATTGTAAAAGGTTTGAAATGGTTGTTTGTCTCGCTTGCAATTTTATGTTACTAAAGGATACAGGACTTCCAGATCACATTGCAATAATACTTGCATAATTATCCTAAGTGCTAAAACAACATGAGACTGTACTGACTTGAAGAGACATTAAGGTACTTTTACTAAGAGAATCAGGAAAAGACATATAAACAAAGTTGTGGCCACAATCAAGCCTATTTCTCATCCATCCTACAGAATATCAAAAATTGAAGTAAAAAGATCAGAAAGTAAAGTCTTTAAATCAGAAACACACCAAAAAAAAAAATATCACCAATAATTCATAGTCCTTTTATAATTTTGTACTCCTTTTTGGAGGTGTATCTCCAAATTAGTAATTTTTTTTTTTGTAATGCTAAATCTAATTCATTTAATATTTTTAGATTTTTTTGCCTCTTTTCTGACTCCATTTTGTACTGTCTGGGAGTCGCCATTGTGTGATGTCTGCTATGGTATTCAGAACTGGGGTTGTGACACATAACATCAGGACTGAGACAGTATAAAGATTGCACTGCTGAGTTCTCTTTATTCAAGTTTGATGGATAATCTTTGGAATACTTAGTGCTCTGTTTTTGTAAATTAGTTTTTGCTACTTTGACAACATTATTTTGGCTTTGATTTAGAACAAAAGTCGGTAACCTACGGCATGGCACGTGGAACAATTTTCAGTGGCACTCTAATTGAATTGAAATATAGGAACAATATGATATTTTAATTACAGTGCATATGTTCATGCTGTCACCTACATTTCGCGTATGCGACTCACATGTACATGGAAACCATGTGTTCAGTGCAGGCTGTGGTATGTTAAAACAAACCTCTTGTTATTATTAAGTAATATACTACCCTAAAATGAAACTTCACTCTTTTCAAAACTCTTGGACGAATGAATATGGGTTTGTACAACAAAAGGATCATGCTGTGTGTGTGTTAAGCTGTGAAAGTGTCGTGTGACATACGTCATGTGTACAAAGACATTATTAAACTAAACATCAGTCCACATTTAAAAACTCTGATGAGAAAAGTGAAGCTATGGCCGTTTCTGTCTTTAAGAAACAAACCACTTATTTCAGACAAATAATTGGAACCAAAAATAAAACCACCTAATGTTATTATACAATTACTTCTCATTAATTGATTAATCTGCGGTGGGCTGGCACCCTGCCCAGGGTTTATTTCCTGCCTTGCGCCCTGTGTTGGCTGGGATTGGCTCCAGCAGACCTCCGTGTCCCTGTGGTTAGGATATAGCAGGTTGGATAATTGATTATTAGCACTGATTAATAATAAAGAACAATTAATCATATTAGAATTCTTGATAATTTTTTCTTATTCAAACTATGTATTTTGTACTGAAAATTTATAATTTGTAATACAATTTTTAATAAATGTGTTGAAGATTAAAATTTGACCAAACATTCTTTTCACGTATGATCCTATGTATCTTAAAAATATTGAATGACCAATAAGATTCGGTTATAATAAGCTTCAAAAGTATGCCCATTGTAATTGGACCAATTTTGATACTGTACATTACAAAACTGGTAGAATTTTGTCTGCACGCAGAATAACATTGTAACATAGGTTCGGCACAACACTGCTAAAAGGTTGCCGACCCCTGATTTAGAGTATTGTTTTGGTTTGATGAAAAATTGGCTTGATTTTCTGGCATAAGAACTTAACTTTTTCTGACTTACTTTTAATTCTCTATTCCTCAATCAAAATTATTTCTTTTATTTCTTTTAGCAGAATACCTCAACCTCTAATTCTTTTACCCTGGGAGGTCACAAGACAAACTCATTTAAACCTCTCTACGTGTGCTCATTGAGGTCCAACTTAAGCTCTGTCATTAGAATAATTTTATTAATGTCTGCAAGCATAGATGTGTCAACTATTACTATTCCAACCAAATGCAAACTAATTTTAAAGGAAAACAGATTTGGCTAGACTTAGTGTATGTATAGTCAATACCTGAGGTTTCAAGCTACATTTGTTAATATTTATTAAGATTTATTACTGCAAAATAATTCTTTATTAGAATAAAAGACTTTTTGTCTGCTACATATAATAATATCTTTCTATAATTTGTCCTGAAATCAACCAAACCATCAAGAAAAGTACAATCTAGAGAACCAAAGCAGAACATTTTCTAAAAATGAATTTCATAGTTCAGTGCATTTTATTTTTGAATTATGGTATCAGAACAGGCGGTTTGTCTATTAGTGCATTGCAAAATATGTAAATAAGAAAGAACTGGCAGTGGAAAATCTACAGGGGATATTATAGCACTAATAAAGGAAATGCATCCTTTGAACATATCTGAACACACATCAATTTCTTCTTTTACAATCTTGCAGCTTTTCCTACACTTTTAACAATTTCTTCCTGTGAATTATTGCTTATTTTCAGAATATTTGTGCTGGTGCCAAGTTGAATCATGCAAATGCCTGTATTTTGGAACCTGCTTTATTGACTTTTCCTCAGAATCATCCATTATTTCTCCTGGCAGTGTCATTAAGCAGTTAAACACTATAGGGGAAAAAAATCAAGTTTGCAATTTATTGCATCTGTTTTGGCCATGCACATCAAGATAAACACATACATTTATTTACCTAACGGAACAGTGCCCATTGTTAATACAACAAAAGAGACCCACATGCTGGACTATTAATAACTCTTAATGCATAAAGCCCAATGGGTAGAATGAAATGTCACTCACCTTAGTTGAGGAAAGGCATGGCTTCAAAAAAAAGAGTTTATCTTAAGTCACTGGCAGATTCAATTACAGCTGTGAACTGAGCAAGAAAATGAGATTAAAACAGTCATTAATGCAAAAACACATTCCATTTTGAGATTATTTTAAATATTTCCATTCCTGGAATTACTACGCTGTATAGTAATTGATGTTTTGTGTTTGAATATCCACATGCAAGTTTTCTGTTTGTTAAAAAATTACTTGTCTTCCATTTTTTAAGTAGAGGACTACTGTATGAGATTGTATTATGAACTCTATCATAGAAAGCTAACCTTCACTTTGTCACATTTACATAAGAACATAAGAAATTTGACAAATGAGAGGAGACCATTCAGTCCATCAAGGCCTTTTGTTTAGCTAATAGCTAAGCTGTCCCAATATCTTAACAGAATTTGCCAACAGCTTCAAGCTTAACTTGTAATTTATGTCGGTGTGTCTTGTTTTAAAAAAACATTGTGCAATTACTACTGGTAAACAAAAATGAATATCAGTATCAAAGTGCTATTGTTTTTATACTGATATACAATGTATGAGGTTTAAATCACAAGATTTCTTGACTGTTACCCTATGAAAATAATATTACAAGCTTTTGCTGTTTCACTGTACCTTGCTGTAGGGTTTATGGATTTTACATGTTGTCTCTGTCTGTGTGGGATTTCCTCCAGAAAGTCATATTTCTTACCTTATTCCAAAGATGTGAAATTTACTTTGAATGGTGACTGCAAATTAGCCAAGTATGAATTTGGATGTGTGTGTGTGTGTGTAAGTGCGACCTGAGATGGTTTAGCATCCTGTGCGGGTTTGGATTCCACATTGTTGCTGTCAATTGTTGCTGGGATAAGAATACACTTCTCATGAGCCTGGACTGGATAAATATATTAGAAAATGGATGCTTTCTGCACATATACAAATGCAGCTGACGTAGTGCTCTCTATGAAAGGGTATATATAACATTAAATCATTACAGGGCTAAGCACAACAGAGAGCCCAATTCATTGCATGGTCATTTTTGTCTGTTACATTTCAACGTTGTCACTGGTAATATCTTGTATATTACAAGCATACAACTTTCCCGCTCATTAAAGCCAACATTAGGATATGAAAATCTTGAAAATTATGATTGTCCATGCAAGCATTTACTCATAGCAGCAATTCATCCATCCATCCATCCATCCATCCATTTTCCAACCCGCTGAATCCGAACACAGGGTCACGGAGGTTTGCTGGAGCCAATCTCAGCCAACACAGAGCGCAAGGCAGGAAACAGACCCCGGGCAGGGCGCCAGCCCACCGTAGGCAGACATTCATATTTTTCATTTAGTCATTGGCCATAGCATATTATGCTTGTTTTTCAGCAATGGAGTTAAAGTTTTGCCTATAAAATTGATGGTTGTCAGCCATTCAAAGAATATCTGTATTGGCGCTGAGCGAAAAGGTCACAATTTACAAATATGCAAAGAGGAGAATCATAGCACAAGTAAAAGTTTTAGTTATTGTAAGGAGTGATTCTTCCTTTCTTGTCACTCATCTCTTTTAATTAACAACTTAAAATAATAGGCTTTCATTATATTTCACAAATGCAATAATAATGAGTTATACCCTTGATAATAACCTGAATTATTAAAGTATAAAATGTTAAATAATGAGCTTTTTATTTTGTTACGCCTTGGTATGCCTAACTACCGTAAATACTCATGGATAAGCTGACACACAAACTTTGAACTAAAATACCATGAAAAAGGTGTCACCTACAAATAACCAGAATATGACACTTTGAAACTAAATCAGTTCTGAAAAAAATTACTTTTTTACAGCAACAAATAACTTAACAGTACTTATTTTAGTTTACTGAAGTAACAATACTTGCGTTACTTAAAAATGAGATATGTATTATTTAGTTACTGTGGAAACATATTCCTGCCACTCCAAAAAAAAAAAAGAACAAAAACGTATTATTTCATAGAAGTTTTGCCTTTTTAAGACATCATTCACACGTGTGACAGCTAGTGAAAAAGAAGTTAAGCATATGCATACCATGCAATCAAGATAAAAGCTTTAAGTATCCATTTCATTCTGCATGTGCTGAGGGGTAAATTTCATTCACCCAGTTTAGGGTCACAAGGAGTCATTGATAATTGCTATAGCACTGGGTGTAAGCCAAGAAGCGAATGTGGTACTCCTGTCTTTGGGGACAGTCTCACAACCAATCAGTAAAGAATGTGCTGCATTCAATCCAATAATAGAAACCTATATGTGAAGCATCAGTTTAGTTTTAATCCGGATATCTGCTGTAAGTATTTTGAAACAATATGATCTGGTGGCGCAGCGAACGGTGTTCATTCTGCGAATCCTATTGGGCTTGCGTTTGTTGATGAGCAAAGGTGAGGATGTCTTTACCTCAGAGAACATGACGGATTAAAAATATTCATAAAATACAGGAAAATTGACCAATTTGGTTGTGTTTATAGTCAGTTTCATGAAGGCTTAGGATTCAATAACATAATTCTGGCCAGTGAAATTTACAGTTTTTCATACAAAAGAAGAAAAAGTAACACAGTTTATATTGTATTATGTTTTATAATAAGTATCTATTATTATTATTATTATTATTATATCTATTATTTAGTTACATTTTTTGTAGGTAATGAGCAATGTAAATAAGTATCTGTTTAAAAGTAACCTTTCCCAAGCACTATTGGCTTTGATGCATTGTCATACTTTGTAATTACTTTCAATGTGATTGCAGTAATGTTACTTAAAAAAAGCAAACCTCTGTTTTGTCAGTTTTGCCTTTATGTAAAGTATTCATAAGGCTGATACACATTCCATGTTAACTCCACAGTTGCCTAGTAAGCATCATTTACGAACTGAGTCTCTAACATTATAAATGTAATGTAATATTGATAAACTTTTCTGATTTGTGTGAACGCTCCTTTACCTGATACCACTTTTAAGATTTTCTGCATTTCCTGTACTTTAATAGAATACTTCACCCAAAAACCATCTTTTTTTAAAAAAAATGTTACCTCATGTAATTTGGGTCAGTTTCAGTGTGCTTTGAGCTTGGGATGATCCCGTGTTGCTCTGGTCTTAGTATGAATTTACAGTTACCAGACTAATTGTCGTGTTGTAGTGCGCCCTAGAGCTGCAAGCAGCAATCCAAGGCTAAGACTAATTGTAGTGTGCATAGTGTGGTCATTGGAGTCAGAGAAAGGGAACTTAGACCACCTTGTGAACATGTTTAATGGACATAGTACAGTGAATAGTATTACAAAATGAATTCAGCACAAATCAGACAAATTGTTACAGACCTAAAAAAAGTGCTTATTTGCAATCAAAAAATATGGAAACCATATTTTAGATTTCTGTTTGGACTGAAGTATATTATGATACTGAATAAAATATATTTATCTCAATGTCACAGAAAAAGACCAGCGATGCATGGAAATATTAATTTTACATAATAAAAGAAACTGACAAATATGGATCAACATGCAGTACATTCTATTAATATTGGAACAGTTGGTTACTTGGAAACAAATAAGAGCCAGTACTCTCTGTCTTTGTGGGCTTCTTTATCATCCTCCAAATGCATTAAAAATTTTACATGATTCCTTAATTGTGTGTGTGTCCTCCTTGGAGTTTCTGTAATATACATAAATTACATCAGCTTGGGGGTCGTGAGTCTCCTTCAAGGTCAGGGCAGAAAAATCCTGTACATAACCATTTACTGTTGGTACCCCAAAGTGAAAAACAGAATAAAGCCAGTATGTTATACCAGTGCGTACTGGCACGCTTCAAACCATGATCTTCAGTCAGTGTCCCTAATTAAGAAACTGATCATTTGTGTTGGGTTGTGAAAATATTTTTGTGGGTGTCTCTCAGATCTGATATTAGATCTCTCATAATATGTATTACATAGAACTTGTGCTCTACTGTGAAGTTTGCACTGCGATGAGGCATTCTTTATGAATATAGTCCAGCCTCTGACTATTTTATACACTTTAGTGTCTGTTGGATTCATTTGGTTATTAGGAAAAGGTTGCATAATAATGACAACTCTTCTCTATTCTCTACGTAATTAGGAAATTAGTTACAATGACAGAATTATACTTCAGTTGTGATTCTACTATTGCGTACCTCTCGTCCTCATTATATTTTATATAGGGATTTGGGAGGCTTTTCATGTGCATGAAGTGAATAAAGTTTTAAAAAATTGATCTTTGGCCCGAAAATAAGCCAAACTCAATTTTTTAAAATTCTCTGCTTATCCACAAGTATATATGGTAATTGGATTGTGAAATATGTATCCTCATAGTTACCAATTTGGTACAAAATTGTTTTTATAATTAACAATGTTGCCAGTTAGCTGGAGATCAAGGTGCATTTTATCTATCTGCTTCTTTCAGGAAACAAGAGATACAAGTGTAAAAGGAAAAAGGAACAGCCATTTAATGATGAGCAGAGACAGCTATGGGGTAAATCCACTCTCTTGTTCATTCAGTGCTTATTCAAGCAATAAATAATTCTCAAAAGTCAGATAATTAAGTTAAATGACATTTAGTTTTACAATGTTAGTTGGTGTTAGATCATTGCTTGCCCAAAGACAGGTGAACACAATCAATGCATTTAAAAACCGCACAGTCTCTTAAGCTTAAAGGTGTCTAGCTTTAGATGTCTATTGCACTGCTTTCTAATTCAGAGACAGAGCCTGCAAGCATGCTGCACAGAATTCTAAGCAGGACTGCTTGTGCTCCCACATTTAAATTTCTCTGTTTTTCAATCACTCTTAATATTACCTAATTACACTTGCATTATGAGCAGAAAAAAATTGCTTTGAACACATGTCAATTACTTCCCTTTTCTATACCTAAAACCCATTTAAAAACATAGTTACTTATTCAGATTTACTCTGTTCAAAGTAACACTTGTAGATTAGGTGCAAGAAATGAATAAACCTAGAGGTGTAAAAACAATTATGGGGCAATTTAATGAAGATATCTGCTAATCTACATTCCAATAAAGGCACATGGAAATGGTGGTAATGAAACAATATGTCCACAATACCATAAACCAGCTAGAGAAAACAAAAATGACAGTATGATCTAGTTAAAAAGTTAAGTAATACTACTACATAATATTAATAAAATGATACCTTCTTACAAAGACATCTTTTATGTTTCTACTCAAATAAAGCTTGGACAATATAACTTCTGTACATTTAAATAACTAAAAAATATATGCTTTGCATTTGCCTTTAATTATTATTTGCCTGTATTGAGTATATCTCTGTGTGGAAACTTTAATTTGGAAAATTACTGCAGAGATCATTACATGGTAAGAGCTTAATATATTTTAAATTACTAAAAGTAAATATGAAATGTAATTGCCTAGTAAACATCTTTTACGAACTGAGTCTCTAACATTGTAATGTTTATAAACCTTTCTGATTTGTGTGCACTTTCCTTTACCTGACATCACTTGTAACACTTTCTGCAATTCCTGTAATTTTAAGGAATACTTCACCCAAAAACCATCTTTTTTTTTTTTAAAAGTGACTTACCCCATGTAGTTTGGGTCAGATTCAGTGTGCTTTGAGCTTGGGATGATCCCGTGCTGCTCTGGTCTTAGTATGAATTTATGGTTACAAGACCAACTGTCGTGTTGCAGTGTGCCCCAGAGCTGTGGACTAGCAGCAGTCTAAGACTAAGACTGAATGCAGTGTGCATAGTGCGGTCATTGGAGTCAAAGTGGTTCTCTAACTTAGACCACCTTGTGAACATGTTTAATTAACCAAGTACAGTGAATAGTGTTACAAAATAAATTCAGCATACATCAGACAGATTGTTACGGACCTGAAAAAAGTGCAAGCAAAAAATATGTAAACCATATTTTATATTTCTGTTTGGACTATAGTATGATACTGAATAAAATATATTTAACTCAAAGCCACAGAAAAAGACCAGTGATGCATGGAAATATTAATTTTACATAATATAAGAAACAGACAAATGTGGATCAACATACATTCTATTAATATTGGAACGGTTGGTTACTTGGAAACAAATAAGGGCCAGTACTCTGTTTTTTAAGATTCTTTGTCTTCCCGACGCATTAAAAATTTTACATGATTCCTTAATTAATTAATTAGTTAATTAAAAAAATACAAAAATAAATATGAAATGTAATTTTTAAAAATAATATAAAATATAATAATCATTTTAATATAAAGTCTTATAATTTAATATTTAATTTTTTTTTACATGTATCATTTTTTTTTTATATAACATTTTTATAGATTACATTCATGCTTACTTGGAAGTTGTGATGCTTCCTAATCTACTCCCCTACAGTTTTGCTGGGGAGCTGAAAGTCTGGCCACTTGAACACATGTGCTCTTGCTATTATGTCCTGAATAGGTTTCTACCACAACGATTTGAAAGGCAGATTTGAAGCATGGGTGTCCAGAAATGAAATATGTTAACCAAAATACTACATGTGTAGAGAATAATTTGTAGCACTAATTTCACTACCAGGAAACACTATGAAAGACAACACTAACTAATCTTCAAAGGTTCTAACTGCAATCTCAAATAACCAGAAAGTGCACGGGGCTGACCTTTATACTATCACATCATGTGACATCATGCACTTCTCATGTCCAGTCATTTCTTCATAGTAATGCTATGGCAACTGTGTCTCTAAATGGTAGTGCCCTTGGAAAACAAAATTGTGTTCGAAAAAGACATGAATATTTTTAAACTACTTTGAACTGTGTTCAAAACAAAGAACAGCAGAAATTTATCCTGCAAACAAATGTATGTTAAGAGCATCAAAGTAGAATCGATAATGAATGATAAAAAAATAATAATTTAAAAGCAGTTCATAACATATTGCAAATAACTAATAGTACTGAAGTGGCTCCTGGACCTAATAAGAAATTACAGATGAGTCAACAAATAGTTATAGTCAAACTGTAAAGGCTGTTACAAACGACAAACAAAAAGGAAAATGAGAAATAAAAGCCATGAATTACACATTTTTATTGTGGTAATAGTGGGCATTCCTTGCTCTTAAAAATAAATGTAGAAGGCATCCAATTCAGAGTAGAAGTCACTAAAGTGTGTCCTTGAAAAACTAGACACAGGAAAAAAGACAATTCTGGACAGAATTGTGGTCCATTGCAAGGCTGGCATGACTGTCACACATACCAGACTAACTTAAGGTCACCAGTCAGCTTGAAAATGAGACAAGGGCTGGTGACAATACCACAGCATAAGAAGAAATACAGCACTATGTGACATGCAATGTTAAGATACAGCAAATAAATGGAATAGTATTAATAGTAGTATTTTCATGGGTAAGGAATACAAGTTTTTATCTTCATGTTAAAACGTTGCTACTCAAATAAATGATTTATCACAAAAACAAAAATATTAAAATGCATAACATCATTTTTTAATAGAAAATATATTCTGTAAGAAAACGGTATTCTGTAAATCTAAAACTGGAGTTAGACAGTAAAAAAACATGTCAGACAGTCTAGGCAGGGTGTAATATATAGGTGTGTTTGGCAACTAAGTTAAGTGGTATGAAAGTTGAAGTATTACACATTTTGTATTTACTTCATCCAAGAGTCATTTATTACAATTTTGTTTATGAAATGGTTTTGTAACAATGAGTCATATTCAAAAGTAATAGGTGCAACAGAATGCAATTACATGTGTTAGTAAACAACCTTGAATACAAGCTTTTTAACAGCACTTTACAATGGAGTTAAAAACAGAACAAAAAAGCTTAAGGTGACTCAGTAGCTTTCATAAACGGCAGACTGAAATTCACATAATGTTAAAACGGCATCAATTGATGTGTGTTAGTGATGGAAGTCTGTGACTATTTGATGTTCAATTTTCTTAAACATAACGTTTTTGAAATTATATCCAAAAGACTGATATCCAATAATTAGCTATTAAACTCCATTAACCAAACCAGAGGTTCTTATGTGTGTTTAGGGGGTTGTTGTTTGTTTATATATATATATATATATTGTAAAAATGAAGCCACTCGACACACGTATAAAAGGTTTGGGGCAGCCACCCATATAATATTCCTAGCTGCAAAGGAGTCTTTTAAGTTTCAGCACTGATGTAATCAGTACGGAGTCCAAAACAGAACTGCTCAAGGTTTGCAAAGATGGCGGTTATAAATGATCAAACAGGAAGTGACATTAACAGGAAGTGATGTTGGTTGACCGGAAGTGATGTCTCTCTGACATCAGTCTGGGAATCGGGACAGGAAGTGACAATCTTCTGGGCGCCGGAACTGGAAGTGACGTTTTCCTGGGCGCCGGAACTGGAAGTGACGTTCTTCTGGGCGCCGGAACTGGAAGTGACGTTCCTGATTCAGATGGGCTTTCCTGCGGCTGGTCTGCAGAGATAGCAAGAGAAGGTTTATTGCACCCCGCCCTCCCTGGCCTGGCGTGGAATTACTATTACTTGGTCCACACAACGTCCTCCTATTCACACGTGTGTGACATGGCCCCCCCCTCAGCCCAGACCCGTCGGGTCGGGCGTACCGGTCCGAAGTCGTGGTATCTGGAAAGGGCATCGGCATTGGCTTGCAGAACACCACGGCGATAAACGACCGAATACTTATACGGCTGTAGATCTAAAAACCACCTCGTGACCCGCGGATTGGACTCCCTGTGCAAGGCCATCCACTGTAAGGGTGCATGGTCTGTCACAAGAGTGAATTCACGTCCCAAGAGGTAGTATCTCAGCTGAGTAATTGCCCATTTAATAGCCAAAGCCTCCCGCTCCACTGCCGCATACCTAGTTTCCCGATCCAACAGTTTCCGGCTCAGGTACATAATGGGGTGTTCAACTCCATCGACGCTCTGGCTCAGCACGGCTCCAAGACCTGTGTCCGAAGCGTCCGTCTGGAGAATAAAAGGTAAAGAAAAATCTGGTGCCTTTAATATAGGAGCTGACGTAAGGGCCAGTTTCAAGTCACTGAATGCAGCCTCTGATTCCTCATCCCATACCACATGATTAGGTCGACCCTTCTTTGTGAGGTTTGTCAAGGGCGTAGCCCTCTCGGAAAATCGGGGTACAAACCGGCGATAGTAACCCGCTAAACCGAGAAATGCTTGAATTTGCCTCTTGGTTATCGGACGGGGCCAATTTGCAATGGCATCAATTTTAGAACACTGTGGTCTCACCATACCCCGGCCCACTAGATAGCCTAAATATTTGGCCACCAACCCAAAATAACATTTTTTCGGGTTGATACGAAGTCCAGCTTCTGCTAGTGTCCGCAATACAGCTTCAACCTGCAGTATGTGTTCCTCCCAGGTGTTGGAATAGATGACAACGTCATCCAAGTAGGCAGCACTATATGAATTATGAGGACGGAGCACTTTATCCACCAGACGTTGGAAGGTCGCAGGTGCCCCATGTAATCCAAATGGGAGGACACGATATTGCCAGTGACCACTAGGGGTGCTGAACGCTGTTTTTTCCTTAGCGGAGTCCGTTAAGGGAACCTGCCAGTACCCTTTAGTCATATCTAGAGTAGTCAAAATTTGGCATGTCCTAGCCGCCGAGGAGGTCATCCACTCGCGGCATCGGATAGGCGTCAAATTGGGAGACTTGGTTAAGCCGACGGAAGTCATTGCAAAACCTCCAACTTCCATCGGGCTTACCGACCATAACGATAGGACTGGACCAGGGACTATAACTTTCCTCAATCACACCTAGCTCCAGCATTCGTCTGATCTCCAACTCCACTTCAGCCTTTTTTGCCTCGGGAATTCTGTATGGGCGTTCTCGGACTATAACCCCAGGTTTTGTCACAATGTCATGCGCAATCAGGGAGGTCCGACCTGGTTTTCACTAACTACCTCAGGGACAGACAGGATAACTGCTTGAGCTCCTGACGTTGTTGGCGAGTCAAATTAGTTCCGAAATTAAGGTGTAATTGATGAGCAAAGAGAGAGCGGGGCTGTCCGGAGGAGGGTTCAGAATCCCTGTCCTTCCACGGTTTCAGCAGATTGACATGATAAATCCGCTGGGTCGACGATTTGGTTGTTTCACCAAATAGTCGACCAGCCCTTCCTCTCCTTAATTTCATAGGGCCCTGCCAATGAGCCAGTAATTTGGAATGAGAGGTAGGAACCAAAACCATGACACGGTCTCCGGGTGGAACTCCCGCAGAGACGCACCCGGTTATAGCATCGGGCCTGAGCTGCTTGCGCCTTTTCCATATGTGTTTTTAATATGGGTCTAATTTTTTCAAATCTATCGCGTAACTGTGCGATATACTCCAATATATTTGTTGATGGGAGGGCCTCTTCCTCCCATCCTTCTTTTAAAACGTCTAATATGCCCCGGGGCTGTCGTCCATATAGCAATTCAAATGGTGAGAACCCGTGGAGGCTTGTGGAACTTCCCGATATGCAAAAAGGACAAGGGGGAGGAGCTGATCCCAGTTCCTTCCATCCTCATTGACTACTTTACGTAACATCTGTTTGAGAGTCTGATTAAACCTCTCTACAAGACCATCGGTTTGAGGATGATATACCGGTCTTTAAATGTTTTATTTGAAGTAGCTTGGCAGTCTCCTGAACGTCTGCGAGGTAAAAGGAGTCCCTTGATCCGTCAGGATTTCTTTAGGGATCCCAACACGCAAATACTCCCACTAGTTCCCGTGCGATAGCTTTTGTAGTAGCTGAGCGCAGCGGAACAGCCTCTGGAAACCGGGTAGCATAATCTACCAGGACCATTATATACTTATGACCTCTGGCTGAGGGTTCTAAGGGTCCCACCAGGTCGACCCCAATCCGTTCAAAAGGGATGTCTATTAAGGGTAAGGGAATTAGAGGAGCACGGTCCCTCCTAGGAATTTGCCTCAATTGACACTCTGGACAGGATGTACAAAAGCAGCGAACCTCCTCGTTAATTCCGGGCCAAAAAAATCGGAGTTTAATTCTCTCTAGTGTTTTTTCGGGACCCAAATGGGCTCCCAGCAGATGGGTATGTGCTAGTTCACAGACCTCTCGCCGGTAAGTCCGCGGTACTAACAACAGTGACCTCATCTGCCCCTCATGTTCTGCTACCCGGTATAACAGATCATTATTAAGCACAAAGTGAGGACCCTGTGGCATTGGATGCGAGGTGCGTTGGCCGTCTATCAGAACGACTGCATTCTTTGCAAATTTAAGGGAGTCATCATTCCATTGCTCCCTTTTAAATGAAGCCGGCGTCTGCCTGAATTGAAACTGCAGACGTGAGAGAGGATCGGATTCGACCTCAAGGGGCGTGTTTTCATCCCGAGCCGTCGTAGCGCTTACTGATGACGTCTCGGGTTGCGACGTCCCTGGCGTTTCGTCGTCATCACCAGAGGCCGAAGTCCGCTCCTCTGCCGGCTGTAAACACGGCGTGGAGGAAGTTGAGGCGGCAGAATCAGCGTCCGTGACTAGACCTAGTGATCGGGGAGAAGCGCCTGAATTACCGCTATTTATTTTGACCCAATCTCTCCCTAGTATCACGGGAAAAGGAGGATTATCCATCACAGCCACCATTAACTTCTTTAAATTGCCGTCCCGACAGATGAAGCAGTTGGCGGATCGATAATACCGAACATCCCCGTGGATACAGGTAATGCAGGTCTTATTTTTACACCATTGTCGCGGTAATATCAAATGGCGAGCAACAATGGAAATGTTACTGCCGGTATCGAATAGAGCGATTACTTTAATACCATTCACTAGTACTTCTCCCGTATGCGAACAAGCCAGTGGATTAGCGAGAGCGCACCGTGCCTCCTCCCACATTACTCCGCAGACCCCTTTGCTGCTTCACAGGGCCTGCCGGCGCGTATCAGATTCCACTCGAATATGCTTCGGATTACAGCCGCGGGACTCTGTGTTAGGGACGCAAGCACGCCCGGGTTCACCTGAGTTCCATTCTGACCTTCCTAAGGCGGTTTCTGCCTTTATGAGGTCTATCATCTCAATTAATGAGATAATATTATTATATTCCCAGGCCGGCTGGGCGATTTTTCGGTAGGCTTGAGCAACAAAGCGCAGGCCACCTGCTCCGCTATTTGGTGGCTGGACTTTTATGGGGTTTTAGCCACCCAACCACCTTAGCCCATAAAGCCACGGCCTGTTTCCTGGTTGCCTTAGCTAGGTTATAGGTCCAGGCCATTATGTTTTTCACCTGCCAGCCTGGGTTTTCCCCACCTTTAAAGGGCTTGCCCTTTGTGGGATATGATGAGGCAGTCCCCACACCCAGGTGGCCAAAATAAGAACCCAAGGCGTCCCCTGACGCACTTGGCTCTAGTCTGTGGTTCCCGGGACTATTTTTCCCCAGACCTTTAAAAGGATGATGGGTCGAAGCATAGTCAAGCTTTCTCCAACACGCCCCAACTGACGCCCACTCGGCAACTCGGGAGCGTACTTACCCATCTGACAGGTTGTTGGTATAGGAGTGTGTGTCGAGCCTAGGTTGAGGTTTATCCTCCTTTCTCTCCTGGAGGTTATCATCCTGCCGACTACGCCACTGTAAAAATGAAGCCACTCGACACACGTATAAAAGGTTTGGGGCAGCCACCCATATAATATTCCTAGCTGCAAAGGAGTCTTTTAAGTTTCAGCACTGATGTAATCAGTCCAAAACAGAACTGCTCAAGGTTTGCAAAGATGGCGGTTATAAATGATCAAACAGGAAGTGACATTAACAGGAAGTGATGTTGGTTGACCGGAAGTGATGTCTCTCTGACATCAGTCTGGGAATCGGGACAGGAAGTGACAATCTTCTGGGCGGAACTGGAAGTGACGCTTTCCTGGGCGCGGAACTGGAAGTGACGTTCTTCTGGGCGCCGGAACTGGAAGTGACGTTCCTGATTCAGATGGGCTTTCCTGCGGCTGGTCTGCAGAGATAGCAAGAGAAGGTTTATTGCACCCGCCTCCCTGGCCTGGCGTGGAATTACTATTACTTGGTCCACACAACGTCCTCCTATTCACACGTGTGTGACAATATATATATATATATTTATATATATATATATATATATATATATATATATTGGAAAGCATACCCCCAGACACAGACAGACCGACACCAGGATGTCCAAAACACACTCCTTTATTGAGTTTTTAAGCACCACAATGTCCACCAGCACCAACTCTCTTTTCCTTTGTCTTTGTCGTCGTCTTCTTGCTTTCTTTCTCTCTCTCCCTCTCTTTCTCTCTCTTTTGACCTCCTCTCTCCTCCTCACAAGCTTTGTCTCCTTCCTCCCAACTCTGGCTCGTCTACTGGAGGGAGGCTTCCCCTTTTATCATGACCCGGATGAGCCCCAGGTGCTCCCCTTGACGTCACTTCCTGGTGTGGCGGAAGTGTCAGAAAAGCACCTGGAAGCCCTCCGGTGACTTTGGAATTACTTCCGGCAACACTTCCTGGTGTGGCGGAAGTGTTGCTATCCAGGCTTCTCTAACTGTCCGGGCGTCCCCTGGCGGTGGCCACGTCCTCTCATAAAGAGCATCCCAGCTCCGTCCCTGTGGCCCCCAAATAGCCCCGGGCGGCTGCCCTCTCGTGGCCGAGGAGTAACATTGTCCAAGTCGTGGACTATCCAGGCATCCCGGCCGGGCAGTGTCCCCGGACATCTGTGACACTGCCCCCTCAACAGCTGAAGCCCATCCTGCAAAGCGGCCTGTCCCGCGAGGGTTAGGAGTCTCCCAGCATACCATCTTCTATGGTCCGGCCCTGCAAAACAGGAAACAGGTGCGGAGACGTTTTCCCGACGCTGCCTAATGGCATCTTTACTCAAGGCATACGGACAATGTCTCCACAGATGCCCAACTCCATGGCACCTGTAACACCTGCACACCCTGTCTTTCTGGTGCTCTCTGGACCTGAAAACAGGACGGGAACGCCCAAGCCTGCATCTGTTCAGCTTGGTTTGGGGCAGCTCTCCATTGTCTCGGGGAGAGCTCTCTCACTACACGCGAGCTCTCTTGACCTCGTTTCCACCTGTCGGGAGACCTCTCCGTTTTTCTCAGGGGCCTCCCGTTACTCTGGAGTGCTGTAATAGCTTGGATCCCCTTTATGAATTAAAGAGGGACCCCGTGCTGTTTGCACACCTCTCGACCGGGTTACGAGCGCCACAGTTTCCTGGCACGGGGCGATCTGGGTGCCGACACATACAAGCTGGCACCGCCCCCCCGTCTCCGCTTGTACTGCGGGCTCAGTACTCATCCCCCGATCTACTGTCGGAACCCCTGCTACTTTGGATCCCTTCCGTTACATCTGGGTTCTTTTCGCTAGGGATTCCATAATCATATTTAGTACCGGTATCACTTACCTGTACCGAAGCATCGGACTGGCTGGAGAATCACACGTCGCGCAGCGTTAATCACCCCAGTATGGCTCTCAGGGGCGCGTCCGCAGTCTCCTCCAGCATCTTGATTACACCCTTCAAATCACGCAGTACCTGTAAGAGAGGCTGTACAGGATGAAAGACTTTCTCCAACTCCTGTACAGCCAACAACAAGTCACTTAAGCCAGCCAGCGGTGAAGTCAAATTTTTTCCATACTCACCTGCCGGCTGGGAGCCACAGAGCTCCTGCGAATGCTCCTTTGGGTCTCTGAGCGTCCCAGGATTGACGTTCGTAGGTCCCGCCTTCAAGTACTCATCGGCGGGTACACAACACACTCCGTCCAATCCTGTGCTTGTGTTTGGGAGGAACTTTCGGTCTTCCGACGCTCCCTCCACCCTATGAGCGGACTCATTCGGGGAAGAGTTCCGGGCAGCTTCCGCCCCGCAGCCATTCTGCAGTCAGCAGCGGCTCCTCTTCGTCTCCCGTCGCCGTCTCATTGTCACTCCACGGGTTGGTGTGCTTCGGCCACAGACACAGATTCGGGCAGTCCCCTACTAAAAAACAAGACCAGGGGACCGCAGGGTTAGCCCCGCCAAGCGTATCACCATCACGCCCGAGACTTACCTCCCGAATCCCGTCTTCTTGAATACGCTGTTGCTGGGCGGCATCCGCAACGACGACGCCGGGTAGAGGCCCTTCTTCTTCCTCATAATATAAAACGTCCGTTAGGTGTGGTCCTCTGCGAGCGTTTTCTTGAAGCGTTGGCGCAGGACTGCATGCCGCGATGGAAGTGCGCCTTCGTCTGCTGTGCGGGTTGCCTCCACAAAATATTTTTGAAAACGGGGTCCCCCCATTTAGCAGGAGGTGGGCCCCACGTTGGGCGCCATTGTGGAAAGCATACCCCCAGACACAGACAGACCAATACCAAGATGTCCAAAACACACTCCTTTATTGAGTTTTTAAGCACCACAATGTCCACCAGCACCAACTCTCTTTTCCTTTGTCTTTGTCGTCATCTTCTTTCTTTCTTTCTCTCTCACTCTCTTTCTCTTTTGACCTCCTCTCTCCTCACAATCTTCATCTTCTTCCTCCCAACTCTGGCTCGTCTACTGGAGGGAGGCCTCCCCTTTTATCATGACCCGGATGAGCCCCAGGTGCTCCCCTTGATGTCACTTCCTGGTGTGGCAGAAGTGTCAGAAAAGCACCTGGAAGCCCTCTGGGTGACCTTGGAATTACTTCCGGCAACACTTCCTGATGTGCCGGAAGTGCTGCCATCCAGGCACCCCCTGGCGGTGGCCATGTCCTCTCATAAAGAGCATCCCAGCTCCATCCCTGTGGCCCCCAAATAGCCCCAGGTGGCTGCCCTCTCGTGGCTGAGGAGTAACATTGTCCAAGTCGGGGACTATCCAGGCGTCCCAGCTGGGCAGTGTCCCCAGACATCTGTGACAATATATATATATACAAAATATAAATATATATATAAAATATAAACGTTTCTTTTTTTCTCTATCTCTCGAGTGTCTGTAAAGTTCTGATTTCCCCTTGAGAACAAATAAAGTTCACCAATTGCATCTATCTATCTATCTATCTATCTATTAATACACAATGACCAATACTAGTATTGTATCAATTTTACAAGCCAATACAATACAATACAAGCCAGTATCAATATTACATTATACATGGTGAAAAGGAAATTAAATAATTTCCACATCTAGCTATTAATTTTAGCTAAAACACAGCAGTCTGTTAAAATAATAAATAAGTAAGAACTTGAAAGGAAACTGATTTATTGTATAACAAGTATATAATGGTACACAGTTGGCAAGAAAATCAGGGTTTTCCATGATTATTTGTGTATATCTGGAACTGAAAGATCAGGGGCTTAAGCCACTGAAGTCTCCCGCATCCTGACACCACTGTCCAGTGTTGAATATGTCCTTTGTTTATATCAGGTGTGAGACATTTTCGAACACCATCAGACAGACACCGCATCTTTATACAAAAAGACACGTTTATTTTCTCCAGTTTACACAGTCCTGCACAGTACACTGGGCTCCTTGCCCCAATCACCTTTCCTCCGGGTTTCTCTCTTTAATGTCCGTGGACTGCCTTTCCTCTCTCCACGGGAGCCTCGTCCTGCTCCCACTCCCGACTCTAGCTCCCAGACTGTAGGAAGGCGGGCCCTTTTATTCTCACCCAGATGTGCTCCAGGTGTTCCCTCTGACAACACTTCCTGGTGTGGCGGAAGTGTCAGGAGAGCACTCCGGCTGTCCCTGGAGGGATCCTCCTCCATCTTTCCGGGTGTGGCAGAAGTAGTTCCCGGGCCCTCTGAGATTCGGGGCGCCCCCTAGCAGTGGTCACGGGCCCCAATGGGCTTGAGCCTCCTTGCTCTTCTCCCGTGGTCCTCCTCTGATCCAGGTTGGTTGTCCCCTTTTGGCCCAGAGGACGTACATTCCACCTCCCGGTGGTAGCAGCCCCAGCCACTCGCCACACAGGACAGCTATGCCTTTCCTGTGCTATTAATTAGTTCAAACATCATTAAGCCATAGGTTGATATTGTCGGTTCTTTACAATAATTATCTGCAGATAATATCAGTTCCCTCAATTCATTTATTCTTATTTATGCTTTCATTATTGCTCTCCCTTTTCTATTTATTTCCAGAGAAGTGACTTTTATTGTATTGTATTAGTTAATATATGAAACAGCAGGAGAATGTGTGAGCTGTCTGCATGTGCGTTCATTTGCTCTACCTGGAGTTTGACTCACTTTCATTGGGAATCTAACAAGTTTCTTAAGCACAGGAAACAGATTGCCTAGCCAATGACATTGAACCTTTATCGGCCTTAAATAGCCTCCTACGTTATGAAATAGATTAAACCTCATTGTTGTATAAGGATTCAACAAATTCTGTATGGTTAAGAGGGTTCCAAAATTTAATGAATGATGTGTTTAGTTCAACATTTTATTTGAAGTACTAACCACCTATTTGAAGAAAAAAAAGCACAATAAGACTTGTGTGATCTTTTTACTGTTCAGGAAAAAAAAGATTTGCAATCTTATTTATGTTTCCCCAACAGAATCAACCAGGTGGTTTTAAAATATTTTAAATTTCTTCTTGTGTTTATTTTTATTGTTCTAAAAAACATGACAGAAGAGTAATCTGCAGAGCTGCAAGGAGACCATAATCACAGAGATCCCAAGAACAATGGTAAATCACTTAAATTTTCAATACTAATTACAGCTAACAAGATGCAATCTTCCAAAATGACAACAATTTACAAATAGTGTTTGAGATGAGTAAATCATAATATCCCTAAAGTAAAACAAAGAAGAAAATTGTAACGGCAAAACATTGTAATGAGAAATAGCAAACACCAGGCTAGAAATAACACCAGAAGTGAATCACATGCTGCAAGAATCACCATACATAGAATTTAGTGAGCCCTATATATGTCATCATCAGATTATTTCCTTTTTGTTTATTTTATAAATTCTCCTTTTCTAAAAAACATATGTTAAACTAATTGTAGATGTTTTGGAGGTCAATGAATCTCTTGTTGTCACATGTATCTTGGTGTTTGATATGTCATTAATAATATTGAAAGTAAAAAACCTCCTCTGATGCCATTTTGTTTTTCTTATGGGTGCCACCATTTCGAGCAGTATTTAGGAAAGGTTGCTGTGCTGTTACTAGGCAAGGTGAACTGTAAGTGTGCAGTGCAAAACATTTCCGAGTACAGTATAAAGTTTATGTTGTGCAATTCCGATTTGTCCTTAATTGGATTGTCCTAAAATGACAATTCAGTTCATTTCTTGTTGTTTTTGAATGCTTGGTTAGGAATATAATTGCCCCGCTCTTTGACTATGATTTGGGACTTTTGGCTATTTTTATTTGTTCCTTTTTATTTTTATTCACCAAACTTTCCTGCCCTAATTTCCTGACTAAAATTCTTGAAACAGGTTCAGAGTACAGTGTTTAACTTACACTTGGCCTGAGATTTTGGACTTAGCGACATAAGAACATAGTGAATTTGATAAATAACAGAACAGCATTCAGTCCATCAAGCTTATTTGTTTATCTACCCTGATAGTAAAGGTCCAGCAGGCCACTAGTGGGCCGCCTGTAGCCAGAGCAGCAGCCTGCCCGCGGCTGGCGTCAGTGGTCCGCTGGGATTTTGCACAATGGCTTTTGGGAGGCTTTCTGGTAGCCTGCTAGTGGCAGCAACAGGCAGCTGACAGTCGGTCCTCAGGTGGCAGAAGAGCAATGCCAACAGAAGTCCACCCTTGATATGAATATTTATTTTATCTTATATAAAATAATGTTGATGGCTGTCTATTAATGTTCATAGGACTACTTTTATGCGAATAAAACAGCCCATGATGCAATTAATATTTTTCTGTTGACCTTGCAATTAATAAATGCTGCCAGTGGAATCGTGCAGGGCCTTCAGCTATAACGGTGGTTGGCTAGCCACCAGAGGACTGATGTTAACCCACTGAATAGTTAACCACTAGCGTTCTAGCGGCTATGAACCATTGTTGAGCTGCTAACTACTGAGCGGCCAACCGCCACCAAGCCAACAGTGGGCCACCGGCTGAAAACTCTATTGGCTTGCTGCTTTTGGTCCGCTGATGATCTGCTGACTGCCAGTGTGCCGTCCCAAGACAGACAGCGGTCCAACAGATGCTTGCTTACAGGGCAATAGCTAAGCTGTACCAATATCTCATCCAGATAATGTACTTCTTAAACGTTGTCAAGGTTTCTGCTTCAACTACATGCCTTGGTAGCTTTTTCCAGACTCCCAGAACTTTTTATGCAACTGTATGCTTCCTGGCTTCAGGCCTAAATGCATTTTCGCTTAATTTCCCCATAATCCATTGGTGTGCCTCAGTGTGTGATTCACCATTTAGTTGACATTTCCTGATTCTAGGTACATTCAAAGCTGCTGCCACCTCATGCAGTTAGTACAGCATATCTGTTTGCAAATATAGCTGCTTATTTGTAGTGGAAGATACACTGAGGAATCAACCAAGAGAACAAAAAAACATATTCAGGTTAAGTCCTAAGTGGAGGAGGCTCTTCTGAGTACTAATGATTCACTGGGGTTGTGAAAGAAATTTAGGAGCATAAAGGCATATTCGCTAAGCTTTATTGAAATTTCTGCTCTTACTCATCTTTAACAATTACTCTAATCAATTTCTTTGTACAATGGGAAGTATAACTCACTTCTCTTAACATAACTAGTTTATTTAGGAAACAGCCAATATGGATTTAATAATATTGGTCTACTAGGTTATTGAATTCATACAAAACAGATGTACTAAATCCTAAAAAATAAAAAATTCCATAACATTTGACTAGTCAGTTGAGGTGGCCCAAGTAGCCATCTGTTTATGCTTAACTTAATCAAATCATTACAGAGTTTTCGGGGGCACAAGTCATTCCCAGAACTGTCTAGTTAATTGCAGGGTACAGTTCCACTCTCACTTATAATTGACCTACCTAGAGGTATATTGGCAACTAACATTGACATTTTCTGGGGTACAGGGTGGCAAAAGAGAACCTAAATGAACAAAGGAAGAATGTGCAAAGCTGGAATGAACTTTGATTGGGCTGAGGCTTACACTTAGACTCCTGAAACTGTGAGGCAACAGAAATAGCTACTGAACTAAAGTTTCACCCTGCATTTTAACCCATCCAACTGCATTTTAATTCTGTCAGAGTGATTCAAATCCTTCACTTATCCACTTGATTTATGATTCTGAGTATTGTAACCCTAACTTTTTATTATTCTCGGTTATGACCATTACATTTTGCCTTTTTGAACTCCAGTTTAGTTAGGTGCACGGCACTCTGGTTATTCTAGATTTGAGAATCTTAAGTTGTGTTTAGTGATTTTGCTAGGGTTAAGATTTTTTACAACCATTTTCTGGCTTGACACTTGGTTCTCATTTTGCTATTTAATATCCCATCGGGGTGGGATGGGGAGCTACTGCTAACAGTTTTACATTATTTCTCTTCTTCACCAGTGAGAAGATGCCCCTTGATGGCAACTAACCCCAAACCTTCCACCCTAATTGTAATAATAAATGCCGGACACTCCCGAATGACGCCATCTCATTTGGACAAATCTATAAGAAGGAGCTCCAAGATCCCTACTTGCTAAGAAGAGCTATTTAATTTGAAAGCCTGAGAGGCAATTTATGTTCTGTTTTTTCTGCCCATGAGCTCCTGTTTTTTTTATTTGTTGCCACAAATTAAAAGGGGCGACAGGCCGACCCCAAAACTTCATACGGGTTTCTATACTCCATCCAACAATTAAAATTTGATTGATTTTTAAAACTAACACTCCATTATATAAATACCTGTGTTACTAATCATTTTGTTTCAGTGATTTGATATTACTAACTATTCTGCAGATCATTTACTGTAGCTGTATTGTTTAGGTATTATTTATTCTGTCTGCATTTTTCATGTTTCTGTACCTGTGGGAAAAATCAACAAATACTTCTCATTGTATTATTGGAATAACAACAAAAATTAAAGTGAATTTTATAAGCAAATCAAAAAGTATTTTTATATTATTGGTATAACAACAAAAATTAAAGTGAATTTTATAAGCAAAGCAAAATGTATTTTTCTAATAGGTTGTGAGCATTATAAAAGCAAGTTGGAGAAATGCTAAGTGTGAATGGGATTACCTAAAATAAATACTGATGGCATATAAGACATGAAATATACATAATTTACCTAAATTTAAATTTAAATTTTAGTACTATATGTTGATAAATTTAAGAAAAAAAAAGACAACTAAGTTATACTTTATTTGAAAGTTTGTAGCAATATCCATGCACAGTGTAAAATGGCATACCAATGTGAAAAGCCTGAAAAATAATTTGACATAACCTTAATTCATTATTGCTTTAGACTTCTAGTCATTTGTTGCCTCTGGTGTACTTTCTCTTCAGACTATGAAGGACATAAAAAGCCATTTTTGAAAAGTTTTAAATCCTTAGTAAAATAATTTAAAGTCTAAAGGTTAATCACTCAATTTCAGCTTTCTGACGTGCTATAAACCATGTAGTGTGCTTTGAACTAGGCAGATAGAATTGCATTTAATGCATCAGTCTTTTATAAATTACCTTCGGTTGTGGAGCTAATTATTTTTTCTGTCACTGTGGCTGCTGCCTGTAAATTGCATTTACCTCTTCTATATAACTGGCCACATGTGTTTTATTGTTGACAATCGCCTTTTTTTCTGAGGTGACTTATAGCATGAAATTTTTTTGTGCATACTGTTTTCCAGATGTACTAAGAATATTTGCAAATAGAACTAAGACTTGCCATGGCAAGAAAGCAAGAGTGAAAACATAATGAAACCATTCTGTCTATGCTCTCTGTGCGATGTGCGCACTGCATGGACCCATTCAGTTAATTGATTTCCCCCAGAAATTCTCATCCCTCCTCCCATCATGGTATATGATAGCACCAAAAATGAACAAGCATATACATGTTGTTACAGAATGCAAATTCTGCTTCTGAACACTCTTCAAATCAGAGGTTCATACTTCCCTATGCCAAACTATTATTTTATAAAAAAAAAATGTTAGTATATCTGAAATAATTACATCTGAACTTTAAAATTAAGTGAATTAAAAATAAAGGTTCAATATTTTAAAGAGAAAAAAAATAAAAACCAAATGCCTGTGGTAATGAAATCTGGTAAAACTATAGAGCGGACTTTTGGTTATTTCTAAAAATGTATGAGAAACAAGTTTTTAAGCCATGTAACCATTTGGCATGCGGAAGATGTCGGTGAACATTTGACAATGGGATGAAAATCATTCTGTTTAACAGCAGAAATGTCTATAATGAATCACGCTTTATATTCAGCATCTTGTATTCTGAAATACTGAAATACAACTCTTTTATCATGGAAGCTGATAGACTTGGGCACAAGGCAGCTGACCAAACCTATCTAATATTTTTAATCATGTTTTCATGTCTGCGGTGGGCTGGCGCCCTGCCTTGCGCCCTGTGTTGGCTGAGATTGGCTCCAGCAGACTCCCTTGACCCTGTAGTTAGGAGATAATGGATGGATGGATGTTTTCATGTGCTGGTTTCTTTTCATTTAGCTTACTTGTTTTCAGCCATTAAGTTGCTTAATCGAATGGTGGTGACAACGGAAAGTATTAAAACAGTAAAAAAGTACAGCATCAACCCTTAAGAGACAAGCAATGACTTCCTTACACCCCGTTTGCTTGTCCAATTAAGCTTAACTAATTAAGTATAATTAAATGTAGCCATTAGTTTCTGATTAAAATAATGATTGCTATTCAAACTGGCTGTTCTTAAGGCTTGAAAGGAGCCATTCTGAGACATCATTGACATTATGTACCTTTCCCCTTCTAAGCCATGTAATGGAGATGTGCTGCAAAGTATGTACACTTTTACTGCCGTACAGTTGAACCCTTGACTTCTAAATAAAAAAATACATCTCTTTTCTCCACAATAACTTATTAAGTGTGGAATGTAGAGAAGAGTTTTTATTGTTTTTAAAAGTTAGAAAATAGTTTATATTCCATGAAGCACAATTCAATTTATTTTACTAAAATTGCACAATTTTACAAAAAAACAGACTTACAACATTTTAATAAATTTTAAATTAAATAAGTTATGATCAGTAGTAGTATAAAGTCAGTACCTGCAAACGACTAGTCCACCATAATAAAACGATTATTAGTGCCTATGTCTGTCTGCTATTGAGAACTCTAAACAGATCTTATCATACAGTTGGGTACTTTAATATTGACAAGAATCTGCTATTTGTAAACATTATATACTGTACCAAGGGATTCAGATAATTCTGGAGCTGGAAGTACAGAAGGAAAAACCACTGTAGAGCACCTCACTGATAAAAGATCTCAGGACAGCAAGGGAAACTTGCAGATTCTGCTGTAAGAAAAGTTAAGAAATCAGTGGTACACCCACTCTTAACAATGCATTTAGCTCTAGAAATAAATGTTTTAAGAAAGAGCCTATAGGCATGAGAGCATAAGGATAACAATTTTAAAATGTATCGACCAGCTAAACTACTGACAGCAGAAGTGACTTGTTATATTGCAAAAGTCATAAAGGATTCTTTCAGATATTAAAGTTATGAAAAATTTTTGTTAAACCGGAGCCGGAGGGCATTGATTTTTACTTAATCCCTCAGAAATACAGAAATGAAGGCCTGCGTTAGCTTTTTGGTCAAAAGATGCACTGATTTAGAACAGTAAGGTGTTTTGTGTATTGGTGGGGGGAAAAAAAAGACCACACCTTCAGGACAATGAGACTACAGTTCTGAACACTGTGAGACCAGGGGCCTCATGTATAAACGGTGCGAACGCACAGAAATGTTGCGTAAGAATGTTTCCACGTTCAAATCGCGATGTATAAAACCTAAACTTGGCGTAAAGCCACACATATTTCCATGGTTCCTCATACCCTGTCGTACGCAAGTTCTCTGCTCGGTTTTGCAGACTGGTGGCACCCAGGGTCAAAGCAGTGCTACTGTTCCTGTGTGGTTACCCTTTCTTTCTTAGATGCACATTCCTGATGCGGCTTTATAAATACACTGCAACTAACTGCATATTGTTTATTAGTGTAATGCATCTGATTGTAATTAACCTGTAACAATATAATGGTCCAGGGAATAGCCATAGTATTCCAAATACCATAGCTGCTTTAGCGTTGTTACTCTCACTGCACCTTCTTTTTCTGCTTTCAGCTGCTCCCGTTAGGGGTTGCCACAGCAGATCATCTTTTTCCATATTACTCTCACTGCACCACTCGGAGTATTTATATCACTGTACCTGAGTGGGGAATCACAGCAGCAGCTGATCGGAAAGAGAATTATCGGAATACAGCATCAAGCACACGATGCCTCAGCCATGGCAAAACACTTCAGAGTCTTTCCTGTATGGACCGCGCGGTTCAGAAACAGTTTCATCCCAAGAACTTTAAACACAGTCAATCAGTCCATCAAATGCTCCTTGTAGAACTGTTTGTACTTATAAGTACAATTACCCCACTGTAAACTTGCACTTCAGTTATAATATTGCACAACCTGAGTCACTTTCTAAAGCGTGTATTTACATTACGATATCATTTTTGAGATGAAATGCAGCAAAATATGTTGATTATACAGATAAAACTAACTTCATTTAAATAATCTGTATTGTTAATAATTAAACATGTAAGGACATGGTGCCGCAGCAGTAGCTAGTTCACAGATTGATCCTGATTGATTGCTGTATGCTGGAAGGATAGATGGATAGAATAATTAAACACGAACTATGAAGATATTTCAATGTTCCTTAAAAGTTTTGAAGAATCGTCGTTGTAAGCTTACAGATGGCTTAACGTCTATTACAGAGCTGATTGGGTATTTGGAGAAAGAAAAGTAAGGACAGGAATTAGAGGTTAGTACGTTTGAAAGAGATAGTACCGCCACCGTGTCCCCATGTTTAATAACATGCTTTCATTCCTATCATCATGAAAAAGATATCACATATACATCTCAGTATTTTAATTATTCAGACAGCTGTAATATCATGAATGTAATGGATTCTGTGTCCTGTCGGAGGAAGAAAAAGCTGGTTTAAGAACCACGTAGTGATTCACACACAGAGCACAAAGAAGATCAAATAGAAAACAATGCATTTAACGTGTTACTTTAGTTACGATGGGATTTGAGAAACTAGTAAATTAATCGATTTTAAGATGAAGTTTATGATGTTCTACTTTAATGACAAAATAAACTACGTGATTAAAGTGGAAATTTCAAGATTAAAGTTGACATTTCCTGCTTTTTTCCCCACTGTGTGCCTATTTTTTTTCTCTGTACCCTAATAAGCTTTCATACGACACTCAGACGTTGGGCTACGACTCGCCTTTTCACGGCGACTTGGATATGTGACAACTTCTTTTTTATTTTGGGTACTGTGTGACTTTATGGACTTGAGCTTTCGAGTTTCTCCAACACTCTGTCACTCGATCAACTTCCTTTTGTTGATTATACCACTGTTTAATCAACAACAAATAGTACATTTTTCCTTGCCTCCACTTGGTATTCGTTGAAATTCTTATATTTTCCCATTGTCTTTTCACAGAAGGCTAAGCTTAAGGGCTATTTATATTGATTTGCATATTCAAAGAGGCGTAATTCTGGGAGGAGTTGGGGCGGGACAGAAGGCGCGTGCACGAGCGTTACTTTTCACGCTGACCAGATTTTATGTAGTGGAAGAACGTGGAAGTTGCAGTAAGCACAGATTCCTGCATCTAGATTTTTCTGTGCATAAGCACATTTCGGCTTTTGTGCTTACGTCATGTTATAGTGCAAATTCTATGCATGACGTTATGCATGAGGCCCCAGAACTTTTAAATTAAACAAAAAAAGTCCACAGCCTGCAGTGCTTCCACACTTGGGAAACACATTTTTTCCCGTCTGTGTTGTTTCACCATATTGTGTAAGCAACCACCAACCAGTCAGATTTAATTTCATTAAGGTTGCTGGATTTAGCCATTGGTTGCAGGGCAGTTATATGCACTAGCTCCATGAGATGAAATGATTACATTATGCCATGAGAAAAGGCCACAAGCAAAAATAAAACAAGTACTTGAATGATTTAAAAATGCTGAGACAAAGACAGAATCAAAACCTAACATGCTAAAATTGAATATTCCTCAAATATGCAGATTAGAATTTCATAGCACTGGTGACAATACTACTACTTATTTAAACATTATCTAAATAGAGCAATGATGTTATAGTACTTGCTAATTTAAATAAGACTAAAAGTATGCTCCCCAGAAGATGTGGTTATGAAATTTACTGTAGCATTTGTATATACTTTTTGTATGGTTTCTATTGGTATGGAGTGTGTACAGCTAGGGGGACTTGAATTGGGAAAGAGCACTACAGGACATGAGCCTGCATGCTTTAATGCACCAGTACTTATTGCAGAGGATAAAACGTTCATTAGAGTAACACGAGAGGGACTAGAAAGCAGGGAGGTGCAAAATTAAATTGGTCTACTGCAGAGCCATTCTTGGGAAAACAGCACATTGGTAACTTATATTTGTTTTTCCAAATACCACAACCAGGAAAACAGAGCTGAATATAAATGGATTGCCTGCCCTCTTCATCTTTCTTGCCAGCAAATAACTGCCTACATCCTTTCAGGACATACAAAAAGGTATTCATTTTCAAATTCAATATATGATTAAACTCCAAGTAAAATACTTTGTTATCCAAACACAAGCTTAGTCAAAAATGCCCAATCCTGGTGTAATGACAGGACACCACAAGTTCAGAATTTCCTGCCAGAACAGCAGTTTCAGAAAGAAAGGTCTTTGAAGAGTAGTCTGTGGCATTTGGTAAAAGATTGAATGCATCCTTGGATGTATATTTATTTCCTTGTGCTATTTAGAATTCCTACACTATAATATGCATTGTGGACAACCATGCAGGCTACAAGTGACCTACTGAAGCATACTCCTTTCAATTAATCCAAAATATCTCAGAGTATATGTGTATTTATCGGTATTTATTAAGCTTACATGGTGTTAACCAATATGTCATAAACTATGGCAGGGATTTTTGATTTTAGCACAGTTGAAAGTGGTTTTCTGCCATGCATATGTGATGTGTACTGTTAGTTTGAAGTACTTTGAGATTCAATTGAGTTGATACATTACCAGAAAGGTCTGCCTGCTGGTGAGTTAGCTGCAGTGGAAAGTCAAACTTAAAACCATTGTGAGCCAACCAGCACACAGGTGGGGTCTGTCCCTCCAAAAATGTTCTTGTTAGTGTCGCAATAGTCTGGTCAAAGCCAGATTTGCACTTTTCTGTCAGGTTTTTATTGCTCAAGCTGCTGAGGTCAAAGGCCTTGTATGAGACCAGCTTATTGTGGTTAACTCAAAGGTAGAGTTTATCCATAACATGGGGAAACTTATGATCAGCGTTTCCCCTGTTTCTTTGCTTTTTGTAGGATTTTCTAAGGAAAAGTGGTGTACATTGGCCAGACTCATTTCCGCCAGCTGAGGGTGCTCCCTACAGATTCCAGTCACTTTAAGGTCAAGGAACGCAACAATCTGGAAATGCTGCATCTTGGATATGGTCTGTTAATTTTCCAGAAACTGAAAAAATATAAATTGCCAGTATTAGTAAAAACTATATTGAGTTGCTCATAAAATTTACTTCACAATTATTCATCCATTTTCTAACCCGCTAAATCCGAATACAGGGTCACGGGGGTCTGCTGGAGCCAATCCCAGCGAACAAGGCAGGAACCAATGCTGGGCAGGGTGCCAACCCACCACAGGACACACACAAACACACCCACGGGCCAATTTAGAATCGCCAATCCACCTAACCTGCATGTCTTTGGACTGTGGGAGGAAACCGGAGCACCCGGAGGAAACCCACGCAGACACGGGGAGAACATGCAAACTCCACGTAGGGAGGACCCGGGAAGCGAACCCGGGTCTCCTAACTGCGAGGCAGCAGCGCTACCACTGCGCCACCGTGCTGCCCACTTCACAATTAGTTATAGCATAATTTACAGTAAGACAGACAGAGGTTTTTTAAGTAATAAACAGAAGTTGGGACATGTGCAAATTGTTTGCTTCAACGTGCAAGGCTTAATTTACTTTAATTGCTGCAGAACATCTGTAGGTTGTTCGCTGAAGAAGGCCCTATTGTAATATTCTGAAAATTCCTTTATTCCGTTTTTGCTAACCTTAACTTTAAATTTAAACCTATGGCAGTTTGCTGCATATGTTTTTCACCATGTTTGGTCATTCATTGCATTTCATCTGTTTAAATCTGAAGGAAAACTGATGTGTTCTAAAACATTTCACCAGTAGTGTAAAGAAAATCACTTAGTCATTGATATGTTTCTACACCTTGTTTGAAGGCCACCTGTGGTAAATTCAACTGATTGCACATGAAAGGTACAATTGACAATGTGGAAGTGCATGCAGAGCCTACAAACAGGATTGTGTTAAGGCACATACCCCACCCCCAACCACACTCTGATGAAAATGAAAAATTCACCAAGGCCAACCCCAGTGGGTCATGAAGACACACATATGGGAAGAGAGTGGGCCGCAGCACCAAAGAAGTTGAGAAACACTAACCTGAAGGACTCTCAGACTATGAGACACAAGATTCTCAGGTCTGATGAAATCAAGATTGAACTATCCGGCTTTAATTCTAAGTGCCCCTTATGGAGGAAAATAGTTATGGCTTATCACCTGCGCAATACCATTCCAGTGGTGAAGCATAGTGGTGATAGCTTCATGCTATTGTGTTGATTTTCAGAGGAAGTGACTGGGGGCCTAGTCACGGAATGCTGAACTGACCAAAGTACAGAGATTTTCTTAATGAATACCTATTCTGGTGTTGAAGATTCACCTTCCAACAAGATAATAGTCCTAAACACAAAGCAAAGGCAACACACACATTGCTTAGGAAATACCCTGTGAATGCCATTGAGTGTCACAGACAAAGGCCAAGCTTGAACCCAATCAAACATCTCCAGAGAGACATGAAAATTACTGTCCACTCTGACAGAGATTTGAGAGGATCTACAGAGAGGAGTGTCAGTAAATTCTCAAATCCAGGTGCATGAAGCTTGTTGCATCATACCCAAGAAAGCTTCAGGCATGCTTCAACAAAGTACTGAGTAGAGGGTCTAAATACTTGTATCAATGTGATATTTTAGTTATTTTTTATTTTTAATGAACTTGCACAAATTCACAAAATCTTGTTTTTGCTTTGTTAATTAGTGTTGTTTGATGCTAGAAAAAATGCTAAAAATGCTAAAAGCTAGCAACACTACTAAAAGCTGTTAGTATTAAATTTGCTTATGATGATGACAAAACCTGAATATAAACTATACGAACTGAAAAGGTGTAAAAACTGTTCATAAATACTAAAATAATCTAAAATTATGGGAGTATTAAGTTCTCTTAATACATTATAAATCAATTGGCCAAATAAAAAGCACAGATTATGTGCAAGTATTAAGTTAGGGAAAGGGTGTCAATGTCAGTGTTCTTTAAATAAGGATATTCTAATAGTGGATAAAATGAGCTTTGTGATGTTTATAATAGATGTATTCACCTGTACATCAGAAACATCAAGTCCTACTGAAAAAATTAAAATAATTGTGAAAGCTGCAGAAAAATATCAAGGTATTACATGGGAAACAGTAAATGAAACCTTGATGGAGGGAATATCATCAGCCCAAAATTGTGAAGGAACACATAAGATTAGAATATTGTAATGTAAGAAGTTTGATTGCAAATTATCAGTATTTATAAAAAGTATATATCAAATATGTAAATTCTGCCTGGTATAATATGTATTCAGGAAACATGGTTATTGCAACATTTACAGTAAGTTTTCAGATTGCTGGTTAGAATAACTGGAAAAGGGGCTGGTGTTGCCAGTTTTATTAGGAAAGGGATAGAGTATAGCGTTGTGAATGTGGATGAAAAAGCTGAAGCATTTGTTGTTGAAATCTTTGATAAGAATGGGGGAGTTAAGTTTGTAAATTTGTGAATGCAAAAATGTGTCTATTGATTGTTTAGATAGAATGTTCTTCTTCTTTTGGCTGCTCCCGTTAGGGGTCGCCACAGCGGATCATCTTGTCCGCATATTGATTTGGCAGAATTTTACACCGGATGCCCTTCCTGATGTAACCCTCCCCATTTATAAAGTAACTCTAATAACCAAAGGGTGGTTGTATGGTGCAGGGATTTTAACACACATAGTCCACTGTGGGATTAGAAGGGAATGGGTGTGAATAGATTGATAGAAGAAGAGTATTTAGACATGTATCACTTAGTATGCATAAATGATGGTAGGGGTACAAGATATAATATACAAAAACTGAACACATTGGCTGGAGTGAGGTGGTGGAATATTGAGAATGATGTATTTTTAGAGAGTGATCACTTTCCCATAATTATCGATTTATGTGTAAATTTGTATGAAGATAAGGGGGCTAGTATTAGGAGATGGAATTATAGCAAAACAAACTGGAAGAAATTTTTAATATTATGAGAGAAATGTTTCATAGGGACAGATGTAGAGGAGGATGTGGATTGATGCAATGACAATTTGTGTAATATTATACGCCAAATAGCATTTGAAGTGATTTAGAAGAAAAAGAGAAGAAACATTTTACTGTGGTGGAATGAAAAGTGTTCAAAAACAATTAGGGAGAGAAATTATCTGTTTAGGAAAATAAGAAAAATCTTTGTTTGTATAATCATTTTATGTTTAAAAGGGCCCAGGTCCAGTTGTAAAAAGGTGGTGAAACAGGATAAAAATATTTACTGAGAGTCTTTTTTTGAAAGTATAGGGAAAGAGACTTCAGTTATAGATATCTGGAGCATGATTAAAAAAAATGAGAGGGGTTAATAAGGATAGGAGATTTCAAGCATTAGATGATGAGGGAAGAATAATAGTAACAGAAGTGGATACGGCTGAATTATTAGCTAAATATCTTGCATAAAAGACAATTTATCTGAAGAAATTAGGATACATAGGAGTGTAATTTTAAGAGATTATCCCAAGAAATGACAATGATGGCATTACGGATGCAGAGTTTTCTTTAAATTAATTTTAAAAAGCTGTTGCAAAAGCTAGGAAGAAATCTTCTACAAAACATAATTTGCGTTATTGCATGCTTGAAAATATGTCAGAAATATCCTTAGAAATATATGGAAATTCTACAATTATATTTGGAGAGTAGGGTGCATTCCCACTGCATGGAAAAATACAGTTGTGATACCAATTTTAAAACCAGGTAAAACCCTTTCAAACTCTTCTAATTATAGACCAATATCACTAACTTCACACTTATGTAAAATCACGGAATGAATGGTAACAGAACATTTAAACTATTTGTTACAAAAGAAAGAAGAAATAACTGGTCATCAAAATGGATTTAGCAAAGGTAGAATGATGCTGGATTATATTTTATGTCTAGAAGATAATATTAGAAAAGCACGGGTTAATAAGAATTTGTAGTAGCGATATTTTTGGATATTGAAAAAGCATATGACATGTTATGGAAGGAAGGTAGATAATAGTAATAAGTAAATTAGGTGTAGGTGGAAGAATGTATAACTTTTTTCTGAGTTTTCTATTTGAAAGGTTCATGCAGGTAAGGGTAGGAACAGAATATTCTAAATCATATAAATTAGAGAATGGTACCCTGTAAGGGAGTGTGTATAGTCCATTATTATCCTTCTATATAAAAGCAGTCGGGTGTCCTTCCGTCCCGTGAGTGCTACACAGGCGCGGAGTTTCACACACGCCCCATCCATTTTGCAATGCACGATGGGATTTGTAGTTTCGTTTTTCCAGGTAAAAGATGATTTTCTACTCCAGACTGTGCGAGTAGCACGGAGTTTCACACGCCCCGTCCATTTTGCAATGCACGATGGGATTTGTAGTTTCATTTTTCCAGGTAAAAGATGATTTTCTACTCCAGACTGTGCGATATCTTCTTCTTCTTTCTTACTATATAAAAGCGGTCGGGATTGTCCTTCAGTCCCGTGAGTGGAAAGTGTAGCGGTATTCCGCTTATCACAGACTTACTACTTGCAGCTTGCGATATGAAGCGACATGATGTGAGCAGAGTTCAGGTGCTCCCATCGTTCCCTTGCTTTTGTGTGCGATGCGCTGGAAAAATAGACAAAACTATTTCTCTGGAAATAATTAATGTTGATGGAGTACAAATGCCTCACCGCGTAGTAAATATGAGGGAGGTTCAAAAGGGCGACCTCAATATAGAAAAAACGTTTAAATTTCATCACAAAAATAACAGAAACTACGAGTATTAAAGTAATATCGCTCAAATTCAATATAACCAAATTAATGAGTTTATATAAAATATCAAATTGATCTACATATTGAATTGCCTTAAGAAGTGGTCAACTTAAAAGTCGGTCGCCTTAAAAGGCGGGTCAGCCTAGTTTAATATAATGATTAATTATATTTTTTCTAAAATTGAGATTGGTGTGGGTAAATCATTATACGTGGATGATGGTGCGTTATAGATCAAAGAAAAACATTTCAGTTATGCTGTATCTAAAATGCAATTAGCTATTAACAAGGTAGAGGTATGGGTAAATAAATAGGGTTTCAAACAATCTGTAACTAGAATTCAAGTGATATGTTTTACAAAGAGGGTAAAAAAACCACTTAACCTGAAATAACATAGTCAACCTCTAGAAGAACTTTAAACAATAAAATTTTGGGCATGTTAATGGATAGTAAGCTTACATGGAAATCCCGTAATGGTAAGACTGATGATAAATGTAAAAGGGTATTGAATATGCTCAGAAGTCTGTGTGGCAGTACAGGCACAGGCTCTGAATGTGCTGTGGTGCAATAAGGTCCTTCCCAGTTTTAGCCATATTAGTTGAAATGGGAGAGCTACAATTACAGCTTTGCAGATTGTAAATGATGATGAACTACTGAATCAATGTAAGAGAGCATGAAAATAATCATCCTGTTAAAAATTGTTGAATAATTGTTGAGAACATTATAAAAAAATATAAATAGCTTTGGATGGGCAGGCTCATATCATTCAGATAATCTGGGTCTACTGCATTATGGGATAAGTCCAACTGTAGCTTTAAGTAAAACACCTCCTTGCATGTTACCAATAGTTGATCTAAATCTGCATGATTTAATACAAGAAAATCAATATACAGTATAATACCAGAATGGAAGTTTGTTAATTGATATATTAATGAGATATTTTATGGAATGATTCCAGTTTTTACAGATGACTCTACCAACTGGAAAGGTTGGAGTATCTGCTTATGTGCCAAACTTCCAGATGAAAATAATTAAAAGAATTTCAAATCATTTATCTCTATATACAGCGGAATTGGTTGCAATCATTCTAGGTTTGCAATGGGTTGAAGACATTATGCCAAATAGAGTTATTATACAGTATGTTCAGATTCATGTTCAGGACTGATGAGTATTAAAAATGGACAGACTAATCGTAGATTGGATTTTTTATTGGAAGTTAACCAGAATTTATTTCACATACAAATTAGGGTATATACTGTATGTGGTTGGCAGGCATGGCTAAAGAAGCTGTAAAACAGTCTGTGGTGGATATAGATATCTTAGTTAGTAAAGATGAAGCTAAAGGATTGATAAAATTAAAAACTGTTGGATTATGGCAAAACCTATTGGACAATGGGAGCGAGGGGAGGCATTTGTACAAAATATGTAACAATGTCAGATTTTTGAGGAAAAGTGGAAAAACAAGAAGGGAAAAAATAACTGACGAGATTAAAAATAATTCACTATATTGAATAGGAAAACATCCATCTGGATGTTCTTTGATCAGCAAGAAACATTAGAATACACATATGTAATATTTCACAGTGAAGCATACAAAGAGCAAAGAAAACAACTTTGGGCAGAAATTCAAGAAATGGGTGTTAATAGTTTTACTTAAAGATGTGATCAATTATGAAAGTAAACGTAGCTTATAATTTTATGGGTAATTTAGTTTGAGTTTTTTTACCTTTATGTTCTACACCACACTCCAGTCCAGTTGGTGGCAGTAATGCACCATAAGTGGGTCTGCCAACTACCATAAAAAGACAAGAAGAAGAAATGGAATTTCCATACTATGTTGTATTTAAAGGGCTGCAATGCATGGTTATTGCCATTACTTTACTTTAGATTCTAACAAAAAAGTATAACTAAACTTTTAATTGCACTTTGATGAGAACCCTAACCCTGCCTAACATTGCCCCAGTACTCTGACCGGACATTCATGGGAAAAGAACATTATGAAAAGGAATGGCATAATAAATGGTAACTCTAAAAATTCAAATAGTAGGTGAACGCAGCATAAGTCTAAACAGTGGTGGTTTGTAATGTGGGGTGCTACCTCCAGATATTTTAAAAATTCCACCTAAATCAATTAATGCTAAATAATCATGAAATAGATGTGTTTATTTGCAGAACATGCCTGGTGTCAGCACATGTCAACATCCATTGTTTCTGACTTGTATTTGTTTAAATTCTGTAGGAGTGCCTAAATTTCCTGAATGAAGGGCGCTGGCCAGTTTAAGCTCTATTGAAGTCCTTGAACTTTTGGCAAGCAGGTGACCTGAGGCTCCCCTTGGTTGCTTTCATATTTTTCCAGGGACGCAGCTCTCTGCACCCCAGACACTCCCACATTTATTAGCAGCGAATTAGTGTTGTTTTAGTTTTTTTTAATCTAATGTGTTCGGACAGTCATTGAGGCAGTATTTCAAGTTCACGGCAATGGTTAACTGTTCATACCTGCCATTAATGTAACTACAGATGAGCGAGAACTTTACCATGATGACAACTTTAAGTGGAACTTCAGTAATCAAAGAAAATTCAGTTATTTCTTTAATGAAACACCCCTTCATAAATCATTATCAAGGACAAGCTTACACAGACTTTTTCCTGCTCTTATTAAATGGAGCTGGCGAAATGGATGTGGTGTATGTAGTTGCTTTTTCCCTGTTTGTTTTTTTCTAAGTCTTGTTACTAAAGCAGTGTAGACAGGGATACTAAATCTAAAACATCTTTCTGAAAAATGCAAGCAGGATGAAAGTAGCCTCAGTCATCTAGACTAAATGTAGACAAATGTTTTTGGCAGGCTTATTATTGCAGAACAGCTAGATGAAGGCTACAGGATTGGCATTAGAAGGCATAACAAAGAGGTGACCAGAAATCGACACATCCTGTCCAGAGTAATAGACTGCGTGAGCTTTTGTGGAGATTTTAATAGGTTTTGTGTGGCCAGGATGAGAGTGAGAGCTCTGATAAATCCATGAATGCATTGATGGATTTTGTTGTCTCTCTTGATGGAGTGTTGAATGAGCACCTTGAGAATGCCACTGTATTTAAGGAAACTTCAAAAACTTTACAGAATGAGCTTTCGGACTCCCCGGAACACTTGGTGGCATGCATACATTTTCTAACTTAAACAAAACAACAAGCAACATTTAGTGCTACTGGGCAGTGTACAAGCAACATTACAGTTTGGGTAGGCAACATTACAGTTTGTGTATGTGTTTTTTGTTTTCTTTTCTCCTGAGCTATGAAGTGCTGCTTCAGTTTGCCCTCTGCCAAAAGAAAACCTGCATCCCCAACAAAATTTTTTTCATCAGCAGCCACTGCCCCTCAGTCACTGCCTTGAGAATATTACAGAGGTCATCTACAGTATATATTGTCATCTACATATTATCTCTGACTTCTTATTCAAAAAGAGCATTTACATCTCCTGTGTACCTACATTACTTGTCTTACATAATAATGAATCCGAAATTTACATTTTAAAGCAGGTGGCAAGCTAAGCCTAGTTTGGCAGATAACAAATTAGATAGGAAATCTCAGGGTTACAAGCTCAGTCCTCACCACTGAGTGATTGCATGGCCTGACAAACTTACAGTATGTATTCCTTCTGCCCTGTCTATATCATTTAGATATTTGTTACAGCATATTTTATTGAAAGTGTACTGCACATGCTAAGCAGCTTTGTACGTTCTCCACATTGTACTGTATAAAATTTTTTGGCTTTTTCATGTAGAACATCCTTTTCATACTAGCAGTGTTTATTTCTCCTTTCTTCTTAGTGGAAGCAAAAGTATCACCAGAGTCACTGTACTGTAGTGTGTACTGTATGTCAGCCTAATCATATTGCTGTATCTGCACAGAGCGCCACATTCACTGCTCAATACATGACTTTTTGAGGTGGCTTGCTATCCTTAAAAGGGCTGCTCACCTATTGCTGCACTAATTAGAAAAACATACAACTTTGCAGGCTTGCCATTTACATTGGCGCCCCTGCCACTGCTAATCTAATGTCAGCTCATACTTGGATGACTCATCCCTGGTTGATGTAACTTGTCAGCACTGTTACATGGCCTTCCTGCTGAAGTTGCTGTCCCCAGCAACCACTTCTTACTCCTTGCAATGGTGCAGAAATTCATTGAAATGGCAGCATGGTGTTCCCTCTTGCTTCAGTCGTAGAGCTGGTGATAAGGGCACATCAGAAGGGATCATGAGCATTTTGTTGTCAATTGGCACAGCTGGGACATTGAGTGCTGCCCTGTCATGCGGTACAGTAGAGGCATTCAACACTGGTCAGTTGTAAGCAAGCAGGGAAACCCCCTTGTGTGGAGATACAGATGTACTGGCCTCTTGGCTATTTTATTTCACTGAGCTGGAACTGCAAACTGTATTCCAGATCTGGATCTCAGGTTTCAGACTCTTCCTTCACTGCCGCTTCACAGTGCTTCAATGATTTTTCTTGTCCTTTGCATGTGCATTTTTACCACAATCCTTGCTTCTCACAGGTCATTTGCGGTCAGTGCCAGCTCAATCTGCCACACTTTTCTTCAGCTCCATGAGCCTAAAGCTCTGCTGGCATTCACGCATTTAGGCTAATGGACTTTAGCAGATGGAGAAGCAGTAGTGCAGCTACAGAAGTGGTAGTCTCTCAGCTGTCTTTCCCCCCCCTGTACTGCTGCTGCAAACAGCACTCCAGATTACAAATTTGAGCTTTGAGACACTTCAGCAACTCATCCAAAGTGCCAAGCAGGTCTGTTTTACTTCTCTAAGGCACTTGCCGCTTTCCTAAGTAGGACTGTAGGTTTTTTCACTTCTGACACCAATGTAGCATCAGTGCCAAGCACTGCAATGGATGGATTCTCTGCTCTTTATATGGCTTTTTAAGGTGGCTCACTATCCATAAAAGGACTGCTCACTTTTAGTTCACCTGGTCACAGCACTAGTTGGAAAACATGAGACTTTAAAGGCTTACCATTTATATAGGCGCCCCTGCCACTGGTGATGTAGTGCCAGCTTATAATAGTGTGACTCATCTTTGGCTGATGTAACTTGTCAATGACATTACATAATTCACTTTCAGCTTCATGACATGTAAACTAAAGGTGAAAGTTTTAATGATGAGGTAAAGAAATGTACAACAATCATCTTCTAAAAGAAAAAAAAAATGAATTAACCAACCAACATCATACATTTTTGTAAACTGAGACTCCAGTGAGCACAGGAGATCAAAATCTATAATGTGGGAGTTTTGGACACAATCATGTACCATGTCTATCGTCCTATGGTTTGTTGTCTTTATTTTATGTTCTGTTTTTTTATATTCTGTTTTGTTATGTTTGTTATTTGGTTTGTTGGTGACATCTTTTAAAATTATTGACATTCTTTTTTTTTGCTAGGATGTAATTATTTTTTGAATCTGATGCTAGAAAGCTATTCCCGATGTTTGTCTTTTGATTTGGAATTATTTTACATTTATTTGCCTCTTCTTGTGACATCATTTTGTTTTCATATGGGAACCGCTATTTTGTGCAATTGTGCTTACTAGCTGTGGTTGGTGGTGCCTTCATCAGAAATTATGGACTAAAGATATGGGGGGCCATAGGGTATAACATGCAATTACTGCGGTCACTTAATTGCCAAAATTTGGGTTTTTCTCAAAGAAAAATAAAAGCTTTTCTGTGTTTTCTGTTTTTTTTAATCTCTTTTCTTCTTTAGCTTTTGAGTATGAGATTAGGTTCTGTTTTATGTTTTGACTCTTTGTACTCCTGTTCTTCCAGTTACAATTTAATTTTATTGACTCCTGTTTATCTCCTGGTCTTTCCATTTGCCTTTGTGCTATTACATGTTTGGGCACTCTGAGAGCAGGCATTGCCATGTTATTATAGATGTTGCTGGTCCCATTACACTAAGTACACACAGCAAATATGGCATCACATGGTATTTTGGTTGGTGAGAGAAGCTGCTCCTCCTTAAAACGATTAAAACAAACAAAAGTTAGAAACTTGCACCAAGGAACCTTGGATTGGCTCTGTTGCCCTTTCATCCTTTATTTAGATTAAGTGGGTCTTGAAAATTATGATATGTTATATATATGTGATGATAGTGATAAAGTTAGGTGCTATAAAGTATTTTCCAAAACAGTTTTTTCTCTACATTATGCTACAGTTAGGTGATACAATGTTGTTCAAACACAATATTTGCTTTCACTTTTATGTGGATGACATTCAAATGTATTTTCCAACAAAATATAATTGTGTTTTTTCTTCCATTGAGCTAAACCTTGAATTAGTGATAATATCTTCTTTTTAAAAATAGAAAAATCAGAAATTGTTAGTTGGGAAATTTCAACTTAAAAGACAGTCTATCAATTTACATTGATATTGCAGCCCACGTGCAGCCTCATATACAAATACTGCTGTATCAAATTAAATCTCTTCAGACTTACCACACAGAAATGCAAATAGTTTCACATACTGGTTGTGTACTAAATTTAGATTGAATGTTAATGTGAACACATTCTCAAACAATGAAAATTTGATTCATGTTGTAAAAAAATACAACATTTGAAATCATTAGTGCCCCAAGTAATTTTCTGAACCTATATATTTTAAGAGAAAAATTAATAACTTTTCTTGCATTTAATCATTTCTTCTACTTTTTGTACTGCCAATACTAGGGTAGAACAGTTCACGTAAAATCAGACATATTTTTATGTAAATGAACTGCACAATTAAAAAAAAAACACGACTACATACTCTGAACATTTAAGTCTATTTTGGTCTTAATTTTACCTTTGCCCTACATTCTGCAGAGAGTCCCTACTTAGCCCCTTGCACATATATGCAGGGCCTTAAGTAACTGTGTCACGTGAATGGAACATGAGCAGGCAAGGATATGTTATTCAGAGCTGCCAAATAGGATAAAGTTCACAGGCTATTGTAAATACTTGCTGCCTTTACAATACTGAATGTTTTAAAATGTTTAATCATTTACTTCAAACCTTGTAACTACTTTTAAAATACATTGATAGGGTCTACTCTTTAAATGTTTTAATGTTAAAGGTAATTATAATATTGATGGTAAATACAGCAGCTTTATTCTGTAAAATGCAACTACATTCCCATGAATTGTTTTTCTGAGAAAGTCAAGAAGGTTTATTTGTAAATAGTAAATTAATTTATTATTTTAATTTGAAGATTTTGTGGTCATACATCAGTCTGTGTTATTTCTTTAGTTTTATTTGAAGATTAAGTGGTCATACATCATTCATTTGTAGTGATTGATAAACAAACCTATAAAATTAATTATCAGTTCGTAGATTAGGGTAGTTTCTTGACTATGGCACAGGACCGTAAACCACAAAATTGCTAATTTCGTATATGTTTTGTGTCCCTAAGCAAGCCATGTAAACAACCTCTACTCTGTCATGCCCTTTCTAATTGAGAAGAGAGACATTACATTGCAGCCTGAGTAGCTACCTAAATGCCCTGGTAGAAGATTACTATCACTAGAGACATGACCAGGCATTAAAGTCAGCAGCAAACAGCTTATCTTTGGCCATCCTTGCTAACAAGCACCATCATCACCCCTAGCACCTTTCTGAAGGCAGGAGAACAGGTCCAACCTCAAAGCCCAAATATCTGGGAGGTGTACTTCACACTGTGCAAGTCTGGCAGCTAACAACAGACCTAGGCAAACAACTTAAATTCCCAGCACACATTACTGTACAGTAACATTACAGTGTCCAGATACAGATACTATACGACTCTTCAATTCCATCCGGGGGAGTAAATGCTAACATTATTTAAAGTTATTGCCTGCTTTTACATGCATTTTTATTACTATTTAATTTAATATTGTTTTTGTATCAGTATACTGCTGCTGGATTATGTGAATTTCCCCTTGGGATTAATAAAGTATCTATCTATCTATCTATCTATCTATCTATCGATCTATCTACAGTTGTTGTGTCAGAAGACTCAAAACAACTACTCATAATAGAACTCACAGTGCCCTGAGAGGAAACACATGGAGGCGGTGTATGACAGGAAGTATGTAAAGTATTTCCTGGAGCAGTGCTGGGGACAAGGGTGGCAAGCTTGTTGCCTGTCTTTTAAAGTGTGTTGTAGGGTCTTTGTTGGCAACCCACCCTATGGAGTATTAAGTCTATTTGGTATCACAGGGGCCCCAAAGAGGTGACACATTAGATGCATGTAGCAAGAGCCTCCAGAAAATGTTTGATTCCTTGACCATGCAAGTCAGGGATTGAACACCTCCACCTGGGTCACCCCCATTACGGCCAAAAGAGATCATACTCTGCTGGGCCCTTGAGCAAGGCCCTTAACCTGCAATTGCTCCTGGGGCACTGTACAATGGCTGACCCTGGACTCCGACCCCAAGGGATATGCAAAAAACAAATTCCTAGTACAAGAAATTGTATAAGGTTAAAATAAAGAACAAATGTTGTGAGACCCGAAACAACCAATGACCCCAGGGTACACTGTGCTTGCAAAGCAATTTGGAATTATAAATTTAATAGACAAATTAAATAAAATGAAATATATTTGTGTGCATAATATATTAGTTTTTTTCAGAAATTGTAAATAAAATGTTGTACCAAGTCAAAATTTCACTGGGATTACAGTAGGCAGTACTGTTGGCAATAATTTATTCCTTGTAGATGTTTTTAAATTGTATTAAAAAAATAAATACAATTTTTTTTCACCACCAAGCTGTAGTGACACTAGCTTGATTTCTATTGGCAGAGTTCAGTTTTGAACAAAAACTGATTAAAGCCAGATATATAATTCATTGACTCTGCCAGTCCAGTACATTCCCTATTTAAGCACACATCCCCAAAAGGAGCAATTTAGAATCGCCAGTTAACCTAACTCACACATATTTGGAATATGGGATGAAAATATGGTGTACATGGAGAACAATTCAATCAAACACTGGAAGGACATGCAAACTCCATACTCACACTGACTGGCACTGCTTTCAAAACCTGAAATCTGTGAGGCAGCTGTATTAACCACTGTTCCACTTGTGGCAGTTCTTTTTTCGTTTTGATTAGAAAAAAAGCAACATGCTAATTAAAGGCCGTAGCATTTTAATGTCACAGGTCCATCTTTCAATATCAACGCTGGTCACTTAAAATTCAAATGAATAGTACTGCTAAAAAATGTTGTCACATCGTCTAATTTATTAGTCATCTCAATTATACTATAACAGTAATCAGCTGAACTATGATGATTCTGTTATATCATTTTAATGGCCTGCTCAGAGCCAAGAACAACCAGTACAGATGGGTTAGTACACCCTAATAGTCAACCTTTAAGGGTAAAATCTGATTATCCTTCATTTGAAGTTTTATTGGTGGAGTAAGAATTTAATTAAATTTCAAATATTTCACATCATTACTCTATACCTGACACATTTGTCGTGGTTAGTTGTGGCTACATGGCATATCAACCACTTAGTGTGGCATTCCAGAAATACTTTTTGCTTGATAAAGAGCCAACTTACTTGACAAGGAGGTTAAGTAACATCTTTTAAAGTAGCTCTGCAAAACATATGTAACGTGTGCATTTATATTACACATGTAGACAAAGACATTTATAGGCCAGATGTAGACATAACAAAAAGACAATTTCCCCATGAGGATTACAAAAGTATATCAAATCGAAATGAAACTAAAAATATAGACTGCCCAACTACTGTGTGGTATGGAAAAACAAAATCTGATATATTTGTAAAATATCATTTATGTTGATCATTGCAGACAAATAAGCACCAACTGAATTGAATAAAAGCATGGAAAGGTAAAAGGTGGTACTAGAAGAGGCATAAATAACTTGTTGCTGCAATAGCATACAATAACAAAATATTGTATACATACACATAATTAAATTATGCTACAAACTCATTTGTGAGTGCAAACCGTTTGCTATGTTCATCTTTAATGTAGATGTGTCAATCAAAAGGTTTTCCAGACCAGTTTTTCTCTTGCACATTGTAAAATTATTCATGAGTTTATTTGGCTATATCTTGATTAAAACTGACTAAAACATACCAGCTGTTTGTGTTTAAATATCTGGATTTTCTAAGCGAACAAAAGATGTCCAAGATACCTCCAGCTACATTAAATTTATAAATGATAACAATACAAGCATCCTCCCAACACTAAACAATAGGAAACCTAAACTATTTTATTCAAATTAAACAGTATATAGGGAAAAATTAATGAGATTTAATGCTATCCCAGTTTACCAGTGTTATGCAACTCTTTCTGTCCATCAATACTTGGAGTCCACATAGAAGATGCCATCTACTGTACAGTGGGATGCAAAAGTTTGGGAAACCTTGTTAATTGTGTATTAGGCTACATTTTTAATTACATGACATTGTAAAGTACTGTTAAAAAAACATATTTAATGTAATCTACTAGGAAATGCAGTTACATTCAACGTTATTTTTGAACGTGGCTCATTGATACAAAAATTATATGATAACTGACTCTTGGATGAAGCAACTACAGAAATGTGAAATGCTCCAATTTTCATATTTCATATTTCACCTGCCTGATTTTGTTTGAACAATTATTGCACACTTTCTGTAAATCCAATAAACTTCATTTCACTTCTCAAATATCACTGTCTGTGTCTCCTATATGATATATTTAACTGACATTTTTTATTGTAACAACCAACAATTTATACAGGAAAATAATGACTATTAACAAGGTTGCCCAAACTTTTGCATCCCACTGTATATAGTCCATCCATCCATTTTCAGAATTCATGGAATTATAAGGAGCTGGAACTTGACACTTCAACATCAAGAGCAAACTAACTCTAAACATCAACAGTCCATCACAGGGCACATTATTGTGCATGACAACACTCACTCATTCTGAGCTCATTTAATGGCAACAGTTGGCCTAATATGCATATCTTTGGGTTGTAAAGGAAAACAAAGTGCCCAGAAAATACCTATACAGACACAAAGAAAAGGTAAAAGCTTTGTATATTCTGTCATTGCCAGGATTTGAACTGCGGTCACTGAAAATGTGATTCAGCACTTCAAGCAATAGCACCAACAACTCCATTCTTCTTTTTTTTTTGTTTTTTTGACTGGCTTCTTCAACTGTTCCAAATAAGTTACCAGTTGTTAATCCCAAGTGCTACAAATTATTGCAACATGCAGTTAAAAATGTAGGCCGTCAAAGAATTTATACATGGTAAAAAGTCACAGAGCTTGGTGGAGTGCAGAGTGATAGCTCAATTACTTTTTGAATGGTTGCTTCTTAAGGTTGAAGGAAATAAATTATGCTTGTGAATTGGGGCCTGCCTATCTGGGATCTTAGTTCTGAATCCCCTGAAGCTTAGAAAATTACATTTGGAGATATATCTTACAATGTGCCAAACTCAAAAAAACATCTACTGTCATTATTCAAGAATTGTTGAATTGGCCAGTACATAGACCTGCATCAATACACAGATAACTGATGTACTGACATGAATGTTCGCGCAGCTGCACTTCACTTGTGAATCATCTCCTGTTTCAAGGAAATGTCACTGGTTGTGCATATGCATCTAATGGTATCTAACATTAAATTCTTAATGTTTAACATAACTTAACTGTCATATATACTTTACAGTACATATATGGGTAAAAGCACCAAAAATAAAAAAATGAATATTGCTTCTAGTTGCTGATTAAATAAATAAATAAATATATATATAATTATTAAATAAAAATCATATCATTCTAGGGAACATCAGTTAAATTAAATAATGAACAAAGCTATCTCTTCCTTATCAATACAATTTAAATCAAATACAAAAGTAAGACATCTCACATGAAAAGAGTGGGCACATTTTCCACCATGGACCAAACATTCAATATCTTAGTTTCAGTACCGCCATATTGGAAAAATATCAATATCTCCTAAAAAGCAGTATAAGTTAGTCCCTGTCCTTTGTCTAAACCATCTTTTACATTACAGGATTGCAGGAAGCCAAGGCCTGTTTTAGTACTACTGGGCACAAAACAATATCTAACCCCAAATGAGATGCTTACTGATCTTAAGACACATTCATATACACACTTACTCTCACTCATACCTGGCCAACTTAGAATTGTCAAGGAACTCACCATGCACATCTTTGAAATATGAGTTTATACCGAGCCCCTGAAGAACATATAATTAGTTTATTGCTTCAGTTTTATTCTTGACAGTGATTACCAAATTTTATATTCTGTACATTTTCCTCTTTTACTCAACTAAATCGACTGAACTAATATCTGCAGTTTATTAGTATAAAGAGCTGATGTTATCGACCTGCAGTGAAATGACATTTTAACTAATTAATTACATGGGAATGGTGCACCTCACCTAATTAATATAAACACAGCATGAGTTTAGAAAGGCATGCAACAAACACCATGCTATGGCGTACATTTTATATGCTGCAAAAATAGACTAATTGTGCCTTAAATACTGAGAATGGAGCAGAAACGAAGTAGAACTACAGCTTGTGTATGCTGGAAGAGATACTTTGTGGTGTGTCTAGCAGGCTGAGTGTGGGGTAAGGTTTAACCTCACCCAAAAAGCTGCTTTTGCTTCCAAGTACAACAGTCAAAGACCATTCATCCCACACTAACTCATATCAATTGAAGCCATGTCTCCATCAGTTGAATTGGAATCCATTGTGTATTAGGCTACATTTTTAATTACATGACATTGTAAAGTACTGTTAAAAAAACATATTTAATGTAATCTACTAGGAAATGCAGTTACATTCAACGTTATTTTTGAATGTGGCTCATTGATACAAAAATGATATGATAACTGACTCTTGGATGAAGCAACTACAGAAATGTGAAATGCTCCAATTTTCATATTAGTTAACTTAATTCGCTGAGTGCACCTGAATGTTTCACCATGTGTACATGTTCTAACTCTGTCATAATTACAGCCAGTTGGATTTGCAGGAATATGCACAACTTGAATCAATTTCTAATATTACCTTATTCTGCAACTTTTATACATCAATTTTATTATATGACTCAGGCGCCGCCGCAAGTGGCAGCCTTTCCAGCAGCTCCATGTACGACTTTATCTTTCTACCTTTTTCTCTATTTCACTGATCACTCCTACCACTTTCTTTTATGTGGACTCATTCCCTGGACACTTTTTACTACTTTTTACTACTATGTGAATTTCCCCTTGGGATTAATAAAGTAGATCTATCTATCTATCTATCTATCTATCTATCTATCTATCTATCTATCTATCTATCTATCTATCTATCTATCTATCTATCTATCTATCTATCTATCTATCTATCTATCTATCTATCTATTCTGTAGTATATAGGACCTTTTAAGGTGAAAACTATCCCAAAAGCACTTTAAGGAGCAATATGACTATTCAAGTACATCAAAACATAAAATGTTATAATAAACAATATATGAGATTCAAATGAGGATAAGCAGGTTGTATAATGGATGAGGATAAATAAAGAGCTACAACCTTAAGGATGTGTAAACAAGGGATGTCACCGAACTTATTAGCATTCATTGGAATGAGATGAAGTTAAACAGTACAGACAAAATATATAGATGCTACCAAATATGTAATTATGGATTTATAAATTAGGGTTTTGTACAAATAAGTGTAAGCAGTCACTTTATGTCCTGAATAAAGTTGGTAGAACGTCAACAACAATACAATTTACTTATATAGCACATTTTCACACAAGTGTACCACAAAGAGCTTTATAGTCAATAAGATTCAATTATAAAGAAAAACTATCTATACTGTATATAAATACAAAATAAATAGAGTCCAGTTTACTCACAACCCTGTTCAGGATAAGTAGATTTTAAATTGGATGGGTAAATACCAATGGACAATACAAACACACAAATAAATAAATAAATAAATACATACATGCATACATACATAAAAGGACTAGTCTCTATTGGAGTTAAGAATCTATCCATTATCCAACCCGCTATAACCTAACTACAGGGTCACGGGGGTCTGCTGGAGCCAATCCCAGCCAACACAGGGTGCAAGCCAGGAAACAAACCCCAGGCAGGGTGCCAGCCCACCGCAGGGAGTTAAGAATAATAATTTAAATTATTATTACCTATACATAGTTTTTAATTTTCTTAATAGTTTGAATATTAAATTCAGAGTCTGGAGAAAATACAGTAAATCCCATGGGTTTCTAATGCCAAATGACCAGCAAGCCAAATCCCACCCAAAGAACCCAGGCATTATTCAATACATAATTGTGATAAAGTTATTTGTTATTGTTATGCTGCATCATCCAAGAAAGTGTTACACAGCAGGTCTCTTCAATGGTTTGAAGTATGCACATCTGTCCCAAAAACAAGGGTGGCTACAGAGTACCTTTGACCTTTTCTTTAGAATATAAGGTTTCTATTGATCCACCTTCTCATCCCAGGACAACTGACAACCTATTTATTATTGAGTAATGTTTTATATCTTTAACCACAAATTTAGCTATCAAATGTTTATATTGTCAGATGGAGAATGTTGGGTTAATATTAGCATTTTAAAAGTTAGCTATGCAAGGTTGCCCTAAAAAAGGACCTTGTGTGATAAATGAATTACAGAATACTGAAAAGTATCATTATCCTTATGCGTGGCCAAGACTTTGGCCAGAACGCAGTGTGTACACCACAGTCAGCAAATGTCAATAAACATCAGCCATCACAGGAGACATACAAGGTCATGGCACATAATGAGAAAAAAATTTGCTAAAGATTTAGCCACATTTATTTCTTTGAATAAACTGTTTCAAAAAGTAGTTTCTGAGTAATTTTTTTTATTTATTTTCTGAATAAAACAGTAAATTAAGTCATATTAAACATTTAGTTAATGTATTTTAAACTATTACTGCTGGGACATGCAAGTACAGCTGGTGAATTCTAAACAGATACATACATTTGAAACTACATATCAAACCTAAATAAGCTCTGCACGATTATTGTAAAATATCATTAGTAACACTGAAGTCTTGCCTAGATTATATCTCTTCACTTTATTGTGCACTGGTGCTCCAGTACTGTACCAAGCCTGAAATATCCTAGAACGTTTTAATGTGCATGTTACTAGCTCGTAAAAATCAATAGTAATATTTGGAACAATCATGAAGTGCCACACAGGGCCTATTATCATCTAGATGGGACAGGCAGCAATTTGAGAATGTCTTGCCTCTTTCAGCATTTTTAACACCATACAGCACTTAGAGATGAACAATAAACTAGGGTCAGTGTATGTGGATGTCCTGTTAGTATCTTGGATTACTGATTACTTGGGGAAAAGAAGACCAAAGCAAAGGAGAGATATGATCCATGCTGAGGTCCGGCAGCTAGAGAAGGAAGGGCAAAGGGCAAGGAGCTGTGAAACTTGGATCTTAAGCAGCCTGGATGAAATGGGACATACCAGAATGGAAGATCACATGGCTAGAACTTTGGAGAATGAAGCCTTTCTGTATTTCTTTCCTGCTTCGATCAGTGTATGATACCCTGCCAAGACCAACTAACATGCACAGGTGAGGAATGAAGGAAGGCCCACTGCGCAAGCTATGTGAGGAGAGAGGCACACTGGCAAACATACTGGGAAGGAAGAAGATCGCACTTAGACAGGGAAGATATAGATGGCACCATGACAAGGTTCTCAGAGTATTTGCAGATATTTTAGAGCAGGAGAGATGGAAAAAGCGTTTAACCTACATGAATATAGGTCCATCCATCCCATTGATCAGAGAGGGTGAGAAGCCATCCTCCTCCATGAAGAGCAAGAAAAGCCTTTTGCACCTGGTCCAATTATCGAAGATGAGGGTGGACCTGGGTAGGAAGCTACATCTTCCCCAGGTTGTTCAAACAGCTATAAGGCCTTAGATAGTCATGTGAGCAGATGAGGTGAAGAGGATCATTTTGATAGAATTGACTGTTCTGTGGGAAGTTGGATGCGAAGAGGCTTCAGAGAGGAAGGCCATCAAGTATTAGGGTTTAGTCCAACAATGCAGGGACAAAGGGTGTCATGTCTGGCTAATTCCAGTCGAGGTAGGTTGCAGGGGTTTCCTGTCACAATCAGTGTGGATAATGTTCACAGAATGGGGAATTGAAGGAAGAAAATGGAAAGCAGCAGCTTGCAGGTTGGGGGAGGCAGCAGAAAATGGCTCTTTTTGGCTCAGGAATAGGTGGGAGGAGATGAGCTGGAAGCCATGAGAAAAAGGGCAGTGACTGACCACCACTGTCGAACCACCAATTGGGGGATGTTGTGGTTTAGGTTTGAAACATTCAATGAAAGTTGGATGCAACTGATGACATTCTCCTGGTCGTAGGCATCAGTCACAAGAGGTGATTTAAGGTTTGGGCACTAGTTGTATTCAATAGAATAAAATCAGTGTTTCAAAATGGTTAGTCAAAAACGTGGGTTTTTTAAGAAGTACTATGCAAGCTAATTTTTGTTCACCCTGTACACATTACAGATCCCTGAATGGACCTCTCATGCAAATTAAACAAACTCAGTTTAAGAAGCTGTTACCACCAGGTGTGGTGGTAACAAGGTGGTGGGCCCCTGGGGAAGGTTTTTGGGTAATATTGTCATTTTACAGGTCTTTCAGGGCTCTCTTGAACTCTGTGGAAACTGATTTATCATTATTATTCAATATTTCCTCTCTAGTTGTGTTATCAACTGTATTCAGATATACAGTAGGTGTTGGCATACAGTATATTGGTTGGTTGAGTTAGGATATTAAACAGATAATATTGAGGACTGTAACATTGTTTTTTGTAGTTGTATAGAATAAGTCAGGTAGACCTCACCGCCTGTTGCAGCACTAGATGTTCAGAGTGCAGTTAGTGAGCTCACAAGCTATATAACTGTACATGGCACACCAGCAGAATACAGCACTGCACCATTCGTTTCACTTTAATAAAGACAGTCACATTTCAAGCAAACTAGTGACTGTGAATTTTGTGATCGCTTTTGCAAATGAAAGACAGCCAAGCGATAATCACATTTTTTCCAGTTAATTTTACTGTGGGGCATGTCATTGCAGGGTTTTTATTGTATTAGTGTTTTATTAATAAACTCAACAGCATATAGGCTAATGCATTTTTCCTCAGTGGCCAGCTAAACACTAATCCAAACATAAATTATTCTTGGTGGTGGACAACAAAGTTTCCCTGACTCTGATCTTCATCCGGGAAGTAAAAGGTAATGTGAACCCAGTATAGGACATGTGAACAAAAATCTGGATTTGGCTGCAAACAATAAAGCTATATATAAAAACCCTGAGTTAACTGTATTACCTGAAGAGGCTCAGGTCCTTTAGGGTAGAAATTCTTCCATATGTTCTGTCTGTCTTCTGTTGCAAGTATGATCTTTTACTCAGTGGCATGTTGGAATAGCAGCTTCAGGACAGGAGATGTCAACAGACTAAATAAGTCTGTTTCTATACTGGATACTAGCCTGATGTTCGTTATGCTGTGAACTATCATGAACAATGTCTCACTTTCTTGGAAAGATACCCTGGTCAACCTTTAGCATGATGTTGGTTCTACCACTGTGCACCAGGTGTCTTTTTATCAGCTGTTGTCACATGTGTTAGACTTTAAAACTTATCATTTAGCTACAGAATGTTTTCCTTCCATTTCAATCTGTTAATTTTAAGTAAATTTTGGATGCGTGTGTGTGTGTGTATTGCTTTTTTATACATTAGTGAATTCTATTTAGTTTTTTTTTAACATATCTGACTGTTGTTAATAGGTGTAGGCTGCTGTAATTCCATAATTTTCCACTTGGACCCATAAAGGTATTTATGTTTTTCCAGGTCCTCCAATTTTCCTTCTACATCTCAAGGCAATGTATGTTAGGTTGATTATCAAGTATCAGCTGGCCCAACATGAGTGAGTATGAGCATATAAATAAGTGTGCCCTGTGATGGACTGGAATTCCATCCAGGGTTGGTGTTTGCCTTGTCTGGTTAAAAAATGGATGGATAAATAGAATGAACACTGCTCTTAATTTATTTTCATATATGATTTTGGTGTTCATTATGAAATGTATTAGAACATTTAATTGATTCATTTAGGTTCTGCTTAAGACTACTGTCCATCTATTCCAATAATAAACTTGGACAATAAGTTAAGTTATATAATGCATAATGACATGATTTAGTGTAGAAGGAAAGCATCAGCTGATAGGAAAAGCTATCATTAGAACTTCACTCAATTTTTGAATAAAAGTCCGTCCTACATACTATAAAAAATGGTTTACATATTTGACTGATACAGAGTTGCTTCTTTAAGTCAGACCCTTTTTATTGTGGGGTGATAGCTGAAAGAAATATTTTTGTCACCGCAGCTGCAGCAGCCACAAAGGGACATTTGACAAGCAGTGTATTTTTAGTAGATGGGGCTTTCATACAGATCAGCCAGCTTGTTTCTTAGTAACTGAAGAGTTCAGTTACCATAACTACTGCATGGATGAGAAAATCTTGGTAGTGAATTCTGTTTAACAGCCTTGAACCTTATATTTTCTTTACTTCTTTATGCAAATCTGGCTAAATGTTCAATTGTTTTCAATAACTTTGAATTCACCTTTCATTAAATGATTCCCATTTAATATTCTGTAACGTCTATCCCATTATCATTATCCTTGAGATTCTTCAGAGTACTATGGGTTCTATCCTTAGATTTTAAATACACTTCAACAAAACTATAACTTAAACTAAATACAAAGAAGTTTTAAAAATGAATGGATAATTAAGAGGTTTACGCAATCTTACAATTAATCAAAACAATACATAATATAGTTAATTTAATTATCTAAGTGAAAATTTAAATACATTTTCAAACTGAATCATTCCTGAGCATATTAATATGCTGTTGGGTCTACTGGTATTGCTAACAGGGCAGGGCAAGTGCTACAGTTTAGAGTGAATATAAATGGCATATCCATGCTCTAAATCTGGCATTACATTCTGATCTCTTCTCTTCAGTGGTAAAATTCCAAACAATTTTAGTCTGTTTTTTTTATAAATATATCATTAACTGTTAACATTAATGATACTGTCAAAGTTTAAGCTTAAAATAATTCAAATATACATGCTATAAAGATGAAATGATTGCTTTGTAAATGCTCATTATAATGTTGTCTAGAGAACATTCCCCAGCCAAACACTTGCCAGTAGGACATCTTGGCTGTTCCATACACTTCCCTCTGTAAAAATAAATGTTTGGTGTTAAATGAAATCTAATACAATTATTCAGACACTCTTTAGTTGGACCATAACAAAGTGTTTCAGGTTATTCTATTTCTGTTATAAACATGTAGTATATTGGATTCTTATTTTATTTAGCTTTTAATTATAACTTCGAAAAATTAGGTGTGCAGTGGATAAATAATTACTTTTTGTTGTTAAGAGTTACTGTGGAGGAGTAGGCTCCTCTCCAGGGCTTCTCCTCAAAGGGACACTCCTCCTTTGAGAAACATATCAGGCAGATTAGTCCCTCAAAACATTAATATTACATTTGTTTTTAGTAAGGTAAAAAACTTTTGTTGTGGAATTCAGGAAGCACTTATGTTCCTGATTACTTTAATCTCATTCGTACAAAAGCATCAGTACTTCTACTTTCTAAGGAAAATATGACCATTTTTCTCTTTTCCACAAGTACTTACCATTTTTTAAAGATGTACAATAAAATGCTTAGTCACTAGGAGCGTTTTAGTCTCGTACAGAAAATGTTACATTTCTGCTCACATGGTGTTGTAAACAGTGGTTCACAAAACCCCACACATTACCTGTTTCTGGAAGGCAAGTAACATAATCGAGGGCCATAGTTACCACAGACATTTTTACCTTCCTCCTTTCGTCAATAAAAAAAACATACAAATTAGAATACTGGTAAATATGTATGTCCTGTGCACAAACACAACCACATTCAGACAGATTATTTAGTGATTATAAATTACCCCTGTCTAACAAACACATAGACAGGATGTGAGAAAATATTGACACACACCTATAATCCAATGCCACTATTTCAAAAGTTATTTTAAATCTATTTTATATTGCATGGTTTGGAAAAGATGCATAATCAGCAAGGTAGTGTGTCAGTAAAATGTAGGCATCAAGGAACACACTTGAAAAATTGATAACAAAAAGAAACCTGCACTAGTTAAGTATGGAGCCTTGTACTAATTAGAAGCCTTGTAACCCTAACCCTAACCTTAATTGATGGTGGTGTGCTGATTCCACTTTACTTAATAAAGTTTAAAAATCTTAACATTATAACGTATAACCCTAAGCACCTGGGGCCTCATGTATAAACGGTGTGTACGCACAGAAATATTGCGTAAGAACTTTTCCATGTTCAAATCGCGATGTATAAAACCTACACTTGGCGTAAAGCCACGTACTTTTCCACAGTACCTCATACCTTGTCGTACGCAAGTTCTCTGCTCGGTTTTGCAGACTGGTGGCACCCAGCGTCAAAGCAATGCTACTGTTCCTGTGTGGTTACACCTTATTTTCCTGACGCGGCTTTATAAATACACTAAAACTAACCGCATATTGTTTGTTAGTGTAATGCATCTGATTGTAATTAACTTGTAACAATATAATGGTCCAGGGAATAGCCATAGTATTCCAAATACCATAACTGCTTTAGCGTTGTTACTTTCACTGCACCTTCTTCTTCTTTCAGCTGCTCCCATTAGGAGTTGCCACAGCAGATCATCTTTTTCCATATTACTCTCACTGCACGACTTGGAGTATTTATATCACTGTATCTGAGTGTGAATCACAGCAGCAGCTGATTGGAAAGAGAATTATCGGTATACAGCTTTAAGCACATGCTGTCTCAGCCACGGCAAAACGTTTCAAAGCCTTTCCTGTACGGACCTCGCGCTTCAGAAACAGTTTCATCCCAAGAACTTTAAACACACTTAATCAAGTGCTCCTTGTAGAACTGTTTGTACTTATAAGTACAATCACCCCACTGTAAACTTGCACTATAGTTATAATATCGCACAACCTGAGCCACTTTATAAAGCGAGTATTTACATATGATGACGATATCATTTTTAAGATGAAATGCAGCAAAATATGTTTATTATATTATACAGATAAAACTTTAACTTCATTTAAATAATCTATATTCTTCACTGGGACTGCCGTGAAGGACAGAATAATTAAACATGTACTACAAAGATATTTCAATGTTCCTTAAACGTTTTGAAGAATCGGCGCTCTAAGATTACAGATGACTTAACTTCTATTACAGAGCTGATCGTATGGTGATCGGTTACTTGGAGAAAGAAAAGCAAGGACTGCAGGGGCAGCTACGCCAATATATATTGAATATAAAACAGAAAGAGAAAATAACAACACAGCTAAAAACGCAGCGACAAATTGCGGCAAAAGTTAAATGCTTTTGTCATGAGCACGAGGCGGCTATGCAGTGTCCGCAATGGATGTGGCCATCCACCGTGCATAAGCTACCTTACTGACATTGGCAGACGAAGGAGCCACTGATTCTTCCTCTGCCCAGGGCCACCACAAGCCTAGAGCTGCCCCGAGTACTGCTGCAATAAATTATTTCATCGAAGGTCGCACAAAATCACTGCGCCCTGAAACCCATGTTTAATAACGTGCTTTAACTCCTATCATCATGAAAATATCACGTATACATCTCAGTATTTTAGTTATTCAGAGAGCTGTAATATCACGAATGTAATGGATTCTACTGTATGTCCAGTCAAAAGAAGAGAGCCGGTTTAAGAAGCAAGTAGTGATTCACACACATACAGTAGAGCACATAGAGGATCACATACAAAACAAAGCATTTAACATGCTACTTTAATTATGATGTGATTTGAGAAACTGGTTAATTAAATAATTTTAAGATTAAGTTTATGATGTTCTACTTTAATGACAAAATAAACTACATGATTAAAGTGTAAATTTCGAGATTGAAGTTGACATTTCGTGCTTTTTCCCCACTGTGTGCCTTTTTTTTTCTCTGTACCCTAATAAGCTTTCATATGACACTCAGACAGTGGGCTACAACTCGCCTTTTCACGGTGACTTTGATATGTGACTTCTTTTTTATTTCCGGCACTGTGCGATTTTGTGAACGTGAGCTTTCAAGTTTCACCAACACGCTATGTCACTCAATCAACTTAATTTTCTTGATTATACCATGGTTTAATTAAACAAATAGTATGTTTTTCCTTTGCCTCCACTTGGTATTCGTTGAAATTCTTATATTTTCCCCCATGCTTTTCCCATTGTCTTTTCACAGAAGGCTGAGCTTAAAGGCGATTTAGATTGATTTGCATATTCAAAGAGGCGTAATTCTGGGAGGAGTTGGGGCGTTACATAAAGTGCATGGACGAGCGTTACTTTTCACGATGATCGGGATTTATGTAGCGGAAGAACGTAGAAGTTGGAGTACGCACAGATTCCTGCATCTGGATTTTTCTATGCGTAAGCACATTTCGGCTTTTGTGCTTACGTCATGTTATAGTGCGAGTTCTATTGACGGCGTTATACATGAGGCCCCTGTTGATCTTTATTTTGGTTTTATTGGAAGAATGTCTATGTGTGTTATTGCTGATTCAATGTACTATTTTATTATTCACAATTGGAGAAGTACTGACACCCTGGTAAATCAGTTATCAGATATGTACTGTTTATAGTTTTAATTATAAATTTACGCAAAACAAAACATCTTCATTGTTATGATTGGAAACACACCATAATATGTAGAAAACATTAAGTAAATAAACAAATAAATATATATTGTATTATAAAATGAACTTTGATTTGGCAAAATTCATTCAAATAGAATATCAAGATTAATATACAACACAAGCATGACAGTAATCACTTCCCAACAGGCCCTAATAAACCAATTTAACTATGCTTATATATTCATCAAAACATTGAAAGCAGCTCTTAAGTTCAATATGTTATGTTCACAATTTGTGAATAGGCACGTTTATGAAATCTGCCATTTCTGGTGTTAGTTGACCTATGCCATTTACCATAAGGAAGGAGAAGAACAACCAGAGGGTGCGTGGAGTGTGAAATATCTTATAATATCTTAATACTTTGTTTCAGTCTAAAAAAAGTGAAGTGAATGCACAGTGGGAATATGAAAAACAATGATTCTAGAAGTAGTGCACACCATGGCCTCTAGCAACTTCTTGTCCTTTTCAGAAAAATCACCTTACAAAAGTATTATGAAGAAAACCTTTTCCATGATTTAGTTGTAGAAAATGGTTATTGCTTCCTGTAACATTCCAGACTTCTTTAATTTTCTAACAAAGAGCAGCCTCTGGTATTGTAGTCCCATGATGTCTGAAGTGGTGGTTCTCAGGTACTTTAAATTCTCCATTTTCTGCACAGCTTTGGCCACTACCATATACAGACGAGATTGATCTTTTGTCTTGCTTAAAGTCCACCACTAGTGTTTATTTTCTTGACATTTAATTTCAGATTAGTTTTGTTATACTCTTTGACTTGTTCTGTTACCTCACTCCTGTGTGTGGACTTGTCATAATTTGTAAAGAGACCCGCAAGAGTAATGTTATCAGCAAACGTGACCATTCTTACAGAATCAGCATGCAAAATGAAACTGTGTACAACGAATAAAGAAGCAGTATAAGACACTAATCAGCATGCATACTCAGTGGAAGGGGCTTAAAATGTAATAATAATGCAGAAAACATCAGTTTTGAAGTGAGTCTTATGGTTATGTGAACTTTACGTTGCTTGTGTAATTAAATAACTGTTTGTTAGGCATATTAGCCTAATAAGAGTAGATCTAGTTATAGTTAAACATTGCACAAACACTTATATAAAGATGTAGAGCAGTACATACATATATTAATACAAAAACATTGTTCAAATGTTCTGAGAACTGCCAACAGTAAATTATACTGCATTTAAGACTAAGAAGTGACGGATACAGTAGATCACATGTCTCATTTAGGTGGATGCTACAGTAGCTTAATTACCCCACTAAATTTAAAGATCATGCCATTTGATGTTGGTAAAGTAGTTTTAAATAAATTAAAATACATCAAAATGTTGCAATAAATAATAAAGACAAATTATGTGAAATTACTAATATGGATTTATAAATATGCATACATCTAACTAATATTCATTAATGACCATAATTTTATTTTGCTTTTTTCTGTTACACTAGCATATTACTAAATAAAAAAAAAGTTTCTATTTATAAGCCAGTAGCAAAATTGAATAATGAAAGTATGAAATGGTCATCTATTCATTTAGAGAACCCACTTTCTTCAAAGGAGGGCTGCAAAGAGCTATTTTTTCTAGTTTTATTCACATCTTTTGGAATCTGAATAAAGTAAGCATTTTCTTTCAATGTTAGTACTGTATCAGTTTTCTTCTGGATTCCAAAGATATCCCACCATTATGTAATGTGACCTCAAATTCATCCTTCATGCAAAATTAAAGATATGTTCCCTACATGCCTTACCAAGGAGGATTTCTGTCTTGCAGTCATTGTTGCCAGAGAACATAGTTTGTGTTTTTTTTTCTTCTTTGGGTAATTTCTTTAAAAGATTGTGTATTAATTCTTGTTGATAATCTAAGTTGCAAGTAAGCCTGCCAGTTTCATTCAATTAAAGGTATCACAATTTGTATAACATACTATAACACAGTACATGATAATAGTATCAGACAATATGCACTAACCAGCCCAGGACAAGATATTAGTTCTAGTCAAACTGAATTCAACTTTTTTTATGTGTAGTAATCTTCACTAAGTGCAGGCTCACAGGGCTGTAACAAATGCAATTACAAACTTAACAAATTATTCATTACATAATGAGAAGTTAAGCAAAATGACACGTTTTATTGGTTAACTTAAAAAATTACAATATGCAAGCTTTCGAGGCAACTCAGGCCCCTTCTAGCTGTATGGCATCCATAATTGCTAACACGATACAACACCCTACTCATTACATAATGAATACACTTAAAGACACAGATATGTTTAAATAGACAGGAAAACAAAGCAGTCTGAAATTAATTAATATAAATGGACCCTAAATACATTTATCCATTAATTAAGTTACAGTTGCAGTACTCACAAACACTGACATGCTTGGACTATTGGGCCATTTAGGAATCTCCATTTTTTTAACATAGACTTCTTCAGGGATGTGGCAAAAAATCCAGAATATTGGGACAAATGTGGACATGGAAAAAGTGGTAATTAGGTAATTACTGGGATCAAACCTGGATGCTACATTTGTGAGCCAGTGTTACTAATCACCATGCACCATGTCTCCCAACTCTAATTTGTATTGTTTTGTTTTTCTTGGTCATTTTGTATTATGCATTAAATAAAAAAAAAAATCAATGTCTTTTCAAACTCACTTATGCAGTTCAAGGTTGCTAACAGCCAGAGACTATTTTGACAGCATTGGTTGCAAGGTGGTAACCAACTTTGGATGGGGTGCAATAACCATTGCAAGGAGCACCCTCTCATACATGACTCAATTAAAGTGAACAATTCAATTTAAAAAAAATGGAAAAATACCTTTTAAGCTTGTTCATAAAATTATGTTTGAAGCAAAGTATATAATCCCCATTCCCTCCCCCCACAGTTATCAAATCCTGCCTTCATTCCATAATCCAACTGTTATGATAATAATAAATACAGTGCATCCCTTGACACTGGCTATGTGCCAACTGCTGTGCCAACTTGTGTAGCCCCAATGCTAAAAAAAGTTTTTCCTTGATGTGAACAAATCTAAACAAATTTTGGCCTCTCTCTGTCACTTACCTTTTCTGTCTAAAGTTCTCAAGCATGATGTGGTCTCTCAACTCACTAGTTACTTAACTTGTATTAATTTAATCAAACATTTTCAGTTAGGTTTCAGAGCACTGAACAGCTGTTAAACTGCTCTGCTTTTGTGCCTAATGATGTGATTATAGCAGCAGACTTTGGGCAAATCAGCATATTAAATAATGTTAGACCTTAAAACAGTATTTGAAACTGTTAAGCATGATGTTCTACAGTCTACTGCACAGCATATCTCTGGCACTGCCCTCCAGTGGTTTAACTCCTATTTGACTGATAGGCAAGAGTTTGTTAGTCTTGGCAACAACAGGTCCAGTTTGGCACCATTAAAACAAGTAGTTCCTCAATACTTTGTCCTTAGCTCTCTGCTGTTTTGCATCTACATGCTTCACTTTGCCATATTATTTATAACTTTAAACAGGTGTGTTACTTTTATTTGGATGATTCCCAGATCTATTTTAATGTTAAAAGTGGACGTTTTTCAGAGATTTCTCAGTTCAAAATCTGCCTCAGTGAAATTAAATCCTGAATGGAACATAACTCTATAAAATGAAATGGCAACAAAGCCAAGGTCGTGCTAATTGGCACAACAGTTCAATTTAAGAAACTGAGCACCATTTCAATCAGTTTTGGTTGGGAAGTTATCATACCTTCTTCTTCTGTAAGGAATCTTGGTATCATTTTTGATACCTCCAGTTTTTAACTCTTCCTAAATAAATCACTTTCTTATTCCACCACCTCAAAATATCCTGTGTTTACTTATTCCTCTTGTTTTCTGATGCTGATAAACTTGTCCATGCTTTTATTACATCCTGCATCAACTACTGCAACTCCCTACTGTGGCAGGTGCCTCTCATAATCTTTAATCACAGTTCCAATTGGTCAAAAACTTGGCTACAAGGGTCCTTAAACAGACCTGTAACAGTGGGCGCAGCAATTCTGCTCTGTCTTCAATGATTCCCTGTGTTTTATAGGATTGAATATAAAATTATATTACTAAACTATAATGCTTTCAATGGCTATGCACTGTACTACATTACTAACCTACACTGTCACTATGCTCCTGTGCACCTACTAAGGTCCACCAATGCACTGACAATTTAATTGTTCCCCAAACTAACCTGTGCTCTACGGGTGACAAAGCCTTCACTCTGTAGCACCCAGACTTTGGAGCAACCTCGTTAAATTAATAAGATCAGCTGACTTAATTCATTCTTTCTAAAAACAACTTAAAACTCATTTGTTTAGGAAGGCATTTAACTTACCCTGAGATAATTTAAGTTTGTATCACAAGTTGTGCTATCTGTTCGGGGTTTTCTTGTAGCATTGTGTATTTCATTCTGGTTTGTTTTGTCTTATTCTAATTCAAAGCTTTATGTTGCCTGTATTTATTATTTTATATCTAATGTGTATTTTTTCTCCCTGTTTTCCAATTTGAATTTATGTGAAATCCTTTGAGCATGGGAAACTGGCTATATAAATAACATGTATTGTTAATAATAATAACAATAATCAATTTTGTTTTTAATTACAACTATAAATTATTTTTAACATTGCTACACCTTCTGGATAATGAACCATTTCTGTTAACTGCCGATGTGAATTTTCCTGGCAGGACCTCTGCGCTTCCTTGATCCTGCCAATACGGGTACACAGAAGAGTTCTGAAACCTGACGCCCACGTCGGGAAAACCTGTTCCTGTTTAAATCCCCGCCTATAAATAAAGTGCTACTCAACTGGAAGAAAACGAGGCGAGCGGGATGAACGCAACGTTCCGCGGAGTTCAGGGACGTGACTGGAAAAGCGCCCTTTGGGTAAAAGAGCTCGTTGCCCCCGCGGTCACTCGAGCCGCAGCTGCGCGCAGCTGTTTGTTGTCCACTCTGTCTCCACGTGTTTGGCTGCGCGCCACTGTTTATGGCTCCGCCCTTCCAGTTGTATAAAGCTGCCTCACCGCGTCCTATTTGCCAGTCGCTCACAGCGGTCTGCTAGCAGAAGTACAAGAAAGGGGTGGGGCGGTGTGAAGGAGTAAACGCTTAGTGGTTTTTCAGTTCCGTTCAAGAAACGTAAGTTCAGTAGTTCAGTGTAAAGTTTTGCATGAGCAGTAACGTCGACACTGACGGGTTGAACACATATGGAATTGGAAGTGGTGTAAACTTGTTGCGTTGAACTTTTTATTTTTTTAGGTCTTCGTGGTTTACCTATTGAAGCCAGAATGGCCTCTGTACCCTCAGCGGGATGCCTACTTGCAAGGAATCAATTCTATAGAAGTAGGTTTCTCATATAAATGTTGGATTTTTTTTTTAAAGTTGTGTGTGTATATATGCAACGAAACTTGATGATTGACGGGCTTGCTTTGTTCGAAGGCTGTGGCAGTTTCATCTCGCTAAATGCAGGCGTTAATATTTTAGAGCAGCTGTATTAATATTGTTCTGCACAAGTGAAACGATCAGCATGAGGATAGAACAACTTGGTTTTAATGTGCACGTCGGCCGCTTGCTTAATACACTAATTTGTTTATTTATATTTCAGCCCGACATAACTCAACGTCCAGTACGTCATCTTCCAGCTCTTCATGCTGTGATCTTCTTGCAGAACATGAAAGGACGCCAGCTCCTCATGGTATGCTTCTTGCACGTTTAGAGATTGGTGTGTGTGTTTTTTTTTTTTTTTTAAATTGCTTTTTATTATTCCCCAATGGACGTGATTTGAAAGTGCATTTTAGCCTAGCCATAATTTTAAGGAATATTTCTTGCTTCGTGACTACTGTAATTCAAAGTAACTACAGTAACTGGCTGTATTGGAATATATTTTAACTGTTTTTTGTAAATCCAACTTCCAAAGAAATGAAAGCTGATTTTACGGTTTACCACTATTACTCTGGTTGTATTAGTTCCAAAAGTAAATAGTGTTCATTCTGTATTTGAAATTTTAGAACTTAATTTGCAGTAACACTACATTATCTGACTACACAAATTAGGGATTCTTTTCCCCTCTTTGACGCTTTCAGTAGAATCTATGATTGGACACAATTATATGCAATATTCAGTTTTTTTTATTTTATTAAAACTGCTTCGTGAAATTGTTTATTTCTCATCATGTCTATAACATTCCCTATTCAGGTATTCATATCCCATTTGAAAAATGCTGGTGGCTGAAAAATTTTCTTCATTGTGAAAATCCACAACCAGCCCATCCAGAAATACCTTCTAACAGGTAGGCTTCTTACACACCCAACCTAAACCCTGTTCTTTCCTATAAACATTACCTTTTCTTCTTGAGGTATACATTTTATAATGTCTGATGTCCCTTAGTTCACTTTTAACAAACCAATTTCTCTTTTATTTTCACAGTGGCTCAAGTTAATACATGCTAAAAGGATGTTTCTACTGCACTAATTCCTTATACTCGCCTGCTATCATATTGGTGCTTTTTTTTTTTTTTGTGTACCTTGTCAATTTTTTTTGAGATGGACAGTTCCAAAAAAGCACAAAATTTGGCAAATTTTATTACTTTGTCTCTGCTTTATAACGTTTCTAGTAGAGTTTGTATATTATTTTGTATCTTCAGATGGTAAATGCAGTTTTGCTTTGGTACTGATAAACAAATTATTTTTACATATATGTACACTTTTTGCTTTGTAGCAAAAAAACTACTATTGGAAAATGCAGACAATAGCAATAGTTCCATGTACTGTACTGCAAAATGTAGCACATGATTTGATTAATAGTCTCTTAAATTTGATGTAAACTGGGTGATTACACAAGTTTGTTTTGTATGTATTTTTATAATTAAACTTTTATAATAAAATGCTCTGTTCATGGTGTATTTGTTTGTTCAGACTAGATCAGCCTTTTGAATTCCTTGTCCAAGTAGCATGCCATATAACTATTTAATCTGACATTTTCCCATAATTGAGGATGGGGGACATACATAGCTGTATTAAAAGGGTGGACAATTATTGCCCTTTGTTGCATGGTTAACACACAAGGTGTGCGTGGGTGTTTTTATTTTTGTCAAATGTCTGTCTTGTTATGTGTGGGTGGTTGTTTTGTTTTCTTTTTTTTTAAATTGGGAATGCTAGTTGAAACAAATGCCTTGATAAAGAACCACAAAGAGAAGTTCCAAACAAGTGGTGCAGTGTTGTTCGATCACCAAAGACTACTAGGATATCTTTGGCTCGTGAACACTCAAACTACCCACCTCCTTTGGTCTTAAAGGGTAGAACATTTTGAGGAGGGTGCTTCAGGTTTTCTCAGATATGTGGCACTGAAAGTATCACTTAAGGTTCTTGAACAATGCTTTGTGATCTATGCTCACAGATGTAAGACACTCCCAATGCATTTGCTATCCACTGCTTTCATCTCCTTGTAGATGGGTAATCCTGTGAGTTTGTACTATTATTTTACTGAAGTGCCTATTCTTATTTTACCTTAGCATCTTAATTACACACTGTCCCATTGCTTATCCATATTTGCCTTGTGATCTGATTCATATTTTAGTTGCCCTCTAAATTTATCCATGTATTATCAAAGCTTAATCTAGCTTAACATTGCAAGAGCTAATGTCTATCCTCTCAGCATCCTATTTGCAATGTACCCACCCATTATTTAACTTAAATAATCAATTTCAGGTTCATAGGGGCCAATTTCACTTGTTCATGTTTGTTGCATTGTTTCACATCTGATGTTTAAACAGAAAATGTGCATGAAGGAATTGCTGCACAGGCAATTTTACCTGCTCTGTCATATTTGAATTGCATGTAGTTTGTGGCAAATATAATCTATGGTTTATGCTTTAATAGCTTTGCATATGTGATTTTATTTTTTTAATATTTACACATATTTGGATAAAGGGTTTTTTTTTCTTGTATCTAGAATGCAAGATGCCGCATGTGCTGTAAAACAAGGCTTTTGGAAATTTAAAGTATAACTAAAGGTCAGAAACAAAATACTAAAGCAAATAAATTTTACTGGAATGTACAGATTATAAAGAGGAAGCAACAGAAGAAAGGTGTATAGAATTGTATTTTTTTTTTTTTTTACTAATGGTTTGCAACGTGGGCCACACCATGAATGGACTATTAGTGATGTCGAGATACTACTAGAGGGTCAGGCACTCGTGAGATGTATTCAGAAAAACCTGTACAACTTTAGATGTGTATGTTACATCTTACATTAGATTCTACAAGGAAACTGCGTTGCAACCAAAGCAATTATTAAACACAAATGAAAAAACATGGTTTCCCAAAAATACTTAAAAATAGGGCATTTATGTATATGACACATGAGAGCGGGGTGGACATCAATTTGAATCCCTGACTCCAAGCACAGGGTGATGATGGGGCATTTTAAATCTTCTCTCCCTTTCTCCACTACACCATGAATGCATCTCCAATGAATCATCTGTAAGAAATTAAGGGGAAGTGCATTTAGGACTGAAACCAGAAAACATTTCTTTACACAAAGAGTTGTGGGAGTCTAAATCAAATTACCAAGACATGTAGTTCAAGCAGAAACCTTGACAACCTTTAAGAACTATCTGGATGAGATACTGAGACAGCTTAGCTATTAGCTAAACAAACGAGTTTGAAGGGCTGAATGGCCTCCTTTCATTTGTCAGATTTCTAATGTTTTTAACCAGTGGCAGCTGGTGAAAAAAATTTGGGCCGGAGCATAGTTTTTTGAGAGAACAAACTGAAGCAGCACTTATCTATCGTACAGTGCCTTTCACATTTATCTATCTATTATACAGTGCTTTTCACATCTTTTTTATATAGAGCCTTTCATATCTATCTGATCATTCCACATGCTCATGGCCTGTCCAGTACCAGACCCGTGGAACAAATCCAGGCTAAAATGCATTATGCACTTTCCATTATGGTGCCCAATTTGATTATAGCTTTTTTCCATTTGTACTGTGCTAAAAAAAACTTTAGTCTGTGGCATTCTTCGCTCCTCTTATTCTTCCCATTATTTCCCCAATAGATGTGGAAAGGAACAGGTGCACCTGTCTTTAAATTGCCCAATACTCTGTCAACTTACCCAGTTCCCCATACTGCTAATATGCACACCATAATGTTCGCACCCTGACCTCTGTAATTTTCTAATAACATGGACTTCTCTCTCTCCTGTAACACATCCATAGCATATGTCCATTCCAAATCTTATTGTGCCTCTGCCAATAGAGTGCTCAGTCCTTAGCCATTCCCAATGTATTCCATAAATCCACATTGTACAATCACTAGTCCCCTGATTTTTCTCAAGTCTTGAATCCCAGTGTATCATTTAGCACACCCACAGTTTCATTCCCACTGTAATTTTACTCTACACTTTCTGCCAGTCAGCTCAGCCCTATGTAAGTTTGCGAGGCTTACCTCACCTGGGCACAAATTCACACTAAGATCCAAAGACCCCCACATCTTAACACATAACTGAACCCCTCAACCTGTCTTGTACTTCATAAACAAGACAAGTCCAACCTGAATCTTATTCTCTTTTTTTTCTATTTTTCCCACTCATTTTTTTCACAATTTTTTTTACTTAGTATTTTTCCCCCTTATTTTAGTCCCTTAATTTCCCCTTAATTTTTTCACAAGTAAATACTTACCTTAACACCCCCGTATACTTACATAGAACTCTATATTGACTTACGTAATATACTTACCTAGTGATCCTGTTTTCCATATATCATCTGGCCTTGGCGTCTGGTGAGTGCTCCCTTTCTTATATGTTTGTTTTTTTATGGTTGGTGGTGTTTTTAATTACACATTGTTATACTTACCTGACAGTATACTGTATTGTGGACAACCAGAGCCCTACCCTTTTAATCTTTTACTGTGATAGAGTTTGTGTTTGTTTTTTTGTTTAGGACAGAATGACAGAGCCCAAAGGAATGGAGAAAACTTATTTTAAACTTCTACAAGCCATCCATCACTTAGAAATAGTATTTCAGTCAGCTCCACTTAAAGGTTTGTGTAACCAAGCTAAAACATTGTCCTCTCTTATTAAGCCATCTTCAGAAGATCCATGTATCTTCCAAGAAATAACATATATTACGGACAAGTGGTTAACTGAGGTTATAATTGCTTTAAAGTTACATTATAACAAAGTAATTGAGGAACTATCAAAACAATTGTTACAGATAGACAAGCTAGCTATTCACAAAGCTATTTCTTTTGCTAGATGGAAGTATAAAAGTAAATTAAGTTTAATATCTTTGGACTCTTTTAGACAGATTATTTGTGATCATTCTTCCGCTAGAGCAACTGATTCATCCTCTTCTCGATTAAAGTGTCAACCTGAGGCGATCAGTTCTGGTCCACCTATTTTAGATGGTGTAGTGGAAGGACAGATTGTGACTCCAACTCCTGAACAGGTAGTTTCAGTTTCTTCTTCTGTGCAACAGCCACCTCTTTCTAATCCACTTTCATCTCCTTCTTCTGTTTTTTTCTCCATTACCTCCAATAAAATTACAGTTAGCCTGTTTTTGATGGATAAAGAACCCTCGGTGTTGGTTTCAGACTCAGGATTTTCAGACACATTGGACAAGAAATCTAAAAAACCCACTCAAATTTCTAAACAACTAACTAAAGGGACAAAAGTGATGAGAGGCGATATTTCTAAAACTCACATTGTTGATGTCACCGAATCTGATAACCCTCTAAATGTATAAAATTTTGCACTAAAATAGTGGATTGGCATCCGAGGTTTGATGAGCGTGACATACAGTACGTAATTATTGCGGAAGTTAATTTGTGGCATTTGAGTAAGTGTGACTATACTGCTTTACAGATCGAAGTTATACATGATCTCACTATAGTAAATCTTAACGGAGTATTTTCAAAATCTAGAACCCAGTCCCTCTTTATCTAACTTTATAATATTAGTGGGACTTAGGGATCTACTTGCTCCAAACAAATTAAAAATCATTTTTAAAATTAAAAACATTTTGTCTTGTGAGTGGTGAGCCTATATGGTCACTTTATTCATCTGTTTCAGGCTGACCCTGACTGGTCTACATGGTAAACTCGGCCATCGGTTAACCAGGTACTGGGCAGCAAATACCACACCAAGGCCTGGCGCCGTAAGAATGGCCCAGTATGCCTGTTCCAACAAGGTTCACTTTGATATACTTAGAACATCCATGAGCTTCAGATATGGATTCTTCTTGTTTGGCTCCTTGACTTTAACAGTTTGCTATGGGCTACCCTAAAAGGAACACATACCTATAGACAAGTTAGCTCTTAAGCTCATTGCAGCACAAAAGCCACCACACAATGCTAAGATCAAGAGGGACAAAGTACTACAATCATATTTAAATATGTCCTTTTTCTGTCTGAAAATGTCCCATTATGTTTAATCACATAAGCCCTTTTTATGATCAAATATTTATTGAGTTTTAAATAGCATTAATAAGCAATATAAATAATAATAACCAATAAGTTTCTCATAAAATGAATAGTCAAAAAGAAGGCAATGATAATAACAGTAAAAATGCTACCCAACCCTTCAGTCTCAGAAAATTTGACTCTTTAAAAAGTTAAAAGGAAAACTGTCTGAGCAAAACCTACAAGGTTACAGAAGCCGAAACACGAGATTCCACTTAGATAATATTTAAGAAGGTAGAAGAAGAGAACAATGTCAGCCATAGGCCATCCAGGTTAGCAGAATTTCCACCAGGGCATGCCATTTTGTCATATATGTGGATGAACCATTAATCATCACCCCTGAGAGTTCTGGGAGAGTAAATTTGAAAAATTAAGCTTACCAAGATGCAAAGGAGATATAAACATCAGATCTTCTGAAATAAACAAAGGATGTATTTGCTGCTATTTTGCCTGGACAACACAACCACGCTGGATAGAAGAGAGAGGGAGAGACAAGAGGCCCAGTAAGAGAAAAAAATTAGCAAGGAAACTGATTTTAACATGAAAGACATTAAAGAGAACTTTTAACAACGGACAGCCACAATGCTGAGATTTGGGGGTATTCCCAAAACATATCCAAAAAAAGTACCTAAGATGATCACCTTGGAGAAAGGACAACAGGAATCAGCAGGCAGACCCATTGCAAAATGCTTTCAGGGAGTAAAATAAGTGCTATGAACAATCCTAAAATGAATGTTTTGAAGATTAAGGTTCTTAGATGAAAATAGAATACTACTAAAAATGGATTACCAAGAAAGTGGAGGTACTGAGGGAAGGTGCCACTGACAAGCAGAGAAAGCTGATAAACATTATTCTATATTCTATAATTAGTCAGATTCTATAGGTCTTGAGGTAGAGGATAGAGGTTGGGAGCATGCACTGATTTTAATAGTGCGTTGCTGCATCCACCACACGGCAAACCACCTGGATTGAGATCCGAGTGCAGCTGTGCAACGGGTCACATCTCAGCACCACACTGTGAGGTTTTTTTTACAGTGGCTATAGTGCCCATCCTGCCACCAACCCTCAGGTTTTCCCTGAAAGTTGAAGGAGCTGCTTGCAGGCCTGGATGCAGATTAATGTCATACCCAGGATGGAGCAATTACAGATTAAGGGCCTTGTTCAGGGGCCCAACAGAGTGGACTCACTTCTGGCGTTTATGGGATTAGAACCGGCAACCTTCCAATTGCTGGTACAGATCCCTAGCCTCAGAGCCACCACTCTGCCCAATAGAGGGTAGAGAGTTTCAGAAATTTTTAAATGGATGGGAAGGAAAAGCTAAAGATATGGAGACATTGCACATTTTGAAAACAGACCTTAGTTGTGAGTAAAAGAAAAAAAATGGAATTCTAAACTCACACCCCAGGAACTGAAATGTCAGACCCCCAGCATCATTAAAAATGTCATCAAGAGTTGAAATGCCTAGAAAGACCCATGAGAGAAATGCAAATAGGACGGCTACCTATACGCTAAACAGGATCGTTGAAGATAGGAGTGCATGAGTGCCATTTGGGGCAGTAATCTAGACGTTTTTCAATCATGTACCAAAAAGACATCATATAGAAAGCATGCAAACTTTTTTAAAACAAGCATATAGTTTTAGTTTTAATTGCACCCAAGGGCCACCTTGGGAAAATGGCAACTTTTTTTCCTTCAAGTAAAGAAAAGAAATCAACTCATTGTTAAGGAAATGTTGTTTACATTGGCAGACATGTAATGAGTAATAGAAGGAAGTCTTGCTGTAGCTGATAAATTTGTATGTATCTTTTCACTGTTTGTTGTAGTTAAATGTATAATTAAAGTTTCAGTGGGTGGGGAATACTATTTAATTCATTGTTACTTTCCACTTATATACTTTTAATATCACCAAATTTCTATATTGGATGTTCGTCAAAGTAATTAAAGTGCGAAGCATAATACATTATAAAAAGCTATGCCAGTTGTTATAGAACATATAGAAAGAAATTAACCATAACAACAGCATTTACTTATGTAGGATATTTTAAAACAAATGTGTACTCAAAGTCCTTTACAAACAGTAAAAGAAACATACAGTTACAAAAGATGTAGAAACAGATGAATCCCAAATGGAGAAGAATGATATTTTAGTTATATTTGAAATTAGATTGTTTGTAAGTCTCTAATGGGTGAATGGCAAACCTCTACAACCAATCTTATATCATAGAATTTGCTAGAAACTGATGGCCATGAAGGAATAGTAAGAAAAATAAAATTCCAGCTAGTGTAAAGAAAATAAACATCCAGAGTTTCCAAAGTCAAAAGACCACTTAGCCAGAGCTGGACATGCTGCTGTACTGAAATGTAAGTTATTTCATTATTATTTGAATATGTTGAAAAGTCCTAAAAACATACACACAGTATAAAAATAGGTTTAAAACATTTTTATATTCTGCAACATTATTGGAAAGCAATGTTCACCAATCAAACAAACAATTAATCAAAAAAGATTTTATATATGTAGTATAGGGCTGCACGGTGGTGCAGTGGTAGCGCTGCTGCGTCACAGGAGATCTGGGTTCGCCTTTTGGGTCCTTCCTGCGTGGAGTTTGCATGTTCTCCCCGTGTTTGTCCAAAGATATGAAGGTTAGGTGCATTGGGGATTCTAAATTGACCCTTGTGTGTGGGTGTGTGTGTGCCCTGCGGTGGGGTTTGTTTCCTGCCTTGCGCCCTGTGTTGGCTGGGATTGGCTCCAGCAGACCCCCGTGACCCTGTAATTAGGATATAGCAGGTTGGATAATGGATGGATATGTAGTATAAAAAACAAATAAGCAAATGATACAAAGTAACACAAGAAAATCAACACGCTATCTGTGTATGTATGCTACTCTCTGCACAATCAGTGATCCTGGATTGTATTATATTATATTATTTATTGTAATGAAAGAGTGCATGTTAGTTTTTGATCAAAACATATTGATCAGAACCATCAGACTGCATCTACTGGTGAAATGCTCTCTAAATCAGGTACTTTGGTGATTCCACAAGCATCTGAGCACACCTCACCAGTTTTAGCATCATTACATTGGTTACCTGTGTCCTTTAGAGTACAATATAGTTTACAATACAGTTTATTTTTGTATAGCCCAAAATCACACAGGAAGTGCTGCAATGGGCTTTAACAGGCCCTGCCTCTTAACAGCCTCCCAGCCTTGACTCTCTAAGAAGACAAGGAAAACCCCCCAAAAAAACCTTGTAGGGAAAAATGGAAGAAACCTTGGGAAAGGCAGTTCAAAGAGAGACCCCTTTCCAGGTAGGTTAGGCGTGCAGTGGGTGTCAAAAAGAAGGGGGGTCAATACAATACAATACAATACACAGAACAGAACAAATCCTCAATACAGCATAAAAATAAAATTTTTCAAAGTACGGAGCAGAATTTAACAGTAGATGATATCACATAATAAGATTTGGATATTTTTAGAGTCCTGGAGACCTCATCCATCAAGCTGCCTCCCCCATTTGGCCATTCCATGGCTAAAACAGTGCTGGGCCAGTCAATCCGATGAAAGGACCCCTCTTTCCCATGATTCCTGTGATCCTCCATCAGGGATGACTTTACCATAGGCAGGCAAAACAACTTGGCAGGTGGGCCGTGGCACCAAGTGGAACATTTGAGTACCGAGAACAGAAACAGAATAGGTGAAGGTTAGTATTAAATTATAACTATCATGTTACTTCTGTTTTAGTGCTAATGACTAACAACAGAGATGCAGTATGTACAGTTAATCAGCAGCTCTAGTCAGGATATGCTAAACTGAAGTAGTGAGTCTTCAGCCAGGATTTAAAGGCTGAGACCGAAGGGGCATCTCTTATAGAAGCAGGCAGACCATTCCACAGTTTAGGGGCCCTGTAACTAAAAGCTCGACCTCCCACTGTTATTTTATTAATCCTTGGAATCAAAAGCAGACCGGCATCTTGAGATCTTAATGTGAGCTCAGGTTTGTAAGTCATGATAAGTTCAGACAAGTAAGCCAGACCTTGGCCATTTAAGGCTTTATATGTTAAAAGGAGGATTTTGAAATCTGCCCTAAACTTAACCGGGAGCCAGTGTAAGGATTTAGGAACTGGAGTTATGTGTTCGTATTTTCTTGTTCTTGTAATAATTCTTGCAGCCAGATTTTGGATTAACTGGAGGCTGTATAGAGAAAAGTTTGAACAACCAGTGAACACTGCATTGCAGTAGTCAATCCTACTAGAGATAAATTCAGGAATTGATTTCTCAGAATCCTGTTTATTTAGAAAGCGCCTTAATTTCCTAACATTTGTAAGATGGATAGATAGATAGAAAAGAGTAGATTTTAGAATACTAATAATAGTATTATAAAGCTATGAATAATGGACTAATAAAGTCCTTGTTCCTTCTTGTATTTTGGAATTCCTGTTCCTTATATTTCCAGTCATAATCTCATATCCTCAAATACTGGTCTGCTTATTATACTGAGAGTTAAGCATAAAAAAGTGGTGGGACTGCCTTCTGCAGTTATGCACCACGAATCTGAAATGCTTTACCAACAGATATACACCTGGCTATTATAATGGAACATTTTAAAAAACTCTTGACAGCGGGTTTAAAGCACAGCCTGCAAAGTACAGTGAGCATAACTAGGGTTGTTTCATAAAGGTTTGTTTTCTTGTCGGAGCCTGAAGGGCCAAGAAATTCTAAAGCTTTGTCATTTTGTCTCCAATCTTAGGTTTATAAAGGCTTTGGCTCACCCTGGAAAGAGAGATGCTGCAGGACTAAGTTAGCAGGTATTGCAGCTGCTATTGTGATATTAATGTTTGGCTTTCTAGTGAGCAGCTGTGTGTTGCACTCCTTAGTCTCTCTTCATGAAGTGAAAGTGTGTGCACTTCTGAGCATCATGTATATGTTTATGCCATAAACACAGAAAAAAAAATTAATAAAAGTTCCCACACCAAAAAAAATACAACAATGTACAGTATCTGACAATAGAGTGAAAAGACAGAAGAAAAAGGATCAATGGCAGGTAAGAGGCAAAGCTGTTATCGGACTTCACATAGCCACGTCTCTATATTTCTGCATCATTCTTGTATTGCCCTCAGTGTCCCCTGTTTCACAAGATTACAAGAGGAGCTTTTATTTATAGGCCTTGGATAGAGCCCAGAGGTCTAGTAGTTCACTGTGACCCAGAAAGGAAGGCTGCCAAAAGTGCATACATGTGACACCCATTCTCAGACTGGTTTAAGCTTGTTCGGCATCACTCATATATGGAAAAATATTAGAGCAAATTACTTTTCTATATTTGTTTAACTGCACTTTCACCTTTGAAGAATGTGATACCCTTGCATTTGAATCAACCTATTTTTTGTTTCAGTGCGACTTTGCTAAAGAAGGCTTTGTTGCGTTTGCTAATTTAGTAGTATCATGTTAAGCTTCATCAGTCAATTATTGCTCAGCAGTCAGGCCAATAATCATTTAGTGTCTGTGTCATTTGCATTTTATGTAATGTTTCATTTTTGTTTTACACTGCTGCACATATTTATATACTTAAAACCAAGTCGTTTGCAGTTAAGAAGCACTAAACATTTTAACTTAAAAGGAAATTTAATGTTTCAGTGAGAGGATGTTTCACTGGTAAATCCTTTCGGGCTACATGGAGCCTGTAATTAGAACCATGCAAGTTAATGTAGTGATTTGTAGATTAAGAAAAAAAATATATAATCAAATGCAAAAAAGTACACTGAACTTGTTACACAGGGCAAGACATGAGATACTGTAGCAATGCAAGCTAGTTCAACAATAAATAAGTAACTGATCAGTTTTTATTTTTATAAAAGGTACTCAACACTAACAGGCTTGAAGCAACCCTCATAAATGTATTAATTGCAACACTAAATTACATTCCATAGATTTAAAACATCATAAAATAAGTGCATACAACTTGCAACAGTTATTTTTTATTTCATTTGGCTTTGTAAAACTCTTCATTGTGATAATAAAATAAATACTAATGTGCAAGTATATAAAGACTAAGCTATAAACATTTGATCTGAGAGAAAAATAAAACTATGCAAAAAATCAATTCAAAATGTACTTGACTGTCCCAGAGCATGTTTCATTGTGCAGGTCATTATCCATAATGTATGTTTATTACTGGTGATGCTCATGTTTCACATCCTCTATAAGTTCCAGGGCTCAAGTCCTGCTACATGTGCTGCCTCAAACATATACAGGATTTGACATCACTTTTAGAAAAAGGGTCATCAACAATGCAGAGCTCAAGAGGGCAGGGAGTACCTCCATTTTAACCTTCCTCAAGCTTAGACAAATGCTAGGTCAATGGTTAGATGCCCATGAACCTCCTCTCTGGAGAAGTGACATTTGGTAAGAGTCCAACAAGAAGACCTCATTATGTGCTACAAGGTTGTCTGCAAGCGTGACCTCAAGGCTCTCAACTTCAAAACCAGCACTTGGCTGTTGGTTGCTTCATACAAGACAGCCACTGTCACATTGGTCTCCACTGCCACAGCATATGCTGCTACACCCACTCTAACAGAGGTGCAGCTATATGATGTTTGGGATCAAAGGCTGCTTACAACTATAAGTTTCCAGTTTAAGGTGAATGTGAGGCTTCACTTAAAGACACCATTACAAGAAAGACTGGGAAAGACCCGCTAACATCCAATTGCAATGATTATCTCAATTATTAAAACACAACGAACAGCCTCACCAGCAGTTCTAGCAGGAGTATCTTATATATAAACGTCTACTCGTGGAAGTGTCTGTCTGTCTGTCCGGCCCAGAAGTGCGAGGCTACAGCATGACGCTCAAAGAAAGCGACTCTGTTGCCAAAGTGAACCTCGCTTAGCCACTAATTAAAAAGTATCTATCTATCTATCTAATACAAAAGCGAGGCAAGCACATTGGCAAAACGAAACCTCTGAGGAGAGAGAAACTCGCTTAGCCGCTGATAGACAACAGAGGCCAGCACGTCGGCAAAACAAAACTGCCAAGGAAAAAGAACCTCACTTAGCTGCTATTACACAGCCGATGCGATTGATTGATTGAAGTGCCAGAATCTATGGTTTCTAGGAGCCCAGGCATTTTACAGCATGGGCTTACACAGCTAGTAAGGTTTGATTTAAATGTTGAGCATGATGGAGCATCTATATTATTAATAGTTAGATTCGTATATAGACCTTGTGGTTTCTACAGATAAAGGTTCTGTATCCAATAGCAGTTTTATTTATTATAGGAGCTTTAATGATTTTTTACTCTCCTTTTATTAAGTGAAAGAGCCACAAGGGTAGTTGAAAGATACCTGTTGTTTAACTCTTAGTAGTCTAACTCTGTCCCTTTTTATTTCTATAAAAAAAGACTTGACTCCTTCAGTATTTTGTATCACTCATACAAAGCAGCTCCAAGATGAATCAGGTACTGTATTCTCCTGTTAGGTTTCTGTAGTGGTGCAAAGTGCCTTTAAAAATATACAGACCAAACCTGCACATACCTGTAGTGTTTCATTTGCTCCCTAAGAGGTGTATCATATAGTTTATACTCACTCTTCATAACCTAGAATTAAAATGTAACTTCCTCTCTATACCCTTTGACAGTGGTGAGTCAGAAGGAAATTCCAGTCTTTATCTTAAGGCATACTAGGTCCCAACACCACATTATCTAATCATATACCTGTATAGTATGTAACACTATGAATTTATTAACTATAAACTCATTTTATCATATACGTGACCAGTTTTAAACGTCTTTTTCTTTCAAACTCTGCCTCACAGGCCAGCATCCTGGAGTTGTCTTTCACTGTTGCAGATAACACTGGTATTTCGTGTGTACTATTTAAGGAAGCAGCAAATTGAGGACCAGTAAAGTGTCAGCCTCTCAAAGTACAGACTGTCATGAACTTACCCTTTTCTTTTTCTATCCTTTTTAGATTCAGTTTCTCCATCTTCTTTCAAGACAGTAATGGATGCAATTAATCTTCAGTTTCTAGGCAAACTGTCAAATGAAATTACTTTCAATTCATAAAACCCCAGTAGGCCGACATGTTTCTTTAGAAAACATATTTTAGGAATGGGAATACCTTGCACGCCACGGAAAAATAATTTATGTTTTTGTACTGAATAACAAAGGTCAGTAGTGCTAACATAATTACAAAGTTTTCTCTAATAACCAATTAGAATTTCAATCCAATCAAGAATTTGTGGCTGTACCAGAAAAAGGCAGTTCACTCATGATCCTAATGTAACCCAACAGAGTTTGGAAGACATGAATTTGGAAATATTGCGGGGTCCAGATGTGCAAAGCTGATAGAGAGAGCCCTGTGCAGGCCGACTCAAGGCTGTCATGGCTACCAAAGCTACATCTGCTAAATACTGACTAGAGGGAGTGAAGACTTATGGAATCTGTTATATTTTAATTAATTTAGACCATTCTGCTGTACAATATCCACCATGTTTATTTGTTCTTATTAGGATTTTGGTTTCTGTTTTTATTTTCTATACATTTTTTACAAGGATTCCTAATATCAAATACTTCTTTTAGGGTTTTTGAGGTTTCCAGAATATGATTATGAAAGCTTTTTTTGGTAATTCCAGTCACTTAAAAAGTTACCTCATTTTTTGGACCATTTCATTCGCCATTTTAGATTTGTCATGATTGCCACTATGTTTGGTTTCATCATCAAGACAGTTTCAAATAATGCTAGGGGCATGTCTTTAGAAGTGTTGACATTCAGGTAATAATAATATTTCAGGATAAAAGGCCATCTAGGAATTTACTTCCTTATCTGAGTTATTCTGTATCGTTTCCTGGTTTTCTTGGATGTCACTGTTTTGTTCTGTATTTTTGACCACAATTCTTGTCTCTTGCTTTGGTTTTGATGCTCATGTCTTTGTTCTCTTGGTTTTGACTTTTTTATTACTTTTTTCTGCTCTCCTGGTTATTCCTCAGTCAGTTCCCTGACATAACAGTTCTGGTAACATCTTAGGTTAGGTACTACAAAAATGCATCTGTTGCTTATTTACACTATTTTAATAAGACCTTACAAAAAAGGCTTCTTTTGGACTTAATTTTACAATTTTAGCAATGGAATTCTTAATGCCATTTCACCTACAAAATGTGTAGCTCAAACTTTTCTCTTTACAGTTAGGCCGTGTTTATACTTGATGCGACACAACATGTGCACCTGCGGACATTAGTGCTACACAAGCAGTGTACTGTTCACACTTGCATGTGTACTTTATGTAAATCTGGAGGATTCCACCAAATGCCAGTGCAAGATATCATCACGGTGAAAAAACAACATTCGCTTTACTTTGTTATGAATTGTCTGTAATATCCATTAAATTCCCAGGACACCCTGCCACAATATCTCTGAAAAGAATGGATGTTTAATGATTACATCAATCAATGATTAGAATCAGGAGCAAGGCAGAAACAATCCCTGAATGGGTCATTAGCTCATTGCTAGGTGAATACAAGCACACACATACACTAGCGTCATTTTAGTATCACCAGATCCCCAAACCTGCATGTCCTTGGAAGGAAACCGTACACTGTGCAAACCGACCAGGAAAATGTGAAATCCTGGCAGGGAACACCAGGGACATGACTCCCGACAGCGAGGCAACAGTGCTATTGCTCCACTACTGTGCTGCCCCCACATGTGTAAAATGTAACATACATGCTTTTTAACACATTTCAAATTTCATGTGGTTCTGTGAGGCAATTGCCTGTCAGCGCACGAGGAAGTCTCAGAATGATGTAGCAGTTAACAACTTGTTCGGTTTTAATATGTCATTTATGAAATTCTACTTTAATAACAAAATCAGCTACAAGATTAAAGTTGAAATTTCCACATCAATCATGAAATAGACCTATACGTCCCACAGGCTACAAGGGGGCAATCGCCCTGGATGTTGAGGGGACCACGGAGAAGGAGCAAGGAGGCTCAAACCCACTGGGGCTTGTGGCCACCACCAGGGGTGCCCTGAGCGTCGTGAAGCCCAGGAGATCGACACTTCCACTATAACTGTGAAGGTGGAGGAAGAACCTTCCAGGGACGCCGGGAGTGCTTCTGGGTGCAAGGGCAGCACTTTTGCCACACCAGGAAGTGCTGCCGGAAGAGTGTCATCAGGAACCTGGAGCACATCCGGGTGGAAATAAAAGGGGCCGCCTCACGGGAGCGGGAGCAGGAGCAGGACGAAGCTCCTGTGAGAAAAGGAAAGGTGGCCCACGGACATTTGAGAGGAAGGCCCATGTTAAGGGTGTTAGGTGCGGGAGCACTCTGTGCTGTGTGGGACTTTTGGTGTTCGATAAATGTGTGTTTTGTAAAGTGCTGGTGTTAATCTGATGGTGTTTGGACCCGTCCTCACTATATATATATATATATATATATATTATACCCAAAAAAGATGGATGAGTGTGTTTGTTTGTCTCTGAAATATTGTTTATGATGGAGTTTCTGAAGAGAAGCTGTGTTTCTTTGCCATTGGTTTTCTGCTTAACAGAGAGACAGGTCATAGTCAAGAGTGTATGAGCGTTCAGCTGCTGGCGTCATGCTGTAGTAAAATGGAGCAGAGGAGCTACTGAACTGTCTATGAGTGGCAGTCACCACCACTATGGACAGCAAATTGGGAGCGACACCAGTCACAATATATATGTGTGTATGTGTTTGTGTGTGTGATAAAGTACCTGCCAAGTAATGAAATGAGTACACAACACATGTTTCACCCTAATTGGGGCTCATCAGTTGTATGCACTTCTACTTCCCCTTATGGGTATCAAACCCCGGATGTCAGCGCCTGAGGTGAAGCTTCTGACGTTGCGCCTCAGTGGCTGGTTTACTTACTTGACAGGGAGAAGATCTGAGTGTTAAATTCATAGGTCTGAATGACAATCTGATTGTTTGGATGGTTACCTACCAGGTAATGCTTGTGGTTCGTCTCCCAGTCCGCAAACATCTGCCATGTCCTCTCAGTATACACACACACACACATGAGTTTGGCATATTAACAGTGACATTTATTTAAAAAATATAAAACTACATGATTTGGTGCACTTATAAGAAGTGTTCATGCTGTGAATCAGTCTTTATTGCATATAGCACTTCTTATATTGAGCACTGTCACTAAGAGCTTTTTGTGGCTATTAAAAATGTGTTATGTGCATGACCATCTTTACTTGTACTGCACCATCCCAGACAGCTCTTTTATCATTGAAACAGGCAATGTCATGAACTGACAAATATAAACCTGCAGGCATTTTCTCATAGCTCAGTGACAATTTGAATTCTGCTTTAAAAAGCACAGATCAAGTGTCAAGTGAGATTAACGGACACTTCTGTAATATAACCCTTTATTTATTGAATCAGTACATAAGCTGTTTAGCAGGAGGCAGAACCTCTTTAATATGTACTTTATCTTAAATTGTATGGTTGTATCGTTTCATGTATATATACATTTTTGTAAGTCATTTACTATAACAAAAGATTGTGTGTAGCAGGTATTCTGAAAAGAACACATGTCACTGCAGGGAACATACAAGCACAGCCACATATTCATTTATAGTTTGCAGTAATTTATAGTAACTAATTGACCCGAGAGCTTATTCTAGGGCTATGAGTGGACATCAAAGATCATAGAGAAAACTCTGTATCTCACACACACACACAAACACACAGACACACACAGCAATAACTCCATACAGAAAGCACATGAGGCCTGAACTTAAGTTCAGGCAGGACATTAAGCTATTTTGTTTGCCACATTTTGTCCCCAACCTTTACCAGTCAGGTGGAGATGTTCGATGAATCAACCAACAGCAAAACTATGTCCCTGGAGACTATAATATAACATCCAAATGGTTTTGAAAAACTATGTCAGGATCTGCTGACAACAAGGCAATTGTGGGTAAATGTGTTTAGTCTAGATCAAAATGTAAAATAATAATTAGTTATTTGATTTAAAGGATGTAAAAAGTTTATTTTAGCACATTGTGTTATCTTACTTCTCCTGCTGCCTGAGATTGGTAGCATCATTTTTCATTAGTCATTCATCATCTTTCTGCTTTTTTAACTGCTCAGCTAATTTTAAATATATTCATTCCTCTTGCATTTAATTTAAAAACTGAAATTGTTGAAAATCACACCCTAGGTATCATACATAACGTGACTTACTTATTAGGTTTCAACCTTCATATTCAGAATCCTTTTTTCATGTATCATCTGCATTGTCATTCCACTTTCGTTTATGATTTTTTTCATCTAGGCCTAAAAAAATTTACTACATAGTTGAGTAAAGGGGCAAAAAAGTCATTGGTTTGATTGTTATCCAGCATCTGATGTGATGGAAACCAATAGATTTACAACATGGCCTTTCTACTCCTACTTGTAATTAAAAGAAAAAAAAAATCAATGAATCTTGGTAATAAATTTGAGTGAAGAATGAAAAGTGATAAGTGACAACACTGTAAATATATTATGACAGAAAATAGTTTATCAGAGTGTGCAGTGAAGCGTTTTCCATGTTAGATGCAAAGTGAGTAAAATTGTGTTATTTACCTAGAAAATATACGATGAAAAACATGGTTGTTTTCCTTTTATCTAAAGCTAAACTCAGGATAGGCTGCAAAGGAAAAGCTGGGGGTTCAAAAATGGGTGCATGTTTATAACATTTGTAATTTAGCTAGCAAAAGGCACATGTGTTATATAAAGATAAATTGACTAGATCTGAATGAAAGCCAAAATTATGAGCAATATTTGTCACTTGGGAGTCATGGTAGACATGTCAGTTTTGAACCAAGCATATGCTCAAGTTAAAAATAACATGGAGTCTATGGAGTACAAATTAGAGAGTATTTAAAATGTACTTATGAGGTCACAGTATTAGTAAACAAGAGGGAAGTTTACCTCAGGGATATAATTTTGGATTGACTAAATGGGAATGAGTAACAACAGTAGCAGGATGTTTTAGGAGAGATCCTTAACAGTGAAATAGAGGAACAGACAATCAAGCCTTAATAAAAATGGCAGCAAAACCTTTTGGCAAGATATTGTTATGCGCAAACATGAGGATGGTTTTAATTACGATTCCGTTTAGGGGTGTAATAAATGTGAACTTTCTTATATATGGTAACCTAGGAGGTGAAATATCAACTTACTTAATTGTTTTTAAACTTTCCTGTGTCACTGCACAAGAGTTTTGGAACACCAATAACCAAATCTATATGTGGCACAAGACTGTTGTATATTTACAAATATAAAAATTCTAGTTAAAGCATAAAACGTATAAAACATACAAACAATTCAAACAGAGGACATAACAATGACATCAAAACTCATCTTTATTGTTATTTGTACACAAGAAAATTCAGATTTTTATTTGAATTTGTCCTGCAGAGTAGTGACAGTACTATGGCAGGTAAGACAATCAAAATGCAGACAATTAGACTTTGTTAGGGTGTCCCAGGAAGAGCAGAAGCTGTGACTGGAAAATCACGCTACCACTCACTTAGTGGTCAATGCATGGAGATATGTCTCTGTGAAATATATAAAGCTCATTCTTTCTGTCATTTGTAAAAACGATCAGACTTGACACACATAAAAAGGTTTGGGATAGCCACCCATATATTATCCCTGGCTGCAATGGGTTGAATTCTGACAAGTTTCTTGGTTGGAGTCCCAAAAATGAACTGATGATGGTTTGTAAAGATGGTGGTTTTGAATAATCAGACCAGAAGTGACGTAGGGGAACCAGAAGTGACCTTCTTCTGACATCAATCGCGACACCAGAACCAGAAGTGACACCATCCTAGGTGCCCGAAGTGACACCATCCTAGGTGCCCGAAGTGACATCATCCTAGGTGCCAGAATTGCAAGTGACATCTTCAAGGTTGAGTCAGACTGGTTTTCCCGTGGCTGGTCTGTAGAGATAATAGGAGAAGATTTAGTGCACCCTGCCACTCCTTGGCCTGGTGTGGTATTAATTTCATTTGGTCCATACAATATCCTCCTACTCTCATGTCCGTGACACACTATATATATATATATTATATGTGTGTTTGTACATGTGTGTAATGTATATTCGTTAGAGGGTCACCATCAGAACTCATCAAAGCTGACCTTCCACAACCCCAGAACGAGCAGGGATGCTGGCGCTAATCATGTCTTCCTCCCTTTCTTCCCCAGTGCCAAGAACACTCTCAGTAAGGGTAGCTGACTCTATCCCTTCCAGTCCATAGCCTGTAAGTTCAGAAGCAATCAGAAGGAGACGTCATTCTATGATCAGAGTACCTCACAGAGCGGAGCTCCATCCTCATGACCTACATTTGGGAAACCCCATGCTTAAGCCCTAAAAGGCAATGTACCTTTTGTTTTGTTAACATTTGCACCATAAAGCGCAAGTTTATTTTGACTTTAAGAAAAAAATCCTATGAGAATTAAATGGGAGTTGGTGCCCCAACATTTATTCTCTCTAGCTTGTTATTCTTCACTCAACTACACATATATTTAGACACATACTGTATGAAATAAGATTTCTCCACAGGAAGGATGGGCTCTCCCTTAGAAATAAGGTTGAAGCACAGACATCTGGGAGAAGCTTAGAGTTGAGCCACTGACCCTGTGCATCAAGAGAAGCCAGTTGAGGTGGTTTAGGCATCTGATAAGAATGCCTCTGGTTGCCACCATGCAGAAGTTTTACAGGCACAACCGGCTGGGAGGTGACACCAGGCTCGCTGGGAGGATTACAACTTCCAAATGGCCTGGGAACACCTTGGAACTTGGGAACTGGCAACTCTGTCTGGGGAAAGGGAAGTATGGGTTTCCCGGCCGTCCGCCCCTTCTGCTTATGTTCCGGGGGAGCAGCCATGGGCTCCTCAGTATCTCCCCCGGGACGCTTGGTGGCAGTCTCCCTGGAGGACGAGGGAGACGGAGTTCTCCACAACCCTGTGGGGATATGGGGTGGCCGCCGGGGGCACGGCATGGATCACTGAGCCCAGCTGGTCTAATCTTCGGCATAACCCGGGAGTGCAATTGGAAGCAGGTAAGCAAGCACCGGGAGCACTTCCGGGAGGGCCATAAAAGGATCCAGCAACCACCACTTAGGGCCAGAATCAGGAAGTAGAGGACAAGGTTGCCTGAGAGGAGTGGTGGTGCCAGTGGAAGGATTGCTGTGCTTTGGGACTGTGTTATACCTGTGGGGTTCATGGGGTAGACATGCCCTATAGGGGAAAAGTGTTGGGCTGTGTGTAAGTGCTTGGAACTGTGTTTTGCCTGTGGGGTTCACGAAGAAGACGTGCCCCACAGGTGAAGAAAAATAAAAAGCCTTATTATTTGCCCACGTGCCTCAGTGTGAATCTGTGCTGGGTCAGGTGCTATATAGCGCCTTTTCACAACCGCTGACTGTTGCCTCTGTGACCTGGTCTCGGCTAAGTGGTGGAAAATGAATGAATGAAGGTATGTGTGACATGGGCACTGTGCTCAGTGCTGAATTCAGATCATTTCATGAATGGTTTCAGTTACAGTTGTTCATGAGAAGGTCTTATAGAAACATTTTTGAACTTGCATTTCTATTTTAAATGTGAATTTAAAAATGACAGAACAATAATTGAATACATTTGTGAAAATACCTTTATCAGAATTAATACTAAACTAGCTTAAGATGCATAAAATAAACAATTACACATAAGTACAGTATTATCATCTTGCCAAATGGAAATGCACAAGTTTAATACAGGCTGTAAAATGCCTGCACATTCAGACAAAATATAATAAAAATTATGAAAGCAATAAATAAATTTGATTCAAGGTTTTGTTTCCAGATAAGTTCTTTATTTATGACAAAAATAATATATTTTAGTTAGCCAATAAAAGGTGTCATTTTGCTTGACTTCTCATTACACAAATGTTAGAAAACACATCTTCTCAAAGTGGTTCCTCAGAGTGATGCCATACAGATAAATAATAGACATATTAAAGTAAAGGTTTAAAATATTTGTAGAAATATTTAACTTTCAAGGGTATTATTTTCAAAAGAAGTATAGTGAAGAGGAATGAATGGTTTATTCTGTTCCCAATCCTTTGTAAAGTTTTATTTTCTACATATATTAACTGTGGTTAAGACAAACTCCATAAATCCATTTTTTGTTATTAAATGTTTAGTGGAAAAAGTGAGACAAGAAAAATGTAATATACAGTACAATCAAATGTACATAAAGCCTGTGGCCAAGAAAAAAAAATGGAATACTATACTATAATAAAAAAAAGAAAAATAATGTAAAACAATCGACTCATCTACTAACATACACCCCCAAACATCGACAAACAGAAAGCTTGAAGAGAAGACGAATGAATGAAATAGTTAAAACTTTACACAGGAACTGGAAGTTCCACTGGTGTGTCTGTGTTAATCAAGACAGAAATAAGAAGAGAAGAAGAAAAAGAAAAGCAAACACATTTATGGACAAACCATTGCCCAGTCCTCCCCTAACTGGATTGCATTAGCCCAAGTCTAAAGAGTCGAGCTGGGTGAACCATTGATCCATACAGCTGGGAGTTCTCTATGTAACAGATTATACAAAGAAGATTTCCAAGTGAGGAGATAGGAAGGCTCAGGATATTCCCATAGTAAAGCTAAAAGAAACTTTGCTGCTAGTTAATCCAACATTATAAGCCTTTGCTGGAGAGAAGAGAAAGATAAAGAGAAAAAAAATCCAGTAGCAGCAACACTTGAGGGGACAGGGGGATATCGTAAGAAAAATTGAAGAAAGGGAGATAGCAACATAGAACTAAAGAGAAGCCACAGTGAGGCAGTATCAGAACATGTGGAGGAAGGTTCCAAGAGACTTACGGCAGCAAAGGTAGCATATAGAATCAGGGTCTGTGCCTGAATACAAAATATTGAGTGGTATGAACATTTCAGAAGTGTGGTGTGGAATGGCATAATAGTATGTTTCTTCTTTAATGCTTCATCAAATATTAACCTAAGTGCAGTATATATTATGGTTAAAAGTTATTATTATTGACAGTTGGTGGTTGAGGAAAAGGGCCGGTCTTATCAGGAGTGTTATAAAACAAAGGCAGAAGGTGACAGGACAATCTAGAGTATAAGGAAGTAAAGTGAAATGGTATTAAGAGACAACAGTTTGCAAGTGAGCTGCAAAATTTGGATATAACAAAAATTTGTTCAGATCATAAAGCAGATGGCAAAAGAAGAACAAAATATAGTGTGGATTCAGAAAGCATTCCGACCCCTTCACTTTCTGCACAATTTATTGTGTTTTAGATTTAATTGTAAATTGATACATTTTCCATATTTCCCCACCAATTTACACTCAAGTAGCTATACAGAGAAAGAGAAAAAACATGTTTTCTGCAAGGTTTGTAAATGTATTAAAAATCAGAAAGTAAAAATGTCTAATTTATGTAAGTATTCAGACCCTTAATTTAGTTCTTTGTAGACGCCCTTTTGGCAGCATTTACAGCTTTGAGTCTTCTTGGGTTCTTCAGTTTATCTCATTCTTCTTGGTTGAACTTATCAAACTCATTATATTGGATGGGGTGCACCTGTAAAATTCCATCTTCAGGTCTCTCCACAGATTTTCAATGGGTTTTACTCGGCCAGTCAAGGTCAGTCAGAGATTTGTCTCATAGTCATTCCAGTGTTGTCTTGACTCTAAGTTCGGGTCATTATTGTGCTGAAAGGTAAACTGTCATCCCAGTCTGTGGTCACATACACCTTGAAACAGGTTTTCTTCATGGACCTCTCTGTATTTGGCTGCATTCATCCCAACATTAGTTCTAACCAGTTTGCCTGTCCCTGCCACTGAGAAGAACTCCTATAGCATGATGCTGCTGCCACCACCATGCTTCACTGTAGGGATGCTATTAGGCAGGTGATGAGCAGTGCTCATCTTTTCCAGGCGTAGTGCTTGGCGTTCAGCCCAAAGAGTTTAATTTTTGTCTCATCAGACCAGAGAATCTTTTTTCCTTGTGCTTCCAGAGTTCTTTAAATGCTGTCAGGCAAACTGTAGATGGGCATCATATTTACCTGATTGATGAAGATCTGCCAAGATGGTTGTCCTTCTAACAGCTTCTCCCATTTCAGCAGAGGAATTATTAAGCTCTGTTAGATAGACCATTGTGGATGTTGAAACTGAAGGAATCTGAGTACTTTCGCAATCCATTGTAGTAGATTGAGTTGCTTGAAAACTGCTGAATTGGACTTCATGATTTAGAGTAAAGGTGTTAACAATACCTTGAGGACATATATGGAGATGTTGCTGTATGAGGAGAATAAAAAAAGTAAGAATGTTCATTATGACAGAATGAATAAGCTGTAAGTTTGCAATACAGTAGGTTTCACAATCATTGAAAAAGATAATAGTAACATAGTTGACCCAACTGGTGTTTTATAAGAAATGTTGAAAGCAATTGATGGTCCTAAATTTGAACGGCTAACAGAATTGTGTAAAATAATTGTATGTGAAGGGAGGATTTCTGAAGATTGGAAAAGAAAGGTGCTTATTCCTGTATATAAAAAAGGGTGATCCACAAGAATGTGGGTTGTTGCGAGGGACAGGATCAATAGATGAGATCTTTCTTGTCAGGAAAAGCTTTTGGCAAAGTGAAAGAAGCTGCATTATGCATTTGTAGATGTGAAGGATGCATCTGATAGGGTGCCAAAAGTGGCAGTAAGGTAAGCATTTTATCTAAAGGAACTTACAAAAGAGGTAAGGATAAACATCACTCTGGGAGACTGTTTGGAAAGATATGTTGCAAGACAGGTTAGAAATTGATCATCGCAAGTGTAGAGCTCATAACAAAACACAAGCTAGTTTCAATTTCTACATTACAAAACCTTACAGCTATCAGTTAGACAGAAACTCACCAAACAAGAGAGTCTTCAAACACTTTTTAAGCACATTGAGGGGCTCATTGGTTGGAGGTGGCCAGCTTGTTCCACCAGTTAGGAGCTACACATGAAGAGAGTCTGAATTAAGATTTGATGCCGCACAAAGATGGCATCACCAGATGCAATTCATCAGCCACACCAAAGTGATCGAGACAGAGGATAGATAGGATCCCACAAGTTTTTCCATATATATAGGTGCTGACACAATGACTACTATGTATCCAAGCATCAAAGATTTTAACTTAATATGTGCTGCTACCGGGGACCGAAGCAGTCAAGGGAGCCAAAGCAGTCAAAGGAGCCAAAGGAGTCTGAAAAGAGGAATGACATGTGCCTGCCTTGGGTAGTTGAACATGAGGGTGGTTTTGAAGCATCTGCAGTGGCTTGGTGACACATGCCGGTACTCCTGCTAGGAGAGAGTTGCAGATAGTCCAGATGTGACAAGACCTGGACCATGAGTCATACTGCATGCTGTGTCAGATACATACCTAGCTCTTTCTTAAAGGATAGATGGTCTTCGATCACCACCCCAAGCCTACATACAGACTTGATGAGTGTTAGCAATGATGAGCTGAGATCAACAGAAATGGTGGTCAGTTCATCAGCAAGACCTAAGTAATCTTACTGATGAACAGAAATGCTGAACAGATGGATGAGCTGGGATAACAAGGTTTGTCTTTGCCAGATTTAGCTGGAGATGGTGTTTCTTCATCTAGGCTGCATAATCAGTGAGACATGAGGAGATTCTAATTGACAACATGTGGTCCTCTGGAGGAAAATGAGAGATACAGCTGTGTATCATCAACACACCACTGAGAAGAAAAAACATGGGACGTGATAATAGGACCCAGTGAGGAGGGGTATAGACAGAATACATACGCCAAGATTGACGTGGAGGGTATGAGGCCAAGAGGGATGCCAAAGAAGACATAGTTGGTCTTATTCTAAAGAATATCCAGGTCCAGTGAAAAAAAGTAGTTTGGGGTGGGGGTAACAAGGTAACTTGCTAAACCCAGGAAATGACCATTAAATCCGTGAGGGTGATGAGGATGTTGTATTTTTATGCTAACGTTAGCTTTTGAGAGATAAGAACCATGATTAACACATTTTTAAAATATGTTTTCAGATATGTTAATGTGTTTGAAGTTTTAATTTATGCACAGGTTTAGGAGTAAATAAAAAAATGTTGACTTTTGTGTTTAGATAAAAAAAAATCCATGTTCACATACAAATTCAGTTAATTATCTATCAGTGCCTCCAAGCATTTTCTCAAGCTTCCTTTTTCCATTACAGAGACAAAATATACCAAAGTCTACAGTATTTCAGCACTATTAAGTACAAGGCAAGAAGATGTTCTACACAAAATGCTATTTTATTGCTGGACACATTTATGCACTCTCCTACATTCACTGGGCCACTAAGTTAAAATATTTTAAAGTTCAAGTTTATTGTGCTTACAGAGTAGTTGTCAATTAAAAAAACATGAACTGAAGTGAAAACCAGAGTACTTAAATGTGATACAATGCAACATGGGCATATGGTTATCGGTATCATTGGTCATTTGATCACAATAAATTAATATGTTATCAGCACTTGTGCAGGCTAATGGATACAGAATGGAATTTAGCTTACCAGGTTTCTCAGGATACACACGTGTGCGGGGCTTTCAGTGTGTGCATCTCAATTCACGTAGGGTTATCTAGATGGGGTGCACGGATGCTTGTGTGATATAATTTGGTTGCATCGTCATGCAGGTCTGTTCCCCTCATACATTGGTCAAGAGTCCTCCTCTTCAACTATTCTTCTTCTTATTGATCTAAGGTCAGTTTACCCATTCCCAGGGATTTAAAATGCTGACCTCGATGTAATTTATATGCTGCGCACCCAAATAAAACATGCTCTACTGTTTCTAGTTGATTACAAGATCTATACTCAAAAACTCAAATCTATGCTTATTGTGTTTCCTATTTATGGTATTTTTCCTGGAAGCATTTATTTAACAATATTTTAGCAATAATTAATTTACATATTGTGAGCACAACTTGATAACTTATATGTGGCTTATGCAACATGAGCAATGTGCAATTTGTTCCCCCATGGGTCTTTTCATATCATTTATTGTTTAACTGTATTTACCATCAATGTTTTGTATTATATCAAACTTTTTGTCTTTGTTTTCCATGAAAATTTTTCCTGAGCATCATTACAAAAAACATAAAAGGGTAAAAAATATCCAACAATTATAATTTCTGGGTGGAGTATTTCTTAATTAAATTAAGTAGAAAATCTAAAGAATTAGTATCTGCGTCCAAATGCATCCATAACATGACAAGACCACAGAAAAGTTCCTGACAGCTTTGTTGAAAAAGAGACTATCATAAGTGTTTTGTGCAAGTTCACTGGGGGCTTTGTCAAGTTACAATATTAAATTTGTACTATGCAGTATGAGAGATGTCTACTCTCTATAATGAAAGGAAACTACTCAAGAATCCAAAAATGTGGCAGACCAGAAACAATAGAAAAGACAGCCAACTCCTGCTTTTTGTTTGTTCAGTTATGTTTTATATGCAACATTACTTTCAATGTTTGCTATGTTATATACTGTATTTTAGTCCATTTTAATAATAAATTACAATTCATTTTGATACACTGCAGTAACGGTAAACTGACAACATTTTTTTAAAGACTGAAATTTATGAATTCATTTTCTTTTCACAAGTAAGCCAAAGCATTTTACTCCTTTTTCTTACTCATTAGTTGTCCACTTAAAAAAGGAGCACCAATGCTTTTGTGTTTCTTGGCCACTTTAAAAATAAAGCACCAAAGCGAGTGTTCTGTACATGTTGCCTTTTCTGCATGCAGGATGAAGAGTACAAGTCCTGGCACCTTTCATACATAAAAGACATTATAATGACTATAATTCTGAAAAGTAGTGGAACAAGGTTCCTGAATGCTAAACTCTCAGATTATGAAAGGAAAAAGACTTTACAGATTGCTTTTTGCATTTACTATATTTGTTGGAGAAGAAAAAAAAGTTAGGAATGGTGAAGGTTGAAGAAAGAAGATGTTCTTGCAAATTATTCATGAAACAAATGAATACTGGCCTCATGTACACTATTATTGGTATCTTTAAAAGTACTGTAATAATATGCTTTACATCAGTTTTGTAAGCTTTTTCATATATGGCTTTAGTCAAATTGTGCTTTTCAAATTAAAAGACATTGTACTATAAAAATTTCCTGTTTTAATAAAGACATTGTAGTAGTCCGAGAGAATGACAGTTTTGGCAAAATACATTTTGGGGGGATCCAACCCGCTTCAAAGGAAAACGAAAACAAATGCTCAATGGCATCAAAACAGAACAAAATTACAGCCTCCAATTAACATGGGGCCCAAATGACTGTATGAATTTGTCAAGCTATAGAGGAGCTCCATCTCTCTTGTCACTCGGTCATGAAGCAATGTCTCCTTCCAGGTGGTCATGTTTTTATGGCCCAGGGTTTGGAAGGGCAGGAGTTAGTTGCCTTCACTGGGCAGTTTCACAGTACTGTGCAAGAAAAGGAACACAACATAGTTACAGGCAGCGCCCCCTCTCGATCCGGGGGTGGAACTACACAACTGGAATCCAGAGGTTGACCCTCTGACCTGTACAAGTGACAAAAGATTCAGCTAAAATTAACTGCAACCATTTAAACTTTTTTTCTGGAATTCAATTCCGTTTATCTTTCTATATTATACTTCTACTTAAGAGCCCAATGTACTACAGAATTATTACAAATATACAAAAAATATAAATTTAAAACCTAAATAGAAAAAACAATATGGAATGTATAAAAAAAATAACCAAATACTACAAAAACACAAGAGGAATGTAAGGAAATTCAGGGTCCCAGCTGGGAAAAATCCTGTTTCATAGAGGGCAAACATGCATGCGCTAGCACCCCATGATGATGATTACAACATGTAAACTCAGATTGATGCATAGATGTGCCCATCTGGTCTAGAAATGGGCCTAAAGTGTTGTTGAGGTATTATGTAGGCAGGTGAGCTTATAAGTGGGGTCAGGTTGAGAACACTGGTGTTTTTCTGGGTCGGCTACTTTTTATACAGTATGTATCTGACACAGCCTTACTTATAATGTGGCAGCATAGAAGTGCACAAGTTAGCACTACTGCTTCATAGCACCAGTTACTTGGGTTCAAATTTCAATCCAGTCAGTTCTTCCTGTGTTAATTTGTAACTTCTGTCCAGGATTCTTTTCCCATGTCACAAACATGATAGGTTGATTGTCATTTTTAAATGAGTATGTGTCTTTTGATATCCCTGCATGCTATCCAAGGTTGACGCCAACCTTTGCCTGAAACTTCAAGCTACTGTATATTCAAAAAAGCAGGTTCAGAAAACAGGTAGAGATGTAAAAGACAATGCAATTCACTCACATTGTTTTCATTCCATTCAGGGTTGGGCACTATAACATAAATAAGTCAGCACCTCAGTTAATTTACACTTCTTTGCTGGGACATAGTCATCCAGCAGCTGTACGAAATCTAAGAAATGCATAATTTACAACAGAAATTGCAATTTTTTGATGTGAAAACTAGTTTTGATGTTTTACAGAAACACATACAGACAAAATCAACTTTTTTTTGATGGTTTCAACACCATAGAATTAGAACCTGAAGTTCACTCTATTACAAATTTGGAACCCACCACCAAGCTTCAAATTAATATGGAAATAAAACTTCAATTATGTCACCATTTGATCTCCATTTAGTTAAACTGAAAAGGTTCATCTCCTTCGATTTTTACTCAAAGCTCACAATCCTATAATTAGCCTTGTCATTCTTCCTCTAGTGTTGCTAGAACTTTTTTGTGTTATGAAGGCCGAAACTGCAACCAGTACTCCATATGATGCCTCGCCGTTTAGACAAAAGTTGCATTTGTATCCTTCAGATCTTCCATTGTGCTTTCAAATCTGATATTTGTATTTCCTATGCGCAATACCTTATATTTACTTGCATTGAATTTCATTTGCCACAATTCTGCTCCAGGCCTGTATTCAGTCCAGGGCCCTTTGAAATGATTCCAGATTATCTGCCATGCAACTGGTTTGATAACACCTTCAAGCTTCACCAGCTTGTTTTTGTATTCTTATTCAGATCTTTTATATAAATATAAAACAGCAGAGGCCCCAGCACATACTCCAGAGGGACACCACTTTTAACATCTCCTAATTCTAAAAAAATCCTCCCAACACAAGTGTTTGTTCCAAATCTTTTAGCCAATTTTGCAGCCAACTACACACTGCGCCTTGACATCACACTTGTTTTAGTTCAACCGCTCATGTGGTACCTAATCAAAAGCTCTCTAAAATTCCAGATAAATAATAACCTATTATTTCACCTTTGTCTCCTTTAACCTAGCTATAAAACAAATGTTTTGGCTATTAAAGCTTTATACTAATTTGTATGGGGTACTTTCTGTACTCCTAACTTACAAAATGTTTTACCATATAAAATGTGTATCTATGTGGGTGTCTTGGCTCTACCATTGAAGATTCTGAATAACGCTAATATAAGAGGGTTCAACAAGCAACAAACAGGGAATAATTTTTAACAGTTCAGAAAACCCTAACAGTTAATTACTCTGGGCTAATTTACAATTATCAAACAATTTAACATACAATATATATCTTCTTGATTTAGAAAGTAGTGCAATAAAGGAAATGTCACAAAAATTGTTAGCTCATTAATTATTTTCTAAACACCAGACTCTATCTTTTAAAAGTCATATACTATATATACATATACTCCACAATATTCTATACATTTGCATTATTTAATATTTTCAGCAGGGGAAAAAAGTCATGATTTTTTACATTAGCTTGCTTTTGTGACATTCTGTCGCATTGCTGCTATTTAATATAAAATGAAAGCCTGGGTGCCATTATCAATGCCATCTTACATTTTTATACTCCTGTCAAATTCCCACTTACACATAATTCATCTAGACAGCATATGCCCAGATATGTTATATTTGAGCAGCTTATCACATTAAAGTCCTAAATAAAGCTGGTTCCACATCAAAACATAATTCTAAGCATTTTCACTCACAATAAACTGCTTGTCATGATGCCAGCACAACATGCAGCAACAATTCAGTAAACTTATGTATCAACTTAAATTGTCAGAACTTTCTTGCATATACACTTTATTGTTTTGTTCTCCTTGAGAACAAAATGTACTTTTTTACCTTCTTGTTAAGATCATTCATCACTTATTAAATACCTTGTCAGAAGTGAAATCAATCTACCGGGTTTCAAGGGGAACCAATTTCAATGAAACACCAGTGAGATTTGCAGCTTAAAACCAGAAAAGGGACATTTCTGTTTGTTTCTTCCATGGTCTGTAAGTCAGCAACTTAGAGGACCATTCCTGGCTCCAACATAACCCTGCAAAGTAGGCCGAACTTATAAAGGCTGCACCAGCAAAAGGACTCAAATGGGAGCAAAAATTGCTTTAACAATGCCTACAACTCTGCTAGCCACTGCAGGAATTAGCTTGCAACGCTTCACTAAATGGAGTCATTCTGTTCTGGAACCACTATACACTTCATTTTTTATTACTACTCATCTGTATGAATATTTGACAGGCTGAGAGATTGGTTCTTGGGGGTGAAATTTTTATACCATAAAGAAACATCTTAAGATGGTGGCAGATTGCTGAGAATTAAACTAACTCTGAACATGGTATGTGCAGCAAGGAGCAATGGCTGGCTGCATTTTCATAATTAATAGTCTAAGTCTCAAATGTCTTCATGAGGGGAAGAAGTAAATTGGCTGGAAAAAAGTGCACAAACAGATTGGAACAAGGCCAGCATCAGTTTTATTCCATCATGGATAATACAAGTGAAACTAACAAGGTCTAATATTTAGGAATGGTGAGAAGGAGATTCTGCACTGAAATCTTGTTTGTGTTACCTTTTGGCATTTTGGGATGTGAAAGAAATAAACTTGAAGTGTTGGGGTTCCCATAAGAAATTTATAATTAATAGATTACTCTCAGGCTGGGTTTTGGAAAAAAAACAAACAAACAAAAAAGATGCAGGTAGCTGTGCAGAAATGTTCTGCCTCACATTAGCATCCAATTTGTCTGCTGGTCAAGGACTGGCCATGAGCTGTTCAACTGAGGCCCTTTTATAGTCCTGGTTTTGGAACAGGTGTGATTAAGAGTTCTAGACTGCTCTTCCATGCATATGCAAAAGTTGGTATTTATTAAACACGTTAAAAAGTACAGTGCAATTGCCCCCATATATTTTCACAATTGAAACTTAAGAACAAGAACTGGAAAGTCAGTTGTGGATGACCACAGTGATTGAAAGTTGTTTTTTTTTTTCCAAACCTGTTGCTTAATTATTAACTAATCAATGACAATAACAGATCTTAATTCACTTTTTGGCTTGTTAGTGTTTTATCTTTGTCATGTCAAGCCATTCTTATATCGTAGATTTTATTCTTTTTTCAAGGAAATCATCCAAATGATTTGTAGCCTGAAGCAGAAAATTAATTCTCATCCATTCACTTTTTACTCTTCCGTTTCCTTCTAAATATGTTATTAAACCAAACAGTTCATGATGAAAACACACAGGTTTATATGGAAACAAGTTAGACAGAGAACTTCTAGCTCCTTTATCATTTACATCTTATCTCTATATATATAAAATCCAAAGTCTGTCTGTCTTAATGTCTGTCTGCTTTTCATGAGAGAACTACAAGAGAATGTATTTAGATCGGTTGATTTCGCGACTTCTGTCATCGCGCTAAGTATCATAGTTTGCTTGCAATACCAATTTATTTGCACGAATCCGAGAGACACAGCGGGCTGAGGGGATGGGAGGGGAGCCCTCCTCACTCACGCACCAGCCTCAGGGTGTATCTTACATCTGCCTAATTAGTGAACGAGAAAACTACATAACGGATTTAGATCGGGCTTTTTTCTAGAATTTGCTTGAACATTCCTGTTGATTTTGTGACTTCTCTCATCATGCTAAGAATCATAGTTCTCTTGCAGGAGTGATATATTCGCCCTAATTCGAGACAGAGGCACCAGGCCGAGGGGAGGGGGATGCATGACGTCAGGAGTAGGGAGCCGGGCAGGGCCTTCCTCACTGTCCTATTTCACTTCTACGCGGGTGAAGTCACGGGGGACAGCTAGTTTCTAATAAAGAGCAATTCAAATCAGTGAATGAAACTAAGACTAAAGTAAGGAATTCATGGTGGAGAATCTTAAAAAGCAAGACAACTAAAGTAAAGCATAAAAATGTTGCTTGAGCAATATGTGCTTCAATAGCAATAAATGACTTCTCATTAGGAAATTGGGTGGGAACAAATACCTGAAGCCACCATGACCCTCCAGAACCAGCGTGCAGACCCTGCTTAAGAATATTATGTTCCCTGCTCAGAGTTGAAGTGTGAGAACACTGGAAGAACCTTTTAGCTTTCAGGTTGAATGCTTTTGAAAATTGAATGCTGTAAGAAATAAACACATCTTATCTTAGAATAGAAATCTGGTATTAGAATCACTGTTTGATAAGTCAACACATGATGCACAATGCCTGAAGAAACTTATCATGAAAGCCTGCTCCATCATAGGACTAACACACTGGAAATTGTTGTGGAAAAGTGGATGGTGGCAAAATTGGATGCCATCATGAAGAATCCTCTCTATCACCTCTAGGAGGTGCTGTCTTGGAGCACTTTTAGCCACAGACTCATTCCACTACAGTGTGCTAAGAAGCCTGTCTACGGAGTCTTTTCTATCCTCTGCTATCAGGCAATTCAATGCTTCCTCCTGATGCCCCAAACTAAATGTTGATACTGCTTAAATTCATTTTGCAATTTTAAGTTTATTTTGCAAATTCTGCACAGTATACTTTATTTATTTTTTATTTATTGTTTGTATCATTTGTCCTATGAGTCTGTATCCTTGTTTTTATGGTTCTGCTGCTGTACACATCTAAATTTCCCTTTGAGTCATTTAACACCACCACCTGATCAAGGCACCTTGCAGCCACCTGAGATGCTGGAATGAATGTCCATGAGGCTGACGTCATCAAATCCTCTCATAGGAAGCCTAGAAATAAAGAGGAATGACTCAAGAACATCTTTGTCAGGTAGAATCCTCAGTTTGGCTTGTCAGTGTTTTGGCCTTGGAACCCCTGCAGATTTTGCTTTTTTGTCCAGCTTAGCAGGAGTTTTTTTTTTTTTTTCTGTTCTCCTGGCCATCTGACTATATCACTGGATTCATCTTTAGAGACTTGCATTTGATACTGTATATAAGGATGCTACTCTTCTATTAGTTATCTATTTGTTTTTTAAGATCATATAGATTTGTTTCCTTTTTCTTTGTTACTTATTCATTAATGTTCTTACCTAATCTTACTTGTTTTTCTTTTCTTGTAACTTTCTCTTTGACATTGTGTAAAGCAATTTGAGCAAAACCGAGTGTCTGAAAATATGCTATATAAATAAATGTTGTTGTTGTTGTTGGGATTAATAAAATATATGTAAAACTAATCTAATCTAAAATAATCAAAAATATTTAGAGGTTTCAGATTTTATTATATGCTTTCATTAAATTCTTGCTTGGAATTAAAAAAAGGTAATGATAACCCTGAAATCAAAAGCAACTATTGAAGATTTATTAGTAAATTAATAGTTAGTTTATAATTTAAAGAAAGAAATTGTTCATACTATATATTAGTGTGCGTATGGTGAAAAGTTATAATTTGGCTTTTTTAAACTTCATATTTTGAAACAGTTATGTTAATTTTTGTTATAATCAGATTATTACATTAAAAAGCAAAACAGAATGTTTGTTCATTTTAAATGTTGTTTTGTGAGAGTTATTAATGTTTATTTTGAAGCACGTGGTAGAAATATGCACTGTGCTTGTGAAATATTTTTTTGGGAAATACAGTTCAAACGAGGACACTGTAAGACATCAGTCTGAAACACTTGATTAACTTCAGCTAGTTAATGCACATTTGAAATTACTGTAGTTAATACTAAAAAGCTGGTTACTGTTTGTTGAAAAGGCATATTTTGATCAATATCAATGTCTGATGCATCACTATGCTGTATTTGCCGTCATTTACATCATCTATCTGGGCTCCAATTGTAACAAATTGTAAAAAATAGAGGGAAGCAATTTTGCATTTGCTCTATATTTGTAAAGCACCATGGGGTGGTACTCACTGTACAAAGTTAACAGTTAAAATAAAGGACATTTGCTTTTTCAACTGATTAATAAAGCTCTGTCCTATACAGTTTCACTGTCAGCTAATGCAAACAGTTACAGATGTGGAAATCTGACATTAAATCAAGCAGAAATCATTTAAGTAACCTGACTTGCATTTACCTCTTCAAAGCAGATGGTGAACTTCTTCTTGTGTTTAATTCTCCCCTGCCACCCTAAACCAGACCGTAACCACAGATACTGATTAATGTATTAGAAATTACCTTTAGTCAAGTTTTAAGTTGCATGCTTCTAAGTTTTTAACCAGAATATCTTAATTAATGAATCTCTTAGTGTAATACAAAAATTATCCAGACCATTTGTTTTGAAAAATGGAAAAGTAAATTGACTTGCATTACCTCGTCTCCCCACTGCTTTGTGTTCAGTTTGCCATGAAAGACTGCTTAATAGGCAGGAAGGTAGAATGTACTGGGCCAGAGTTTGGGATCTTTTGTGCTGCCAAAAATAAAAAAAACATTTTATTGGCAACATGCACTTTTCTGCATTTTGTGAAAATTGTGTTTATTTATATAAAACACACTGTAAGTACGTGGTGAGAATAATATGTAGCACTCAAAGACATTTCAGCAAGCTGTCAAAAGGCATCAAAACAATGAAAGATAAGTTTTGTTTCTGTATATTTTGTCAACTGCTTATTTTGAACTCTGAGCAATATATTTACATATGTGCTTTATGCAAAAAAGTAGTAGTAATACTTCACTCTTGTTTAGCTGTTTATACTTTGTGACAGATTAAGGGTATGCTCACACCCTTGTACCCTCAGACACCACGTCAGACACCAGATAAAAGTCCAATTATTATTTATTATTATAATAATGTGCACAAAGCACGCTCCTCTCCACAATTCCCAATAAACAAACAATACTCAAATAACCAATAACTAAATCCTCCAATCTCCCAGACGCTTAGCCACCCTGCCTCCCAACTCAGCTCCCCGTCTGGGAGCTCCCACAGTCCTTTTATACACCCTGACCCGGAGGTGTTCCTGCCCAACAGTCCACAAGTCCTTTTTCCTTCTGGGTCAGGGTAAATAGTCCTTTTCTTCAACCCAGGAGCACGTCGTTTCTTCCTGTCACGTGACCGTGACGCACTCCCGGGTCATAGGGCACATAAGAGCCTACGAGCCCCCTTACAGCGACGCCTGGTGGCCCCCAAGGTATCCAGCAGGGCTGTGTACAAACACTACATAGTCCATGATGCCCTGCTGGAACTCGGGGCATGATCATGCTGTCGGGAGAGCTCCTCCTGGCGGCCTGGGGGTGAGGGCCAGAGTAAAATGCCGGCAATCCACCACAACTTATATGGTGTGGAGAGACCTGAAGATGGCTGAAGACATTTCACAATCAGTCTTAACAGTGCTTCAAAGGATCTGACAGAAAGAATGAGCCACCCAAATCTTTTCAACTAATATGGATGATAATTAATTACCTGGCAGATTACAGCTTTTGTCCAAGACTATATCGTTTTGTCTCATCATGTATTGTATGTTAACCATATTGAATTTCCAAAAGACAGTTTTTCCCATTTTTATCTTGACCATTTCTGGGAGCATTCGTGGTTCCAATACAGCAAGGAATCCAGTCATACACAAAAAGAACAGACTCTTAACAAATGAGAGGAGAGAAATTGACAGAAAGATAGTTAACAGAGCTTTTCAATTAAAAATTCAGTTGACCCAGATTTTCAAACCAACAAATTTAGATGGGCCAAATATTTTCAACAGCTAGTAAGCAGCAGATAATTATTTTTAAACCAACACAAATGAGTGTATTGAAAAATAAGTAATACTTATTCATTGTTTCCCTTTTAATTTTGGTCACATCTGACACAGTCACATCAAAAGGTGCATTTTCTACGGAGTTTAAGTCTGGTCTTTGACTGGGACACTCAATGACAGCCTGTGACTTGTCCTGGAGCCACTTTAGAATTGTCTTGACTGTGTGCTTGGGTTTATTGTTATACGGAATGATGAACCATTTCCCTAGTCTGAACAGGTTTTCTTTTATGATTTCTTTGTATTTGTCTGCATGTATTCTTCCCTCAATTGTGACTAGTTTCCTTGTTCCTGTCATTAAGAAGCAGCCCCATAGCATTATGCTGCCATCACCATGCTTTAATGTAGGGATGACATTACGCAGGTGATGAGTAGTGTCTGTTCTTTGCAAGGTAAAGTTCTGCCCAAAGAGTTAAATTTTTCTTCTCCCTCAGACCAGAGAATATTTTTCCTCATGCTCTCCGGGCCCTTTAAATGCTGTCATATGCCTTTTACTGAAAAGTGGCTTCCATCTAGCTATTCTACCATAAACATCTCAATGATGAAGTGCTGCTTAGACAGTCATCCTTCCAATAGATTTTCACATCTCAGCCAATAACTTCTGAAGCTCTGTCAGAGTGACCACTACATTCTTGGTCACCTTCCTAACCAAGGCCATACTTGTCTGGTTTATTGGAGAGTTCCTTGGACTTGGTTTTCATCCTGACATTTGGTGTAAATTAAATACACATTTGTGCACCTTTCAAAATTACATCCAATCAATTCAGTTTGCAACAGGTGGACTCCAGTCAAGTTCCAGATGCATCTCAAATGAAATCTGAGAAAACGGGATGCTCCTGACCACAATTGGGAGGGCCACAGCAAAGGTTCTGAATACTTACTTGAAAGAGAGATTTCACCATAGATGTATACTTAATTACAATGAACACAATGCCAGTTTGAAGAGAGTAACACAATCCGACAGGTTGGATCACCAATCAAAGAGTTTGGCTCTTATACCATGCTGACTGTTATTTTCAAAATATCGAAATGTTCTAAATAAATACAGCGTGATTCAAAAAGATTTGACTGTTTTCAAAAATGTATCATTTAGTACCTAACTATCATATGAACATATAGTATGTGCAAAATTGTAGGGTTACCTTTAAATTTCTTCCACTTGAGAAAATGAAGGAACATATGGTGGCTATCATGTCAACCATGAACAGTGATGTGCTACAAAGCATCTGTGATGAATCAGACTGCAGGATTGACATGTGCTGTGTGACACAAGGAATGCATATTAAGCATTTGTAAACTGTGAGAGATCCTTTTCAAATTGATTTGGACTACGTGTTCATATGATATTTAGCTGCTGAGTAATACATTTTTAAAAGTGTTCAATTCTTTTTGAAACATCCTGTATATAGTACTTCATACAGGTGTGATGTGAATGCTGTTGTAATTAATGGTTGTAAAGTTTTTATGTATGACATCATATATTCACCATCATGTAAGTAAAAGGACTATACATTGACAAAACCTTTAAGCATAATCATATAGCTGCAAGTAATTACTTTTATTGTGCAATTAATCATTGTTTAAAATAGGTGTTTAGCATCAGGTCCTTACGTAGCAATGCCTTTTATCATAAATATGACGATTTAGAAAGCAAATTGATTTGTACTGTTTTACCAATGAAATGACAAGTGTTAGCTTTTACTCACTCAGCAATAATAAACATTAGATGACTGACGAAGGTCTTTGTTGAATCATCAGAAGCTAATGTACCGAGAGTCCCAGATTAGTTGTTTAGTATTCAAAGTCCAAAGCTTAAAGCAACTAATGATCTGTAACATGTTGGCAGTACTCAGAAGCACTTGATTATTTACTTTTATAACTTGACAAAGTTTTGGTGGATTGTTTGTTTAATCAAGGATGTCCCTAAGATAAAGATAATACAGGTGACATCACATTGTTTACACATGATTGCTCTACTCTAATTTTTATCCTAACTTTCATGGATTACCAGATAATTAGATTTTTTTTAACAATACTTCACCTGTTTAAATCTAAAACTCTGCTAAAGTACCAGAGCTTCTGACTTTGAAGGATTCTGGGTACAATCATTTAATAACATCAAACCAGCCTAACTCAACATTGGATCCCTGCAGTATCATGCACTCACGTTCACATCCTCAATCTCATTCACACAAGGCCAATTTATATTCACCAATTAACTTAGCACACCAGTGTTTGGGATGTGGGAGGAAAATGGGGGTACCTGGAGAAAGGCCCATGCAGACACTGGGAGAACATGGAAACCCCATGCAGACGACAACTATAAGGCTCAGGGTATGAGCCTTGCATGCTGGAAACAGGCAGTGCTAACCACCATACCCCAATCAATTAATCAGCGCTAACCATTGTACTTTATAGAGTATACCAAATAAAGTGCATTTGATATGTTTTAATTAGTAGCATGTGATAGTAATGAAAAGATCAAAATAAAATTAAGGTATATAAATGCTACTCACATCCTGTGTTAAGCTAAATCTAAAATAGGTCTTAAAGAAAATCACATATAACTAGTATGTTGATTAATGGTTAATTCTGAGATGGATTGGCTGAGGCTGGTTGCACATTTGGGATGCAGAATTCCATAAAGAAATACATTTATTTTTGGAAAATAAGATTTATGCTGTTGTTTCTGTGATTCCAGGACTTGCACTTGATTCATGGATCGGTCATTATGTGTGTGAGTTTTTAGTCTCTTTCCCCATGCCATTATATATTATTGTTCCTGCTCAGGGTAACACACACATTCTCTCCCACTTAGCTGCTTAAAGTTCCTGAGACAGCAGTGGCAGGATGCAAAATTGCAGCCTTACAATTACATAACACAATTGCTGCCAGCAGAGCTAGAGGAGAACTCCTTTGGCCCCAAAACCCAATTAACCTTCTAACTGAGAGGTAATTCATATCTGCATCAGCTTCTCTCTCAGCTTTGTTACACTTGCCTGTCCCATTATCCTCGCCCCTCTCTTGACCGATTGTGTGTCACAGCACAGCATTTGTCTCTGCTCAGGAACTCAGTAAGGGCAATGTTACACCCTCAGCTGTTAGTCGTCTCTCAGACTTAAGTTGGAAAATCCAAATCTGGGGACCTGAAATTACAGTACAAATGCTTAGCCACTTGAGCTAAAGGAGAACTCCATTATCTCCAAGTGACCCCTTGGACTTCTAAACTACAAGGGTGCCACTTATATAGCAGCAGTCACTCTCTCTCTCTTTTAGCCTTGTTACACTTCTGTCCAGTTTACTTTTTATTTTAGTGCATATCTTAAGATTTTAATGTATTAATCTTACAAATGTTTACTGTGTTGGAAAAATATGGGTGCAATTGTTTACTGCATGTCATGAGTGCAACCCTTTGCAGGAGTGCTTCCCAAATTCCCCCGAGGGAAACCATAATATTGAAACACCAGAAATACCTTCTGTAAAAAGCCACATCTCCCCCTGAGGAAAAAAGGGTCTATACATCTATCTATCAACATTTTCCACCCTGAAAATTGGAGTAATTGTATTTGGTAATGTTATGGATAAATATATGAGTCTTCATGTGCATAAACTACACATTGATCAATTTTACTTTTTAATATATTTTTTTTTACAAATCACTATTTTTGTAGTAATAGTTTATTCAGTCGTCTATCAAATGTCTGAAAGTACTGTTTAGATTACAAGGTTTACGGAAGGCCAGACTAAAACTTTGCAGCAACAGTCCTGAGACAGAAATTAACACTCTAAACAGAAGGAAGTTCATCACATGTCACATTTCAACATGCACACACACACTCATGCCATACCAATTTTTTCCAGTTCATTAAAAAATTTGTCTGGAATTTCAATGGAAACTATAGCACATGGAAAAAATGTATGTGGGTACAAAAATGTGTAAACTCCATAGTTACCTAGTCTTCCAGTACCTTAGACTCAATTGAATTAACCAGTAAATAAATATAACAAAATACAGATAACACTGGATCTTAAATAAAATCAGTGCCCACCACTCAGAAGTGTTGCTAATCATTACTAACAGACATTTTCACCCAGAAAGCTACAAGGACACTGGCCAATGTAGAAGCAATGCACTCTGTTTAGACCTGTCCTGAATCATTTAAACAAAGGGTGAGTAATGTAAGACTGATAGAATCGGTCTATTTTAAATGCTGCTTTAATTTGTGCTGTTTTATAACCAGGCCATAAGAAGGCTCTATGGTCAGCATTTGCAGTTTTCATACTTGGTACAGGCAAATCTGCAAATCTACAAGTGTCACCTGGAAAAGAATTTCACAAGGGTAAATCTAAAAGTAAAGGCAATTTGAAAATTACGTGGCAACTGCAACGGATCGAAGTTAACGCAATACAACATGTTCACAATAGCTTATGGGTAGTTTGAACAACACACAGTGCACCAGTCTGCCATTAGTCTAGTTGAAGAACTGCACACATACGCTGACCTGTTGAGGCTGAGGTCAGGCTACTTGGGTTAAAACCTATGTTTAGGAAAGCAAGTGAATGCTCTTTTTTTAAAAAAAATTATTGAATTTATTAAAATCAAATAACATTCCATACACATAACTCAAGTTTTACAAAAAGAAAAAAAGGGTTAGAAACAAGGCAACCCCTATCCCTGAGAAAGAGAGCTAGGCCAGCAGTGTAAAACTTTATGCTAATAAAAACAAATGAATAGATAAAATAACAAAAGAGGAAAAATAAATGGGGTAAAAGAGGGGAGAGAACCTGTTTCCTCAATTTAAATGCTTATTCTAAAATGTTATTGATTAGATCCTGCCAGGTTTTGAAAAAGTTTTGTACAGATCCTCTAAGGGCGAATTAAATTTTTTCCAGTTTCAAATAGTATATAACATCAGTTACCCACTGACTTAGGATAGGAGAGTTAGGATTCTTCCAGTTGAGTAAGATAAGTCTACGTGCCAATAGTGTAGTAAAGGCAATCACAGTTTGTTTGTCCTTCTCCACTTTAAGCCCATCTAGAAGTCCACCAAACACAGCTGTTAATGGATTAGGACAGACTGTGACACCAAGGCTGTCTGAAAGACATTTAAAGAGTTTGGTGCATAATTATGTTAATTTGGTGCAGTCCCGAAACATGTGACCCAGTGAGGCCGGAGATTCATTGCACTGTTTGCAGGTTGGATCTTGCTCGGGAAACATTTTGGACAATTTTAAATGAGAAAGATGCGCTCAATATATAATTTTAAGTTTAATAATTCTATGCTTTGCGCATATGGTGCTCGAGTGAATTCTGCGCATTTACTTTCCACTCCTTTTCTGAAATATCGAGTAGGTGATCCTTTTCCCACTGTTCTCTTGGATTTTTGAAAGGGAGTGACTGTAAAATGGTTTTATACATTACAGAAATGTTGTCTGAGTCCTCAACACTTTTTTCTGGCATAGGGCTAGGTGGGAGGTGAGGAACACTGGGCAGGTTCTGTTTAGCAAAGTTTCGAATTTGGAGGTAGTGAAAGAAATGTGTTGCTGGAAAGTTAAATTTGGAGTTCAGTTGTTCGTAAGATATGAAGACGTCTATGTACAGATCTCTAAGTGATTTAATTGCAAATGTTTTCCAGGCATTAAAAACTGTGTATGTTTGACAGGGTGGGAAAAGGTGGCCCTCGTGCAGCGGTGCCACAGATAAAAGCTTCTCTATCTTAATATACTTCCTACATTGGTTCCATATTCTGATTGAGTGAAGCACAATTGGGTTATTAGTATATTGGCAATAACTTGTATTTATTGGAGTACAAAGCAAGGAATATAAAGAAGTACTGCTGGATTTTATTCCTATTGTGGACCAAGCCAGTGAATGTTCTAGACTGGTCTTTAGGTCTTTTTGAAGGCCTTTCACTCCTTTCATCATTTTGTGTTGCTACATCATTACCCATGGCTAAAAGAAAAAAACAGCATTAGTGACCAAGATGTAGGAAAAAATACAAACAAAAATGTAAAAATTCTTAGTGTCAGTCTAAGGTGCGAGTATGAAGTTTAATCAGTAACACATCGTTGTGTTAGCTCACGAAATTCAGAATCAGGCTTTGCCTCCAAATTCTAGCCTCATGATTCAAATCAAAATATACAGCAATCTGAATTAACATTTAGAGGTATTTTATAATGAATTTACGATATCTTAAAAAGCAGTTTACAATATATGTTGCTTTACATTTTAAGATCTCTGCAGTATATTTGATAATATGTCAAATACTTGCTGAGATAATAAATTGACCCTGTACACATTTTCAGATATTTAAAATGCATTTAGAGATATCACCAAACCACTTTTCGAAAAATGTCATATTCTCTCAATGGGACTACCTATGTTAAGATATACAGGTATTACATATATACACATATATCTAAGTGAATATAAGGTGATTTTAAGATTTTATAAAATGAATTTCAGATATATGAAAATTTAACAGAAAGTTATTTGGAGATTTCCCAAAATGTATTTGGGATATCTTAAACTGTATCATAGATATCTGAAAAGGGTATTCAGATATCTTGAAATAACTTAATGTCTTTTTAAAGATATCTTTAAATGTATTTCAAATATCTTAAAATAAAATCCAAGATATCATGGACCAGAGAGACATTAAGATAGCATGAAACCAACTTGGGAAATGTGAGTTAATATGAAAATATCTAAAATGCATTTTAAGATATATTGATAACATTTCCAGAAAATCCACACAATTTTGAGGTATCTGAAATGCATTTCAAAATATCTCAAAATAATTTCTGCTTATTTTAATGCAAAATTGATTGGAAGACCCATTTAAAACACAGGCAATTTCAGAGGAAGTCATTTTGAAATTTTTGAAAATGCCTACAAACTTATTTTGGGATATCTTGAAATATATTCAAGATATTTCAAAATGCACGGGTACTTATTTCAAGATATCTTGAAATGCATTTCAGATGTCTGAAAATGAACGGTGTATCATTTAAAGATATCTTAAAATCTATTCAGGATATCTCAAAATGCATTAAGGAGATCTTGAAATTGAGATATTTTCAGATATCTGTAATCAATTATAAGATATTTTAAATGCATTTCTAGATATCTTAAATGTATTTTGGTATATTTCTAACTATTAAGTTGGACTGCCATATAAATGAGCCTCACCCCCAAACTCAAGCCACAGACTCCAGTCTAATGCATGTTGCGCACAAATACCTAGTCACATGAGGCTATATTATAGGTTGCCAGTCAACATTATCATCTGTGGGATGCTGGATGTTAGGAAAAACCCACACCACCATTCAGCGAAACATGATGACCTTACCTACATAGACAGTGACTCGGACGGGATTTGAATCCAAGACTATGAAGAAATGTGGCAGCAGCTCTTACCACTGCACCAACCAGGTAGGGCAATGGCAGGAATGTAAACTAAACTAACAGTTTCATTTGTTCACTGACAGTGTTTTCAATCAACATCCAATCTAACAAGACCTACAAGAAAAGAAGGAACTCACCAAATTAGAATGAAAATCTGATCTTGATAGCTAAAAGCTCTTTAAATGCATATTAAAATTCTGTTCTTAGAAACTTCCATTACAGGTCATCATGTTGTTCGTTACAGGCAAGTTTTATGAATATGCAGCCTATGCACATAATCATTTTAAATTAATACCTGCATCATTACAATGGTTTGCACTTTCAACTCACATTGATGTTTGCTTAAATTTTTTTTGGGTACTGCTTCTTCATCTCACATTCCAAAACATGTTATTTTTTCTAGCAGTACTAAATGGACCCCATGCAAGTATAAGTGCATATGAATGGGCCCTGTGATGGACTGCTGCCAAGTCCTGGGCTGATTCCTTCCTTGCTCCAATGCTACTGGGATGGGCTCCAGCATCCGATGACTCTCAACTGGATTTAGGTAGGATAGAAAATGTTACGTTATTATTAGAGACTAACTGAGGCTGTTGAAATCCAATTAAAACTGTAAAATGAGGACAAACCCCATAAAACCTCACGACTACCAACAGATATGTTTTTGACACTTCATTCAACTTCTACCTCATTCTGCCATCTGCTGGATAGTTAATGTAACAGCATCAGTGACAGTGGAATCATTTCTTTCAAAAGACTGAGATATTAACATTGCATTAACACTGTAAACTAAGTGAACATATAATTAACCAATATAAACTAATGTTTAATCTGTCTTTCAAGCCCTAAATCTTGTTTCAGCTGACAGCATAATAAACATTATATGATTAATGAATCCTGGTTCTGAAAATAAGTTTTGAACAAGTTTTGACTCCTAGACTCCTATCACTATTCTTTATTTAACCTTAGTAGATCAGCTTCTGTGTTTGATGGGTAGTGACTTTAGTTCTCCGTATCTCAGAATTGCATACAATGAATAGGTGATTATGTTACATTAATCATTTTTAAAAAATAAGTTACTCAGAATAAGTATTAAGTTATCCTTACATACTTCAGCTGACATTATCTCTGTCATGATACACCTTCCATATGTCAAAACTGACCACAGAAGAATTGTTTTAAGCTTATCTGTCTCATTATTTTAAATGGATCCTGAGCATTTCCACTGGATGTCATTGAGCCACAGCTTTTACTGAATTTACTGTGCACTCTGGATTTTCTTTAATGTGTCTCAAGTACAACTTTTGCCTTAAAATTTTGTCTTAATCAGTGATTTTGACTTTTTGTATGATTCATTTTCATCCTGTTTGTAAGCTTATTACCTTGTTCAGCCTGCCTTTGTCTCCTAGTTTCTATTTTTCATATTTTTGCAGTTGTCATTTTAACTTTCTGATAGAAGTCCTCTGTTTCCATCCAGTTTCAGTCATTCAACTAAAGTAAAAATCCATCCATCCATCCATTATCCAACCCGCCATATCCTAACTACAGGGTCACAGGGGTCTGCTGGAGCCATTCCCAGTCAACACAGGGTACAAGGCAGGAAACAAACCCTGGGTAGGGCGTCAGCCCACCACGGGGCACACACACACACCAAGCACAATTTAGGATCGCCAATCCACCTAATCTGCATGTCTTTGGACTGTGGGAGGAAAAAGGAGCACCCGGAGGAAACCCACGCAGACGTGGGGAGAACATGCAAACTCCATGTAGGGAGGGCCCGGGAAGCGAACCTGGGTCTCCAAACTGCGAGGCAGCAGTGCTACCACTGTGCCACCCCTAAAGTAACAATGAAATCATTATATTGCATTAGTTAACAATTACATAGCACAACCATACTTTTTGAGTAGAGGTAATATTTGTGCTAAACTTTTGCTAAAATTGTCATGATACTCAAAGTATCCATCAGGAAGAAGTGTGACATTAAAGCAGAAAAGGGGTGTTTTTATACTGACATGTAAAAAATACTGTTTAGAGTAGCTATATTAGTCAGAAATATATATTTCCTTCCAGTTAATAATGGGGTCATCATCAAATTCTTTCATGTGAAGCCTGAAAACCACGAGAAACGATTTAGATAATTTATGTTAGGTAGAATGCCCAGTGGGGGCTGGGTGGTCTCATGGCCTTGGAACCCCTGCTGATTTTGTTTTTTTCTGTCCTCCCTGCCATCAGATCTTACTTTATTCTTTGTTATTTAGTATTACCTAATGTTAGTTTTATATTTTCATTTTTATAACTTTACTTTCTTCACCTTGTAAAGCACTTGGAGCTACATCATTTGTGTGAACATGTGCTATATAAATACCTGTTGTTGTTGTTATGTTTTTGTAACCAACGTATTCCCAGAATACATTTTCATAATGGAATATCTAATATGTAACCGCACTGGTGGTGTGGCACTGTATGTTCTAATAAACCATTACCGATAGGCTTCCCATCTATTGATAACACTCCCAGTTTGAATTTCAAAGGTATTGGAATTATTCCTAATGTCTGAGGTAGCTGGTCACTAATAAAGTTTTCTGCTGCCCTGCTATCAAAGATAGCAGTGACTTCCATGTTGTTTACCACAGCAGGTAGCATAAGTACATTTTACCAGAGGGTTTGATTACCCACAGAGTGGGCACTTTGGTATCCTTGCAACTTGGTACAACTAGATAATATACCACCAGGATCACCGGAATAAAAGTATACGTTTTCCTTTATTTTGTGTTGTTTCTCTTTAAAGCTAAATGCTTTATTTCCCATCTCCATGGCTTCAGGTGCTGTTTTCAGTTCAGTAAGTCTAGAATAGGTCCACTGTTCTGACCTTTGCTTGAGTCTGTGTTTACTTAGTTGGGTGCCTGTTTTTTGAGCCACATCTATAACATCATCCAGAGTTACCCCCAAATTATGTCAAGTAATTTAGTCCTTAATTTCAGGGGCAATCTTTTTTTAGGTAATTAAATCAAAATGGTTTCTTCCCATCCCAGCTGAAATGTAACTATATATTCACTGATGGATTTAAATTCCAGATGAAAATTTCGAATCAGACTTTTGAATCTGATTTGCTTCATACATTATAGTGGCCCACTTTAAAGATACCTTTTCTAGCAGAGACTTTCACCCAATGCTGTCTCAATGAAAACTAATAACCTGTGACCCAATGGGCCAATTAAATTTACCTCTCAGCAGATGGATGATGTCATCAGATGATCAGTGCACCAGTTTGCATGATGTTACAGTAATGGAACAAATCAATGCCAGTTTTCTCCTTAAGTCTGTATCGCTTTACAAGTATTTCGTGGAGAAGGAGCAAGGTGTCAGTGGCATATCTTCAGAATCCGATGACAGTTTGTATATTTGCATTTTTTGGGGGGTGGTATTCTGGTGTGTGGATCATTATGAAGATATTTATCAAGTAAAAACACAGGAAACGATCAAGTAAGTGCCAGTGAGCTGCCACTACTATTAACAGACCTGGATTCATTTGGCATTGCTCCATTAACAAAGTGTGAAGCAAGGTCAGATTAACCGGATTAAATTAATGCATTTAAAGGCATTATTAACACCAATTAATCTAAAAATGAGCTGAACCTCACCAGCGAAGAAGTACTTTTATTAAAACTAAAGTTTTTCAGATTATTTACAGAGCTGAGGCTGGTCCTGTGATGGGGGCCCGACATCCAACACATAGAATAAAATGAGAATAACTAACAGAATAAACATAAAATGCAAAATTGGTAATAAACAAGACACATCCCTAGAAGAATAATACAATATAAAAACAATGAAAAGAAAAAAATTTCAATAATATAAAACACTAAAGAATTCCCAAAAAACAATAAAATAAAAGAGACAGGGACAAAACCGTAGACAAACTATCATGTGGTGATTACCTTGTTTTGATAGTGTCACTGAAATCTTAGTAACTCAGCAAGATGTACTCAACGTATATATTAATAAACATCAAATATATAAAAAACTGCATACATGTCTTACCTTGTTTGTGCCTGCTTGTCACAAAAAAGACTTGATTATATTAAGCAATCAAATGACTGTATGTATCATGTATAATGTCATCATTATTTCAGTGCTGGACAAAGCTTCCAAGAAATTTAGTCCAGCATTTGGAGACTGGCGCCACTTATTTTGCTAAGCTTTGTTTTACAAATCCATACAAAATGGCCAACATCAAATCCAATGTAAAAATATGCATCAGACATTTCCCAGTGTTCCAAAGCACCAGAATTATGACAGATAATGACACCCAAAACAAACTTATGAAATTGATACCCCATCCTGAAACTGGTACAGAGTTGAAATTTAAATTTAAGAAAGGGGAATTGTCCAATTGACAACCTGCATAGTTTTTTTGTCGAGAGTTAAAATCAGCCAGTTATGAATGGCATGATTAATCATGACGTGTGCAGTTCGCTTGATGTAGTTATCCAATAAATGTTAAAATTGGACACATAGAAATTGGGCAGGCAGATTGATAGTAAGACCACTCAAACATTGATCCCAAGCCAAATTTGAAAGGGAAACCAAAATATCTACTGTAATTCCCCAAGTAAGTCTACAGTTTATTTTCAATAAGGTAGTCCTCAACACATATGAAATGCCTATTCTAAGTAGAAGAGTAAAATTAATAATGATATATTTACTAACTGGTTTTTGGCATCACTCAGTAATGGCAATATTATTTTCTTATTTGGATTATTGTTATTATATGAGCCAATCCTGTAGGCAGAAGTGCTGACAAAGGATTTTTGTTTCATTTGAAATTCTTGGATTGAAATGTTATACCAGTAACATACATTGAGTATTTTAATAAGCATTGCAAATTACAGAATACTGTATATATAAACAGTTTATTTTTTTATTTGCATGGGTTACATTCCTGAAAAACCTTCAAATACCACAGATACTGAAATATTGATCCCACTGGAAAAATGGGAATAGGCTCCTGTGAGACACTGGCTCAGTGGGAGGACTGGCAGGGTGAGATGGGTTCAGGCAGATGCACTGATTCTCAGCCCTCATCCCTCAATGTTCAGTAATGTTCTTTAAGTAGGCTGACCTAAGGAAACCCATGACCTAGTCCTCATCACAAATGGAGCTCTTCATTGGCTTAGACATACATTGATCTATTTAGTGTAGCTTGCACAGCCCCAGACATCTAAGGACATCATAGACCAATGATTGCTCTATCTCACATTTTGTAGCTCTATAATAGGCCTCTTGGAATTTTTTTTCTTTGGTGTGCTTGACTGTGAGAAGGCAGGATTAGATCACAGATAAGCAGAATAGGTTACACTTTTGTAATAGTCGATAAGTTAATTCACGAATAGTGAGGATTTACTCTATACAGTAATCCCTCGCTATATCGCGCTTCGACTTTCGCGGCTTCACTCTATCGTGGATTTTAAATGTAAGCATATCTAAATATATATCACGGATTTTTCGCTGGTTCGCGGATTTCTGCGAACAATGGGTCTTTTAATTTATGGTACATGCTTCCTCAGTTTGTTTGCCCAGTTGATTTCATACAAGGGACGCTATTGGCGGATGGCTTAGAAGCTACCCAATCAGAGCATGTATTACATATTAACTAAAACTCCTCAATGCTATAAGATATGCTTGATTATTCTTTTGAGTGCTTGATTGTTTGCTTGTCTCTGCCTCTCTCTCACCCTCTCTGACATTCTCTGCGCCTGATGGAGGGGGTGTGAGCAGAGGTGCTGTTTGCACAGAAGCTGTTTGCTTAAAAGATACTGACGCTCCTCTAAAAAATGCCGCTTTATTGCGGTGCTCGGCATATTTAAAAGCACAAAAGCACACGTATTGATTTTTTGATTGTTGCTTTAATCTCGCTCTCTCTCTCTGACGTTCTCTGCACCTGACGGAGGAGATGTGAGCAGAGGGGCTGTTTGCACAGAGGCTATTTGCTTAGAAGATACTGATGCTCCTCTGAAAAATGCTGCTTTATTGTGGTGCTTCGGCAAACTTAAAAGGACATGTATTGATTTTTTGATTGTTTGTTTTTCTTTGCTCGCGCTCGCGCTCTCTCTTAAATTCTCTTCTCCTGATGAGGACACTCCATTGAAGAACAGATATATTTGCATTCTTTTAATTGTGAGAAAGAACTGTCATCTCTGTATTGTCATGGAGCACATTTTAAACTTTTGAGTAAAGGGTGTTATTTCATGTCTAGACAGCTCTAATAATGTTAACAGTGTGGGAGAGTTTATAAGGGCTTAAAATATATAAAAATAACTATACAAACATATGGTTTCTACTTCGCGGATTTTCATCTATCGCGATCTGGAACGCAACCCCCGCGATCGAGGAGGGATTACTGTATATAAATGCTCTAAATATGGAAACTATTCAATTTGGGACTTTGTTCATTTCAGATGGCCTTTGTTTCAGACCCTTATTACTAGCGGGGGTTTAATGATGATATCATTAAATGACATCATTAATGATATAGTGGACATTATTGGAAGTGCTTTAAAGCCCTTTAGCATGTGGGTCTCCCACTCCATGACAGTGATTGAAACTTCTTTATGTAAGCACCTTCCCTGCCAATAAGATTTAACATTTGGAATGCTGATATCTGATTTATGATGTATATACTGTTATAGTTTATTGCTGTTGCTATGCTATAATGATCTGTGTTGACTGCGCTATTTTGTTGCACCTTACGCTTCATTGTTACTGAATATTTTATGCTTTATACTAGTAAGACAAGCAACAACTTCCTTTCATTTTACTGTGTGATATATCCACAATTACAATTTATTTAGCTGAATTTATTAAACTGAATGGAATGAAGTGTATGAGTTAATGAATGTACATTGGATTTAATATCTTGTAGAACAGACAATATATCAAGGTCTATCACCTCAATGAAAAATGCATGATTACTACAGGGATATATTGTCATTATGCTAGTAAATAAACTGACAACTGATAATGCTGAGTTAATAGGTCTCCTCTCTCTTAATGGCAAGTGTGAGAATATCTGAACAGAAGATAAAAAATAGAAAATTCATTAGTGTTGAATGGAAGGTAAGGAGTATTGATTTTAGAAGGAAAACCAAGCACAACCCTGAGCCAGTCATTGATAGAGCCAGCATATATATATATATATATACACACACACATTGTCACACATGTGCGACTAGGAGGGAGCTAAGTGGACCAAGTGGACGTAATTACCTGCCAGGCCATGGGGTGGTGGGGTGCTCTAAACCTACTTCTGTTAACTCTGCAGGCCAAATACGACAAAACCTGCCTGATTTAACATCACTTCTGGTCCTGGTGCCCAGACTGGCGTCACTTCTGGTTCCAGAACCCAGAATGGAGTCACTTCCAGTTCTGACAAGGTCACATCACTTCCGGTTCATGACATATAAAACCACTGTCTTCCAAAACCTCATCAGTTCAGTCCTGGAACTCAACCTGACCACAACAACTTGTTTCCTTTAACCTTTTGCAGCCACGGACAATATATACGGGTGGCTGCCCCAAACCTTTCCAGTGTGTTGAGACTAATTCTTTTACAACCTATATATAAATATATATACACACAGTATATATACATATTGTGGAGGACTGCCGGCTTTGTGCTCCGGCCCTCACCCCCAGGCCGCCAGGAGGAGCTCTCCCGACAGCAGGATCGTGCCCCTAGTTCCAGCAGGGCCTTATGGACTATGTAATGTTTTTACACAGCCCTGCTGGATACCTTGGGGGCCACCAGGAGTCGCTGTGGGAGGGCTTATGGGCTCTTTTGTGCCTTATGACCCGGGAGTACGTCACGGTCATGTGATGGGAAGGAACAACGTGCTCCCGGGTTGAAGTAAAGGACTGATTGCCCTGACCCGGAAGGAATAAGGAACTGTGGACTGTTGGGACAGAAACACCTCCGGGTCAGGGGCTATAAAAGGGCGGTGCCTCACTCCAGACAACGAGCTGTGCTGGGTGGGAGAGGAGCAAAGTGTCTGGGCGAGGAGGAGTGGTTAGTGTTTTGTGAGTTACGTAGTTTAATTGGTTTATGAGTAGTGTGGAAGGTGCTTGGTGCACTCTGAAAAAGGAAAATAAAGAGTCTTGGACTTTTACCTGGTGTCTGGAGTTGTACCTGAGGGTTCAAGAGAGCACTAGCACCCCCTACTGCCACAATATATACACACAGTATATATAATATGAAAACTACAATCATTCACAATAACTTAGAAAAGTAACTGAGCCTTGGATGGTAATGCAAGCAAGAAAGGAAGAGTATCCTTTTCCCCAATACAGAAGCTTATTCTAAAATGTTAATGATTAGATCCTGCAATATTTTTAAATGTTTTAAACAGATCCACTAAGTGAGAATTACTTTTTTTCGAATTTGAAATAGTATAGGACATCAGTTACCCACTGATTTTAAACAGGTGGGATGGGACTCTTCCAACTGAGCAAGATAAGTGTGCTAGAAGTGAGTTAAAAGCAAATACAATTTTTTTGAGAGGGTAGAAAAAGGTGGTTGTCATGTTGAGATGCAACAGGCAAAAGTTTCTCTCTCATAAAGTGCTTCCTACATTAGCTGCCCAGTAATAAAATTTAAAGTTAGGGAGTCCCATGCCCTCTTCTCATTTATGTCATTTTAGAGTCACCCTTTGGACATGTGGATGTTTTCGAATTCCATATAAATGAAGTTATGATTGAATCTAATTTCTCAAAAAATGATTTGTTAATGTATATGGGGATGATTTAAAATAGAAAAAGAAGCTTGGGAATGATGTTCATCTTGTCAGTGTGTTGATTCACCTTACTAATGCGAGATGGGGGTAGACCATCTTTTTGTATCTTGTTTAATTTTTTCCATGCAGACAGCACAATTTTGTTGAAAAAGAGTCTTATATTCACTTAAAATATTTACCCCTAGGTATTTAAAATGATCTTCTAAGATAAATGGGAAGGTGTTCAGTCTAATATTGTGCACTAGAGAATTCACTGGAAAAAACATGCTTTTATTCAAATTGATTTTGAGTCCAGATATCTTTTGAAAAATCTTCTAGTGCTTTTAGGACTACTGGCATGGAATTTTTTTGGACAGATATATACAGTACCATATCGTCTGGATATAATGACATATTCCGTTCAAGTTCTTCTCTGATAATCTCCTTTATCTCTGACACATTTCGAAAGTAAACAGCCAATGGCTCAATTGTGACTGCAAAGAGCAATGGTGATAGAGGGCATCCTTGTTGAATACTATTTTCTATTTTGAAGTAGTCTAAAATAATGTTTTTAATACAAAATGAGGCTTCTGCACTGGTATAGAGTAGTCTGATCCATGCACATAGGTTTGATCTGAACCTAAATTTGTGCAATGTAGTGAATAATTAGTCCCATTCAACCGTATCAAATGTTTTTTGTGCATTAAAAGATAATAACAACTCTGGGATATTATACTCGTATTTAATGGGTGAATATACTATATTAAACAAACGGTGAAGATTAGAAGCTAAGGTTCTGTATTTAATAAATCCAATTTGCTCTTTTGATATTACAGAAGGAAACACGTTCTCAATCCTTCTGGCTAGAACTTTTGAGAGTATCTTAACATCATTATTCAGGAGTGAAACTGGTCTGTATGATGTACATTGTAGTAAGTCCTTATTTTTCTTAGGAATGACAGTAATCAATACTTGGCGAAATGTTTGAGGTAGAGTTTTGTTGTCTCTAGCTTCTGTAAATGTTGCTAATAATAGTGGAACTAACCTACTTGAACATGTTTTATAAAATTCCACTAGGTAGTCATCAGGGCCCGCTGCTTTCCCACTTTGAATTGAGTTTATAGCATCTAGTAATTCTGAGAGTGTCTGAGGTTTATACAGTTCCACTGCACTAACAGTATCTAGTTGTGGTATCTGTAAAGAATAAACAAACTTATTAGATTGTGTCTCATATTCTTTAAAGTGAATAAAAGGACTTATAGTACTCTCTAAATGTGTGGGTTATATTTTAATTGTCAATGATTTTACTTCTGTCTTTTTTGGTAATCACTGTTATTGCATTGTGGACTTCCTGCTTGTGGATGTGTTGAGCTAAGATTTTATTAGCCTTCTCTCCATATGCATAATAATAATGTGGTATTTTAAAGATAAGCTATTTCCTTTCTTTAGTTGTCAGGAGGTTACATTCTGATTGTAACATCTGTCTTTTCCTATAAAGTGCCTCATTTGGAGACCTGGCGTATTCTACAGTAGATCAATTCTGGTAATTTCACTGATTAACTCAGACATCTTCTTGGTTTCCAATTTATTTTTGTGAGAAAGATATAAAATTATCTGTCCTCTTAAAATTGCCTTCAGAGTTTCCCAGGGTATACCTGAAGAGACCTCTGAGGATGCATTTGTCTCTAGAAAATAGTAAATTTGCTTAGATAAGAATTCTGTACAACTCTCATTAGCTAATGACAGGGGGTTAAGACGCTGTCTACGAGATGTGTAGGGCATAGTGATTTAAGCTCCATGTTTAGAGGGTGTGGTCAGAGATGACAATACTGTTGTATTTACAATATTTGATAATGGGCAAAAATTATTGTCTATAAAGAAAAAATCACTTCTTAAGTAATAGTGATGTACTGGGGAGAAGAAGGAATATGCTCCTAGGTTTGGATTTAAAAATCTCCATGGGTCTGATAAGTTATGATCCATTGTAATTATTTTTGCAGTCATTAGATGTTATCGCCACTGTAGCAGAAAACCTACCAAGTCTGGTTTTAAAACACAATTAAAGTCTCCACCTATTATAATTTTATGAGTGTTCACATTAGGAATAGATGCAAATACTTTCCGAGTAAAAGCTTTACCATCATTGTTAGGTGCATAGATATTTATCAAAATCACTGTAGTATTAAATAAATTGTCCATCACCATGAGATATCACCCTTCAGGATCAGATACACAGATGTTTTATACAACAAATGAAATAGCTCTGTGTAGTAAGATTCCCACACCCCTAGTTTCCTTTTCATACCTGGATTGAAAAAAGTGGCCAATCCAATTTCTTTGCAACCGAAACTGGTCCTTACTTATTAGGTGAGTCTCCTGTAAAATACTATCTTGGTATTTAGACCTGTTAAGTGAGAGAATACTTTCTTCTCTTTAATTCAATTTTGATATCTCTGACATTCCATCTCACTGTTTGGTCATAGACACATTGCTTCTGAACTTTTGTTGAGATTTTGTAGTCTTAAGTTAAGGTAAGGGCGGCACGGTGGCGCAGTGGTAGCGCTGCTGCCTCGCAGTTAGGAGACCTGGGTTCACTTCCAGGGTCCTCCCTGCGTGGAGTTTGCATGTTCTCCCCGTGTCTGCGTGGGTTTCCTCCCACAATCCAAAGACATGCAGGTTAGGTGGATTGGCGATTCTAAATTGGCCCTAGTGTGTGTGTGTGTGTGTGTCCTGTGGTGGGTTGGCACCCTGCCCAGGATTGGTTCCTGCCTTGTGCCCTGTGTTGGCTGGGATTGGCTCCAGCAGACCCCCGTGACCCTATTCGGATTCAGCGGGTTAGAAAATGGATGGATGGATGGAAGTTAAGGTAATACATTGTTACATGTGATAGCTTTGACCTAGATTTCATATTATTGCCAGGTGTTATGGCTATGTAGCCTATTTTTATGTTTGCCCTTACAGTTATTGGGATAGAATGGATAAATATGAAATAGCAATTGCTTTCTTTCTGTGCCCCCTGCCCATCCCATTTTGCCTCCCCAAGTAAAGCTAGAACACTCTTCACAAAGTCCTGGTCCTCTGACATACCAAGAAACAAAACAAACCTGCCAGCAGTGGTGTAGAAAAGGTTACAATTGAGATCTCTTAAGATAGTACAATCCCAATACAATAAACCTACAAGTCTGAGACTGAGATTGTTTATGAGTGCATTCCTGATACAATAAATTAAGGGTATGATGTGAAAAAAAATACATTGCAAATGGGTGGTTACCAAAATGTACATATATTGAATGAAAGAAATTTCAAAACAATAACTGAAGTTTAACAACAAAAAAAAAGGCCCAAAAGGAAATAGAACGTATAGTTCTGGCAAATGTTGGATTACAAATGGACCAAGTTACAAGCAGAATCTTCTTGTCTTGCCAGAACAAGATATGATTCATGATCGTGTTTCAAAAGGATGTCAGGATCAGTCTTTTTTGCTCTTTTTCTGCTTCATTTGGAAAAGTTAAAAATGTAAACGTGACCTTCAAAAACAAATTTAAAAGCAAAGGTTTTTTAAGTTTAATATATATTAAAAAAATCCATATCTGGAGGAGAGAAAAAAGCCAATATAAACTTCTGATCCAAAGAACAAACAAGAACAAAGTTCTTTTATATTTTAATATTCAAAGATTCTAAAAAAAAAAAGGCAATAAGAAACAAAAAATATGTTGCCTAAAAGGGAAAATCCAAGGTATTATAAAAATAGAAGTCAAAATCAAAAACACAATACAGAAGCTGCAGTCAATACCTCTTTATACATCAGGGGATAGTCTAGCTGGGGGTTGGCTGTACGTAAAGTGGAACAGGGGAGAAAAAAAATAAAACCACTACCTATAATATTAACATAATATAAAAGAGCCACGACCTTAATAAATACTTTAATATTGAATAAATACAATACAGACACAACAAAACAGAATTAATAATATAACATGAAAAATACTGAATAAATAACAGAAATAAGTTAAAAAAAGAAGAAGAAAAAGAAGAAAGTCGAACCAGGTCAACTACCCTGGTTGAACCATGACATTAGGGTTTTTGAAGGTTTAACAAGTTTTGTAGGGTGGAAAGCAAGGAATATTGCTTCCTAACAGATATTGCAGATCAATAAGCACCACCTAATTCCTTGACTGCTCTCTATCAATGCCCACTTTTCCCAACTCAGTTAATCAGGCTAAGGCAGGATCCTTCTTGAAGCTTGCTGGCAGTCATCTACCAAAGCCAATTGATTGTAGTAATGGAGAGGTGCATCTTGAGTGCTTGCAAGTCAGTATTCTCTAGCTTTGGCCCTCATTTCATGCTTTTGTACATGATGAAAGTATTTGTACATGACTTGAAAATATATGGACTTATGGCACAGATTTTGATTTGGGGGAAGCATCATTTGTTTTTTAAATTTTCAGTGAAACAAAAATTTGTTTCTGTTTAAATTCAATTTGTCACAAATCATTTTACTCATCACTATGACAGATTGCACAGATAAGATACACAGCTGCTGTCAAAAATGGACACCAAGCTGGACAGAAGTAAGGACAAATAGCTGCTGACACATAAACCGAACTGCTAGACACATAAATAGAAATTAGATGATCTCATCTTTCATTGTCAAGCTGGATTGTGACAAAAAAAGTTACAATTAGTTAAATAGTGGAAAGATGTTTACTGTGTGAAAAATGTTTAAAAGTAAATTTGCTGTTAATGTGATTTCATTTTTCTCAGTTTACAATTGCTGATGATTCAGCAACATTTCTCTTTCAGCAACAGTGAGTTCAAGTTGTACCCCTGAGTGTTTTGCTGGATGCTTGTACTTTAAGTAGTATTGACTTTTTTTGAACAACGGAGCAATCTGGGAGTAATGGAGTTTGGTGAAAAAAAGTGATTGGAGTGTGCACAGCCTACCTTTGAAACTAGCAGATAACTTTGAGGAAATTAAGCATTAACAAACGTTCCTCTAGTTAGTTAGTCCTACTCAAGGTTTGCAAGTGGCATACAGAAAATTATGCTGGAAAGCACTCAGGTAAGAACAACCCTTGACAGGTGATGCTGATTCCTCTGGTTTTCCTTAAACACACTGATGAAGTGTTCACAAATTCAATTTTTTATGCATTATGCCCAAAAGATGAAAGAGTTACAACCATCACAAAACAAAAAAGACTTTAATTATTTATTTAATTTGTCAAATGAGAACTGCTAAGTAAGGAAACAAAATCGAAATATCAAATCTGTAATTTAAGTTATCCATAGTACATAGAGGAACGGGGACAAAAAAAAAAAAAAAGCGTAAGCAAATCTATAATCTTAAATTATGAAAATTATTTCAGAAATTTAAAATACACAAATTCAAAGAAGGAATTAATTAACAAAGCCAAGAGTCCAAAAGTTATACAACAGAATCCTAAGGTCAAAGCCAAAATGTCAAAATCAGAAAAAATTTAAAAATAGAGCGCCACCAATGACAATTTCTCTTGTGAGAAGTTGTTCAAGGCAGGAACCATTGCCTACACCTTTTCTGATAAGAGACAAAAAATTGAATTGATATACTTGTTCAGTATAAAAATATGTACTTCATTTTGAATATGCCTCCAAGTTGCTTTAACATGTTGAGTATCACGTTGCGTAGAGGATTACTTAGCAGGACGAGGTGAATGGCAGAAACCAGGGGACAAATAAAGTATTATCTGCCTATCTGTGTATAGAAGATGAGCAAATCTGTCACAGGGCACACTTATGAACAATTACTCAGATCAATCAACACGGACACATATGGAAAATGAGTAAACTCCATGCATACCTTGACCTGGCCAGGAATCAAACCTAAAAAGATGGTGTTGTCTGGAAGAAACACTAACTCTGCATCACTCACTTTAAAATACCTGTACTAGATTACAACTAAATGTGTAAGTGTAAAATTGGCTTACTTACTGTTCATTGACTGCAGGCTATATGCAATCTTTTGCTTTGCTCCAACAGGAGACCGTGAATTTTAATTCTAGGATCTGGATGTGAAATGTGAAGGTTTGTTACCAAAAAGATAAATCAATCTTTCACCACACCAGAACGTGAAATAAAAATCAAAATTGTTTAAAAAAAAAGAAGTCAGAGAACCAAGAATAGTATTATAAAAATAAAACATTATTATTACCCAAAACTTACATAAGCTGGAAACTCATGTGTCGGCCTTTATATGGTCATATGGTGATGACAACACGCTTTGCACATCCCTGGGGAATTCTGGGAGTGATTAATTAGGCAATGGCTGATGAGAATACCACAACATTGTGGTAGCTACTGTGTAAGCAACAAAAATGGCATTGCATGATGATGCTGAAAATTGATAAATTTCAAATAAAGGTAAATAGAGAAAAGTAAATGTCAATATCAGATTTCTTGAGTTGAAAACACTTGGTTTAGCTGCAAAGATGTCCAAAAACCTCCCTGGAAAGGGCACAAATATATTAAAATACATCAATAATAAGCAAATATCTGAGAAATGTTCTGGCATCCAGCAGGCAGTATCTCTGCAAAAGAACACAATTTAAATTGAGAAAATATTAACAAATTGAATTTTGAGTGGCAGGAATAAGCTTTCATAATATATGTACCAGATACTGCTCAAAACAGTTAACTGATTGACATTAAAATAAATATTTTATTATTTTTTAAAAAATCAATGGACATTGTGTAAAAAACTAAATTTATAAATTCCAGTCCCCTCCACTACTTGGGCACATCTGCTAGTCGATGGTCATTGGTTTTAACAAATATGTGAATTGTGATTCATGACTATTGATATGTGATGCGTGAAAAATTATGAGCTACAAGAGAAAAACCTATGATATATGATATGAAATAATACTGATGCTAGATAATGGCAGAAGTGAAAAAATATGATGTTGTGAAAAACATACAATACAATTTATTTTTGTATAGTCCAAAATCACACAATAAGTGCCACAATGGGTTTTATTAGACCCTGCATCCTCACAGCCCCCCAACCTTGACTCTCTAAGAAGACAACGAAAAACTCCCAAAAATGGAAGAAGCCTTGGGAAAGGCAGTTCAAGGAGAGACCCCTTTCCAGGTAGGTTGGGTGTGCAGTGGGTGTCAAAAAGTAGGGGGTCAATACAATACAATACACAGAACAAATCTTCAATACAGTATAAAAATAAAAATTTTACAAGTACAGAGCAGAAATTAACAGTAGATGATATCACATAATAGGATTAGGATTTGTATTTGTTTAGAGTCCTGGAGACCTCGTCCATCAAGCTGCCTCCCCCTATTGGCCATTCCGCATCTGAAACAAGAATAGCATGTTTATTGAGGTGGTCATTTAGCTGCATAATGACTGCCTTCTCTAGAATTTTATTTAACTAACTTAACTAAAAATAGTTAGGACAAGGAAATACAGAGAGATAAATATACATCGTACGGGAATTCATTCATTTCTGAAAACAAAGCTTCAGCAGTGGGAAAGCAGCTATAGTCACTGCATCCTTGTGTGTTGGAGATCTGCCATTGTCTTAGTTTACATCCCCAGTCTTCTTTGAATACTTTGGTCATCTCTGCCAAGCAAGAAACCTCTCCGTATCCTCACTGGATATGGAACAGTTTGTAGTTCGTTTTTTATTTGAACTTCCCTTAAATCATTAATAATATCTCTTGTAAATTACAATTAAAATATATCAAGAGTGTAATTTGCCAATCTAAATATATGGAGATTCACATAAAACTGTAAAGCTTTAATTCATTTGTTTCTTGTTTCACTAAAATCATGACACCAAAACATATCTTCCTCTTTATAAAAATTCATTGAACAGACTTGAAAACCTCTCAATGTTGCTTCAGGGTAGAAGTGCACTTTCCATTCTATAATGCAGAGTAAGTTTAAAGGTTTGTACTTCAATCATAAAAGTGATGCATCAGGAACATTTTGACATTTATGAGCTGTTCTATAAATAAGACTGTATAGAATAGTCCCTTGCAATTTGATATTACATTGATCAATTTGGGCAGACCTTGAAATACTAAGCTCCGATTCTAGTGAAGCACTTACTGTAAGTGCAATCACAGTTGCTGTGTAAATTAACTTGCAAGCTCACACATATAATGAATCCTTCAAGTCTGTTTAGAGCTGCCATCAGTGTCATGCTAAAATAGGATTGTTGTAACAGTTGCCTATCACAATGGATCCCGCACTTACTTCTTTTTAATGTATTGAAGATGAGTATCATTTTCAAATAAAAATTATGATAAAAATACAAATAAAATTCACTTCATGAAACAACCATTTGTCTTTATAGAACCCTTGACATGAGAATTACAGTCTAGCAATCTATTATGTGCAAATTTAGTATTTTACACCAGTGTCTAACATGCCAGTTGGTGAGATGAACATTTCATCCTTGCTTAAGTGCGTAAGCAGCGTATATACACTTGATTCTTTGTAAAAGTTAACTTTAAAAGGACAAAGTAGGTGTTCCTTAGAGTTAAATCAAGTGTAGTTTCGGTGATAAGTTGATGTGGTGCAAAACTGATTTACAAAATATTCCACAAATGTAAGTTGTTGGGATCTGGGAGCGTTTATGCATATTTCGGTGCAGTTTTATTGTTTTGTATGTTTTTATAAAGTTTGATTTAGATTTTTTTTTTTCTTTTCTTAATGTTGTGGTCTTTAAACCTTCGTCTGATTCTATGCAGCAGGTGCCAATCAGTTACATAGCTAGAGTTTGTGTCGCTTTTGGTGCTTCGATTTGTCACCCTTCAACATATCTGAAAATGTTATCCTATTTAAATAGAAAATTAAAATGACTCATAGAGAAAAATTAAGATACATTTTGCATATATTTATTTATATTTAGAGAAACAATAATTTTTCACATATAATTATTATTTATAAGCAACAACTAGGCAAGAATATAGTATAGAGGCGCTGATAAGCCGTGTTCTGATTATTAGTTTAATATAATTACGCTGCAAAAACCAGAACCAGTGTAGTGTACAAGAGATAGGTGGGGATGTTTTCTGCGCAGAGCAAGAACACATTCGGACTGATAATGAAACGAAATTATAAATTACGTTGTTTATCTTCCTAGAAATTATTATCATTGTAATGTTTATGTTTGTTATTGCCTGATAAATTTTAACTGCTGTGTCTGATGCGATCACAGAAGGACAGTCTGAAAATTATTTTTGAAGCATTTGTGGATAAAAATCAGAGAAATTTACTTTTTCCATTCATGAGTGATATTTTTCCGAACCCTGCTGCAGACACATAAATTCTAACGAGCCTTTTGGCCAATAATGCCGCCCCCAAAAATGTGCTGTACAAGGTGGACCGCCTCCTCCTAGCTACACCACTGGTGCCAATGTGTATCTTGTGCACAAATGCAAAACATCATCATAAAGAGATGCCATCATAATTAAGGCACAAAATACAAACCTTCTTTGTTAGAAGTTGTCTGTATAAAGGAGAATTAAAAAAATTAACAAAAATACATTGGGATCTTGGAGATTGGGTAGGCGTCCAGCAGTTCATATTTTCAGAATCCTATGTTTGGTGTTGACCTACTGTATGCATGCTTCTGAATCCAAGTCTTATTATCCTTCTTTTTCAATTCCTTGGTTAGTTTATGGATTTCCGGCTTTTAAACTGGTTTAGTTTAGTGTAGAGTTTATCTAACCAGTGACAATTAATAAAATGAACATTCTATCAATAATCATAGAAAAAAACAATATTCCATCTAATTACACAGTACCATAAGACACATCCCTTAATACTGAAGATACTGTATGCTTCAGAACTCAATGTATTTGTAAGGCTTCTTAGTTGTAACAATAACAGGAAAACTAAATACAAAAACAGCAATTTGTACAGCCATAACAGAAACTGACACTCTGCTATACTCACACTTTTATTCATTTATATTTTGTTATAATTTTTTTGCAAATAAAATATTATCCTGATGACTATTTTGCATTTTAATTGCACTGAAAAAGTTATACAAATATTAACATCTTGATCTTCATTGTTTACTCAACAATCCCAGTATTGATCACACGAATACTTTCTTGCGCTTGTGTCACAGATGTACTGTCTGCAAAAAAAGTCTGCAGTTAAAAAAATTAGGGTGAGGATCAGAACAAAGAATGGTCAAGACTAGAAAAGAAATCAAGAGAAATGTTAAAGCCAAATTGCAAAATGAAAATCAAAATAAAAGACAAAAAGCAGAGCCTGTTTCCAGAACTAGTAACCAAATATCAAAAGAGTCACAAGTTGTTAAGTTTTATCCAGTCTGTTACTCGAGATGACCATTAACCTTTCACCAACTAACCCTCAAAGTCATGACCTTAGAGGCCACACCCTTAGCAACTAGGACCCTCATCATAATGAATAAATACACAAAATGGTGGTGACCATCATCGAAATAAAAAAAGGCATCCGAAAAGATGATAAATAAAAGTCAACATTTAAATGAAGTTTAACTTTACTTAAGAAAATGACCACAAAATAGAAAGTATAAAAACCCAAGGAAGTATGCAAGGAGTATAAAAACCTAAAAAATAACACATAGATGATTTTATAGCTCAACAAAAATGAAAGAGAAACTTCATTCTCAACAATAAGATGTTAAGTATACTGTAAATATGGTAGCATTAGTACTTTCATGTTATTACTCAGGGGATACAAAACTCTCTCGTTCATATTTTTGCTAGTTAGCTTCTTTCAAAGTTAGCCCTACTGTTAGGTTTGGTTTCCTGTTTTTTTAAACCACCTCAGTCTTAAAACTCTGTTTTGACCTCTGGTTTCTAGTTTCTGCTTTTGCCTTATGGTATTTTTGACCCTTGCTTTCCCTTTTTTAACTACAATTCCTCACATTTTAATCATCTCCTGATATTTGCTTACTTAAAATTAGGGAATCCATTCCCAGACGGGTTTATCCATTCCTGGGAATTCGGGAATCCCGCATGTCAATCCCGGGCTCCCAGGGATGACACAGTGCACGGGAATCTCACATGTGAACGGTTTTAGAATGACCGACACTTATTTTTAATCAAACTACTGTACTGCAATATGTCAACACCAAGCAGTTCAGGCTGTCATATAAGTACATGTATCTAGTTCAGGGGTGCCCAATGTATCGATCGTGATTGACCGGTGGATCGCAAAGGTAGTGCAGGTAGATCGTGTTGCATTCAAAACATTAGTCTATCATATATCCTCCCTATGGCATTTGCCACTTGATTGACATACAGGGCGGCCAGTCTGAGATCTCTTTTCTTCTAACACACTGGTCATCCCGCACGCACGATCAAACGTGCGTGCTACTGCAAAACTCCGGCTGTGATCTAGTTAGCCTTCCAATTTATATCGACTAAAGAAGGAATTTAAAAAACATTTTTTGGGGAGGGTATGGGCTGGATGTGAAGTTGGAAGAGGATTTTTTTTCTCACAATGTCACAGTTGAAGTGCATTTGTCTGATCTGTCAATCTATCATTGCTATTCCAAAGAAGGAAAATGTGGAAAGGCACTTTCAAACTATTCATAAAAACTACGAAACTGACTTCCTTCTGAAAAGCGATCTGAGAAAGAGAAAGGAGAGGGAACTAAAATCGCAGTTCATCGGACAGCCGTCATTTTTCAGCTCCTTGATTTGGGGAACATCCAAAACCTTGCATCAGAGCTGGAGACGCCGGAAGGCGTGTGCGCAACTTGACAGCATACGCTACACAGAGCAGATTGAAAATTGTCTGTCAGACTTGGACAGATGGTTTCAAGACTCAGCTTTACTTGAGCCAATCGCTACATTTAAGTGCTGTCCATTTAGTGAAGATGTTGAGGGTGATTAACTCGCATCAGAAATTGCAACACTGTTTCACCTAAAACTTGTCTACAGTGGAGGATGAGATTTTGACACTACAGGATGACATTCAGCTTAAGTATGGGGATCATGGACAGTTTTGGAACTTACTCTCAGAGGAAAAGTATCCAAACATGAGGAAATGTGCTACCTCCTTGACTGCATTATTCGGTTCTACTTATTTATGCAAGTCAGCCACTTAATTATTTTCAACTATAACTCTGTTATTTCTTGATCAATTTTTACACTTTTACATGCTATATATGCGAGCTTGGCCGTTCGCCATTTCCCGGGAATTACAGCAGTTTCATTCCTGGATTCCTTACTTAAAATAAACCATATATGTCATAACGGACACTTCCTAATATCTTATTACACAGGCTATAAGGGCTTGTTTCATTTCCATGACCCTAAATTAATGGCGCACCTCCACCAGTGCCAAATACCAGTTGCAGGGTTATCAGCCAGGAGCCAGCCTTCATAGATGTTTCACCCTTATAGTCACAGAACATCTCAGGATGGTAGGGCAGCGATCAAGAATGTCTCCCTGACTCTCCCTGCAGCTGGTTTGGTATCTTAAGGAATTTCTTTGCTATCTAGTTTGTATCCCTGACCCCCCAGCTGTTGTCTTTTCTTTGTAGCCACAGCCAGAAACTTCTTTTCTCTGCCTCCTCCACTGTAAGATCCTTCATCACCTTCAAGTAGTTGTGATGAAGTTGTCCCAATGTCCTTGAGAAAGCATTTTGTTGGAAAACTCAGTTCACAGAAAAAACAAACTTGCTCCTAGTGAGATATAAAGAAGATCAGAAGCAGAAGAAATGAACTCAAAAAATAAAAATGACAAAAAGGAAAATGTGCCCAAAAAGAAAATGTGCAAAATGCACAAAGGAAGAAAGCAAAACATTACACCTGGTACTAAGTGGTAATAAGTAGAAGGCATCCGACTTTTCTTTACTTTAGTACAAGCAAATATAACTTTGTCATGTCTGAAGAACGGCTGCCATGATATCACAACACCAAAGCAAGTGGCCACACTCACTGCGAGTCGTCATGATGTCACTTTCATCTTGGTTCTCTGGTGATAAAAGGAGATTGAAATCCAAGCAAAATTCTCATCAAGAAGTATATTTAAGTTAATTCTTTTTTTTTTGTGAGGGAGAAAAATTTGCAGATATAATTACAAGACAGAGAAATCTTTAAATGCTTCTAAAGGGATGTCGTGAAATATGTCCAGACATTTTTTAAGTTAGTTTTAAATTGCAGCAAAAAAGTGTATTTTTATTAATAATTTATTTAGCAGATGCCTTTATCCATGTCAACTTACAAAGCAAGTTAAATTACACAAGAATAACTGGAAGGTGCAAACATCAAAAGCAACAGAGAACAAGATAAAAAAAAGAGCAAGTGGAAGTAGTCCTACTGCTATATAACGATACCTGCACTGATATTAAAACAAAAATCAGTATTCTAAACTGTCAGTACAGGAGCAGCCATCCTGCAAAAGAGAAACCAAGTAGTTCCAAAGTATTTAATTACAAGGTGACACTTTAATTTTAATTACAAGGTGACACTTTCACTTGAGTAAATTGAGTGTACCTCAAATGCTCCAAAGGGAGATCATTCCTCAGGTTTGCAGGAAGAATGGAGAAGCATTGTCTAATCTTGGCTAATTTTGCTATAGGGGAGATTATCAGCAGATAGGCAGAGACAAAGCAAGTATGGGTTTTATGCAGGACTTTGGCCATCCTTAGTGGTAATAATTTGCAATGTGAACGTGAAGAACACCTTGGGAAAGATAGATGTTGTTTGCAATATTTGGAGCCTGAGAGAATAACTAGTAACAGAAAAATGAAAAAGAAGCATACAGAATCACAACCAAGAATGAATCCTGTGAAAAAAAAAACAAAATCAGACAGGTTAAATCTAAAATAAAGTCAAATACATATATCAAAAGTTCTTACTCTAACTGAATGGCTACAGTCCTTCATTGATATTATGATTTAGGGTCTGTTTATGAGAAATATCCAACATATGGATAAGTTAAAATGTCCTGCATATAAAATATGGCGGTGCACAACATGACTCATACTGTCATGACAAAGTAATCATACATATATGGCCATGGCCATGGAAAATGGTCGCAAATTGGTGGCAATCATCCAAAAAGGGCATATAGAATGGAACAGAGATTACAGCACCACCATAACTTTAAAATAAATAAATAAAAAGAAACCCATGTAAGCATATACAGTAACTAAAAGACTCCATGGAAATCACAACATGGATTTGTGACAATAAATACAGAATTCCCAGCTACCACATGCTCAAAATAATTTAAAGCCTTTTTATTATATTATTTCAGCATATTTACTTTAGCTAGTTTAATTATAATATATTTGCTATTTTATATATCAAACTTCTTACATTAATCTTTGTTGTTCTACAGTAGTTAGACTGTCACATAAAGAACTACAAAGGTTATGTTCAATTAATTGCATTCTTTTTCTAATTGAAATACATCCTATAAACTTTTTTTATTATTAAAAACAACTTAAGTATACAGTTCAAATTTCAATGTTGGGTTCAAACTAAGAGTGAGATGACATGAGTATTAATAGCATTACATTACATAACTTTCCTTGATATGGTTGACTTCCTACATGTTTATGGCCATTTTTATGAAATCCATCTAACGAGAAAAGAGATATGGTAATGTGATGGGCTAAGTGATGGATTATCTGCATATAGTATTCAAGGTGCCATATGGCAGATCTGTTTACAATTAATATACAGTAGATGCTAGTAAAAGATCAATAAATTGTGAATGGCAGAGGCTCAGACCAAAATATTCATTTACCAGTGGCTACTTTAAAACCATATAAGAACCCACTGTTTCTTCGCTTCCTTCAATGAAAAAACTTTTGCGAGAGATATCAGAGCTACATGTGTTTTAGAGGGTAGCTGCTGATTACCAGAGATATCACGGCCATGTGCATTTCTCCCCACTCAGGGGACGCTCCCCCTTCAGAGCTGAACACGATCAGATACAGTGCCAACATTTGATATTGCAGCGTACCTACTTTCCGCTTGGCCAGAATTACATTTTTCAAGTTTTTTTTATTGATTTTTAAAGTTTGTCCTGTTTCACTACTACGTGGGTGGAGCTCTAGGGGACAGCTAATAAAAAATAAAGGTAACCTTTGGGTCTGTTGGCCTCACAAATCAACTTAATTGTACCAGGACTGTAGCACTTCTAGTAAGTCACATACTGCACTTGGTCTACATTTTTCTAGGTGTTTAGGATGTGTTGGAAGCTAGAGGTTGGGGATCCATTCAGATCACAGGATAGAAAGTCCACACTGAGTAATTTGTCCATTTTGTTAAAATATTTACTGAGGTAGGTAGCCACTGGACCTTTAAAGACATCACAAAGATTAAAGAGTCTGAGATTGTGTTTTGCACATGGTGCTCTGTGTGCTCCTACTGTACATTGTCAAGAGTGTGACTATGTCAATATGTTTAAATATCTTTTAAATAAAATCAGTCTACAGGGAGCCAACTTGTTTCATGTGTAAAACAAATAGGATAACAGTATTTCTCTTTGCAATATATGTGAACACATCTAACAAGAAAGATTTTACTATTTACAACCAAACAATTTTAGTTTCCTGTGGTTTCTATTTCCTGTTTTTTTAAATAAAGCAAGGCTTTCACTTATCTTTCCAATGAAATAAAAAAATCTTTTTTTGATTAAAGTGTGTTGGTCGATTTTGCGGAACTGTTTTTACATTTTTTTGGCAAATGTATGAATGGTTAACATCTGTCTTGTTGAGGACACTGCATTGTTTGTAACAATTATAAGGTAGTTTTTGGTTGCATTGTTTGATATCATGACCATTTAAAATGGCACACTCATGAGCTGATTAAAAGCTTTGAGCTTTTTCCCCCATCGTTGAGGAAAAATGGGTGTTAAAAGCACTGGAAAAGTAATATACAGTAATTTAAAAGTACAGCAAAGTACTGTATATTATTGGTTGCTAGTATGTGTTATATGTACATTTTATTCTACTTCTCTATTTCCACTTTCAATAATTGATTTTTGCAATTCAAGTATTGTTGTAAAGCATTAACAATTTTTCTGAAGTCTTTTTTAATTACTAAGTTAAATTTGTTACCTTTTTTCTTTTTTTTGTTAATTTGGTGCCCATTCAAAGCATATGGCCCAATGAGGCTGGAGCTCGATTGCAACGTTCACAGGTTGGATCTTACCGTGGAAACATTTTGTACAATTTTAAATGAGACAGATGTGCTTGATAGGTGATTTTAAGTTGATTAATTGTATCCTTCGCACATATGGAGCTTGAGTGAATTCTCTGCATGGCTGCCTTCCACTCCTTTTCTGAAATGTTGATAAGAGATCCTTTACCCACTGTACTCTGGGATCTTTGAAAGGAAGGTACTGTAAAACGTTTTTATATATTACAGAAATGCTGTATTTGATCAAGACAGATCAATATTTTTTCCGGAATAGCGGTTGGTGGGAAGTGAGGAAAATTAGGCAGGTTTTGTTTAACAAAGTTTCTAATTTAGAGGTAGTGAAAGAAATGTGTTGCTGGGAAGTTAAATTTAGAGTGTAATTGTTTGTAGGATGTGAAGACGCTATCTATGTACAGATCTCTAAATGATTTAATCCCAAATGTTTTCCAGACATTAAAAACTGCATATTTTTGAGAGGGTGGAAAAAGGTGGTCATCATGCAGAGGTGCCACAGATAAAAACTTTTCTATCTTGAAGAACTTCCTACATTTTCCTACAACTATGTTAACTTTCTTTTGCTAGTATACTAACTGTTTCAGCTAACCTGTCCTTTTTTATACTTAACATTGGCTTGCTACATTTCAACAGATATCAGTATAATGTAATGTAGAACTTACAAGGCAAATTCGCTATGATCTTACAAAATAACCATACTTGATCTATGTTTTCCTAGTGACCATTTACAGTATCTTTGCATTGTTTTCAAAAGATTTTCCTGTTTGTTATATGTGAGTTATTACATTCCTGCCATGAACCATGTGGACATGCAACATTTAATCTTATAGGTTATACTTTTAGACAGAACAAATAACCATAATGCAGTTGTGTTAAGTTGTATATACTGACGAGGATCAGGAGACATTGTATAGTTGTGTTGCATTGAGAAGGGACCTGCTGTGCTGTTCTCAAAGACAAGTATTTGCACTTTCAAAAGCCAATTCCCTTTGTATCAGTATGACACCAAAGTTGTTCCAGCTAAAATCAGAACAGGATCAATCTTAAGGCAGAATGTGAACTTCATGTACTCATCTGATTTAAAGTGCCAGCTACAAACATAAAATTGCTGCCATGGTATGCACAAAATTTGATTCTTTATTTGTTTTGATTGCTTGGATTCATTTTCTACTCTATTTTTCATCAGTGAGAAAGCTGTTGAAACTCAGGCCCGGATGATTTTATTTAGAATTTGAACATGAAGGGACACTACAGAAGTTCATCTTTCATGAATCTGCCATTATCTAGGATAATCAGAAGAGACTTTACCCATCGGCAATACCTATTGGAAGCAAAAATATGCACATGTGACAAGGGTTAATCAAGAAGCTGAGTAAATTTCTTGCACATCCTGTTTCTATTTTATATTGTAAAGTAAGACTCCCTGTCATGTATTGTAGAATATTAAAAATAGAACTGAAGAAAAAACTTTCATAAATGTTTGGTTAAACTATGATTTGTGAACCCAAAGAATTAAAAATCAAAAAGACATGCTTGAAAGTGTTCTACTTTATCAGAGCCTTACAGCATACATTTTTAATAATATTAAACAAATATTTTTTATATGCAAACTATAGTTACAATTTTAAGAATGTATCATTTTTGTGATGAAATTAAATTGTGACATATTTTACTTCATTTATAAATTAAATATAACAAAGTAATTAATAACACATTACTTAAAAAAGACAATCATTATTACATGTGGAGAAAAAAAATGCTACACAAGAATGAGATTTCATTTTATGTCTGCCTGTTTTTAAGCTGTAAAGATTTTTAAAAAATGCTGTTCAGGCAGAATCTTAATTTTCAATAGACTACTGATGCAAAATGTATAGAACATAACCTCTCAGAAAACCTATTGATCTTCAGTTCATGGGGCAAAATGTGCAATGAAATGAAAAAGAATGTGAAGTACTAAATACTGGTGTGTTTGGAGAGCTTCCAGTGTATAATGGAGCCCTGCAGCCCTTGTTGCCCTTTCAGTCTTCAGCATCAAAACACTCAAAATTGATTCTTGAATGTACTGCAAAACATTACAACACCATCAGTACAATGTATGGAAGTAAAAACTTTCCTTTGGTTGTTAGTGGAAATATACTACTCATTTGTAAAAAGTGAATTCTGTTAAATATGCTAAAGTGATTAACTGAATGATCTGAAAAATTACATAGAAGGAAAAATGTTTATAGAGATGTAACCTTTATAAGAAGATAACAAAAATGATTTGAAGAAAAAACTTAATATAATGTTCCCAACCTTTCCAATGCCCCAGACCTCAAGAAAATTTTTGATTTATGTTTGCACACCATGTAAAAGTAATATCACATTTGAAGAAGAAGAAGTCAAATTTCCCGTTTTTGAACCACAAATTGAACCACATATAGTAATGCAGGTAAACAAATTGAAATAAAAAAATAAGCTGATAACTCAGTGCAGTTTACCTCTATAAATCTCAATAATTCTGTAAATGTGTCGCCTGTGAAGCTTAGACACTTGATTGTCTAACTGTTATTTAGTTTCAGATTCCAAATAAATGAAGTTATGATTGAATCTAATTTCTTAAAAAATGATTTGTTAATGTATATGGGGATGCCTTGGAATAGAAAAAGAATAGTAGACCATCTATACAAATCTCTTTCCCATGCAGACAGCAAAATTTTATTGAAAATAGTTTTATCTTTACTTATGATATTTACCCCTAGGTATTTAAACTGATCTGCAATGACAAAAGGGAAGGTGTCCAATGTGATGTTGTGTGCTAGTGAGTTCACTGGATAAAGCACACTTTTATTCAGATTAATTCTAAGTCCAGATATCCTTTGAAATTCTACTAGTGATGTTACGACTGCAGGCAAGGAATTTTGTGAATCTGATATATATAGTGCCATATCATCAAGTACTTCTCTGATAATCCCCTTTATCTCAGATGCATTTTGAAAGTGAACAGCCAGTGGTTCAATGGTGATTGCAAAGAGCAGTGGTGATGGGGGCATCTTTGTTGAATACCAAGTTCAACTTTGAAGTAGTCTGAAATATCATATCAAATGCTATTTCTGCATCCAAAATAAATAAAATCTCCCGAGTGATATACTTTATGGGTGAATATATTACATTAAACAGGTGTCGAAGACTGAAAGTTAGGTGTCTGCCTTTAATAAATCCTGTTTGGTCTTGTGATATTACCGACAGAAGTACTTTCTCAGTCCTTCTTGCTAGAACTTTGGAGAGTATCCTAATATTGTTATTCAGAAGTGAGGTCTATATTATGCACATTGTAATAAGTCCTAATTTTCCGTACGAAAGATGATAATTAATGCTTGGTGAAAAGTTTGAGGTAGAATTTTATTGTCTCCGGCTTCTGTAAATGTTGATAATAATTGGGGAGCTAACTTAATTACATTTTTTTAATAAAATTTGGCAGGGTAGCCATCAGGGCCTGCTGCTTACCCACTCTGAAGTGAGTTTATATCATCTAGTAATTCTGAAAGTGTCAGAGGTTTATCCAGTTCTTCTGCTTTGAGAGTATCTAGCTGTGATATCTATAATGCATCAACACATGAATTAGATTGTGTCTTGTGTTCTTTAAACTGAGTAGAATATAAGGACTTATAGTACTCACTAAATGTGTGCATTGATTTTTTTCTTTGTCTGTGCTGGTAATTACCAACATTGCCTTGCAAACTTCCTGCTTGTTGTTTTGTTGAACTAAGATCTTATTAGCCTTCTCTTCGTGTTCATAGCAATTATGTCACAATTTAAAAATGAGTTGTTCTATTTCTTTTGCTGTCAAGAGGTTGAATTCTGATTGCAAAGCCTGTATTTTTCTATAAACTGCCTCATTTGAAGACCTGAGGTGTCATGTATAAATGGTGCGTAATCACAAAAATGTTGCATACGCTCATTTCCACACTCCTATCACGATGTATAAAAACTAAACTTGGCGTAAAGCTATGCACATTTTCACAGTAGCCCCCAACCTTGCATATGCATGTTTCTGCTCGGTTTTACAAACTAGCAGTACCCAGTATCAAAGCAGTGTCACTGTTTATGTTTGGTCTCTCTTTTTTCAGATTCACATCAGTGATGCTGGATGTATCGAATACACCAAAATTAATTGCATATCGTTTACAAATTTAATTCACTTGATTGTAATTATTCTGTAACAATATAATGGTGCTGGAAAGAACAATTCCAAATACCATAGCTGCTTTAGTGTTGTTACTGTCAGTGCACCACTTAGAATGTGGAATCATAGCTGCACAGCAGCTGATCAGAAAGCTCTATGGCGGCTTGTGTCGACAGCACAGAGGATTATCAGGATACAGCTTCTAACCCTGGAGGACATTTATAGCATATGCTGCCTAATGAAAGCCATCAGCATCTGCATGGATTCCACTCGGCCATGCCCTAGTTTATTTGAACTTCTCTAATCCAGCAAATGCTTCAGAACCGTACCTGCAAAATGAAATAAGTGTCTGTACACACTTGTGTGTGTTGTGGGTCTTCTGCCAAATTTTAGACAGTGTGACATAAAAATCAAATACGAGTCAAAAATTGTAGTTGAATTGTTTGTAGCTACAATGTAAACATAATCTTAGTTTAAAATTGTGTATTTCAAAAAACAGTAGATCTCTATTTCACTTACATATTTCTAGTATCTGTGTTATTTTTTTGTTTGTTTTTTTGGACATGGATTACAAAATTACTTTCTTTGCTTTCTCTCTTGCTTGTTATATAATGTAAGATCTGTACATCTTTGTTGGTCTGTTTTATTCCTTTTTCAGTTAGCTTAAAATTTCTAAAGAAGTAATAATGACATTCAAACAAGCAGGACCTTTGCTGCCGAATGAATGTTTTGCAAATGACTGTGTTTGTTGCTTCTGTAGCACATGTGTTTGCTTAATTTATATTTATCTTCTAAAATCATCCAGATGAGAATATTACTCATTAAACTTAGTATGGGATTTTTTGCATTGCAGTAATTTGAATGGGTGCAAATATGGGTTATTGCCATAAGGGTAAATAAAGATGAATATGAAAACTTTTCAAGTCCTTTTCCTTTAAATCACTCTTAATTCTTAGCATAATGTTAATGTTGTCAGTAACACTGTAGCTAGTTGAAAACCTAAAAGACCTTAATCAAATACACTTGCTTATGGTACATAGAATATCCCATTACCAGGATGATGAGTGTAAATGGCGATGACTTTTACTTTGTTGTGTTGACATTAAATGACAACCCACAAATGTGCTCATAGCTACATTTATATATATAGTATAAACACTTTCACCATTACTATTTGCAAAATTAATCAAATATTCTGAATTTCCAAGATCAAAAGTAAAGGATAATCAGAAACAAAGGATAAAGGAAAAACTGCTAGAGAGTTGGCTAATCCAAATTGAATAACTTTATATTCATAGTGATCAATAGTAGTATCAACTGCTGCCATCCAATTAACTTTTTTGTCAATCCGTATAAGATTATGGCCATTTCGCAAGTGTAGTTTAGTAAAGAAAATGCATCATACAGGAAGAAAACATTGATTAGCAAATAGCTAATAATGTTTTAAGACACAAGAGATCACTAACATGCTAGATTTCTATAAAGAAACAACAAAAACATTTCATCAGAGGGGTGTTTGCAATGACATTTATCTTGCTTTTTAATTTTTGATAAGTTACCACATGAAAGGCTAGTGATCAAAGTAAAAGAAGTGGAAGTTTAACAAGCAGTGTGTAGATGAATGAAAAATTGACTCATGCACAGAAGTTAAATGACTTTAATCATGGGAGCTTTTTCCGAGTTAGGTGGCATTATCGAAAAAATAAGTTACATATTTATATAAGTAATTTATGTAAATTAAAAATTACACTGTCCCTAAGGGATGAGCACTGGGGCCACTGCTCTTTTTAATTTATATAAATGATCTTGAAAAAAATGTAATTAACAAGCTGGTTAAGTTTGCAGATGACACTAAACTAGGTGGAATGTCACATACCCTAGAGTTAGAATTATTATAGATTGATGTGGACTGAATTCTGAGTTAGTAAGTTACCGTATGTAGAAGATCAAATTTTAAGTAAACCAGTATAAAGAAATGAATGAATGAGGTAAAAATGTTACATGTGAATGCATAATGGCAAGTCTGAAACTTCAAAGTACACCTAAAGAGAAGATCTTAGGGCTCATTTTAGACTCTTTCCTATTAGGAAAGCTCATAGAATGTCAAGTTGCATACCATATTGTGCTGAGTACAAAATGTTGCATTCTTAGATGTACAAATGAGGGAAACCTGGCATATTATGTGCAGGTCTGGTATTACAAAAAACATTATAGTGATCTAGGTGGCCTGAGATGGAGAAATGGACAAGCAAATAGACAATGTTGATAGTAAGTGGCCATGAAAAGGATGATTTGTTATTCTGCAACAGAAATTGCTTCCTTTGTTGTTCGCCTTCCAATGCAGTTGCCTCCTTTCTAATCTCCCTTTGCTTCTTCCGTTCAGTTCTAATTTTCTCTCTAAAATGTCATCTGCTGAGTCCACTGCCTACACATTCATGTCACCAACTCCACCTATCATTGCCCACTTGAGATGGAAGGCAGTGCCATCTGCATGCTCTTTCCCCAGTTCTATTAGTCATCCCAAGCCAGTATCCTTCCTAGGACTCGCCAGCAGCCACGCACTAAGAGAAATTAACTTAAGTAGAAGAGAAGGTTATTTAAGTGGTGCTGTTTAGGTGCTTGATCCCCCAATCCCACCCGAGCCGTACTGCACAGGTCAGAGATGTAGCTGATTGCTCTACATACAGTAGCTGTACCCCATCTCAGAGCCCTTGAAGACCTGTGCAGTGTTCTAAGAGGTACAGCCCATGGATTTCACACCATATAAAAGAATTACACAAAGTGCAGAGAAGAGCAGTTAGGCTGATTCCAGGACTAGGAGGTGTAGGCTATGAGTAAAGATTAAAATAATTTATTATTTTCTGTTTAAGTAAACAAAGTTTAGGAGGAGACATGACAGAAGTGTTTAGAGAGTCAACTCACCTTAAAATTTGTTCATCAATAAGAACTTGGGGAGTACATATGGAAGCTATTGAAAGGTAAAATTCATATAAAGTTGCAAAGGTTTTAGAGAAAGAACTATGGACATGTGGTAATGTAGTGGATGGAGAAACCTTCAAAAACTGACTGGCTAATACTTTGCTAAAAAAAGAAGAATAGAGATTGACAAGATATGTTGGGTTTAAAGACCTGTTCTCATCAAATTTTATTTTTAGATTTGTATTACATGTAGCAGGTGCTTTAGGAAACCTAATGAACTTATGTAAACTAATTTCAAATTCATTCACAGGTCAATCAATTGTAAGTCAAACTTACAGTTTTCAGAAATATTTACAGACGTTGTGGTTAATATAGCTTATCAGATATATTGTGAGAGAAGCATAAAAATGATAATGAGCATTAATCCTCCTTTCAGCTTGAGTTCACATTAATTGCCATTGACACTGGTATAGATTGCAAACCCACTACACCAGAGAGCTAAAGCTACCTGTTCTCCCTGAATAAATAGCAAAATAACCTTATTTTTCTACTGAAATGCTCATCAGTAAATTTTGAGCCTATATACCTTACCCTATTTTTTAAAAATTATTCTTTTGTGCACTGATTGATTTTGTTTGGTTATACAAAAAGGGTACAAAGCTAACCTCTGTAGTTAAAAATCTATGGGGAACCTAAAAATAAAGCCAAAAAGCTATTTCACACATCAAAGAATTAATGTACTGTTATACTGGGCTTTCTATATCGGTATTTTTGAAATGGTTGATTTATTTGTTTAATTAGATGATTATTTTATGGATGTGGATTTGCAGCTACTGTTGAAAGTCCTATAAAATTCAATAAAATCAGAAGGTACTTTAAGAGCTGTTCTGATTTATTGTATAGTATTCATCTCAAATGTAAATAGCTATATGAAAACTAACTTAACTATTATATAAATCATTAATAGCTGCACACGTAGAGAAAATAACAGTAAAAGGTGAATTGGTGGGTTATGATACTGTATACACTGCCATATATAATTATACATACATGGCCATATACAGTACAGTATGTAAAGGATACCCAATTAATAATTCACTAAAATTTGGTCCTCACATTTTGCCTGGTAGCAATCTAAAAATGAAATATCATCATTTTTCTCCTGAGATGTTCCCCTCTTGAATTCTTTTCAACATTCTGTCCTATCAAATGTAATGCTCCAGGAATTTTTTCTAGCCTTCCTGAGACCTCTGCTTTGATACAATCCTGTTTTATTAAGCTCTGCAGGCAATTCCTCTTCTTTTTCTTCTTCTTTTCTTTTTTCGGCTGCTCCCATTAGGGGTTGCCACAGTGGGTCATCTTCCATATCTTCCTGTCCTCTGCATCTTGCTCTTTTACACCCATCACCTCCATGTCTTTTCTCACCACATCCATAAACCTCCTCTTAGGCCTTCCTCTTTTCCTCTTGCCTGGCAGCTCTATCTTTGACATCCTTCTCCCAAAATGCTCAGCATCCCTCCTCTGCAAATGCACAAACCAGCACAATCTTGCCTCTCAGACTTTGTCTTCCAACCGTCCAATCTAAGCCGAACCTCTAATGCCCTCATTTCTAAACCTATCCATCCTCCTCACACCCAATGCAAATCTTAGCATCTTTAACTCTGCCACCTCCAGCTCTGTCTCCTGCTTTCTTGTCAGTGCCACCATCTCCAACCCATATAACATAGCTGGTCTCACTACTGTTCTGTAGACCTTCTCTTTCACTCTTGCCGATAACAGTCTGTCACAAAATTACTCCGGACACTCTTCTTCACCCATTCCACCCTGCCTGCACTCTCTTTTTCACTTCTCTTCCATAATCCCCGTTACTCTGTACTGTTGATCCCAAGTATTTAAGATCATCAACCTTCACCAACTCTACTCCCTGCATCCTCACCATTCCACTGACCACCCCCTCATTTACACACGTGAATTCTCTCTTGTTCCTACTGACCTTCATTCTCCTCTCAAGAGAATATCTCCACTCCTCCAGGGTCTCCTCAACCTGCTCCCTACTCTCGCTAAAGATCATAATGTCATCAACAACCATCATAGTCCATGGGGACTCCTGTCTAAACTCGTCTGTCAACCTGTCCATCACCATTGCAAATAAGAAAGGGCTCAGACCTGATCCCTGATGTGATCCCACCTCCATTTTGAATGCATTCCTCACTCCCACTGCAGACCTCACCACAGTCACACTTCCCTCGTACATATCCTGTACAACTCTTACATACTTCTCTGCCACTCCCGACTTCCTCATATAATACCACAACTCCTCTCAGGGCACTCTGTCATATGCTTTCTCCAGGTCCGCAATTCCTCATGGCCTGTTTTTACTCTGAATACACATTAGCAACTTTGGGATCTTCTATAGACAGTTGTGTGCCTTTCCCAATCAGGTCAACTGGTGACAGGTGCACTCCAAACAAGGTTTAGAAACATCTCAGTGGAGATCAGTTGAATGGGATGCACATGATTTTTAAGAAATTTCTCAAAAATTCTAAAATCCTGCATTCACTCTGTCATTCTGGGGTATTGATTGTTGCTTGATAAATAAAAAAATGAATTTTAGCATAAGGCTGCAGCACAACTGAATACTTACTAAAAGCAAAGTCCCAATAAAAAGTATTCACATTTTATTGTTATATAATACAAGACCACATTGGAATTAATTAGGCTTTTTTGATATTGATCATCAGGAACAGACTTTTTAATATCAAAATGAAGTAAGATCTCTGTAAATTGTTCTTAGTTACAAAATACACATGCAGTATATGAAAAGCAAAGCATGCAAAATAAATACATGAAAAGAGCAAAAGCATGTGGGATCTTGTAATATCATTCAGCATTCAGTTTTTGTTTACTTGTTTCCACTTGTTATCCCAGAATTTTGTGCATGTGGGTATTTTTATACTTATGATATTGTAGTATAAAGTCCAGTGTCCTAGCCACTACTTGCCAATAAATGATTTTTATTAAATATGTACCCAGATTCCTCATGAAATTAGTCTTTTCTATCAAAAAACTATCTTCCCACCATAAGCTTGAGAGGCAGCAAAATGATTCAAAAGTCTAAGCATTTAGAAAATGCACTTTAGGTTAAATAAGTGCTAGGCTGTGCATACTGAAAAGAAGTCTGTTATATATAAATAAAATATACCTGCCCAACATGAACATTTGGAGTATTACTTGCTGTTCTGTTTAGTGCACAATGATTTGTATGCAGAGGTGCATTCTGAAAAGCTACTTTCTAATTCAAATGTCTTCAGAAAGTTTATCATTTTATACTTGGATAAAGAGGATTATTTTGGAAACTGATGCATTATACATTTTTAAAGGTATCAACAAAGTTATTAACAATTTTAGATAGATAGATAGATAGATAGATAGATAGATAGATAGATAGATAGATAGATAGATAGATAGATAGATAGATAGATAGATAGATATACTCCAACAGGATAATGAGCCAAAACACATAACCAAAATCATCCAAGAATGGCTAAGAACAAAACATTGGACTATTCTGAAGTGGCCCTCTATGAGCCCTGATTTGAATCCTATCAAACCTCTATAAAAAAGAACTACAACATGCATTCTGGAGAAGACCCCGTTCAAACCTGACATAGCTGGAACAGTTTGCTCAGCATGAGTGGGCCAAATGACCTCTTGACAGGTGCAGAAGTCTCATTGAGACCTCCAGGAATCGCTTGTTTAGAGTGACTGCCTCTAAAGGTTGAGCAACCAAATATTAGGTTAAGGGTCCCATCATATTTGTCCATGCCATTTTCATTTGTGTTATTATTTTAAAAATTTCTTTTAAATCAAAACTCTCAAGCAAAGCCTGATTTTTGTTAAATATGGAATAAACAATGAAGGTGACAATGACTTTTGCCATTTTTAAGTTATTTCAGAGACAATAGTGGGTTCTTCTTTTTTTGTGGAGGGGTAACAACAAATTTCTCCACATCTATATTTTATTAAATAATATTCCTAACATTATACCTCTGCCTAATGGCTGACTCTTTTAAAAATAAACTTAGCATGTCAATCCACCCATTTACTGCTGAACCTGATTAATCCTGTATAGGTTCTGGGGGCTGCAACCTAGTCTGGCAGCACTAGTTGGGAAGCATAAACCAACCTTGAACAGAACATCAGGTCATCGCAGAGTACATTCACACACACACAAACACCCAGAGTCACCCATTCAAAGCCAGTTCAGAGTTGCCAATTAACTTATCACTGATGCCTCTGGGGTGTGGGAAGAAAATTCACAGCCTATCATGCCACTCACCTCAGTTGGTCTGTTTCATAAAGGTCAGTTAATTTTACTGTTTTTAGAAAACATGGAAGTTTAAAAAAAACACAGTTGTTATTTATTCAACCAGGCAGGCACCTCATTCATTTTTTTAAAAAATGTGCAGGTAGCTACGAAAACATTATGAGGAAGATTAAAAGGGAATCCTCTTCATCTTGCAGATATAGCTACATGACAGATACATAATATTTGGACTTTGCATTAGCATCTTACTTGCAACCGTATATAAATTAATTCTCAAAACATAGTAAGTGCACTTGTATATCTATTATTGTACTAACAGTAAAGCACAAAAAAACCTCAATAGATGCAGTATCTTAAATCTTTCTTTTATAAATGCGTATTCTGATTCACTCTACCATCTGTAACTTGAAATGTGCAATAGGCAGATTCTCACTCAAGGTTAATTCACCCAGATATACTGAATGCTTCAGAAGCCAAAGAATCCAAAGAACAGCAGAATTATTTATGGATTTTTTGATGATTGTGCCCATAGATTTAAAATACTTTTATATCTGCATAGGACCTGCATTTGACAGCTGATATATGCTATAAATGAACTGTGCACCTAACAATCTCCTGATGCATCAGACCTGTACTGGGAGTTTCATTCTCCTCTCTATGTGGTGGTGCATCAATATTATTTTGTTTTATATCTATAGTGTGGTGTACCATGCTTACCTGTTTGTTTCATTTGCCATTACATTTATTTTTTGTTCCTATTTAAATAGGTAATTAAATATCTAATTTCAAAAAGTTTAGATGAAGATGTTTATTTCTCATGGGGTTCACATGTGAAACAGTACCGATTTGTTCACTTGCTGTTCTATACTGCATTTAACATAAATTGTCAATCAAATAATCTAATAAAATGTTGAACAAACTGAGCTTATCATAAAGAAGCACAATTTTTAGGGTACCCTGAAGAAGAAACAGCAAGTGATTGTTCTTTGTGGAAAAAAGTTGAAAAGTGGAACAAAAAAAAAAACAAAATTAGAAGAGCAAACGCTGAAAAGACACACAACGATTGTCGAAATAATAGCTGGAGTCAAGTCATCATTGCAGTGCATTACTGTTACTCCTAAAAGATGAAGGCTGGGTATGGAGGACAATGTGTCAAACAGCTACAACTGTATTCATACATACACTTTTTCACAAATAAGACTGCATTTTAGTACTTTGTATACACAGTTAATTAATCCATCCGCTAATGCCTGTGGCAACATGCTTTTTTTTGTTAAATAATGTTTTATTAATGGCATTTTACTGGGTTGTGTGGTTCCTCATCAATATTGTAATACCACCCCAAACAAAGAGGGTCTACTATCACAAAATCTTTCAATGCAGACACCTGAAGACCAAAAGACATGTGACCAGCTATTGCTTCCTCCACAAAGCTCAACCCCTTATGGGACAACGGCATAAATACCTGCAAAACAACTGAAATTGGCCCTTCAGATAAGAAACTGCACTGTAGCTAGAAGACCGCTCTCTTGCACAAGGTTTGTTTTTCACCCTTGTATGCTTTTTCATTTATTTAGTTTTTTTATCTCCAAATTTACCAGAATTACCGTCTTGGTTCCCCAACCCTTTTCCTGACTGTTTCTCTATTTTTATCGTATACATAGTTATGCACATGTGAGAAAGGAGGAAGCTGGGAGCCCTGAGACTGACGTTAAAGTGGGAGCAGGTTATGCAGTGTCACACGTGTGCATGGGAGGCAGCTAGAAGGACTAAAAGAACGTAATTCCACACCAGGCCAGGGGGTAGCAGGGTGCAGTAAACCTTTCTCTTTAATTTTTTCTTTATTTCCTGTACAGATCATTGTATGGAAGGAGCCCTCAATGATAAGAGTTGGGGTACCAGTCAGGTCACCTCATATAACTGAGATGCAAAACAAATAAAAACGAACAAAAAAAAGTAATAGTGGTTGAGATGTCTTTTCAGATGCAAGTTCAGGACAGATCTGCCAAAATGGAGGAGCTTCTGCTATTTAGTTCTTCCGGCAAGAAGAGGCAGGTTCAGGTGGATTGACATCAGAAGTGATATCAGAGGTGTTATAGCCGTCTGCAGTGGATGGAAGGGAAAGGGCATTAGGACACAATGCCAAACCCTGGAGAGATGCTAGAATTAGAGCCCTTCAGCTCTCTCCTATTCACACGTGCATGATATTACATATATACAGTATAATAATAACACCGACAAGTTACAACAGCCAGGCATGAGTCACCCACTGAGTGAGTTTACACTCCATCATGTAAATGAACAGCTTTAGAGTCAGTGGCAAGGCAACTAAAAGACTGGGAGCCCAATCGAATCGGGCTACAAATTCAACGTTTGTGAAATCCAAACTTTCTGTGCAAATAATTATTTGTTTTGTTAAGTCCTTGAAATGATTTTGTTATCATGGCACTGATTTGTGGCTAAAATAAACCTTTTTGGCCACCGCAAGGCTGCTCAATTTTTTTCAACCCATGCTGCACTTGCGGCTGCTCGAGCTTCTTCAGTCACTTGTGCACGGCTGGCACGATGTCTGTCAGCATTAGTAGCATTCTGTAGCGCATGTTTTTCATCTGTCATTTGTGTCCGATTTGCACGATTTCTTTCAGCGTTAGTAGCATTTGTAGCCGTATGCTGCTCCTCCGTTTGTTGTGCTCGTTGTGAACGTGTGGTCACATTAGCAAGTCTACGTTCCGCGTCAGTCATGTGACTTCGTTCCCTATGCATTCTTCCCGCAGCCGCTGTTCTTGTGGCTGCTCGAGGTATTGCTGCAAATACCATACATACAGATTGTATCAAATTATATATACATAAGGATTGGGGTGCCAACCCAACTAATCAAAATAAACAAAGTCCTTTAGGACATACACAACTCAAAAAGAAAGTCTGAGTTCCTCGCACTCATAACTCAACAAAGTTAACCGAGATCACGGTCTCTGGCTCTCGAGCAGGTCACAAGACGCCATCCCTTTCTGGGTGGTCTATTTATATTGTCCCAGACCCAGGACGGGCGGTGATTAGGATGCCCGGTGGGAGCAGGGCTGGGCATCATCTCTGTACAGTGGGTCCACACTGTACAGGAAACCAGAAATACTGATAGCGGCAGCACAACCCCGGTCAGTGGTGTCCGGCTTACCTGAACACCTCAGAAAATCATGAAGTGTGCATGCGTCTATGTCAAATGCTAAACAAATTACATGATAATACTCTAACTCTGTATTTATAATTCTAATTTTAATACTCTAAAACTTTAAAAATCATTTGATTTTTATATGTTGATCTTAAACTTTAAGATTTTAAGTTTATAAGCATTTAATTAAAGACATGACCTTAAAACTCATACATTGCAATATGCAAAGCTTAGACTCAAAAGTTATTGGAGTCAATACTGTCACATATTCAAAGTACAGTGAAATTCTTACTTCCCCTAATGTATGTGACATTGAAACAATTTATTGGTTTGGATCAGAGACTTTTAGATTCTGTTCCATGCAGTGCATCTGAATGGTGTATTTGTAGCAGTCAAGGGAAACAGAACATAAGAGCTTAACAGCAAAGATATACTTATAATTTTGTTTTAGACTGTAACCTGTAGATGACTTGTGCATTACAAAAGCCAACTCATCCATGCTTATCTGCATGTTGGGCAAAAGAAAATGTCATTCCTGGCTTTCGGCTATAAAATTACCGAACTGGACACAAGTTAGTGTAGTCAGGGAAGATACAGCCAGTTCAATATTTTTTTTTTTCTTGCACAGACTTCATCATATCCTTGGGAAATGCCAGTTTAGCTTGTGCTGTCAGTACTGATTGGAAACATGTGGGGGAATCTAATGAGGTTAATCAGAGAGTCAGGAAAAAGGACACTAAAAGAGCCTGATGACACAAAGGTAAAAGCCAAAGTTATTGCTTCAGGAAGTATATACCCATACTTTTATAAGGCTAGAACAACTTGCCAGAAAGCATTATAACATCTCCTGGACTGCTCAAGTGTCTGAATTTCATGCAGTCTAGTGAAATTGCTATTCTGAAACAGATGCCACACAAAATTTAAATTCTTCTCACTTTAGGGATTAGTTATAGCACCAATACAGTACACTGTATACTCGCCTATCTACATATTATTCATATTCCAACAACAAATCCGTTCATATTAATTTTGCAATATAAAACAGAATGAACTCACAGCTGAATGCTAAATGTTTGCAGTAAATTGTAGCTAATACTTATCTATTATTTAAATTTAAAACTGTTCATATAAACCTAAAAGGACAATTGTATCACAAGGGATTGTTTTGATTCTATATGTCGCATTTACCAGATTCATCCCTCTGAGACCTTGGCCACAACTGCAGTGGTTCTAGACAACACCATTACCCATATGAAGTTCTGTTCACATTAACAGTTTATAGCACATCATAAGATAGACAGAAATTGTCAGGAAAATATGTGACTTTTTTTAAGTTACCTCATCAATAACCCATTTTTGGAACCTTAATTTTTCATTGCAAGGTTTGCAAAGAGCCAGGGCCCTGGGTGTGATTTTTAACAATGATTGTGAATTCATCCACTTAATCACAGCTTTGTTTCTTTATGAAACTCTGAGGACAAACAATGTTGTTTGTAATGGCCTAGACAACATGCTGCACCACTCCTGACGAAGCTTGCATAGTGGTGCTCAGATTGACCAAGTAGAGCAAAAGAACAGACACCCTCAAAAGAGTGAATAGCTGCCTGAACTGACTGAATTTTCCCACAGCCTGATTGACTAAGATGGTAGGTTTCTTCACCCAAAATTGGGTATAGGACCGAGTTTGTGTTTTGGAAGCTGGCAATTTATTCAGTAGGTAATCAGACCAGTTCACTTTTTTTCACACTTTATTGTCTTGTAGATCTAATTTAAAATTGACAAATATACCTTTTTTGCCCATCTATCCATACGAAATAGCCCATAATAACAAGGTGAAACCTGTTTTCAGAAAGGTTTGCAAATTTATTAAAAATCAAAAACTGAAATTTCTTATTGATATAAGTATTCAGATCCTTTGCTGTGATACTCCAAATTATGCTTTAATTGTGTCTAGAATGTGATTGGAGTCCAGATGTAGCAAATGAAATCGATTGGACGTCATTTAGAAAGGCACAGAGTTGTGTATATAAGGTCCCAGATTTCATACTGAACATCAGGACAAAAGCCATGCCATCAAATCCAAGGAACTCTCTGTAGACTTCCATGATCAAATTGTAAAGATGCATAGATCAGGGAAAGGGCATAAAATGATTTGTAAAGCTTTGAGTGTTCCAAGGAGCACAATGGCTTCAATAGTTGTGAAATGGAAGATGTTTGGAACCATCAGGACTCTTCCTAGAGTTAGCCTTTTGGCCAAACTGAGTAACAGGACAAGAAGCCAGTGGTCACTCTAACAGAGCTTTAAAAGTCCTCTGGTGAGATGGAAAAACCTGTCAGAGGTCAACCATCTCAGCAGCACATTAATCAGGCATACATGACAGCCCAGTTGGAGTTTGACCAATGGCATTTAAAGGATTCTGACCAAAAATTTTTTTTGGTCTGATTTGTCAAAAATTGAACTATTTGGGCAGAACTCCAAGAACTATGTCTGGTAAAGGCCAAGCATTACTCATCTCCTGCGTATCAACCCTATGGTGAAGAATAGTGGCAGCAACATGGTATGGGGACTTCTACTTGGGAATAGTAGTGGCAGGGACATGAAGACTGATTAAAATTGAGAGAAAGATGAATGCATCCAAATACAGACAGGTCCTTGAAGAAAACCTGTTCCAGAGTGCACACAGTCTCAGACTGGGACAACGGTTCAACTTTCAGTCCAACAATGACCAAAAGCATGCAGCCTGGAGTGGCTATGGGACAAGTCTCTAAATGTTCTTGAGTAGCCTAGCCAAAGCCTGAGCTTAAGCCCAATATAACATCTTAGCGGAGACATGAAGATGACAATTTACAGATGCATTCCATCCAGTCTAACACAGTTTCTGAGGATGTGACAGGAAAAATGGAATAAACTGCAAATCCCAGTGTGCAAAGCTTGTAGACATTTAACCAAGAAGACTCAAAGCTGTCATTGCTGCCAAAGGGGCATCTATAAACTACTGAATGGAGGGTCTGAGATATTTCGCTTTTTGATTTTCAATACATTTTCAAACGTTTCTGCAAACGTGTTTTCACTTTGTCACTACAGGTTATTGAATGTAGATTGATTGGCAAAAATGGCAAATATATGCATTTGAAATTAAATTGATCACAGAATAAAGTGTGCAGAAAGTGAAGGGGTATGAATACTTTCAGAATTTACTGTAAGATGCAAAAGAAGTAAAGAGAGGCACCTGAGGAAGAAGATCACAGTTATACCTGTTGCAAGGAAAATTCAAGAGTATTATTCCATTCAATTGGTGATCTGTCTTTCTGCGTTAACCGCATATTTTTTCATACGTCTCAAACCAAGGGGATGCGAGGGTTAAATTGAATCGGGAAGCTCGCCTTCATACTCAGTGCATCCCCTGTTGGGAATCGAACCACGGATGTCGGCGCTAAAGGCGAAGTCTCTACCATTGTGCCACGGCTTGTGGTTTGTCTATTTGAAAGTATGTAGGTCGGGGTATATATATACATATATATATATATATATATATATATACCCGCGCTTTGCAGCGGAGAAGTAGTGTGTTAAAGAAGTTATGAAATAGAAAAGGGAACATTTTAAAAATAACGTAACATGATTGTCAATATACAGTAATTGTTTTGTGTTATGAGTGTTGCTGTCATCAAGGATTTGATTATCATTATTTCTTTCAATCAGGTTCGTATTTGTAGGATGTGTTGTGTTCAAGTTACCTTCCGTGTTTGTCAATCATTGTAAAGATAACAGGTTTCATTCATCGATTCCTTTCTTACTGCATCAATAAACAGCTTGTCTTCTTTTTTATCTGAGACGTGACACACTGCATGCACGGGTTTTTTTTTACACTGTCTTCCTTTAGTGGGACATTGACTTTTTCCACCTTGTGCTTTGTTTCCGCAGTAGCTGCACTTATGAATATGCTTGTATGTATCACACGCTTCATATTTTTTTGCTGCCTTCTCAATTATGTAATTCCGTTTTTGTTCAGCACTCTTTGGAACTGTTGCTTTTTGTCTGTGCACTGCGTCATTTCATGTGAGCCGCTCGGTGTACATGCATCGAAGGTTCACAGCTGTGCTGGTGCCATCTCGTGCGATGTCCACGGCTGTATTTAATGTTAGCTAAGACCCGGCACTTAAAAGTTTCTCTCGCAGTTTCGCTGAGTTTTGTGCCAAACACCACCCTGACCATCTCATCTTCCTCTGCATAAGCACAGTCTTTCACCCGTGAATATTTAGCGGCAGTGTTTCTATTGGATTGCCGCTGACGGACGGCCTTATATGGGCAGGCACTAAATTACGTGGGAGACGGAGCAGAAGTCTATTATAGTATATGGACAAAAAAATAGGTTCCAGTTATGACCATTACACGTAGAATTTCGAAATGAAACCTGCCCAACTTTTGTAAGTAAGCTATAAGGAATGAGCCTGCCAAATTTCAGCCTTCTACCTACACGGGAAGTTGGAGAATTAGTGATGAGTCAGTGAGTGAGTGAGTGAGTGAGTGAGTGAGTCAGTGAGGGCTTTGCCTTTTATTAGTATAGATATACTGTGTCAGACAAGACAAGACTTTATTCAAGAGATTTTTTCAAGTCCCACAAGATGAGACTTTGGCCATGAGATTTTTTCAAATCACGCTCTCCACTTAACCAAATTCAACCACACGCACGGTCTTCTCACCTCTCATTCGTGTGAATGCTTTTGAAAGACACAGTTCCTGCTCTCTCATCTCTTTTAATGTTTTCCTCACTTTAAGTTCCCAAATAAAGAAGACGTGTCTTGTCCAAATCTTATTGAAGAATTTCATCATGAAGGGTTATCGGCTGAAGAAATGAGTACAAGGGCAATCCTAGTACTGAGAAACGATGAAGTCAAACGAATTAGAGCCAAAATTGTCGATCAGTAACACAGTAAATTGGTTAAATGCATATCAATAGATTATGCTGAAACAGTTGGTGGTGATCGTGCAGAAGATGAAAACATCAACTTAGAATATTCCGAAGAATATCTACAACCATTAACACCATCTGGTCTTCCACCGCATGAATTACTGTAGAAAGAAGGATGTATCCAAGAAAGGTAATGTAGTACATCTTCCACAGATAACATTAGACAACAAAGGAGATCTTGATATGCCATTCGTATTAAAATGTTAACAGTTTCCCATTAGAATAGCTTTTACAAAGACAATCAACAAATCTCCGAGACAAACATTTGAAAAACTTGTTTTATTTACTAGAGAGAAAGAAATAAAATTCAATCACGGGCAGTTATATGTTGTGTTGTCACGATGAAAGTCCAAACACAGAATCACAATTCAATGCGATATTGCCGAAAATTCAAAAAATAGTAAAAGTGTAAGTTTGAAAAGTATTTGAGTGTTAATTTTAAAGCCAAACAGAACAAAATCGTATTACTCAACGAATAACTCTAATGAAAAATGAAACATAATTTAGTTTCAAATTATTACGTTTTACTATTTTTAATATGATTAATTACTCTCTGTAATATAAGATAGTTCTATTATGCATATTAGGGAATCCATTCCTGGATGGGTTTATCCATTCCCGGGAATTCGGGAATCCCGCATGTCATTCCCGGGCTCCCGGGGATGACACAGTGCACGGGCATCCTACATGCGAACGGTTTTAAAATGACCAACACTTATTTTTAATAAAATTACTGCAGTATGTTGACACCAATAAAACACTAACCTTATCTACAAGCAGTTCATGCTGGCGAGAGCACAACTTAGTGTAGAGTACGCCAGCCGCTGAGAAAACACACTCTGCCTCCACTGAAGTAGGCGACACAGTCATCAGATACTGACATACTTGTTCTAAACAACACCCGCGCTTGCCGTTCCTCTGAAGCACTGCCATTTCAGCTTTTACTGATGCATCCAGTTTCTTGTCATCATTCTGTAATGGCAAGTTTCTTGGCACAGATAATGTGGATGCAACAGACTAACACATTGCAATTTAAAGTTGCTGTTCAAAGCCGTTGTCTGACAGACGTCAATGAAGTCTGCCCCGTCCCGCCATTCTTGAGCTGCAGAGTGCAGACTCCTCCCAGTCCACTGTGCTCAGTCTTAGGGGGAGCTGGGAGACTGACTGCTGCTTGTCTGTTGTTGACTGAATTAATCGGCAACACACTACACCATGGGCCAAAAAACCATCCCACTTAATTATTTTCAACTATAACTGTTGTTTCTTGATTGATTTTTACACTTTTTCATGCTATATATGCGAGCTTGGCTGTTCCCGGTTTCCCAGGAATTACAGTAGTTTCATTCCCGGGAATGAAAAATGTCCAGGAATCCCAGGCTCCTGGTAATTGGGAGACTGGGAATGGATTTCTTAATGCATATGTAATAATTCCCATGAAAATAACAATCTATTTAAATTGTACATCCGCATCCCCATACGCGAGCAGCAGAACTGCAAAGTGGCTAGCGCGTAGTGGCCGCCTAGGGGTTGGTAAGCGAAGCAAGCAGGAAGCAAAGCCCCCTAGTTTCTTTAAAATAAGTTACTTGTAATTAAATTTTATATAGTATGTAATCCATATGTAAATGGAGAATGTCAGCTGAACTTCAAATAGAACGATGATAATGTCAGTTGTTGAAAAATTTGCTTCTGTTACTAATAACTCCTTGCTTATGATGTAAAATATTTGTTTGGTTTAGTAATAGCCATGAGCAAGGCCCTGAGTATGTATGTTCATTTAACATACCTTGGTTTATACCATTGTTAATATTAATTATAGCTTTTATATATTTAATCTTATGATACTGAAAATTAAATAAAATGAATGTCTTTTTAAATTCTCAAAGGGAAAAAATCAAGCAATAAATACAGGTACCTCCAAATAGTCAGGAATATAATAAAAAGTATTGCCCCCAAAGTTAAATAAGAAAGTGTACTATATAACTTATTTTACTTTAGTCAACTTAAACAATTACAGGTCTATATAAAAAATGTACTCTATGTATACAGTATGTGAATAATCTTAAATGAACTGAATTTAAAGAAAACTCATTATGATGCAAATAAAAAATAGCTTATCCAGTTAGTTATATAAAATACTACAATTAAACAAATAGTAAAATTACAAACTTATATCGAAGTCAATGTCTCAGTGCTTCTCTTCCACTGTACCTATTACAGTTATATTAAATGTCAACGAAAATGTGTCATCATGCCATTTGTAAACTCCTTTAAATGCCCAGTCCTCAATTCATAGCCCAAAATGGAGGCCAAAAACTATAGTGGGTGCTTTACTTACCTACCGCAAGCAGTAAAACACTACTACAGTAAAGAGTTTGGTGAACAGCAAAAAGAATGTAAGGTGAGCATGGAGTGAAGTGCTGACAGACAGAGGTAATGATCCACTGGTATATTGAAACCACATCAAGCATCATAAGGCGGGGTGAAGAAACACTGTTCTCCTTAGATGTCCAAGAGGGTTTCTTGATCCATTTTTGGGTTACCTGGCACTGAAGTCAGTCTCCTCATGCAAATTAATGACAAGAGTTAACAAAATGGTAAAACACTTTGTCAAGCAATGTTATCAAACAAACTTCCTACTGCTGAAGTGAAACTAATGTTCACCCCATCTGGCTCTCATAGCTAATGCTGCTATACCCCTCATTCCACGGTGTTCCACTTTAATTGTCTCAACCCCACCTTTTATCAGAGGGATTATTTGATTTAGGGTGCTCTGATTTACTAATGAAAATAATGCAATTACAACTTCTGACATGATGTGGACACTAACGTTAGGTTTTGTGCTACATGAGCTGGCTCAAATGTATCTCTTAAAAGTGAACCTACTAAAATTATGGAAATAAATAAATATATTATACTGCTAATTTTTTACACGTTAATTATGAACATTGAGGAAGCATTCCTAATGCTTTTTGTATGTTACTTCGTAGGTCATTATACATTTTAAGCAGGGCTACACTAAGTTTTGATCATGAAGAATATCATCTTTTAGAGTGCTCCTTGAAGCTAAACAATATTGCTGTTTTAACATAAATGTGCTAAAGATCAGGGATCTTGATAATATTATGCTTTTTTTCTAATGTGAAAAGAAACATTGGAATAAGTTATCCCTTCACAAAGAGCCTACTTTATGGCCAGCTGGCATTAGAACTTTGTCAAGCTTTCTGTTTATCTTCTAATCTTACCAGAGATCTTACAGTTTGTGTAAAATTTACAATTTCTGATCAGCTATAATTCTTGTCTGAGGTCACACACATTTCCTAATTTTCTTTTTATCTAACTAAATACAACCACAGTGAAGGCAATAAGTAAGGAATAGAAGCTCGCTGTCTCGCAAGAAATGTTTCAATCTTTCAAGCACTCACATTTTTAACAATATAAACACTCCGGTTTAGAGAGAGATTTTTAGTGGAATAAAAGCAAAGCACAGCAAGACAGCATCTTGCTCTCCATTATCTGTAGGGTATGCTTTCAAAATACTGAGAAATAACCTCTTTTTCGTCTCACATTTTCAGCTAAACCAATTTAGCACTCAGCAGCGCTGCCTCTGTGCACTTCTGATGTTATCACTGCTCTTTTCAGTAAAGATTTCTGCACTGATAGCACCGGGTATTGTGAGAGAGATCAATATTTTATGAACCCTGCTTTGAGAAATTTGGAGGTCAGAAGCAAGGTTGTCAGTAGAACTCTAGCCTATTAAAATGTTAGGAAAAAAGTTCAATTTATTGTGCTTTATTGTGCTTTCTCAATGGATTGCATGTGGTCTTTTACGGTTATAAATGCAGTGTGGCTGCATTAAATTTGTATAATTGCATTGTTTACATGTAATTAGTAATTAATTGTTTATAAGTAAAGTTTGTTAAATAATCAAAATTATATTATTCATTGTTATTTTACAGCTGTGTGATGTGGTCATTCATATTACTGTCTCACAGTTGCAGGTTTTTATGGCTGTGAGGGTTTAGTTCTCAGTTTTCCTGGCAGATCCTCGAGATGTACTCATTAGATTAATGAGTAACTGTAAATGACCTGGTGTGGGTATATGAACAGTGGTTCCTGTCTTGCAGCCATTGCTGCCAGAGGAAGATTAAGCTCCTGCAACCATTTAATAGAAAAACAGTGTTCCATTATGAAGTTTACCTTGTTAGAAAATAATTACTTTTACAATAAAACTTGGAGCCATGGTAGACCAAAATAATCGGGACAAGATATTTTTACAATTGCAAATATAATAGATAGAAACTACAGGACAAATATGAAAAAAGAGAGGGCATGAAATATTAAAACAAGTACTGTGCACTAATATAACTCAGCCACAGGAGATGAACAAACCAGTGTATTTCTTCGTGTTGGTCCCAAGCCCGGATAAACGGGAAAGGTTACATCAGGAAGAGCATCCGGTGTAAAATTTTACCAGATCAATATGCAGACGATACAAATATACCAGATTGGTCGAGCCCCGTGTTACCAACGGCCACCACCAGTACTGTTAACCAACAGGGTGCTTGCAGAAATTGGGCTATTGTTGGCTGAAGAAGAAGAGTGGAGAGACATGTCCAGAGGCAAGAGGATAGAGGGAAGGTAAAGACAGTGGAACTGAGGGTAGAAAGTTTAAATTTTGGCAGTTTGACTGGTAAGGGGAGAGAATTAGCCAATATGATGGAGAGAAGGTTAATATATTGTGCATGCATGAGAATAAATGGAATGGGAGTAAGGCCAGGTGGATTGGAGGTGGATTCAAATTGTTCTATCATGGGATGGAAGGGAGGAGAAATGCGTTTGGGGTTATTCTGAAGAAACAGTATGTCGAGTGTTATGAAGGTGAAAAGAGTGTCAAACAGAGTAATGATTATGAAGCTGGAAATTGGAGGTGTGATGATGAATGTTGTTAGTGTATATGTCCCACAAGTTGGGTGTGCAATGGATGAGAAAGAAGATTTCTGGAGTGAGTTGGATGAAGTAATGAACAGTGTACTCAAGGGACAGAAAGTGGTGATTGGAGCGGATTTCAATGGTCATGTTGGTGAAGGGAACAGAGGCGACAAGGAGGTGATGAGTAGGTATGGTGTCAAGGAGAGGAATGAAGAAGGTCAGCGGATAGTGGATTTTGCAAAAAGGATGGGCGTGACTGTAGTGAATGCATATTTTAAGAAAAGGAAGGAACATAGGGTGATGTACAAGAGTGGAGGAAGATGCACACAGATAGATTATATCCCATGAAGTAGAGTCAATCTGAAGGAGATTTAAGACTGCAGAGTGGTGGCAGGGGAAAGTGTAGTTAGGCAACATAGGATGGTGGTCTGTAGGATGAAGTTGGAGATCAAGAAGAGAAGGACAGTGAGGGCAGAGCCAAGGATCAAATGGTGGAAGTTGAAAAAGGAAGACTGCACTTTTCTTATTTGCAATGTTGATGGACAGGTTGACAGACGAGATTAGACAGGAGTCCCTGTGGACTATGATGTTTGCTGATGACATTGTGATCTGTAGTGAGAGTAGGGAGCAGGTTGAGGAAACCCTGGAGAGGTGAAGATATGCTCTAGAGAGAAGAGGAATGAAGGTCAGTAGAAACAAGACAGAATACATGTATGTAAATGAGAGATCAGAGGTCAGTGGAACGGTTAGGATGCAGGGAGCAGAGTTGGTGAAGGTGGATGAGCTTAAATACTTGGGATCAACAGTACAGTGTAATGGGGATTCTGGAAGAGAGGTAGAAAAGAGAGTGCAGGAAGGATGGAATGGGTGGAGAAGTGTGTCAGGAATAATTTGTGACAGGCAGGTATAAGCAAGAGTGAAAAGGAAGGTCTACAGGATGGTAGTGAGACCAGCTATGTTATACGGGTTGAAGACGACGGTGGCACTGGCCAGAAAGCAGGAGACAGAACTGGAGGTGGCAGACCTAAAGATGCTAAGATTTGCATTGGGTGTGACGAAGATGGACAGGATTAGAAAGAAGTACATTAGAGGGGTCAACTCAGGTTGGGAGACAAAGTCAGAGAGGCAAGATTGTGTTTTTTTGGACATGTGCAGAGGAGAGATGCTGGGTATATTGGGAAAAGGATGTTAAAAGATAGGGCTGCCAAAGATGAAGGCCTAAGAGAAGGTTTATGGATGTGGAGAGAGAGGACATGTAGGTGATGGGTGTAACAGGGCAAGAAGTAGAAGACTATGTGCTAATATGTAGGAGCAAAATGTGAGTTGAGAAAATACTAAAATGCAGCAGGTACAAAAGCTAAATTTACATTCCTATAAAAAGTATTCACCCCTTAGAAATTTTCACATTCTACTGGTATAAAACATTGACTGATAATGGATTAATTTGGCTTTTCTTGACACTAATCAGCATAAAATGACTTTTTAAAGTTAATGTGAAAATAGATATCTGCAAAATGGTTTAAATTAACTACAAATATAAAACAAAAAATAATTGATCACCGCATTTTATATGACACACCTAAAGAGAGTGTAAACTGAACATGTCAAAATACAGGGACATCCTGTAGGAAAACCTAATGGCCTTGCCCACAACAGTTGTACAACAATAAAATGTGAACATTTCCAAGGGGGTTAGTACTTCTTACAGGCACTGTAAATAGAAAATACTGCCTTTAAAAAGAGCTTAACTGGGTTAAGCAATAGAAAAACATGAAACAGGAATAGCTGATGGGACAAGTGAGTAGGGTGTAGGATTGTATAGTTACTCATGTGCATTTCAATTAGTTTTAAAAAGAACTCCTCTGTTGTTGTTTTCTTAGGTTCCTTAAACAAATGCTGACAAGCTTAATAATTTGTGCAACAGGAACATTAGATTCTCCTATCTACCTATGCTCTCGAAAAATCACTTTCAACCGATTGTACAAAGATAATAAATTTGTAGTAAATGTTTATTTAAAATACTCTGACAATCTGAAAACTTTATATGACATAAGGGATGGTGGAAAGTGCATTGTGAAAAACCATTTAATACTGTTCATGACAGGTAAACTGGCTGACAAGATAAGGCAAGCGTAAATATTGCTCTGTGAGAAATGTAAGCAAAAGGTCACATGATGAGCCGCAATGCACACATATTACAGCATTTATAAATATAATGGCATATCGTTGACTCTCGTCTTGAGTCACTGTCGTAATGTCAATATTCAAACTTAAAAACTCATTCTCAAAAGCTAAAAGTCATTCCTCTTGGCTGTGATGGCTAAAAGGATGTCTTTTTTTCTGTAAAATCTATTGCATTATACTTTAAGAAGCAATCCAGTCAATTCTCATATTGTATTGCACCTTTCTATCACAAGGCACTTCACAAAACAAGTAATGAGATAAGATAAAATAACATATTGTACCCATCTTAAATCTGCTTTAGCCAGTTCATGGTCACAGGGGACAGAGGGCCTAAAAGGATCACCAGTCCATTACAAAAATAAGGAAAGTAATAAAAATGTTACCCAAAATAAAAATTGTGTTGAGTGTACAAAAAGAAATTGCAGTACAAGTTAAGAGATGTAGAAATGCAGACAGTAAATTAAAAGAAATGGCAATGATAATATTAAAATAAAATGTGAAATATTAGATTAGATATATTTTGTATATAGTTATGTAGTGAGTCTTGGGATAGTGAGAAGATTCACTACATGGGCTACTGAGTTTCTCACTACTGTTTTATCATGACATACACCTAACACAACACAAAAGGTACCAACTAATATCATAGGTTATTTTCTTAACACTAGAATCCCTGAAGCCTACGAAAAAGTTGTAATCCTAGGCCACCTGAAATTCCTTTGCACCTCTCCATCAGCATCTTTTGTTTTGCAAATGTGTCAACTAGCACAAGCAGCCTACTATCCCATCCTACACCAACGCAGCGGAAGTTCTCCCAGCTCAAGTTTCTTTATCTGGGTGTGAGGTGCCTGGAGTTGTATAGTGAAAATAATATATCGTTATTTGGAACACATGAATTTCATGTGTGTTCTGTGTCTACAACGATATGGAAAAATGTAGGATGAAAGAAAAATGCGAGGAAATAAATGCTGAACACATACCTAAAGCAGAATTTTTTCCATGTTATACTAATAATGACATGAAGTGTATAATGTGTGAAGGCTTTAGTCCAAATATCAAATAAACATGTGTGCTTTTATTCAAGAACATGACTAAAGAAAAAAAAACATTCATTTTACATGATGCTGCCAATGAGTTAAAAACCCAAGCTCAAATGTCAATTGACAGAAAGCTGATATGTCTTCTTGGATGGTGCAATAGTAACACTGAAAAAGTTTCTGTTTTAGGTATGTGTTCAGCATTTCTTGCCTCACATTTTCTGTCATCCTACATTTACCCAGATTGTGGTAGACACGGAACACACATAAAATGTATGTATTTCAAATAAGGATATTTTATTTACCCTGTACAACTCCATGTACCTCACACCCAGATAAAGAGACTTGAGCTGGGAGAACTTGAACTGCGTCGGTGGGGGATGGGAGAGCAGGCTGCTTGCTGATTGTGCTAATTGACACATTTGCAAAACAAAAGACACTGTGAAGGAATTTAAGCTGGCCTGGGATTATGACTTTTCCGTAGACTTCAGGTACTCTACTGTAGTTTTAATGAAGGATAGGATAAAATATCAAAACCAGCTATATAACCATTACATGTATCCTCTTACCTGTCTCATTCTCCATATTGGACCCTGCATATTCAATCCTAGGTACCTCTGTGGCATGCTTTTCGCTGACTCAGGCTGTCTGTATCTCAAAATGTTTACTTAAATTCAGCTTTACCACCAATAGAGGGTTTCACGAGTACCCTCTTGTTCCCTTAAGGGACCTCAGTCAAACAAGAAATGGAAAAACTATCTTCTTGGCTCACTAGTAACAATCGGACAGACTGGCACTTTAAGCACTTTCAGTCAAAGAGAACAATTCCAAGGTGGCTTCTTTTATTTAGTTGCAAATTATATATATATATATATATATATATATATATATATATATATATATATATATATATATATATATATATATATATCTTGAATCAAAAAAATGAACAGAAAAAGATTTCTTTCCAGTAAAACAGTGCTCCATAAAGAATGTCTGTAGCAAAAACAGACTGAAATCTCCAGGAAAGTGTCCATTTCAGCTGATAGCCTCCTCTCAAAGTCTGCACTTTTGCAATAAGTGAACTGAGAGAATTCTTTTTGAACAAAGTCTTTTACCTTCCTTTGTTAAACAGCTGCCTTACTTGTTTTCATCTCCGTTAGTTAAGAATTTACAGTTTCTCACAACACACAGGAAATGTGATAGAATCATTATCACAAAGTTAAGGCTATATTCTCATGGAAATCAAAATCTGCACTCTCAAAGTAAAAAAATAATTGAAATCCTGTTTTGCCTTTCAAGGTTAGTTTGACAAGATTTCAGGCTTAGAGCCTATCATGTAAAATCTGTCAGTTGAACAGGTTAAAGTATCTTCCATACATTAACTATATACTGGATTGGTAAGTCAATGGAGTAAACATTTCTTTTCTAGTGCTGCTTAGATTTGAATGGCTGAAATCAAACAAATCACCGGGAACAGATAAAATGCATGATAGAGATTAAGATAATAGATGATAGTATGCATGATAGAGTGCTTAAGGAGATTAGTGAGTATGTATATGAAACCTCGGCACATATTTTTCAAAAGTCACTGCACACTGGAAATTCCAAAGGACTAGAATTTAACAAATATTATCTCATCTATACTAATAAAAGGCAAAGCCCTCACTGACTGACTGACTGACTGACTCACTCACTGACTCATCACTAATTCTCCAAGTTCCGGCTGTTCGACTTTTGCTGGGCAGGAGACCCCACTTTTTGCAGACACATTCACGATATCAAAAGTCTCCGCGCTCTTTGGAGGTCATTCATATATATATATATATATATATATATATATATATATATATATATATATATATCAAAATACCCGCTACTTGAGCGAGAAGTAGTATGTTAAAGAAGTAATGAAAAAGAAAAGGAAACATTTTAATAATAACGTAACATGATTGACATTGTCATGAGTGTTGCTGTCATATATATGCCTGCCTAAATAAGTCACCCTCTCTTCGCTCTTACTTTTTTACCATTCATTTAATCATGGCTAGTGGCGGAAAAATTATAAAATGGAAGGAGGATTACACTGAGTATAGCTTTACCAAAACAATTATTGATGGCGAATCGATTATTCATAAAGCTTCAACTGGTGATCTGTTTTTCTGTGTTAACCTCATATTTTTTCATACTTCTTCTCAAACCAAGGGTGTGCGAGGGTAAAATGAATCGGGAAGCGCTGATCAATGTAATCGGTGTACCAGGAAATCATGAATTGACAGAAGTTCCCCTTTGCTTGTATTGCAAAGTGTGATTAAATGTGTGATTTTTTAATGCGTTATGAAGCATATGCATCGAAGTTTCTCAGCTGTGCATGTGCTAAGAAAAGGAAACATTTTAAAAATAATGTAACATGATTGTCAATGTAAATTTTTGTAAGTAGTGCCTGGAGGATTCAGTGTGGAGAAACTGTAGAGACAGCGTGTGTATTAACTTGTGGATTTTTCTGTGAGTATTTGGTGGCAGCGTCACAAAGTCTCTTCCGTAACACTGCGTCCGTTAGCTGCAGAGCTCAGCTCAGAGAGAAATGAGGTGAATGGGAGGGGAGATGATGACGTGACTCCCCCACCCGCATTAACTGTCAATCCCCCACAAACACAGTCTCTCGGAATTTGCATAAGCACAGCCCTACACGTGCAATTTTAACTTAGTTACAAAGTAATCAAAACTCTCGTTTATATCCTGCGTCCTCTCATTAAACTTGTATCCCGCATTACCTGTGGGCATGACAAACGCCAGCTGCAGCCTGTCTATAAACTTAATTTAAACTTTAGGTTTACACCTTGCTTTGTTTCTGAAGTAGCAGCACTCATTAATATGGTTGTATATGTCACTCGCTCGCTTCTTATTGTTTCACTGCCGTCTCAATTATATAATGCATGTTTTCTTCAGCGCTTCCTGGTTTTTTACGCACTGCATTGACAGTCAGTTCACATGATTACGTGGGAGGTGTGATGATGTCACATGAAACTCCGCCCCCCACGGCTTTCGAGCTCAACTCCATTACAGTAAATGGAGAAAAATAGCTTCCAGTTATGACCATTACGCGTAGAATTTCGAAATGAAACCTGTCCAACTTTTGTAAGGAAGCTGTAAGGAATGAGGATGCCAAATTTCAGCTTTCTACCTACACGGGAAGTTGGAGAATTAGTGATGAGTCAGTCAGTGAGTGAGTGAGTGAGTGAGTAAGTGAGTGAGTGAGGGCTTTGCCTTTTATTAGTATATATATATATATATATATATATATATATAGATAGATAGATATGAGAACAACACTCATATCAATGACAAACCAATTACATTAACAATCATGTTACGTTATTATTAAAATGTTTCCTTTTCTTTTTCATAACTTCTTTAAGACACTACTTCTCCGCTGCGAAGCGCGGGTATTCTGCTAGTTGTATATAAAGGGTGTTCAGGTTGGTCCAAGTGGCTTTAGGCCAATAAGCTTAACATTTCATCACAGGAAAATTAATGATAGTAACTATTTAGGAAAGTATAGCAAGATCAGGTGTATTAGAGAGTAGTCAGCATGGGTTCAGATGGGGAAGATTGTGTTTTATTAATATACTAGAATTCCATTAGAAAACAACAAAAAGATGTGACCAAGGAGGTACATGTGATAATATTTACATTGATTTTCAGAAAGTTTTTGAAAAGGTCCCACATGAGAAACTGAACATCAAACTAAAGGAAGTGGGAATTTAGGCCACTGTGTGCAGATAAAATTTAATGTTAATACTGTAAATCCTAATTATCTGTGGACTAGCAAAATACCCGCGCTTCGCAGCGGAGAAGTAGTGTGTTAAAGAAGCAATGAAAAAGAAAAGGAAACATTTTGAAAATAACATAACATGATTGTCAATGTAATTGTTTTGTCACTGTTGTGAGTGATGAGCGTTGTTGTCATATATATATATATATTTACACACACACATAAACATATATATATATACATATCTATACATATACACATATATATATACATATATATCTACATATATACACATACATATACACACACACATAAATACATACACACACAAATATATATATATATACATACATACACACACACATATATAAACATATATATACATATACATACATATCTATATATATACACACACAGCTATTTCGTATCAGTGCAATACGCTGCTTGTTAAAACGGATAACTCCGCTCTTACGTGCAAGTCTGCGTGGATATTATGAACTATCGTATTTGTTCAAGTTCTATTTAAATTTTAAATAGAAGGAATTTTTATTTAGTCGACAGAAATATCTTTGGTAGGAATGGTAAAAACAGACAGGAATATTATTCGTGAATAAATCAACTCAAACCTTAAACAACTTATAATATTTTGCTCTCCATAAAAATTTATCCTGTCTAAATTATACAAGTTAGAAATAAAGTAAACGTTAAAAGAACAAACATTCACATTTCTTTACTCTTATGTAATTTTATATAAAAAATAAACTTAGATTTTAAATATCCCAAAAGATTTTGCTCTCCATAAAAATATATCCTGTCAAAATGATACAAATTCAAATATGAACATGCTGCATAACAAAACCTAGAAATATAAATGAAATGTGTTCTTTCAGCAATAACAAATCAAATCATTCAGTTTCTTTGCTCATATGTCATTTTAGAGCTGGACGCCTGGCATCTTTTTGGCCACAGGTTCGTTTATGTTTGGTGTGAGGTTCTGTGTTGTGGAGATTCTCAGGATGGATTGCAGGTGCTCATCAGTGAGGCGACTCCTGTGTGCTGTTTTGTTAGTCTTTATCACTGAGAAGAGCTTCTCACACAGATATGTGCTACCAAACATGCACAAGGTTCGAGCCGCATGTAGACGGACTTTTTTTGTTCTTCAAGTCACCAAAGCGCCGTGCAAACTCAGTGTGCTCAGTTTATCAGCAAAGTGCGTATTTGGGAACACCGTAGTGACGACTTGGTTTAACATTACTTGGCAACAGGGAAAGTGAGGCAAGGTGCACTGGTGCATTTGTGTCTCCCATAAAAGCAGCTTCACTTGAAATCACTTTGTGATTGTGCACGGTTAAAACGTCCGCTGAAGTGTCAGATTCTTATTTAATTATGCTGCTTTCTGTATCTTCTGCATTGCATTCAGGTTAACCTGATGTTTTGTCTCATAGTGCCGTCTTAGATTAAATTCTGTAATTACAGCCACATTAGCTCCACAAATGAGACACACGGGTTCAGTAAACATATACTCAGCCTCCCATCGGTTTTTAAAGGCTCTATTTTCAGAATCAACTTTTCTCTTCAGCATCGTGTGAGCTAGCTTCGCAATAACTTGATTAACTCGGTAAGTGTTGGCAAGGCAGCTGAAGCGCTGCATTATGGGATCTGTAGTTTATTGTGTTACCAGCGCTTCATATACCCGGCTTTAATAACAATAATACAGTATATAAAATGATCTCGGGCGGATATAATTACGCCGGGCGGATGTGGCCCGCGCCCTTGAGTTTGACACATATGGACTATATAGAACTTGAAAAGATATATTTTTTCAAATGTGATCGCGCAATTCAAATAGAGTTGACGCGCACTACAGCCTGCATGCCTCAATAAGTCATCCTTCTCTCGCTCTTACTTTTTTACCGTTCATCTAATGAATACACTGAGTATGGCTTTACCAAAACAATCATTGATGGCGAATAAAGTATCCATTATTCGAGTATGTAGATCGGGTTATATATATATACATATATATATATATATACCCGTATCGCAGAAGTAGTGTGTTAAAAAGCTATGAAAAGAAAAGGGAACATTTTAAAAATAACGTAACATGACTGTCAATATACAGTATTTGTTTTGTGAGTGTTACTGAGTGTTGCTGTCATCAAGGATTTGATTATCATTATTTCTTTCAATCAGGTTCGTATTTGTAGGATGTGTTGTGTTCAAGTTACATTCCGTGTTTGTCAATCGTTGTAAAGATGACAGGTTTCATTCATCGATTCGTTTCTTACTGCATCAATAAACAGCTCGTCTTCTTCTTTATCTGAGACCTGACACACTGCATGCACGGTTTTTTTTACACTGTCTTCCTTTAGCGGGACATTGACTTTTTCCAACGTGTGCTTTGTTTTGGATTTATGAATATGCTTGTATGTATCAACGCTTCATATTTTTGCTGCCTTTTCAATTGTGTAATTGGTTTTGTTCAGCTCTTTGGAACTGTTGCTTTTATCTGTGCACTGCGCCAGTTCACGTGAGCCGCTCGGTGTACATGCATCGAAGTTTCCCAGCTGTGCTGGTGCCATCTCGTGCTATGTCCATGGCTGTATTTAATGTTACCTTAGTCCTGGCACTTAAAACTTTCTCTCGCAGTTTCGCTGAGTTTGTACCAAACACCACCCTGACCATCTCATCTTCCTCTGCATAAGCACAGTCCTTAACCCGTGAATATTTAGTGGGAGTTTGCTATTGGATTGCCGCTGACGGACGGCCTTATATGGGCAGGCACTAAATTACAAACGCCAGCGGCAGCCTGTCTATGAACTTAATTTAAAGTGTAGGTTTACATCGTGCTTTGTTTCCGAAGTAGCAGAAGTCATGAATATGGTTGTATATGTCACTCGCTCGCTTCTTATTGTTTCGCTGCCTTCTCAATTATATAATGCATGTTTTCTTCAGCGCTTTTTTTTAGGTCTTCCTGGTTTTCTATGTACTGCGTGATTACGTGGGAGGCGTGATGATGTCACACGAAACTCCGCCCCCACGGCGTTGAAGCTCATCTCCATTACAGTAAATGGAGAAAAACTGCTTCCAGTTATGACCATTACACGTAGAATTTTGATATAAAACCTGCCCAACTTTTGTAAGGAAGCTGTAAGGAATGAACCTGCCAAATTTCAGCCTTCCACCCACACGGGAAGTTGGAGAATTAGTGATTAGTCAGTCAGTGAGTGAGTGAGTGAGTGAGGGCTTTGCCTTTTATTAGTATAGATTTGCTGTACATTCACTTCATCAATTCTACAGCACCAACAGTTTACTCATATTTGCAGCCATTTGCAATAGAAAAAAATTTCGGAGAGGCCTGTCATGCAGCAGCAGCATGTGAGATTGAGCAATAACAGGTCTGCAATGCCATCTCACAGTGCCCATCGATACTAATGATTGGATAGTTTAATGAGGTTCTTCAATAGGCCATGTCGCTGTCCCTTGTGGCCTCTGATGGAGCGCCGAGAAGACAACTGAACTTGACTTTAAAGGAAGTAAAAGTCACAATAAGGTTTTCATAGGTGAACCTGTAGAAGGACCATTACTGAGCCTCTAGGAGGAGAAGCAGAGGGCTGGCGCATTGGCCTGACCCTGTCTCCCCTTGCCAGTCCTACCCTGGCTTGCCTCAATTTAATGGAGAATAAAAGATGACATGATTGAAGTTTGAATTATGACAGGAATTATTATAGTGGAACTAAGCTGTTATTTTAAAATAAATTTAACAAGGACACAGGAACAAAGGTAGAAACTTGTTAAGGGCAACTATTGCACAAACATTAGACAGTTTTTCTTCACACATAGAGCCATAATCAAATGGAATAAATTACCAAGTAGTGCAGTAAGAGAGTAGCGACCTTTAAACCTCAGTCTAATTATTTTGGAGAAATCAGGTGAATAGGATTAGAGAGCTTTGTTGGGTGAAACTTTTTTTTCTCATCAAACATTTTCAGTTCTAATGATCGAAATGGAAATTTCTAAATTAGTCATGTTTTGAAAATAGACAAGAGACTGATTTTAATACAAAACAATATATTGTACGAGGGGTATTCAAGCTAAAGTAAGAAAATGGGACTTATTAGAAAATGGAACGAACCTTAGCAAAACTGATCATGTCATTTCTTAATGTGGTCTCCACCCTTCTCAATGCACTTATGCCACCTGCCTGGAAGTGCCTGGATTCCAGCAAAATAAATGGTGGCAAACCACTAGAGCACCATCTTCTTTATATCGTCATCTGTCTTGAATCGACGACCACCCAAATGTTTTTTTAGCAGCCAAAAGAGATGGAAATCACACGGTGCCAAATACAGTATGGTAAATAGGGAGGATGTGGCAAACTTCAGTTTTTCTCCAGGCAAGTCTTGGTGTTTTTAGTATTGTATGGGCGGGTGGGCACTGTCTTACTGTGAAAGGACTTCTTGAAACAGCAGGCCCCGCCGCTTGGATCAAATAGCAGGCTTTCCATTGGTCTCCAGCAAGTCACAGTAACTTGCACTAGTGACTGTAGTACCCCTCAACATGCAGTGTTTGACAATAACTTGGGTGTATGAGTGGTTGCGAGAACAAGACAAAACCCTTTATTCCGATGGAATCCAGGCACTTTCAGCCAGAAATGACATGATCAGTTTTGTTAAGGTTTGTTCTCTTTTTCTAATAAATCCCATTTTCTAATTTTACTTTGACTCCTCCGCTTATATTAAAAGATAAAATCTAAACTACCTCGAACAATAAATGATACAATTTTAAGAAACCACTAAAACAAAATAAATCTCTGTTCTATTTCTGAAGACTCATATCATTGCATGAAAACCTTGAAAAAGTGATTTCATCACGAGGAGACTCAGAATCTGGGCAAGGTGAGCTAGGGATGTTAGCTCTTATATTTTAATATGTCATGTCCCATAGTTAAGTGTTGTATCATTTTCATCATATTAATGAAAATTTAAACACAAAAAGAAAACAATTTCCTGAAGAGCCTGAGGGGCTTTTTGCATAGGTCAGCTAAAGACTGAGTAAAGGCAAATGGGCCCCAGAGGTTTGTTTTCTCCTAGAACAATGTCAGTAGGAGTTTTTCTTTTTTTTTCTCTCTTCAGATTTTTTTGCAAATTGGAGATGCAGCCTGGTGGTTCTTTGTATTCTAATCTAATCTGAACAAATCCTTGTAGACTAGCTGTTCAGCAGAAAGAATGTTCATCAAAGATAAGAAAACAAAATAAAATGTTAACGTTAACTGACTAAGCCAGATTCATTGTGAAGCTTGTTATGCTTGTGTTACAGCAATGTGTTCATTTGTTTTACTGCTACACAGTGACACGTTCAAAGTTATTGTCATCTGTAATTGCTTTATAATATATACAGTATAGTATACTTATTTGCTTATGTCTTTAGAGTGAAAATAATACAGCAATGACACACACACAGGTAATGTACATAGGATGCCACAAATGCATCTAACTTTGGTGATCCTGTTGATGGTAAGCCTTTCAGACACTCCCTGGCCACATGTAACACTTATTTCCTATTAAATTTAGTCAGGCTTCTAAATTTTGTTCTGTGAAAATGACAGAGGGAAGTAAACTTCAAATTTTCGTCTGTTTTTAATCTGTGAATACAACAAGGAATTCCATTAACATCATTATTACTGCTTTGTTTCATATGTTCTTCTTTGCTGTCTACATAAATGTTCTTTCAGTCTCATTATTCAGTGAAACCTTTCTTCTGAAATAAAATAATATATATATATATATATATATATATATATATATATATATATACTAATAAAAGGCAAAGCCCTCACTGACTCACTGACTGACTCACTCACTGACTCACTCATCACTAATTCTCCAACTTCCCGTGTAGGTAAAAGGCTGAAATTTAGCAGGCTCATTCCTTACAGCTTACTTACAAAAGTTTGGCAGATTTCATTTCGAAATTCTACGCGTAATGGTCATAACTGGAAGCTATTTTTCTGCATATGCTGTAATGGAGTTCAGCTGGAAAACCGTGGGGGGCGGAGTTTCATGTGACATCATCACACCTCCCACGTAATCACGTGAACTGACTGTCAACGTACTACGTAGAAAACCAGGAAGAGCTCCAAAACACGCTGAAGAAAACATGCAGTATATAATTGAGAAGGCAGCGAAACAATAAGAAGCGAGCGAGTGACATATACACTGAATCCTCCAGGCACTACTTACAAAAGGTTACATTGACAATCGCACAGATGAGAAGCTTCGATGCATGTGCTCCATAACGCATTAAAAAAAGGTTACATTGGTGAACTTGTGTCAATGCATGATTTCCTGGTACACCGATTACATTGATCAGCGCTTCCCAAAACCTGAGTATATAAAGACGGTGTTGGAATATTTCGGAATATATAATATAAGCGCTGGATAGTCAAAACTTAAATAAAAGTCAGCGTCGGAATATATAAAGTCAGCGCTGGAATATATAAAGTCAAATCTTGAATATATAAAGTCAGCGTCGGAATATATTGTCACGCTTGGGTCACAGATTTGTACAGAGACACAGGAGATCGTAGAAACAAGAAGGATTTTTATTCACAGACTGCAAACACATCAGCTTAAACGTGCTCCATGACAAGTCAGAGATGACAGTTCCACTAGGAGCAGAGAGATACAGATAAGAGCAAGCAAACCATCAATTTTCAAATGACAGGCGCTGCACAAGGCTTTTAAGTTAGTGGAGTATCGCGCGAGGTTTGCATTACGCGTTATAGCGCAAGTGAGAAAGTAAGGAGCAAGCGCTGGAATAAAATCCACAAGTTAATACACAAGCTGTCTCTACAGTTTCTCCACACTGAATCTTCCAGGCACTACTTACAAATGGTTACATTGACAATCGCACAGATGAGAAGCTTCGATGCATGTGCTCCATAACGCATTAAAAAAAATTATGCATTTAATCACAGTTTCAATTCCAAGCAAAGGGGAACATGTGTCAATGCATGATTTCCTGGTACACCGATTACATTGATCAGCGCTTCCCAAAACCTGAGTACTGTATATAAAGACAGTCTTGGAATATTTCGGAATATATAATGTAAGCGCTGGATAGTAAAAACTTTATGCAAAGATGCCTACATTTAACTTACATTCCTACCAAAGACATTTCTATCGACTAAATAAAAATTCCTTCTATTTAAAATTTAAATAGAACTTGGAACAGATGTTCATAATATCCACGCAGACTTGCACGTGAGAGCAGGAGTCATCCGTTTTAAATAAATTAAGATTTTGTACAAATAATGTTTTTCATTTTTCTTCCTTGTTGAATTCTGGCACCCCCAGCAACAGTTGCTCATATAGCAAAGTGTAAAATGTTATCTATAATTTTATTTTTTTTTGTTATGGACTTCCCAAAACTGTTGATCCCTGTAAATAGTTTATAGTATAACAACACTATAATCTGTTGTAGCACGAGCATTAATTAGCGTCACACCTCACAACCTGCGTGTACCACATTTTTGGCTCTAACGCTAGAAGCGCGGTGGATGCTGTGGGGGTAAGTTCTGGTTTCTGTTTCTTTCCCGATATTTTTTTTTTTCATTTACTTTGTGTTAATAATTTATAATCGATTTAATTTATTACTTAATAGGCAGAGGAAAGAAGACGTGTATGTGACGCTCTATTTCTTTCTTTTTGTTTTGCAAAGATATGCTATATAAATATATATATATTTTTTCTTTTCATTTGTTAAGAATAGATATGACAACAACACTCATATCAATGACAAAACAATTACATTAACAATCATGTTATGTTTTTTTTTTTAATTTTTCCTTTTCTTTTTCATAACTTCTTTTACACACTACTTCTCCGCTGCGAAGCGCGGGTATTCTGCTAGTATATATATATATATATATATATAAAAATGGATCACGTATCATAAAGTAGTTTTTATTCCTGAGCTTACAGCCCCTGCCAGGTGCCTTCATCAGAGGATAATGCTTAGACTTACAAGAATCAAAAGCTATATATAGCAAAAATTACGTGGAGGGGTTATTGGGTGTAAAGTTTTGTTTATTACGAACATGTTCTTCTTAAGTTTGCACGTGCTAGATTTATGTCCAAGTGTCTGCCCAAATCCAAATGTGTAAAGTGAGCAGAGATTTACCAAAAATATTCAAAACTGTGTATTGCTGCCGCCTCGCAGTTAGGAGACCCGGGTTCGCGTCCTGGGTCCTCCCTGCGTGGAGTTTGCATTTTGTCCCCGTGTCTGCGTGGGTTTCCTCCAGGTGCTCAGGTTTCCTCCCATAATCCAAAGACATGCAGGTTAGGTGCATTGGCGATCCTAAATTGTCCCTAATGTGTGCTTGGTGTGTGTGTGCGCACCCTGCCCGGGGGTTTGTTTCCTGCCTTGCACCCTGTGTCAGCTGGGATTGGCTCCAGCAGACCCCCGTGACCCTGTAGTTAGGATATAGCGGGTTGGATAATGGATGGATGGATGGATTCAAATCTGCTGCCAATAGGGCTTCTATAAAGTACTGAATGAAAACTCTGAATGCTTATATAATGGGAAATTTCAGTTTTTGATTTTTAATAAATTTGCAAACCTTTATGAAAAAATTTTTCTACTTTGTCAAATAATTGAAAATGTATTAATTTAAAATTAAAACCAGAACAAAGTAAAGTGTGTAGAAAGTGTAGGAGTCTGAATACTTTCTGAACCCATTGTATACTGCAAAATGTTCCTTTAACCATTAAAAATTCTCCCAAAATACGACAGAAGAATTATGTTGCAATAACAGCTATTATGTTGACAGGGATTAAAATACTTCTTGAAGCTACAGTATAGTTTGTCAAGTGCATGTATACAGTATATATAATTAAATATTCATTCACATACAGTACAGACCAAAAGTTTGGACACACCTCCTCATTCAATGTGTTTTCTTTATTTTCATGACCATTTACATTGGTAGAATCTCACTGAAGGCATCAAAACTATGAATGAACACATGTGGAGTTATGTACTTAACAAAAAAAGGTGAAATAACTGAAAACATGTTTTATATTCTAGTTTCTTCATAATAGCCACCCTTTGCTCTGATTACTGCTTTGCACACTCTTGGCATTCTCTCGATGAGCTTCAACAGGTAGTCACCTGAAATGGTTTTCACTTCACAGGTGTGCCTTATCAGGGTTATTTAGTGGAATTTCTTGCTTTATCAATGGGGTTGGGACCAGCAGTTGTGCTGTACAGAAGTCGGGTTAGTTGGACGATCATTTATTTTTCAACAGGACAATGACCCCAAACACACCTCCAGGCTGTGTAAGGGCTATTTGACCAAGAAGGAGAGTGATGGAGTGCTGTAAATGGTCATGAAAATAAAGAAAACACATTGAATGAGGAGGTGTGTCCAAACTTTTGGCCTGTACTGTATATGCTCATTCACCGTCATCATCATTCAGTTCTTGTCTAAAAGTCTAAAGAATTTTTTTAAATAAATGTAATATTGTTTTTCTTTGCCCAGTTTATAAGGTATAAGTAGAAAGTGCAATGTACAAGTTTTTTGAATTGCCTTCATTCCGCTATTATTTGCTTACTGATTTATGGAATGGAAAAATTTTATAGCTTGAAATCTAAACTGGCAGCACCAATTAAACAGGACTCATGCAGAGAGAATATCTCTCTGAACATTGTAATTTAAAATGGCCTAAGGGAAAAGTTAGAGCACTTTGTAAGACTTGGCAAGATCTTTGACAGATTCAAACTGGCTAGTTAAATATGAAGGTCTAATAAATGTAAATTGAGTATCTAGAGGAATTTTTAGGTCACCTTGCGCATTGGAACAGGTGCCATATAAGGTGACAATGTATCCCCAGTTAAAAAATTACAGCATCTAATTTAAACAGTTTAAATCTTAACAGTTACTGAAGAGCATACTGACTGCCAAAAGTATTGTATCATATCTCATTCATTTAATAAAGGTAAGGTATTATTTTTAAAATTCATACTTCTGCCTAATATGGATTATGTTATGTAAAACACGATCCAAGATTTGAAAGGATGTCAGTTTAATCCCAACTCATTGTGTGACTTTGTGTAAGTGACTTAATCTACCTGTGCTGCATATGTATAAAATAAAAAAAAACAATTCTACTCTAGATGTGTAGTGCACTTCAGAATGCTGATTTCCACAGAAAGGTGCTGTAAAAAATAAAAGTCAGTATGAAAAGTGTGCATTAATAATAGTGAATATTATCTCAAGGAGCTTCATAAATACGCAGTAATACATTTTTTTTTTTACAACTGAAGCATGTGCAACTTGGGTGACTTGCTTCAGGATCGAAGGCAGGCTAAAACTACCAATCTGGGGATTTGAAGTCCCACACCTTAGACAGTAGGCCACAATGCCTATCTGTGTGAATGTCAGGAATAGCACAGCATAAATTACTTTTGGGATATGGTTGACAGCATTGTGCAGATTTTTAATAAACCTTGAAGGCGCCATTAATGTGCAAGTACATTTTTTCAGTATTTCAAAAACGATTGCCCTCGGTCATCTCGGAAATGTTCACTGCCTAAGAAGTCAGAGTTCATTTGCATTATATACAGAGTTCCAAAAGTGTTAGAGATAGCCACAGTTCAATTAAGTCAAATGTCAAATAAAGCTAGTTTTCCAGCAGTGAATTGATGATACTGAAGTGTTTTCTTAAGTTATGTGTGGTCTGTTGTCTGAACAAAAAACTAATTGTCACAGTTTCAAAATGAAAGCTTTTCTTATCTGATTTCTTACTTGTAATGAAGATCACTTGTATCCCATTATAGACAAGCAAATGAAACATTTTTGTTTGATTTTTATTGATGAGACTGTCAGATTAATAAATAATAGCTGTGAAATGCTTGCAGCCATGGTGAAAACCACTTAATAATCTTAAAACATTATTCATCCAAGCATCCATTCCCCATGTTTTGTTTTCTTTCAAGGATAATAGGCTTGAAAGAAAAGCTTAACCCAACAACATTGGAGGCAAAATCAGAGGCATACCCAAATGGGATGCCTCTCCATCACACAAAGGGACCATCTAGATGCTCCCAGGAAAGTTTAGAGATATAATTCCTCCAGCATGTTCTGGGGTCTGCCCTTGGTTCTTCCACGGGGCTGTAGCTTGTACATCTCCTAAAGGAAGAATCCAGAGGCATCAAAATTAAATGTCCAAACTATCTCATTGAACCCTTCTGCATCTGTGGAAGCGGTGGTCCAACTCTGAGGACCTCACACATTGCCAAACTATTCACCCTATCACAGAAAATAAGTCCAGAAAATAATTTTGGCTGCTTATACTCAAAATCTCATTGTTTCAGTCAGTCACTAACCAGAGCTCATCACCGTAAGTCTGGATGGAGATGCAGAATGATTGATAAATTGATAAACAGTAGAGAAACCACCCTTACATTTCCAAACTTCATATTCTATGCCCATAGGGTTCCAAACCTGTTAACTCTTATAGAGTTTTGTGATGTTTTTCTTAATAATGCCTTGGCATAATTTAAGCAAAAATTATGTAAAACCTTGTTTAAAAATTGTATATCTATTTACATGTACAGTAAAAGATCTGAGATAGTAGTAAGTAGAGAGTATGTGACCCTTACACTCTGTACTCATCCAAGTAACACTTGTGGTCGAAAAAACGTCACAAATACCAAAATAAAGGTTTGGGGACCTTCCTCGTATATTGTCGTACAGACAATAATGAAAAAAATGCGATGATTCAAAGTCTTGAAAGTACAATGAACAACTTTACTGTAACAAAATGGTGGTTATATAGAACAGAAAACAGATGACAGGAAATGGTTGGCAAAATGGTGACGTGGCAACAGGAACCGGAAACGACATCATTTTGAGGAGCCGGAAGTGAGGTGGTTTGTAGGTGCCGGACGTGACGTCATCGCAACCATTTTGAAACCCGGGAGTTGCCGGATTATTTCTCTTCTTGCTTTCTCTTGGCAAAAGAGAGTTTAGCTATGCACCACGTGACAACCCCTTATCTCGCGATGTTTTACTCACCTTTAAGCTCTTTGACTGCCTCCTAATCGTACATGTGTGACACACTTTAAACACAGAAGAGAGTTAATGTGCACATGATTGATTTATCGTGTTATCAGATCACCTATGCAGTGCACCTAACCCTTTAGGTTCTTTACTAGGTGGAAAAATGGCAAGAAATGTTAAAGTGAGCTATGCAACTGTTACTTCTATCCTCTCACTTGTCTCACTGCTGAGCTGCACTGCATGTGTCCAATCCACAGGAGCTCCATCAGCAGGCTGCTCAATGGCTGGGTGGTTTTTACTTTCCAACCTTTTTTCCACCAAAAGAGGGCTTCACAAGACTATCTCCATCTGCCAATAAGGGAACACAGTTAGACTGAACAATCTAACCTCCCGACCCAGTCAGATAGAAGTACAGACATTATAATTTCACTTAAAAACTAGATTTATTTGCATTAAAAACAAAACCTGCAAGTACTAAGCCTGGATGGATGAAGTCTTTGAACAGTTTTGTAAACAACAGCATGATATTGGTCAACACACAGGTTTTCATAAAAGGCAGCAGGTACCCCCTTCCCTCTCGCCCAAACCACCTGGCTGACTTTCTCGTTCCTGCCACCAGGGTGCACTGATTGATATTTTGTAGTTAACCAAAACACACTGCAAGTAGGTAAAAATGAGAAACCAGCAAGTATTACATGCATCATTATTACTAGTAACCCAGCTGTAGGTTATTTTCTCTGAGTCTAAAGCTAACTAAACAAAACACTCTAGAGTCCCACCTTTCCCAGGGTTCACTGCGCACATGTTCAGCTTGACAAGACTTCAGTTATTTGAAAAGTGTAAAGTATCCTCTGTATAATGTCACTAGCAGTTTAATCAATTACAGTAGCTCCTTATTGAAGCCTTTTTAAGACTTTTTAATATTAATGCAGATAATAACATACCAAGACTTTCTGTAGCTGCTTCATACAGCTCTTAAAGGTTAATACGCTGTAATGTCTCCTGTGTACAACCAGGCACTCACTATCTTAATATACCTGCATTTAATAAATGCTTTTTTAGTTCACTTATTATAATACCTTTTATTACTGATAATATTAAGGAATTTCAAAAATGTATGTGCATTCAGTCTCTAGTTGTTAGGGTTAGGGTTCCCGTCTTGGTGATTTTTCTTTTGTAGTGCATTAATTTTTCACAGTACTGGTTAATGTCAGTCTGATGGCAGCCTATCACCTGTGTTGTGACAGTGTACTTGACATTGTCGCGTCTCTGTTGTATTCTATATCAAATGTGTTGTACCAGGTCAGTCATTTAATTTTAAAGTTAGCATCTGATATTACCAGGGAAAATCTGACAAAAAAAGGTACTGAAAATTTGAAGGAATAAAACCTTTTCCTTCTCCATTCACAAAAACATGTGCCAACCCCTTCAAGCTTGAAAGAAAAAAATCTGTCATTATAATTAATTTCTATAGTTGAAGATTTTAAAACCTTGTTTAAAAAGGATGTGAAATGGTGTGCCTTTGTGTGTACTGTTCCCTCTTTATGAAGTGAGAGGCTAACTTTAATACCAATGTAAATGACAGCACTAGAACATCAGCTTTGAAGTAGACCCGGAGGCAACAGAATGCCAGGAACAAAGACTGACCATTTTTTGACACTTAATTTTAGCACAAAACCAACTTATGTTGTTGTACTTTGGTCTGAATTTGTTATCTGGTGTCTGTGAAAATTATGAAATTGAGTCTCCCCTACAGCTACCCACTGGTGCCATACATGTTGCACAGTAGGAGGACATTCTTTCCAATTAATTCTACAACATTTCAAATAGACATACCACCCTCAGTCATGCCAATGATATGACAGCTTTTCTTATCTCCAAATATGATCTATTCATAAAAAATATCTACAATATTCACTACTCACCCAAACTTCAACTAAGAACTTATTTTTATGGGGCTCACAACCTTAAAAACTGTCATGACTGGCATCTCTTTACAATGTTGAGTTTAACCTTTAATCATTAGTAAAGATACCAAAAACATTATTTATGCCAGTAACTGGACAGTAGAGTTGAAATTTTAGTTTTTGTTGGCATATTGCACAATAATACAATTTAATGGTGCGTTGATACAGACATGGCTGAAAATATTATTACCTTTGTATTTTATTCCAGAAAGGTTGAATTTTATTCCAGAAAAGGTGAATTTAACACATCTTCTCATCTGTTAATGCATTTCTTTGGCTTGCACTGGAAAAAAACAAAAACACAGTGAAAATTGAATTCTTGCTTATTCTACAAAGACATCCAAAATGGCCAGGACAAAACTATCGGAACCCTTTAAAGCAGGGCCATCTTAACAGCATTATAGGCCCCCAGGCAAAGCAGTGCACTGGGGCTCCTACCTACACAACCACTCAGCAAGTCACAACATACATACAGTAGATTAACATGGAGCCCCTATACTCATAGGGCCCCCGGGCAACTACCCAGCACGCCTATGGGTTAAGATAGCCCTGCTTTAAAAGTTATCTTGTACATAAACGTTTACACGTGGAAGTGTTTGTTTCTGTCCAGCCCGGAAGTGAGAGGTGGAGTCGGGGTAAGGGCTCCATCTCCGAGGATGTACAAGTGAAGCCAGCACGTCGGCAAAACGAAACCTCCAAATAAAGTCACTTGCTTAGCCACTAATACAGAAGCGAGGTGAGCACATCGGCAAAATGAAACATCCTAAGAGAGTAATGCCCAGAGTAGTTCCTTTTAATCACCTGACATCTCTACATTTCAATTTTTTTTCTGACGATTTCAATAGTTTCTAGGACCCCGAGCTTTTTACAGCACAGGTTTACACAGCTAGTATGATATACAGTAATTGTCCTCCAAGTAGACTAATGACATTTAATGATTAGCACAGGTGTTTTCAATTTTGTAAAGTTTAAATGGAGGAAAGCACTGACCTCAGCTGTTTAGTGTTACAGGAGGCCAGTAGAGATAGTAACAGCCAAGCATGGTCAACGTAAAGGCGACAAGACCATCTCCAAAGAATGTGATGTTCCTGTGATCACTGTTGCTAATATTATCAAGATGTTTAAGGCCCATGTGTTTGTAGACAACATTCCTGGACATGGATGCATGACGAAAATTGACTTAGGATTGAAAAGAAAGACTGTACGATTGTTAAAGAAAGAACCAAGGAGAATTTTAAAACAGGTTCAAACTGCCTTTCAAGGTCACAGCATCCATCACTGTCTGGATGAAAACAGGCTCCATGGTATAAGTCATAGAAAGACCCCATGTCTAAGAGAAAAACAAGCTCTGGAGTCTGCCACAATGTATCCCGACAAGCCACAGTATTTCTGAGAGAATGACCGCTGATAAATCACATCAATTTTGAGTTCACAGTAAAAAAATGAGGCTTTCAAAGAAAAGAGCACAATCCCTATTGTGAAACATGGAGGAGGCTCAGTGACATTTTGTTGTTTCTGTGTAGGGCACAATAAAAGCAGAAAAATGTCAGGGAATATACAGCCCAGCGTCAGAAATCTGTATTTCAGTTGTAGGTCATGGGTTTAGCTGGCTCATAACCTGAAACATACTTTAAGAAGCACTCAAGAATATAGGAGAAGAAAACACTGCACAGTTCTAAAGTGGCCTGCTATGAGTCCTGATCTGAATCCCACTGAACATCTTTGGAAAGAATTGAAAGTCACATTTGGGCAAAGATGCCCAGTTGAATATGAGAGCGAACTAAAGAAGAGTATCACAAACAAACTGTGAACACAAAGTGTAGAAATCTCACTCAGAGCTCCAGAAAGTGCTGATGGTATTAATTGTGTCTAAAGGCTGTGCTATGAAATATTAGATTAATGTTATCAGCATTTTTCCATGCCATTTTCAATTGTTTAATTATTTGAAATAATACTCAGTCAGTCATGTCAGTCAGTCATTATCCAACCAGCTACATCCTGACACAGGGTCACGGGGGTCTGCTGGAGCCAATCCCAGCCAACACAGGGTGCAAGTCAGAATAATACTCAATCGTATATTGAAATCAACATTTAAATGTGATATAAAAATTTGTGAACACCAAATACCTTTGTCAGTTTCAGTTTAGTTCAGAGAAAAAAAGTTTTGTTTTTTTTTAATTGAAAGGTTTCTAACATTTTCAACAATATCTGTAAATTTACTGCTAATTAATTTATAATTTGGGTTTGTGCATTTTGTTGGGCGGCACGGTGGCGCAGTGGTAGCGCTGCTGCCTCGCAGTTAGGAGACCCGGGTTCGCTTCCCAGGTCCTCCCTGCGTGGAGTTTGCATGTTCTCCCCGTGTCTGCGTGGGTTTCCTCCGGGCGCTCCGGTTTCCTCCCACAATCCAAAGACCTGTGGATTGGTGATTCTAAATTGGGCTTGGTGTGTTTGTGTGTGTCCTGCGGTGGGTTGGCACCCTGCCCAGGATTGGTTCCTGCTTTGTTGGCTGAGATTGGCTCCAGCAGACCCCCCGTGACCCTGTCTTCGGATTCTGCGGGTTAGAAAATGGATGGATGCATTTTGTTGTACACAGGTATAGATTCTGTTTTACAAATACAATACAAATTTTTAGAACACACATTTTTTAATACCATTACCCTTTCTCTGTGCTATTTTTAGAGGTTTTCCCTTTTAATTCATACAGTATATTAAATGCTAATTTTGAATGTCTTCCTCCATTGCCATTATTATTCCTAACATAAACCCTTATCATAACAATGAGATCAGATATCTCTTAACTACGTACTGTTTTTCAAAATCTTGTATCATGCATAAGCTTGTTTAGCTTTTGATATATGTTATAAAATATTCTGAGTGTATATTCTAAAGACTTAGGTTAGACCAAAATGAATTATTATTACAATGATAGGAGTTCCTCAAGAAATCATATGGCAAAAATGTTTCTGCTAACATTATAAAGATTCTCCAAGGCAATATCTTGATAACTGTGCACTTAAATTCCCATATGCATTAATTCAGCAGCTCATTAAGGGATATATTGATCAGGGCACTTGCAAATTGCTTCCAGGAACTAATTTTAGGAGCATGAATTAATTTTGTTTATGTTCCCAGGTTTTAGAGGCAGGTGTTGTAATAACTTCACATTAAGTGAAAAATTTGAAACATTCTTTCACATGCAAAGGAAAAAAAACAAGAGGCTTCCAAGATAATATAACAGGATGACTGTTATTATTTAAAAAGTTAAGCTTTTGTCATTTCTTGCTCTGCTGATACTGTTATAATAGTTCTTTTAAGCTATTTAGAGCCACAGTATATATAGAGCTATTTGGGATGTATAGGGTTTTATTTTATAACATCTAGTAGAATTTGTACACAGGGAGGTTAAAATAATTGGTGACTCTATAATACCTTGTTATGAGTGAGTGTGCCACATAAGATTCTAGCCTTTTAACCTTGCATTTTACTCTTTTGACAAAAGAGTTTTATACTTGATAGTCTTCTTAACAGAACAAGATACAGAGGACAGAAAGATATGGAAGAAGATGATCCGCTGTTGCAACCCCTAACGGGAGCAGCCAAAAGAAGAAGATTTGATAGTCTTCTTGGAAATCCAAACATCCAACAAGGTTCAACTTTCAATAGCTTTATTTTTCTTTTATGGAATGAATGTGATTCATAATGGTAATGTTGTCCTACTGCATGTTATACTTCACTGAGGTAAGATATTTATCATAGATGCTATCCCTAATAGTGTCATCTCCTTCTCTCCCGGAGCATACACACCAAAGAGTGCTGGAATTTGTTTGTTTTGTTTTAGATAATAAACGGGACAACCTAGTTGGCACCCCAAATGTTTCCTGTTCGTGGAGCTGTCATTCCCGCACCCAGCCACAACATATTTTATGTAGTCTACTAACAAAAGTAATTGCACTCAATTATTGCTATTACTTTTGACTATGGCTCATTGTTACAAAACTATTTAACAGTTATTTTAACAGTCCTGATCTACTGGACAAATTTGCTTCATAATTTTAAACACTTAAGTCATGTTACCTATTAATCTTCTTTTGCTTAAACTGAAAAGGCTCAGCTCTTATAATCTTTCCTCATAATTCATCCCATGTAGCCCTGGAATCAACCTAGTTGCTCTTCTCTGGACATTTTCTAGTGCCACTATCTCCTTTTTGTAGCCTGGAGACCAAAACTGCACACAGTACTCCAGATGAGGCCTCACCAGTGCGTTATTAAGCTTAAGCATAACCGCCTTGGACATATCCAACCGCAAGCGTCTGCAAAGGATAGTGAAGACAGCAGAGAGCATTATTGGGGTGCCTCTCCTTTCACTACAGGACATATTTTACAAACGCAGTGTCCGCAAGGCCTGCAGCATTGTGCAGGACCCCTTACACCCGTCACATGGACTTTTCACACTTCTGCCACCCAAGAGAAGATACTGCAGCATCAAAGCCAAATCTTCCAGACTGCAGGAGAGTTTTTACCCCCAAGCTTTTAGATTCCTTAACACCAGGCTGCCCCCTGGGTCCTTCCACATTGCCTCAACCACCTCTAAAAACAGAACATTTATACATGTGAGCCACTGTCCTGCAAAGATGAGCGTGCATGTAGAAAAGAACTGAAAATCTTATACTGACCTTCAAGTATTTTGACACTCTTGATATCCTTCTGTTGTGAAACATTCTGACCTGTCATTGTTTACGCACGTCTTAAACAACTATTATCATACACTGAGAATTTCTGTATTATCTATATCTATTATTTATTATATTACATATCTTACACATCAATAATGCTGCTACTTCTTTGTCCTATCTTTGCACAATGTCTTGTCTTGTTTGTGTTTTAATTTTAAATTTTTTAAATTTTAATTCTATTTTTATTATTTGCACGTCATGTTGTTACTCTGTGGACCCTGAGCTTGGCAATTTCGTCTGTCTGTATACTTGTATATGGTTGATATGACAATAAAGTTCACTTTCACTTTGACTTTTGACTTGGAATAAGGGCTCATTTATACTTCACGCTCAGAACGCGTACGCGTCCGCATCATGGCTGCCACGCGTTCCCAGCGTTCATTTCACGCGTCCTCTGAGCAGGTCCTCAGAAATTAACGTGACGCGTGCGCGAGTTGCAGTACCAGCGAAAAGTCGGGGGGCGCAGTGTGCTAAAAGTCGGAACGTGACGTCAGAGTCTCTGTTTACTATCTACATGTGACAGCAAGCCTCTATGGAGATCCTTCGGGATCGCAGCGACTTTGCTGTTTGATGAATGGTTCAAAGTGTTGAAGCAAAATGCCGACATACAGATGCATTCGTGGTGCTTTTATATTCAAGCGTCGCATATTCCCGATCGTAATGACACGATACATTTTAAAAGTCTCACATACCATCTTTTGTGCCGTCTATTTTTTATTTTTTTACTTTACCTGCTGTCAGGTCAAGAAGCTCGTGCGATTAAAAACTGGGATGACGTTACGATGGTCTGCTTTAATAATAAATTAAACTACGAGGTTAAAGTGGACATTTGAGATTAAAGCGAAATTTCCACTTTAATCACAAAATACACGTTTTCACCGTGTCTTTTATTTTTTTCTCAGTGGCTCAAATACAGCGCTATACATTATGTTGCCGATGTGAAGTTGCAAAAAAAATAGACGGCACTGAGACTTTTAAAATGTATCGTGTCATTACGATCGGGAATATGCGACGCTTGAATATAAAAGCACCACGAATGCATTTGTATGTCGGCATTTTGCTTCACCACATCGAAGCATCCATCCCTTAGGATCGGCATAGAGGCTTTCTGTCACATGTAGATAGTTCCCGAATGTAATGACACGATACATTTTAAAAGTCTCACATACCATCTTTTGTGTCGTCTTTTTAATTTTTATTTTTGCAACTTAACAACAGCAACATAATGTATAGCGTTATATTTGAACCACTGAGAAAAATAAAGGACACGGTGAAAACGTGTATTTTGTGATTAAAGTGGAAATTTCGGCTTTAATCTCGAATTGTCCACTTTAACCTCGTAGTTTACTTTATCATTAAAGCAGACCGTGGTAAACGTCATCCCAGTTTTTAATCGCTACGAGCTTCTTGGACCTGACGGCTGCGGCAAGCAGCAAAAGATCACCACACAGAACAAATTAAATGTATGATATTCCAACTCTCTGCACATTTAGAATCTTTAGATTCATACTTGATATCACTTTCATGATGAAATGCATTAAAGTGTGTATGTTACATTTTACATATAATTTCATTTAAATAATGAATACTGTTAATAATTACACACATGGGGGTGACACGGTGGCGGAGCAATAGCACTGCTGTCTCGCAGGGAGTTACGTTGCTGGTATTTCCTGCTTGTATTCCACACTGTGCTCCGGTTTCCTTCCAAAGATAAGCAGATTTGGGGATTTGGTGCTGCTAAAATGACGCTAGTGTATGTGTGCTTGTATTCACCTTGCAATGAGCGGAGACCTCGTCCAGGGATTGTTTCTTAGTCGTGCCCAATGCTTGTTGGAATGGACACATCCCTGGATTGATGGATTTAATCAATAAACATCCTTTTCACAGATATTGCGGTAAGGTGTTATCGGAATTTAATAGGTGTTTTAGGCAATTCACAACACAGAGAAGCTAAACATGTTCTCACCGTGATAATATCTCACACTGCCACCTGGAGGACTCCTCCAGATTTACGTAAAGTACGCGCGCAAGTATAAACACTTCAACGCTTGCGTATAAGGAGCGTCCGCTGCAGCATGCGTCGCGTCGCGTGAAGTATAAATGAGCCCTTAGAATTCACATTCTTTTAGCATTCATGCAGCATGCACTTTACTCACCCTTATGTCCATGATCACATAATGAGGTGCATATCAGATTTTTTCAGAGTATATAATTCATTATATAATTAAAAAAAACACTTTGGCATGATCATTTTTATACTGTACAAATGCCATGATTAGTATTTTTAACTCACAAATCCAGTTTATGAAAAAATTTGTCCTCCCTCATCCCCATGCTGCAATGGGATGGCATCTTGTGCAGGATGGACTCCTGCCTAGTATTATTGTGATAATTGGCTTAAGAGGGTTTGAAAATGTTATAATGTGTATATTTTCACATGGGCGGCACTGTGGCGCAGTGGGTAGCGCTGCTGCCCCGCAGTTAGGAGACCCCGGTTCGCTTTCCGGGTCCTCCCTGCGTGGAGTTTGAATGTTGTTCCTGTGTCTTAGGTGCATTGACAATCCTAAATTGTCCTTAGTGTGTGCTTGGTGTGTGGGTGTCTGTGCGCTCTGCAGTGGGCTGGTGCCATGCCCGGGGTTTGTTTCCTGCCTTGCACTCTGCGTTGGCTGGGATTGGCTCCAGCAGACCCCCATTAGGATATAACGGTTTGGATACTGGATGGAATGGATGGATATTTTCACATATAATATATGATATGCCTGGTGGAGAATGTTGTCTGAATAAATCTACTCCTTGAGTGAATATACTCTTAATATTTTGAAGCTGATTTTTTTATTATAAACAATTACTTTTTTTTAAAGGAAATCAAGCCATGACTCATAGTAATATAAAGATGTTTAGTTGAAAGGTGCATGGGATTAAAAGGCCAATTAATTACAAAACCACCGTACAATGTACGTAGAGTGTTACTTAAGCTTGTATTTTTGAGTAATTGTACACATTGCTGCTGTCCTGCCCTATTTTGTGATGACTGTTAATGGATTCTATTATGCTAATCAAATTAAAATGTAATTTCTTCAGATTGTTCTAAGCTCTGCGGTGGGTTGGCACCCTGCCCAGGATTGGTTTCTGCCTTGTGCCCTGTGTTGGCTGGGATTGGCTCCAGCAGACCCCTGTGACCCTGTGTTCGGATTCAGCGGGTTAGAAAATGGATGGATGGATGGATGTTCTAAGCATCAGTAATAAATTCCATGAAATACTGCAGCACTGGTTAATTAACAATAAAATGAACATTGCTTAATTTCTGTGTTGTTTTTTTTTTGTTTGTTTTCTCTTGAATTTAAATAGATGTCAAATGATCTCAAAGCTCTCTGTATAATGTTGTTTTTTTTTTCAATGGAACTTGTTTTCCTGAGTTCACAAACACATGGCAATGACAACTTCTGAATTCAGTGCAGAAGTAGTGGCACTTCTGATTTGAACACAGGCAGCAGAGAAGTCTGATTAGTACACAGAGTGACAGAGTTCCCAAAAGAAAAGAGACTGAAACTCACAGAGAGAATTGCATCAAAGTATTGGAATAGCTGGAAGGTGAGTTTCAGATGATCTCAGCTATCATGTGAGTTATTAAGAAATAGACAGTAAAGATATATGGTACTGTATACTCACAAGTGCTCCTTTTCAAAGTATGTACAGTATGTGAAGTGTACAGCAAATAAAATCAATAATTACCATGTCATCATGATTTATATTTTAAAGTGGTATTTAAGACGAGTCTTTTTTACTCTACATATTTTACACCTAGATTAAACTTGCAATCACCCACAGATATAAAATAAAATGTGCTTTCTACAGTATAATACTGGATACTATGTGAGCTGCGACACAAGCATCCTTTCAAATGAATACATCCTGAGACAAAGTACTAAATATGGCTCAGCAGAAGGTCAAGCACAAAATCTTTTATATAACAAAGAAATTGCAAGACTATTTCAGTTACAAAACTAAATCGAGAGAAGAAGGGGCAAATGAAATATGGAATTTTATCATGAATTGGATTAATTATTGTAAGAAAATATTTTAATAATAAAAATTTGTCCACATACTCGGCTGTTAACTTATTGGATATTATCTTGGACTTCATCAGAATGTCCAGGCTTTATAATTTTTCCACAAACCAAGTCCAATAGACATAAATGAAGAAGAAACAGTACAGACACAGAAAAGAAACACGGCCATGTAACTTATTTTTACAGAAATGCTGCCTTCCAGCTTATTAACAGTAGTCTGCTTCAGGTTGACTAATCTATATATATATATATTTTTTCATATATATATATATAGATATATATAGATATAGATAGATAGATATATATAAAATCCAATGTCTGTCTGTCTGTATACATTTCTGTCCACTTTTCACAAGAGAACAACTTAACGACTTAGATCGGGTTTTTTTCTGTAATTTGCTAGAACATTTCGGTTGATTTTGTAACTTCTGTCATCACGCTGAGTATCATAGTTCACTTGCGGTAGCGATTTATTCGCACAAATCTGAGAGGCAGGCTGTGGGCCAAGAGGAGGGGGAGGCGGGACCTCAGGAGTAGGGAGCTGGGCAGCGCCCTCTTCACTCATTTACCAGCCTCCGTTCGAGTCGCCCTACCTCTTGCCACATGTTTGAGCAAACCTTGTCTCTGCTTAGCTAGCGATACCTGTTTGTCCAGCAGACATTATCATCTAGAGATTGTTAAAGAGTAACGTTTGACGTTTTTAAACACGCGATCATAGCTACGTGTGTTTTAGAGGGTAGCTGCTGATTGTTTTTCTCCTCATGTGAGGGATAGATTCCCATCAGAGGTGAACACGATCAGATACAGTGCCAATGTTTGATGTTGGAGCGTACCTACTTTCTTCTTGGCCAGATTTACATTTTTTATTGATTTTTAAAGTTTGTCCTGTTTCACTACTACGTGGGCAGAGCCGCGGGGGACAGCTAGTCAGTAATAAAGTCAAGCTAAAGGTTGAACAGAATTCTTCAACTCATGTATTTTATGATGTGCATCACAAAGAACAACAACAATTTTAAATAGCTTAAAATCACAGATAGAATGCTTCAATGGGCTTTAACAGGCCCTGTTTAGCCAACAGCCGCCAGCCTTGACTCTCAAAAAAACAGACCTAGTAAAACAAATGGCCAGAAATCCTGCAGGAAGAAGAATAAACCTTGGGAAGAGCAATTCAAAAAGACACTATCTTTCAGATAGATTGGACATGCAAGTGGAGTCAATAAACAGGGTAAATTCAAGCTAGAAAACTTTGAGCAATTTAAAAGTTGTTGTTGCTGTAGATAACTAAGATAAACTTGTAATCACATTTTTTTCACCTAGAACGGAGATAACAAAGCTTTGATATAGTAAGGGGCTATGGAGGCCAGCACTGGAGAATAGCAAAAGATATGAAAAAGTCACATAATCCACAAGTAAAGTCATCCAATTGTATGTCTTTTTTCCTAAAATGTTGTTAAATAAACCACTTCCTGAAAACAGTCTTGTGAATGAAATTAGAATGTGGTCCACAAATGAGAATTTCAATTACAGGCATGTCTGCCTACATTTATATTCATAGCCTCTAAACTGTACAGGTGAATTGACCTTCTGCTTGCTGAAGCATCTCAGATTTGCTCAAGTATGAGGTAGTTTCTCTTCATGATAGGGTTTTCTCTTACTTTTTCACAGTTGGAAATTTGGATTTTTATAGAAGACCTTTAAAATAAATAACTATATAGTGTGGCCACCAGGGGGCGCTCCAGCCCATCATACACCCAACACAACAGACACCAGGCACAAGTCTTTGCAACACACACATTTTATTTAGCTGTGGCAAACACTTTCCTGTTGTTTCCCACCATCACAGCACAGTTTCAGTACAAAGTACATTTAATGCTAGACGCACAAAGCAATGTCTTCTCTCTTGTCTTTCTGCCTGCACTCCTCCTCTGGCAAGCTTTGTCTCTCTCCCTTTCAAATCTGGCTCCCCAGGTAGTGGCAGGCAGCAGCTTTTATGTGATTCCCGGAAGTACTTTCTGTGCCCCGAAGGCTTGGCCCGGATGCACTTCCAGGTAAGACTGAAGCACCCCCTGGCAGCACACACAGGAAACAACAAAACAGAGTCACCAAACTCTAATTCCAAAGAAGCCCTATGGGAAACCACAGTGCTGCCAGAACCCAGTGGAACTGCCATCTATTGGTCCGGGGGAGGTATCGTCTATGAACGTTTTCTCCTCTATCCTTCCTGTGCTAAGGCGTCCTGGCCAGGCAAGTGCCATGGGTGTCATCCACAATAGATATATAGGTGGATAGATATAATGTCCCACTATATATAATTATTATACTTTGTACACATGGCAGAATGATTAAAAAGGGAGAAAATTATAAAGAATAAAATCTTCTGACTTGGCTGTCACACAGAGGCATTATACAGATGTATTGCTATTGGAGTCCCAGTTGCATTATATACAGTAACTGGATGATTTGTTGGCTAAAAGTACTCAGTGTTAGTGTGTCAGAGAAAATATGACACTAAAAGTTTTACAGTAAAGTAACCCTTTAAGGTAGCTAAATAAGTTGTGAATGCATAGGATTCTATAAACAGTGGTGTACGTTGTTTGGTAATAAATATTAATGCTGACTAATTTGGCTGCTTTCTTTTAGGATTTTCACATAAAAACTCTGATTAAAATAATAATAATAATAATGGGTATAAACAAGGATAAACCTTTAACACAATAATATTCCAAAATCTGTTCTGTATACAACCAAAATGTGCTTATTTAAGAAATAAAAATCACAGTTGCTTCTTAAAATAAATATTTAAGTAAAAAAAAATCACATGACAAGCTCTTCATAAAATGAACTTTTTAAACAAAGCAGTATCTCTTTTTTTCACAATGAATAACTTTCTTAGAAATTATAGTAAGTAATAGTAGTATAGTAAGTAATAATAAGTATTCACAAACTTGCAGTGAGTTTGTCTTTGTGACTGAATAACCTTCATGGCTCTTCTTGGGTCCTCTGGGCTTTTGTTCATCTGCGCTCTTCCAACTTCCCAGATATTCATTATAAAAGGATGACCCGTGCACCTGAGCACACTGTGACCTTGCTCATTCTTAATTTTCAACTAAGTTTTTGTATAGTCAGGTAAACATCAGCTTTTCTAGAGAGGTATTCTGTAGAGCATTCTGTCAGCTTTACAGGACACCCCTAAACACCAGTCACAGCACCACTGTGCTAGAGCACCAATTAGCATGACCTTTGTTTTGTTGCAATTTCATTTTAAAAGTTTGTCCTCCATCCAGTATTTAATTTCAAGTTAAAAAGAGTTATGAAACCTCTGATAATTTTTAACATTGATATAAATAGGAGTATAAAACCAATAACCTAGTACAACACTCTGAACAATACGGATAAAGGAAAGCATGTAAATACAGAAAAGCAAGACCCCAAAGACAGAGCCATGTGACTGGTGCTATGCTAGACCTTCTGCTGCCTAGACTAACAGATTCTTTCCTGTTGGTTAGAATGGACTTAAACCACTGGAGGGCAGTGCCAGAGATACCCAGAATACTCCCCACTCTGGACAGTAAAGGATCATGACTGACTTGTGACAGTATCAAATTTTGCATTAAGGTTTAACATAATTTATATACTGATTTGCACAGAGTCTGCAGCCATAAGTAAATAATTTCTTACTTGAAGCAGTGGAGTTTCACAGCTGTGCTGTGCCATGAAGTCAGACTGGAAGGCTTCCATAGTGTTATTTGAAGTTAAGTTATTGATGAATTGGGAAGCCACACTACACCTGAGAATATCAGATGGAATGGCAGTTAAGAGGTAAGCTGAAAATTGTTCAGATTGTCACCATTAGGACCAGGCATTTGTAAAGTTGGAAATGCAAAATGACTGGCAGTTTGTGAGACAGATGTGAGGGACATTGGAGCAACACAGGGAACAGTCCTGTCTCATTTTCTCTTTATTTATCACACCTCAGACTATAAATAATGTCATGTCATTTGCAGAAATTCTCAGATGGGTTATATTGATAAGGGGAATGAGACAGAGTACAGCAGTAAGGTGGAGAAGTTTGTTTCTTGGTGCAAAGAGAATTGTCTGCATCTTAACATTAGCAAAGCCAAGGAACTGGTTATTGACTTTTACCACACCTAAAAAACCTCTATGCCTGGTCATTATTCATGGAGTGGATGTCAAGGTGGTCCGCTCCTACAAGTACATGGGGGCACATATCAATGACAGGCCAAACTGTTCTCAAAACACAGAAGGACTATATAAGAAAGGCTCTTTTTTCTTAGAAGAATTATGTGACATCCTTCATATCTTTGACCTGGTAATGGGCAGTGCAATTTTCTGTGCTGTGGTGTGCTGGACTGGTAACATCACTTCAAGCTAATTAAAATGGCAGGCTCAGTTACAGAACATACTCTGGACAACATGGAGGTAGTAGTGAAGAAGAAATTTAAAACAAAAGTGAGTGCCATTTTGTACATTGCTGCAAATCTTCTCCCTGACACACTAACACTGAGAACTTTCAGCCAACGAATTATTCAGCAGAAGTGTGTCAAGAGACATTGCTGGTGCTCCTTTATACCAACTGCAATACCTCTGCATAATGCCTAACTCTGACTGTCAAGTCAGAAGTTTTCTTTCTTCTTAAATCTTCATCATTTTTAGTCTGGTATGTGTGTGTCTATATTGTGGGGGAAGGCTGGGGTTCTTGCCCAGCTGGGATGCCTGAAAGATGGAATGACCGGGATATGAGTGGACAGCCTTCCTTGTTTGTATTGAGGCCACGGGACTGGAGCTTGGAAGCTCTACCCTGTTTGGAACCGTGGCCACCACCAGGGGCGCTTGGATGATCCCAGAGCTCTGGACTGCAACACTTCCACCACATCAGAAAGTGCTGCCAGAAGAAAATCTGGGCGCACCTGGAGCAGATCCAGGTGAGGTATAAAAGGGGCTGCCTCACTCCATTCTGGGAGCCGGAGGACAGAGCTTGCGGGAGAAGATTGGAGGCGGTAGAGAAGAAATAGAGAAAGAAGAATAGAGAAACAAAAAGAAGGGATAGAGCAACGTTGAGGGACTGTGTACTCTGTGCTTAAAAGAAGAGAAACAAAAATGTGTGTGCTTTTTGGACTTGTGTGTCCTGTGTCAGTCTGTCTCCGGGCTGATTCACCACTATATATATAAACACTCTATATATACGGTGTTTCATAAAGTCATAAAGACTCCCCTGTCGATTTCGCCTATTACCAGTTGAATTTCCCTCTTCAGTTTGGCAATTGTTTGAGGTTTGTTCACGTAAACTTGTGACATATCCCCATAAAAAGAAGTCACAAGGTATGAGGTCACATGACCTCAGAGGCCATTTTTGGTCGCCGCTGTGAAGCGAGATCAGATGCTCAGGGAATTTTTCACGAAGCAAGGTGATTGTCTCCCGGGATGTATGGCAGGTAGCCCCGTCCTGCTCAAACCACATTTCATATTTTCCGTCATCCTCCATGTCTTCCAGAGCAGACCACAAAAAGTTAGTGATTATGTCCCGATAATAGTTGCCATTTAAAGTAACTGAATTTCCATCATCATTTTCAAAAAAGAAGGGGCCAATCACGCCTCCTGCCCAAAAATCACACCAAACCGTGGCTCGTAGAGGTTGCATTTGGTGCTCTTTGTGGCAATTTTGTTTGTTGACATACCCTGAGAGATGAAAACGTACCTCGTCACTGAAGATTATTCTTTTTGAAAAATTGTCAGCCTCTTGTTCCAAAATCCAATCAGCGAATCTTCACTGTTTCGCATGATCTGCTGGTTTCAGCTCTTGTGTCAACTGAATCTTGTAGGGGTGTATATGAAGATCTTTTTTCAGTATTCGGTACACCGAAGATGGTGACATACCCAGCTGTTGTGAACGACGACGAAGCAACTTCACGGGGCTCACATTCACACTGTCTTGTACTACTGCAATGTTTTGTTGCGTTCGAACATTATGGTTTCAACCAGGTGATTTTCTGGTTGCAACTGACCCAGATTCTTCAAATTTCTGTACCAACCTTGAAACTGTTGTTGCGGTAGGGACATAGTCAAGTCCAAAGATCGTGCAAAGTTTCCGGACAGTCTCTGTGTAGCACTCCCCGTTTTTGTAATGAGTTTTCACAATAAGAATGTGTTGCTTGATACTGAACCGCTCCATGGCTACTAAATGGAAAAACGACAAATGGTCTTCTAATCAGAGTGATAATTGATAACAAAAAATGATAGTAGCAGTGCTGACAACCTTCAAACAAAAAAATCCCACGCAACTCCTGTGAAAATTCAAATTCCCACAATGGGACAAATAAAATTCTATCTCTATCTGAAAGAAGCCAGCACATGGCCATTGTTGAGGAATAGATTTATTATTGTCATAACAACAACAACGCTTATAATGTAAAAGCTGGATCTGATGAGTGTGATGGGGCTGTGATCCAGTACAGTAGATCAGAAAATAATAAATGAAAATGAAATTAGCCAAAATCTGGAAAAGGACCAAGATGGAAGACAGAGAGGAGTATAAGAGGATGGCGAACTTCTAATAGGTTAAATATTTTGATTTTTAATTTTAGTACAAGACAAAGTGACAGAATTTTTCACAATCTGCAGTGGTTGTAGTAGTTTATATAAAACAGAAATCAATATCCTCAAGTTATCATATTTACTCTCTATAATTCTGCTATAATATATATTCTTGATTGCAGTCAGTGCATCCCTGTAAGCCCCCTGATGCCAGAAAGCCTTGAAATGCGTAGTGTTTTGAAAGAGCAACAGTAGGACGTTGATTATCCGAACATCAATCATCTGAATAAACAATTATCAGAATAACCGCTTAAACAAAAGCAGTATCTTGGTTGTTGTGCTGATGTATTTCTCCTGCCACTTAATGCAGTTGTTACTCTTTATTTGAAGATTTATACAGTATAGCTAGTGATGATTGAAACAGTTGTGCTCAGTTTCACACACAATCTTACGAAGTTGCCCAACAAAACACAAAACTCACAAAAATTATTTTTGGGAGCCTTTGAGCTGAAATGCAGGGAATACTGTTCCCTAAGGCTTGATCCACAGCCCTCAAATACTTATTGATCTTTCACGGACACCTTCCTTACAGCTCCACATATTCTAATCTGCTTCATGTTCTGTCTACGTGCATATTGTAATTTAATTTTTTGGGCTTGCACAGGCCAATAGGACTGTTTTTCTACTGAGTGCATTTGGACGGTATTAGGCTTTGCAGGCCTAAGTTTCCATAGACCAATGGCGTTTAACTTGGCGGGATTTTTTAAAATGATTCATTTTAGACCCAAGTAGATGTAACAATTATAAAAAGATTTTAAGCCTACCTTTTTTTCCAGATTTCTGGAAAATATGCAGACTAAGTGCAAAGGCTGATGGGTTACACAAAATACACCCCTTCATGTCCATCAATTTTCTTATTAAACCTAAGAGCTTCTGAGAAATTCTACTCAATATACTGAAAACTACCTCTACTCAAATGCAAAATATAGAGATAAGAGTTACAAAAATGAAAATTGCAAAAAAAGCTTTACCACCTTCCACCAAACTGTCCCACCACTTTTCCGTTTCAATGAACGAATGTCCACATAGAATTGTTCTTTCCTTTATGAGTCCCAGCAGGTTGTACCTCCAAATTTAGAAACACAAATTCCATACTGTTAATCTTGAGGAGGAGAACTTGACCCACATTTATCCTATGGCAGTACTGATATGTTTCACTGCTCTTATATATTTTCATTGTCACTACTATAGTAATAAAAAATATACTATAGACCACTACTAGCTTTTAACATGGATATGGGATCTTAATTTCATGTGATCCAAATAAATGGAATTGTTCTCCCATACTACTCACTGTTGTGTTGTCTCAAACAGAAAATTCTAACACAGCATGATTGCAGCATTTCTGCAAAAGGTCAGAAGCCATGTGGGATATTTTAACTGGGTTTATTTGTATGGTCACAGTAGAAAAACAGCATTCTATTAAAAGGGCAGTCAATCCCCAGATAGAATGCCCTTCTGAATATAATGAAGAGGTCCACATATTATGTGGCCTCTTGCTGCCATCTCCCTGGAATGTCTAAATCCTGGAGGGTCCATTGAAAGTGTGTATCTATGTCTATGAAGAAAGACAATCGCTGATAATATTTTAGTTTTTGATGACCCCCATGTGCACTCCCCCTATACTGTGACATGATAATATGTGTCAATTTTACCAGTACAGATTTGTGTTTTATTATCAGGATCTTGAAATGTTCTGCCCCATGCTTGTCGTTCTCCGCACTGATGCACTTCTTTGCATTACAAATTGTGTTTGCTTTTTTTTAATAATGCAAATAATACAAATGTTATTATGATAAAACAAATGTTTTCCTTCTATACTGTTTAAGCTATCTATAAAGATGCTGTTTTTTAAGGTAATTGATTTTAGTGTCATTTAATTTTGACAATACTAATATTTTCAATATACCCCACTCCTTCAGTGAGCAAAAAATCAAGATGCTTTTGTATGAAAATCTGGATAAAGTGAAAGTGGTGGTGAACAACATTCTACTATCTCTTTTGAATGAAATTTGTTACAGTCTATGTAACAAATCTAGTAGTAATACTTGCATGACTCCAAAAATTAAACTGCATCGTGAAACTACTGAAATAACATTTAAAATTGTGCCTTTATAGTTTAAAATCTATGTGACTAAAAATAGCTCTGCAATTTTATAATGCCATCACTGTATGACAGGTAGAGGTGGTTTAAAGTAATTTTTGAAAAGAAAACTTTTCTAATTCCTAATATAAATCATGCAGAAAATTGATTTATAATTACATGAATACAATATCTCATCTGAGAAATAAACGTGCTAGAGAAAGGCATGGGAAATGCTGCAAATACTGGAAATCTGTTTTAAAAATGATGGGAACAGACATTCTACAATAAAAGTAAATATTGTAGGGAATCACTTATGCAATATTCATAAGCTCAGAGATTTATCTTAAAGTCACATGAGGTTTCTTTTTAGCAGCAAAAACCTTTACAACAGTGTTTGGCCTTTTGTTGGCAGCTGGTTGTAGAAACAATTTGTTGGAGGAAGTGATCTCTTTGCATTATGCTTTTGTGCCCTTGAGTTTAAAGCTAATGTGGCTGAAAATGTTAAACTCCAGATACAGAAAACAATTCTTATCAACACTGGAACAGAATAGAATGTCAAATATCAACAAGATTTAAAGCAATATAACTTATTAAAAAAGAAACAGGGGTATAACTCAGAATTTATGTTCTTTTTTCAATTGTTTTTCTTCTTAATTGTCTTTATTTTCTGTCTTTCATTGTCGTATGCTACTGTTATTAAAAATAAGTCATATCCTTGACGGTGTAATATCATTAAAGTGTCCATTTGAGGGTACTTCATTTACTAACTTAATAAGATTGATAGCCATACAATATGTGTATGAGATTTTATTTGTTAATTACAGATTTTATAATTGTCAGTCAGCAACATAAGCTTAAATTCTTTGTAACCATCAGCTACATCATTTGCAGTACATAAGAATAAAAGACATTTGACAGATTTGTTAAGTCCAGCCACTTCTTTGTTTAGCAGATAGCTGAGCTTTCCTAATATTACATCAGATTATTATTTTTTAATTTCTCAAACTTTCAACAACCTGCCTTGGTAGTTTGTTCCAATTTCTCCAGCACCACTTAAAGAAATGCTTCCTGGTTTCATTCTTAAAGGAATACTTCAACCAAAAATGAAATGTATTTTTATATGTTCCTTACCCCATTTAGTATGACATGATGGCAGAGAAAAACCAATGCTGGGCAAAAGGAAAGAATAACAAAAAGACCACATTACTTGTGTCGCATAATCCGCATGTATAGTCATCCACTTGTATGCTCACAGCATCCAAAACACATGTGTTTTAACTAAAATATTATTATAATAAACCACTTCTGAAAAACAGAACGCATTTGAATCAAATGCACCCGAGCATTAAATTGAAGATCCACCTCATTCATTCCTCATGAGTCCAACCCAGTAACAGCTCATTCATTGCACTTCTTATGATATTAACACTGCAAATCACACAGAGAGATGAGTACAACTGAAGATTAAAAATGAAAGTAAACTAAGTGAAAACATTGTCAGGGAAAAAAAAAGATTTCCTATACTTGTGGTTATCTGGGATGCTTCAACACGCAAAAGGTCAATTCACCCGTGCAGTTCCATGGATTGTTGATAAATAATTCTGAGGTACCCCAGTTGTGGCTTACCATTATGAATATAAAATAACGATGGGAGACAGGTCTTCAGTTTAAATACTTGTTCCATTTTTGTTTGCTATAGTGTTTTCTGGAGGTGTATTTAACAATATTTTAGTAAAAGTACACTTGCTTTGGAGATTGCGAGCATTCAACTTTCAATAGCTTGACATGTGGATTTTGCGATGAAAGCAATGTAACATTTTTTAATGGGCTTTTTTGATATTGTGTGCTGTTGTTCAGTGTAATCATACATGCCTGTTATAACAGGAAATCTGCATGAAAACATGAGATTATAATCTTTTCTCCGCCATCACTACACACTACATGGGTAAATAACATATGACAAAATATAATTTTTGGGTAGAGTATTCCTTTAAACACGCTTCACATTAATTTAACCTGTTTCCTCCAGAACTGTTTTACTGAAAAATCTTTGTGATAAGTGGTCCATAGCATTGAGCAGGTTTTAAATAAATAATCATGTGTGGGGCTCCAATCAGGTGTGGGTGTGCACAAACGCATATCGCTCCTTGGTTGATTATGGTGCTTGGCCGACTTTTCCACAAGCATGTGCGGAGGCAGGAGGATCATGTCGCTGCCTCAGTTGTGCCTTGGAGGGATCAGCATGTCGCACCTGCACCCAATTACACAGGAGACGGAAAAAAAGACAAAGTGCGGAAGAACTGGGGGGAGACAATAGGAAGGAAATAGAAAGTGGCAGAAGGACAGAAGGAGAGGAGAGAACAGAAGGAGTGAATAGAGGTTAAAATGAGAGAAAAAGAGAGAGAGACAGAGAGGGAGAGAGTGCCCAAACTGAAAGCAGCGAGATGCAGGTGATCAGGTGTGAGAAAGAGGCGTTCCCACCGAGTGATTTCCTGGGAGTTTGAGCAGAGCACGATATGTGGTGTCTCTCACAGACGCCGAGGGACTGGCAGCGGGAGATGAATGAGGCTTGGCAATGCTCCCCCTGATTGTGGTAAGCATTATGGAGGGGTCTTGAGCTCAAATGTGATGTTTGACTAATGAAGCTAATGTATGTAGTATGTCACTATGATCTGTAAACTTTATTTCATTGTTTCTGATTTTACTTATGTGAGCATAAACCAGAGAGAGATGCCAGAGAGATGGACAAATGACAAATGGAAGGCACAAGCTAGGGAGATGGACAGAAAACATGTGAAGGACACACAAGCAGGCTATTTTAAAAGTGCTGATGTCTGCTTTAGCAATATGGTTAAATAACACAGTCTTTCATAAATGATGAGAACAACTGAAGGTGTTACTTGGGTTCAGTCCAGAAATAAATAGCCCATCCCCATATCTGGCAAGAATTCTATGCCTGGCAGTTGCCCATATCTGGCAAGAATTTTCTGAATATGTAAATATGTGAGTAGTTATAATGACAAGTATCCAGCATGAATAAAAAGCACATCTAAGCCACCGAACATTTCTGCCGGATGGACCTACAGTTGACAGCATTTTCCCACCTAAAGTAACTGGCTATGATGTCTGTATTGTCCCTTGGCTTCTCTCCGGCCTGAATATGTATACAGTATATCAATGGATTATGCATTGTATCATGAGAATGGAAGTTATCATTTAAAGCGAGTTAATTACATACATCTCTTTTTGTACCATATTACTCTTGTGTAATTATTTCCGCCATGGTTACAAAAAAGGATGGTATTGGCCCTAGTCTATTCTGCATAAAGAAACACATCGCAGCAGAGAAGAGCACCCCTTGCTGGATACAACAACAACAATAACATTTATTTATATAGCACATTTTCATACAAATTATGCAGCTCAAAGTGCTTTACATGATGAAGAAAGAGAAAAAAGACAAAATAAATAAAAATTAGAATAAGGGAACACTAATTAACATAGAAAAAAAGTAAGGTCCAATGGCCAGGGAGGACAGAAAAAACAAAGAAAAACTCCAGAAGGCTGGAGAAAAAAATAAAATCTGCAGGGGTTCCAGGCCACGAGACTGCCCAGCCCCTCTGGGCATTCTACCCAACATAAATGACCTCAATCAGTCCTCATGGTATTCAGGGTTCTCATGGAAGAACTTGATGATGACAGTCATGTGGACTTCTGGACTTTAATCCATCAATGTAGCGACATCACAGTGGAGCCACCATGAATAATCATGATAATTAATTGAATATACAGAGCATCAGCCTCCTGTCTGGACAGGATAAAAGGAGAAGATGCTAGATTTTAGATGGAAGCATTGGGGCTCATAGCTGTTACGATCTGTCTCTAGATTTTAACCTCATTGTTGTTTTAATTGGATTATTTATTTGGACTATTTTTAACCTTCACTTTCACTGTTGATGTTTTACAGATTATTTATTTAATGAAGATTCAAGGCACTCCACTATGGGACAATGTTTGGTTGATTGGTTTTTAATAAAAGCACTAAGTGACTTTGGCACCTTCCTCTTGGCTAGATGTACAGTATGTGCCCTCATTTGCCCAGCTCATTTTGGTTATGACTATCGATAATGGTGGGTTAAAGAGACTCCCAAAGGGAGACGGGAACATGGATCCAACCCGCACCATCACAGTCTCCTGGATCATTGTTATTGATATCTTTAAGGAATTTGAAGAGTGAATTAAGTCCCCATATGACCTTTTCTGCTTAGGACTAAAGGCGATAATTTCTCGTGGGTTGTCAGAGTAGTAGGACATACATTTGAGTCCTGGGATGTACTTGGTTTGCCTAGTGCTACCAGAACTACACACAGCACTCCAGATGCAGTATCTCTACAGTTATCATACTCTGAATATAACATTAATTGACTTATACTGTAATCAGTTTTACAATATGGTCTAACATTATATTTGCCTTTTTAATTGTTTCTGCAAATTGCTTATACAATGAGAGTGTTGTGTCAATGTAAACCCCCTTAATCATTTTCAGAGGTTCTTTTCTATACATTAGTGTTGTTCATTTGTATTTACTGTATAATTATTGATCCTTTTTCCTGTGTGTAATACTTTGCATTTTTTCACTAAACTTCACTGAATTACACTTTCTAAACTTGCCAAGATTTTAAAGAATGAGGTCTTACTGAATGTTTTATGACTCTAATTTTATTGTCTAAGACATTCAACAAATGTATTAACTATATTGGAATCAATGCCATTAATATAATTTACTAAAATGTAACAGTCCAAGCACAGATGCCTGGGGGGCTCTACTCATGACATTCTGCTATGTAGAGCATTCTTATCTTAAGTGTACTCATTATCACCCACCAATGAACAAATTGAAATCCAGTTTTGTAACATTATCTCTGATGCCAGTGGCTTCAAATTTCAAAATTAATCTTCCGAGTGGCTCCATATCAAAAGCTTTTTGAAAGTCTAACTGAATTATATTGTATGCTTTACTTTTTTATACTATGCCAAATAGGTCTTGACAGATTAGTTTAGCAAGTTTTTTTCACTCATAAACCCCTGATGGTTGTTGTTTAGTATTAATTTTCATATAAACAGTTGCAAAATGTATTTCTAACTATAATTTGCATCATTTTGCATGCCAAAAAATAAGGTGTATTTGTCTATAATTGTGGGAATTCATTTACTCATCCCTTCATTATGGATTGGAGACATATTTTCAACTTTTCACTCATCAAGTACTTTTCCTGACTGGCATAATATTCTTTATAAAGGACTAATGATTCTCAGGCACTTGTGCTCATTGCATAATGAGTGTGTTATGTTCATAATTATAAGTTATTTCTATTGAAGTCACCTTGTTAACGTTTGACATACTGCAGACATCATATAGTTTAGTTCAATTTCGTCGGTGGGTCACAAATCATATGTTTGTGTCGTCCCACAATTAACATAACAATTAACATAACAGTGAATATAAAATGTTGCAGTGTTCATTACTTAGCATCTATGCTTTCAGCTAAAAAAAATGAAAGCAAACAACTGCATGATTTCTGTAATTAACACTAGAATTACCAGATCCTACGAAAAAACTTGTAAATCCGTCCCACCTTAAATTGCTTCTTAAAATCGTTCACAGCTCTCCACCAGCGTCTTTTGTCATCTAAATGTGCTGATAAAAATCAGGCTGCAAGCAGCCGGCTATTCCATCCCCCCACAGACTTAGAACGTGCACAAACTTCTCCCAGCTCATGCCTTGATTGATTTTCTGAAGGTGAAGTGGAGTTTTAGAGTGGAAATAATAGATCGTTGTTTAGAACACACGCATTTCATGTCTGTTCCGTTTCTACAGTAATCTGTGTAAACACATTGTTAAAACAGAAACGTTTTTTATATTCTAGTAGTAGATGACAAAATGTAGGCATAAACTATATAATGTATGAAGCCTGAAGTATCAAATAAATACTTTCACAAAAGGTACAAATCTAACAACAATTGTGCTTTTATTCAAAAATATAACTGCAGAAACAAAAAGCCGCCTTAACATGCAACATTGACACCCATTTATTATGACTGCCTCCGTGGCACAATAGAATCAGCTGCTGACTGGGAATCAAAAGGTTGTGAGTTTGATCCTGCACCACTCCGTTTTGAGAAGTAAACTGCTCTCAGTCTTACTGTTCTAGAATAAAAACATACATTTGATTTCAGTCTGTAACAGCCGGTGTAATTTATGATATTTGTAAAGGTTATCTGTTTTTTTTTAGTCAGTTTTATTATCTCAGCCGCGTTCACGAGCCCAAACACACCCCACCCCCGCATCTGACACTGCTGTTTTCACATAGACGCGCTATAACAGAGGTAAACTCGGCTCCCTTCTACATCGGAGCAAGAATGCATATACCATTGCTTGCATACTAAAGTGTCAGCAGGCACTTTTCGTGGCATTGCACACATTTTTGAGCATGCCCTCTGCACACTACTTGTGACTTTAGGCTTTAGGAAGTAAGTAAATAAATAAAGGTAAATCGTGTCATAAAATTTCTTCAAAATGTCACATATATTTGACTCTTTCTTTTTTTAAAATGTGCGTTGATCACCACCAGCATGTTGTAGCACACAGCATCTGGCCCACCTGCATGTTCTTGCGCGCACTGAATAAGAGACAAATATACAGTCTGACTGAGAGAATCAGACTGAAAAAAGCAAACATTTAGAAATGCCATACTTTTACAGCTGATCGGACACTGTTCGTTTTAAAATAATATTGCATTTGTGCGATGATGTTTTCACATATATTGTCTCTTTCTTTCAGGTGTGTAATAGAAACCACAGCATAGAGAGAACTGTGTACAACGTTTCTTACAGGAAAAGGCAATGGAAAAAAAGATGATGCAGCATCAACAAGCTTCAGTTCTTTATTTACCTTTAGTTACCTTTATTTATTTACTCACTTTCTACAGCGTAAAGGCATATGTAAAATGCAGAGCTTCCCATCATTTTATGACACAATTTTATTTACTTACTTCCTAAAGCCTATAGTCACAAGAAGTGTGCAGAGGGCATGCTCAAAAATGTGTGTAATGCCATGAAAAGTGCCTGCTGACACTTTAGTGTGCAAGCAATAGTATGTGCATTCTTGCTCCGATGTAGAAGGGAGCCGAGTTTACCTCTGTTACAGCGCCTCTATGTGAAAACAGCAGTGTCAGATGCGGGGGGTGTGTTTGGGCTCATGAATGCGGCTGAGATAATAAAACTGACTAAAAAAAAAAAAACAAAGCTAACCTTTACAAGTATCATAAATTGCAGCGGCTGTTACAGACTGAAATCAAATGTATGTTTTTATTCTAGAACAGTAAGACTGAGAGCAGTTTACTTCTCAAAACAGAGTGGTGCAGGATCAAACTCGTGACCTTTTAATTCCCAGTCAGCAGCTGATTCTATTGCGCCACGGAGGCAGTCATATTAAACAGGCGTCAATGTCTCATGTTACGGCGGCTTTTTGTTTCTGCAGTTATATTTTTGAATAAAAGCACAATTGTGTTAGATTTGTACCTTTTGTGAAAGTATTTCTTTGATACTTCAGGCTTCATCTATAATAATAAAAGGCAAAGCCCTCACTCACTCACTCACTCACTCACTCACTCACTCACTCACTCACTCATCACTAATTCTCAAACTTCCCATGTAGGTAGAAAGCTGAAATTTGGCGGGCTTATTCCTTACAGCTTACTTACAAAAGTTAAGCAGGTTTCATTTCGAAATTCTACGCGTAACGGTCGATAACGTTCGACAACGTCCGCCATGTTGAACTTTCTTATTTATGGCCCCCTCTTCACGAAATTTGGTAGGTGGCTTCCCTGCGCTAACCAAAACCGATGTACGTACTTATTTCGGTGGTATGATGCCACTGTCGGCCGCCATATTGAATTTTCCAAACGTCACTAATTCTCCAACTTCCCGTGTAGGTAGAAGGCTGAAATTTGGCAGGCCCATTCCTTACAGCTTACTTACAAAAGTTAAGTAGGTTTCATTTTGAAATTCTACGCGTAACGGTCATAACGGTCAACAACGTCCGCCATATTGAACTGTCTTATTCATGGCCCCATCTTCACGAAATTTGGTAGGCGGCTTCCCTGCACTAACCAAAACCAATGTACATACTTATTTTGGTGGTATGACGCCACTGTCAGCCACCATATTAAACTTTCCAACGTCACTAATTCTCCAACTTCCCGTGTAGGTAGAAGGCTGAAATTTGGTACTTATTTTGGTGGTATGATGCCACTGTCGGCCGCCATATTGAACTTTTAACGGAAACCAATGTCCGTACTTATTTCGTTAGTATGACACCACTGTCGGCCGCCATATTGAACTTTCCAACGTCACTAATTCTCCAACTTCCCGTGTAGGTAGAAGGCTGAAATTTGGCAGGCTCATTCCTTACAGCTTACTTACAGCAGTTAAGCAGGTTTCATTTCAAAATTCTACACGTAACGGTCATAACGGTCAACAACGTCCGCCATGTTGAACTTTCTTATTTACGGCCCCAGCTTCACGAAATTTGGATGGTGGCTTCCCTGAGCTAACCGAAACCAATGCACATACTTATTTCGGTGGTATGACGCCACTGTCAGCCGCCATATTGAACTTTCCAACATCAGTAATTCTCCAACTTCCCATGTAGGTAGAAGGCTGAAATTTGGCAGGCTCATTCCTTACAGCTTACTTACAAAAGTTAAGCATGTTTCATTTCGAAATTCTATGCATAATGGTCATAACGGTCAACAACGTCTGCCATGTTGAACTTTCTTATTTATGGCCCCATCTTCTCGAAATTTGGTAGGCGGCTTCCCTGCACTAATCGAAACCAATGTACGTACTTATTTCGGTGGTATGATGCCACTGTCGGCCTCCATATTGAACTTTTCAACAGTCTTTGTTACTTATGGGCCCATCTTCAAGAAATTTGGTACACGGGTTCCCAACGCTAACTGAATCCTACTTACGCATATATATACGTCCATAGCCTGCACCTCGGTCACTGCGTGTGGTGGTGTTGTGTCCCCCATCCCAACGCCTCCCACGTTGTTGGCTGGCTGCCTGCCTATATAAGACTGTCCGTCGCCCGTCTCTACATTCCCTTCCTTGCTTCGCCATGGGATTCACGTCTCCCTACTGATAACTACAGCCCTAATTTGTTTAATCCACGGCTTCTCCGCTGTTTTATTGTTTGTTTATTACAATTATAGGTATTGTATAGGTATTTTACAATTACTTTACATTGCTCAGGTACCCATTTCCTTTATCATTCCAACCCCATTACCATGTCTATCGAGATGATCACTATCGATCAAAGAACTGTCACTTACCGAGTGGTTTCCTGCCCGGAGATACCACCTACCTTTTCCATTCTCTTTGTTACATATTGCACGGCCATATCAGGCTCACTCTTGATATCCGGAGGAAGATTCTGTCTTATGTATTGAATGACTGGGACAGGTTCAAGGTGTGGACTGATTACGGTACTGGAGATAATTATACTACACAGGAGCACTATAAGAGTGAAATGCTTAAGCCCTTCACCTATGGTTCTGCATGTGAGTTGATGGCTGCCACTGAATTGTTCGGTTGTCACTTTCAAGTGTACCGAAATGGCCAAATAGTTTACACCTTTCGACAACCGCCAATGCCTCTTAAACATCTTAGATTCACAGGTGACGATTTCAGTAGTGGACACTTTGATGTTTATGAATGTTTAAACTCTCAAAAACTGGATGTGATTTTATCAATGAAACCGGTTGTGTGCTTACAACGCTTGACAGATGCCAAATGTCACTTCAACATAACAAATCCTGCAAATACTGTCGTAATTGAAACAAACCATGAAACTCAAACCGATTATGACAGCAGCAATCCAAGCTGTGGCATTTGAGACAAGATTACTGTTCACATGGCCAACTGTAAGTTACATGCTCGAGAGTAAGCTCAGCGCACAGCTTGGTCATGTTACAACCGGAGGGCCGAACTGACAACATGGTATACAAAGAGATCCTTAACAAATAATTATAGGCATATTTTCCCTCAGTTTAAAAAGGTTTAATTTTCTTCTTAATAAAAATTTTAATGCAGTACTTCGCCGCTGCGAAGCGCGGGTATTTTGCTAGTACATTATATAGCTTATGCCTACATTTTGTCATCTACTATTAGAATATAAAAAAAAACGTTTCTGTTTTAACAATGTGTTTACACAGATTACTGTAGAAACGGAACAGACATGAAATGCGTGTGTTCCAAACAACGATCTATTATTTCCACTCTAAAACTCCACTTCACTCCCAGAAAATCAATCAAGGCATGAGCTGGGAGAAGTTTGTGCATGTTCTAAGTTGGTGGGGGGATGGAATAGCCGGCTGCTTGCAGCCTGATTTTATCAGCACATTTAGATGACAAAAGACGCTGGTGGAGAGCTGTGAACGATTTTAAGAAGCGATTTAAGATGGGACGGATTTACGAGTTTTTTTATAGGCTCTGGTAATTCTAGTGTTAAGGAGAAGAAAGTAACCAGCCATAGCGTTAAGACTTTTCATTGAATTTTGTTTGTGTTTTGACTTAATTCATCAATCATATTGCATTCTTGGGTTCACATTTTTTCTCATCTCATAGAGTTTATGTCTTATTTCCTGGTTCATTTTGAAAATCCATGTCTGCTTACATATCTATGTAATCAGCGGGGCATTAAAAAATATTTTAAAATAACATATTTCATTTCTGTCAACATTAACAGTAAAATCACATCAGACCCAGAGGTGTTTTAGTCTACAATGTAATCTGACTTTTCTATTTTAAAATCTCTACACTCTCTCCTTGTTTTAATTCTGCCTGAGTAATTGCATGTTGCTGTGTTTTTGAGTGTTATAAAGACTGGACTGATATCTTGTACAGGTCTGCTTCCTGCGTTGTAGTCAATACTTCCCAGAATAGCAGTAGGTCCCTGTAACTCAATATACTGTATAGTGGATTGGGTTTATGAGTGGATGGAAGAAAATACCATTTAGAATCTATGAAACACAATTCAAAGTGATAAAAGTACTTTACCCATTATTTATTTGGGAAATCCACACTGAAAATCCTCAAGTCATGCTGTTATCATTATTTTTATTAGTATACTTTGGTTTAGTAGACACCTTTAACCAAAGTAATGTACAATACAATTTATAATATATACAAGAATGATTAGAAGGTGCAAGTTTCATAAACAACAGAGAACATGATGAAAACCCAAGCAAGAGGGAGTAGAACTACAACATAAGTATATAGGCAAAGACAAAAATTAGTGTCCAAAGCTCTTTGTTAGTATAACAGCAGCTATCCTGTAGAAGAACAAGCAGTTTCGAAATATGAAAAGGTGCATACCTAAACAGGAGTAAATTAGATGCAGATTGATTAAGCAGAAAGGGAGAATATTCCACAGCTTTGGAGCAAGAATGGGAAAGTGTGGTTCAGTCTTGGCATATCTGACAAGAGGAGGGACAGTCAGCAGACTGGCAGAGGCAAAACAGAGACTTCATGAAGGGACATAGAGAGAGACAATAGACTGGATATACTGAGTACCAGATCCCACTGATGGTTAGCGGGGTGTAGGGCCGATGCTGCTTCCTGCTGATGTCCACAACCAACCCCTTGGTTTTACTGACATTCAGCTGAAGGCTATTTGCTTGACACCATGACGCCAGGTTCTCTACTTACTTTTTGTACACTGCCTCATCATTATTTGAGATGAGACCCAGCATTACAGTGTCATCAGCAAACTTTAATATGGAATTAGAGCTGAATGTAGCTGCACAGGCATGGGTATACAAAAAGTACAGCAGAGGGCTTAAAACACATCCTTGTGGGGCTCCTGTGTTAAGGATGATGGTGTCAGAGATACGTTTTCCCACTATGACCACCTGTGAACTTCCTGTAAGAAAGTTTAGCACCCATTCACAGAGGTGTATATTCAGGTCCAGGCACTTCAGCTTAGTCAAAAGTCTGTGAGGCACAAATGTATTGAAGGATGAGGTGTAGTCAATGAACAGCAGTCTTGCATAATTTACAGGTTTTCTGTCTATGTATGTAAGGGTGGTGTGTAACACATGGGATATAGCATCCTCTATTGACCTATTAGGGTGGTATGCAAACCGACGAAGATCAATGGAGCTGAAGATGGAGAAGCAAATATAGTTTTTAAAAAGTCTCTGAAACACTTTTATGACTACAGATGTTGGGGAGACAGGATTATAGACATTTAGGCAAGAGGGTTTATTATTTTTTGGTACGGGGATTATGGTGGATCTTTTTAACCATGTGGGCACCACAGACTGAGATAGCAACTAACTGAAAGTAAAAGAAAAACCTTCAGTAAGCTGTTCAGCACAGCAACGTAAAACACATCCAGAGATGTCATCAGAATCTGCAGCTTTCCTCACATTTCACACATTGAGTTGGTAATCACAGGTTCACCTCTCTCATTACCATTTCCTGATAAAAGAATGATGTCATTGCCAGCTGGTTGATTAATATTCTCAAAAATGACCATAGTATGCATTCAGTTCTACTGCCAGTGATGAATCAGCACTTGTTCTTTTCATGGATTTACTTCACATGCTGACCCATAAGGGTCTTGCATCTTTTCCTGGAAACGCAACTCCACGTAATCCCAGTATCATCACTTACCATCTTTCACAGCATGGCACACGTTATATGATGCAGCCTTATATTCTGTCATATCACCAGTGTTAAGTCCTAGGTTAAATGCAGCGGTGTGAGTGTTCACTGCCACATGGTCTGATCTATCTACCCACAACATCTGGTTGGTGATGATCCCTACAGTGACTGATGGCAGAATCTCCTCAGTAAGTATGCTAAAAAAAACTTGTTTCACCTTCTGTAAACTCGTTGATGTCAACAGAGCTGGCCTGAAACATGTCACAGTCAATGACAGCTAGTGCGTCCTGCAATGCAGCTTCTGATTAGATAGATCACTGTTTTTTACTTTACTCATCTGTGGTCTATATTCCGGTATAAGGAACACAGACGAGTCATCTGACTTTCCGTGTGGCAGCTGCAAAACAGATTTGTAGCCTTGCTTAAACTGTGTATAACAATATGTGTGTTTAGTGTGTTTACCCCTCTGGAAAAACAGGTAACGTGCTGATAGAAATTTGGCATAACCTGCCTAAGATCGGCTTTATTAAAGTTCTGACTCACAATGAGCACAGCATCTGGGTTCTTGTTTTGAATAGCACCAAGCACATCATGCATTTCATTCACAGCCAATCCTGTATCCGCTTGTGTAGGAACATAGCTGGCCATAGCAATGACAGAGGTAAACTTACGAGGGAGATAAAAAGGACTACACTTGATACTAAGATGTTCCAGATGAGGCAAACAGAAGCGGGAGTGTACAGTAATGTTTCTGGAGTCACACCATTTGTTATTCGTCATAAAACAGATGTCACCACCTTTTGTTTTTCAAGTCTCTGATGTTCTGTCCATGCGGGAGACAAAGAAAGATTCTGTCAGGGTCATTGAGTGGTCAGGTACGTTGAGGGTCAGCCATGTTTCGGCGAAAAAATTATGTTATTGTCCTGCACGTCTAGTTGGAGTTTAATTCTGGCTCTAAGACCATCCATCTTGTACCCAAGAGACTGGATGTTTGCTGTCAGGACGTTGGGTAGAGGTGGTCGTGGTGCCCTATTTCTGAGTCTGTTACTGATGATAATTAGTCCTGATAGAGATGCCAAAGAAGATCCCTAGTGACAATGGAGAACAAAGCCAAAATCAGATTTATATTATCCATAACTTATAAATATTGTATGTGGCAATAATGACCCCATAAAGGTATATATTAAATATGTCTGAAAACTGGAAGGATAAACTTGGGACATCCAAGTGTCATTTTACAGGGCTGAGTCTGACATGGAAGTACCAGAGTTAGGTGTGAAGTGATGGGAAGGCTCACCTAGGAGACAGGTAGGAAGGAGAGGTTTGTTTGTGCTTAACAGTGTGAGATAAAAGACCAGCCACCACATGGACAGATAGTGTCTCTTGCTTGTATTAAGTTGTGTCATTCTTGATTCTAGATCAACTCATGATCACTCCCTACACTCTACACTGAAATGCTCATTTTAGTTCTAAATTTGAAACACTACTCGTTTAATAGCTTACCTTACTGACTTAAATGGATTTTTATTTCAACCATTAGTTGTAGCAAGACTGTAGCATAAGGCTCATTAGATGACTAAGGGGAAATACAAGAAAGAATAAAGACATTTGTCTCTGACTGTCCTGGGGTATGATTTATTGCTAAAAGTAAAATAAATAAATAAGATTTTTAATTAAAGTATTTTCAATGTTATGATAGTTAATCAGCTGATCTCTTCCACATTGGCTTTTGCTTGTTAATGATAAAGAAGTGTAATATCCGTATTTATAACCCTGTTATTCTGGATTCTTAAAGAATGTGCCTCTAGTATGGCAATTCCATCTTTTTTTAAAGATGACTTTGCAATAAAATATGTGACATCTTCCCCATTTCAGTTATGAAAACTGCAATCACCTTGTAATGTACAGCAGAACACAATAAAAACACAGAATTTGGCCTTTCACAAGCCGATTTTTTACTGTGAACATCCTGTAGTGAATACTAATCACCACATTTGATATCCAGTGCCATTTCGTTTGGGAGGTTATGAGCTATTATATTGCAAGTTTAAAACCTCAAAATAACAAAATTGAAGTTTCTTACAACTATCCAGTAATATTTTCTTTGCGTACAGTTTTTTTTTTAAAGACCATATCTATAATTTATTTTAAAGTCTCTATACCTTGAACTTTCTCTTCACGTGATGTTTTTGAAAGCTGTCTTGAGGTAAACCCACACACAGAATAGCAAATAAACTGTCTGTAGATCAAAAGGGAAAAGAAACTTTGCACATGAAACAAAGAATAAAGAAACAGGTGTTTCAATAGTGTCAAAAATGTCAGAGAGCCAAATTATTCATTTTCTCAATATGATCTAAAAGATAATAAATCCATCAGAAACAATAAATAAATTAAAATCATATTGAAGTGTAATGAAATCATCCCTTGAAGGTGTAAAGCCAATTTATAGTTAATCAATTATTGTAAATTTCATTCTTTTAAAAAAAGAAAAAAGAAAAATTGCATTTTTTTCATGATTCTTTGTCACATCTGAGGAAACATAATGCTTTGAACAAGATGGTTGCTTTGAGATTTGAAAGAACCCCAGAAATTGTTTAAATATAGTATATTTTGATTGGCTATCCAGTGAGCAAGCAGTTGGCAAGCAGAAAAGCAGGACAGGGGGAAATAAAGTCAGTCAGTCAGTCATCGTCCAGCCCGCTACATCCTAACACAGAGTCACGGGGGTCTGCTGTAGCCAATCCCAGCCAACACAGGGCGCAAGGCAGGAACAAATCCCAGGCAGGGTGCCAGCCCACCTCAGGGAGAAATAAAGTGATAGAAAATATATATTCGCTGTACTGGCATTTGAGAATGAATACTGTTAGTGGGTCTGGGATGATTTCCAAGTAATCAGGTAGTGTTCCCTCATAGATGGGCCCGTGTTGCTATTTTGAAAGGAATTCCTTCCAGACAGGGAATTGTTTCCAGTTGCAGAACATTGCTCTGGAGAATAATTAATGGAGCAATGATCCATTTGTAAGTAGGTCAGCCCGGAGATTTCCTAGGAGATGTGACCATTTAAGAGTTATGGAAGGCTCAGGAGTACATTACACTTTTAAAAAGTTCCATTTGGTGTTCCACACAATTCTATGGTCTACTGGTCCAGAGACATTTTTCACCCATTATTGATCCTGTAATAAATTCCTGGCTTGGCATCAATTAACCAAAAGAGGGGGCAACCAGTGGCCCTTTGACTTGCTGCATTGTGAATCAAGTAGTTACATTGTAATTAATGGAGGGTTCTAGATCTGTGGTAACAAAGGTGTTGATTAAAACACTGCAATACCCTTTGGCATGATCCTCCAGTCTTCTTTAGGCCTCCATTTTCAGATATGACTTGCTGAAAGTGCTGTATGTTGTGGTTGGCTTGTTGGTAAAGTAACTGGCTGAATCCTCAGTTTTTCATATGACCTGATTGTGAAATACTCAGACTGGCCCGTCTGGCACCAACAACCATGCCACGCTCAAAATTGCTTAAATCACCTTTCTTTCCCATTCTGACATTCAGTTTGGAATTCAGGAGATTGTCTTGACCAGGACCACACCCCTAAATGCATTGAAGCAACTGCCATGTGATTGGTTGATTAGATAATTGCATTAATGAGAAATTGAACAGGTGTTCCTAATAATCCTTTAGGTGAGTGTATATTGTATACTCTATGTTATTTTACAATATTTGTTCTTATGTTTAACTATTTAGCAGCCTTACTATCTGAATGATGATGGAACTAGCAGCACAAACATTATGGCTATAGCCATGAAACAGTGTGTAAAAATGGTGGAGCCTGGCAGTAACAACAGTAACACAACAGTGGTGCAGTGACATCACAAGCAATTATTTAATTTTTTAGAACAATATGAATTATACCATAAAACCAGAAATGGATAATAAAACTCAAATTCATGACAAAACCAAACATACAAGCAATGTCCAAATAGAGAACAAAGTACAATATAAAAGAAACTAAAGAATTTGTGGGGTGACACTGAGCTTAACAATACAACTTCCATTCCTTTCTCTGCAGGTGAGGTGACTTCCTTATATCCTACTTTTTCTGTTGTCACCAAGGCAGTTGTTTTCGCCCTCTTTCTCTATTTTTGGATTTCTGCCTTCCCAACTATGAGACTTTAACTAAGTCACCTTCTAACTAATTTTATTTTAATCATTGTTTTATTTATTAAAGCTGACAACAATAAATAACAAATAAAGCTTCCCCATCCTTTAATTTAACCTCAAATGAACTATTAGACACATTGATGGGATTGACATTCAGGGCAAGCTCCAAAAGATTATTGCAATTGTCAGGGAAGGGTCTCCATAGTTACAAAAGTAAAACTGGCATAAAAAAATAAATAAATAAAAATAAGTGCAAATAGAAATGAGAGAAAAAAGAGAGACACCCACTTAGCCACACCTGTTTCCTAAAATTTTAAGAATTAATAAAGTTTGCCGAAATGCCGGAACTGTCTGGCCCAGTGCCTTTAAAGTGTGACTGAATAGAAACGAACCGAAGTGAATCTCATAAAAAGTAGGACAGATCACTCATTGAGTGTTTAAGGAAGGCAAAGGTCAAAAGCAGGAGCTCAAACAGCATCTTGTGGTGTCCAACATGTGAGAAATACAAAAGTTTGTGGACTATGGCTGGCAGCTTATCCCGGCCAATACCCCCAAGCCGCCAGGTGGAGTCCTCCCTGTAACGTGGAGATGCCCCAGGTTCCAGCAGAGCATCATGGACCTTGGAGTTTCCCTTCACAGTCCTGCTGGATACCATGGGGACCGCCAGGGGACACTGCAGGGAGGCACAGGGACTTCTATTTGCCTTATAACTTGAAAGTACTTCCCAGTCGGGGAGACAGAAGCAAGGTTGTACTTCCAGGTTAAAGAAAAGGAATTTTCACCTGACCCGGAAGTGTTAAGAGTCACATGGACTCAGGGACAGAAACACTTCCGGGTCGAGAAGTATAAAGGGACTATGGGTAACCCCAGCAGCCCAAGCCGGAGTTGGGAGGAAGTGCGACAGAGCTGCTGGGAGGAGTGAAGGATTGATTGTTTATTGTATTGTTTATTGGAGTAGTGTGGAATAGTGGTGCTTGTGCACAGTATTATAATAAAAGTTAAAAATATTGGATTTATACCAGGTGTCTGACGTGTCATCGGAGGGTTCAATTGGCACCTATATAGCGCCTTTACCACAAGTTAAAAAGAGAATGTACCAGGGTCAGAACCAAGAATATGGTCAAGAATGGTCATCACAAGAATATAAAGAGGCAGACTAAAAGCCAAATGGAAGCATGGAGGTGGTTAGGAGAGATGGCAGTGGAGTTTTTTACCAGATTGTTTAACGGAATCTTGGAAAGTGAGAGGATGCCTGATGAGTGGAGAAGAAGTTTACTGGAGCCGTTATTTAACAATAAGGGGGATGTGCAGCACTGCAGTAACTACAGGGGAATAAAATTGATGAGCCACAGCATGGAGTTATGGGAAAGAGTAGTGGAAGCTCGCTTAAGAAGTGAGGTGATGATTAGTGAGCAGCAATATGGTTTCATGCCAAGAAAGTTTGTGTTTGCTCAGAGGATAATAATGGAGAAGTTTAGAGAAGGCCAGAAGGAGTTGCACTGCATCTTTGTGGACCTGGGGAAAGCATATGACAGGGTGCCTTGAGAGGGATTTGTGGTATTGTATGAGGAAGTGGCAGAGAAGTACGTAAGAGTTGTACAGGATATGTACGAGGGAAATGTGACAGTGATGAGGTCTGCAGTAGGAGTGATGGATGCATTCAAGTTGGAGGTGGGATTACATCAGAGGTCGGCTCTGAGCCCTTTCTTATTTGCAATGGTGATGGACAGGTTGACAGACGAGATTAGACAGGAGTCCCTGTGAACTATGATGTTTGCTGATGACATTGTGATCTGTAGTGATAATAGGGAGCAAGTTGAGGAGACCCTGGAGAAGTGGAGATATGCTCTGGGGAGGAAAGGAATGAAGGTCAATAGGAACAAGACAGAATACATGTGTGTAAATGAGAGGGAGGTCAGTGGAATGGTGAGGATGCAAGGAGTAGTTGGCAAAGGTGGATGAGTATAAATACTTGGGATCAACAGTACTGGGGAGTAATGGAGAGTGTGGAAGAGAGGAGAAAAAGTGAGTGTAGGCAGGGTGGAATGGGTGGAGAAGAGTGTCAGGAGTGATTTTTGACAGACGGATATCAGCAAGAGTGAAAGGGAAGGTCTACAAGACAATAGTGAGACCAGCTATGTTATATGGGTTGGAGACGGTGGCACTGACCAGAAAGCAGGAGACAGAACTGGAGGTGGCAGAATTAAAGATGCTAAGATTTGCACTGGGGGTGATGAGAATGGTTAGGATTAGAAATTAGTACATTTAGAGGGTCAGCTCAAGTTGGACAGTTGGCAGACAAAGTCAGAGAGGTGAGATTGCATTGGTTTGGACATGTAAAGAGGAGAGATGTTGGGTATATTGGGAGAAGGATGCTAAGGATCGAGCTGCCAGGGAAGAGGAAAAGAGGAAGGCCTAAGAGAAGGTTTATGGATGTGGCAAGAGAGGACATGCAGGTGATGGGTGTAACAGAACAAGATGCAGAGGACAGAAAGATATGGAAGAAGATGATCTGCTGTGGCGACCCCTAATGGGAGAAGCCGAAAGAAGAAGCAGACTAAAAGCCAAAAGGCAATTGGTGTTTAAGAGTAAAAGAATAGCTGCACAGACTAGACAAGAGGAAAGACTGTAACCAGCAAGAATATGTATTGGATACCTGTGCAGAAAAAAAACAAAATAATAGCAGCCTCCCATGGGCCAGTGATGCAATGGTGCCAATTAATATGCAGGTTGTAGACTTTGCAGACAAGAAGTACAAAATAAATTCTGCTTTCCAGACTAAGTAAAACCTCTTGCTTGACCTCTGCTATTGACAGCCTGATAGCTGCTTGATGGAGAGACAGGCAGTTAATCAGAATTAGAAAACAAAACAGTGCAGAAGACCCCAGAGTGTTAACCACACAGGAGTATTTGAAAGCATAGCTTTGGCAGGTACTGATAATGTTATCAGTGTGCAACACTGTGAACATCACGGCCCAAACAGAAATAGATAATAAATAAACAAACAAAAAACATACCAGAAACAATGGAAACAGCTTGAAAATGCACTCAAAACTTCCAGAATTCTGAAAATAATTTTTCTGTCTTTGTATTTGCTCCGACATGGCAGCAACCTTTGTCTACTTGTTAAGCTCCTCTTGTGCCTGATTAGTCTGGTGATTTTTTTATTTGTTCCACAATATTTTTGCACTGTGGACACCTGAGTCAAATTGACAAAGTATTCATACTGCAAATATCTAAGGAATGGTATTTACTGTGATGTTTAATGGGCACTGTAAAGGGTTAAACCACATTGGGCCACCTTAATTTTCACCATTTTGTGACAAGACACTTACTTGAGAAAGTCCCCAAAAAGAAGAGCTCATTGGCAAGTAAAGTGGAAAGAGACCAAGAGTATAACAAAGAAATGTTTTAATGAAGGAACTCACAGTAACATTAAGGGAATGACCATTGCTCTATGAAATGCGAGAAACTGGATATCCTAATCCTGCTTTCAGACAGAAAATCAGTGATAATAAATTGTGGTATCTGTGTGCCATAATACTTTACAAAAGAAATTGATGAAGTGTTATGCCTTAGTGCCTTGAAACTTTATTTTCTCTATTTGTATTAGAATACTTGCTGGATTTTCATTCACTATGCAATTAAGTGAATTTTATTGGCTTTCGATTTACTCTTAATAGCACTTCTACTTTAGAATGATCATTATAACACACAGAAGTGTCACTTATATAAAATAGAGAAAAAGGAAGGCACACTGAAAAAATATTGAAGGGCCTGTCCAGGTTGGTTTCTTAGAAAAATGATGTAGCCCTGATGTTTTCTACTAAAAAGTAAAGGGATTTTAGGGTAACGTAATTGCATATCTAACTGGTTGACAAATACAGTGCAAATACTTCAACAGCACTGCATGAAGTTGACATGATTTATGGTGAAAGACATCTACACACAGGGAGAACTTCTTATTACCACTCATAATATGCAATGATCATTATGTCTTCTGACTAGAACTAGAAGGTAAAACTAATTTTATTGCCATATGGTCCATAAATCAAAATTAGCCTAAACAGATAAACCACTGGAAAGAGCAAATGGCTTTCTATATTGCAAGTCAAATGCTATTAAAAACAAGCTCCAGTATTTTTTAAAATAGTGCAGTGTATCTCAAGCAGAAACATGCTCATGAAGTAAATGGATATGAGTAATTGTAGAAAAAAGCAATTTAATGTTCAGCAATACGCAATGATTGCTAGTATTATATCAAGAAGCATGAGCAATGATCATCAGCTCACATAACTGCAGTTATTGTGGTGGGGTCGCTGATTTGGTTTTCATAGAGAATTAATTCTGATTGCCAGGTGCACCCAAATAGAAAATATGTTTTAAATGTTAATCATTTGAAGTGTGTACACTATCATTGTATTTGTTTTTTGAGCAGCCAGTGTTAATGCAGGTGAAAGGGTTTTATTTTCTTGTTAATAAAAACTGAACTAAATGCATCGTTATCTGCTGGTTCATTTTCAGTGCCTTGTGAGGTGAGCTTCTCTTATAACATGCTGTCCTGTAGTTGGTGGGATCATATAATTATCCAATCTAAGCAGGCTTGAGCAACAGCTGTGAGTTATGGAGAGGGCCGTACACTTAGGAGCAGGTCAGATAAAGAGACTTAGATGTAGTAGATATGAAACTAAAAGGCTTTTGGGGTAAAAGTCATGTCATGTCATTTTCTAACCCACTTAATCAAGACCAGCATGCAATACAATTTATTTTTGTATAGCCCAAAATCACACAAGAAGTGCCGCAATGGGCTTTAACAGCCTTGACTGTCTCAGAAGACAAGGAAAAAACCCCAAAAAAACCCTTGTAGGGAAACAAATAGAAGAAACCTTGGGAAAGGCAATTCAAAAAGAGACCCTTTTCAGGTAGGTTGGGCGTGCAGTGGGTGTCAAAAAGAAGGGGGTCAATACAATACAGTACAATACACAGAACAGAACAAATCACATAATATGATTTAGATTTGTTTAGAGTCCTGGAGACCTCAGCTATCAAGCTGCCTCTCCCATTTGGCCATTCCACACCTGAAACAGCACTAAGACAGCCAATCTGATGAAAGGAAACCCTCTACCCCACGATACCTGTGATCCTCCATCAGGGATGACTTTACCTTAGGCAGGCAAAACAATTTGGCAGGTGGGCCGCCATGCCGCATCACGCCGGAGCCTGTCTCATCTAGTATAGGTCACAAGGAATGAACAAACTCTGGACAGAAGTGTGCCAATCCATTAGGGGACAAACACACACACACTGTAGGGCCAAATTAGCATCACCAATTCGCTTAAACTGCATGTCTTTTGAACAGTAGGAGGAGACCAGAGCACCCAGAGGAAACCGATGCAGAAACAGGGTGAACATTCAAACTCCACACAGGGAGGACCAGGAATGCAAGGCAGCAGTACTACCACTGTGCCACCGTGCCACCCCAGGGTAAAGATTAGTGGTGCAACATAGCACACTAGGTTCTTGCCTTTCATTACGAGGGTGGTACCAGTATGATAAACCTACTGAGAATCGTAGAACATCCATAAAGAACAACTCTGTATGGAGAGCTTACTTGAAGATACTATTGGTATGGATGTTGAAAGGGTGACATGCTTTCTTGAACTCCCTCCTTACCTTACCAAGCCTTTAGAAAATGTAGAGAATTGCAGAAAATGTGAAATCAACACATAAAATGTGCCAGAATGTGATTGTGCATATTATGCATTGTACTGGCCTAGAGGTTAAAGATGAAAAATGAGTCCCTGATTCTCCACACAATTGTTAATGTTCTTGCTTCACAAAAGTACAGTATGTTGGTCAGATATGCACTTACATGCAATTTCATGATATTAATTGTGATGAACTTGAGATTTATTTTTTCTGGGTAACAAATTATAATGTCAGGGATTTACAAGACTGTGTAGCATAAGCGTTAAGTTATATATGTACTTTTGTCCACCTTACAGTTTGGCATGTGAGTAATCCATGTCTGTCATGATTTTCATGTTTTCTCCTGAAATTGAAAAGTTGATTTTTTTTGCTGTTTTAGGTTTCCTTATTTATGAAATGCTGTTTTGAAGGTCACATGGCCTTGATCATTGGCCCAGGCGTGTAACAGAAATACAGTAATCCCTCCTCGATCGCGGGGGTTGCATTCCAGAACCCCCCGCGATAGGTGAAAATCCGCGAAGTAGAAACCATTTGTTTGTATTGTTATTTTTATAAAACTTATAAACTCTCCCACACTGTTAACATTATTAGAGCCCTCTAGACATGAAATAATACCCTTTAGTCAAAAGTTTAAACTGTACTCCGTGACAAGACAGAGATAACAGTTCTTTCTCACAATTAAAAGAATGCAAACATATCTTCTCTTCAAAGGAGCGCCGTCAGGATCAGAGAATGTCAGTGAGAGAGAGAGAGCGTGACAGAAAAGCAAACAATCAAAAAATCAATAGGGCTGTTGGGTTTTTTAAGTATGCGCACCGTGATAAAGCAGCCGCAAAGAAGGTAGCAATGTGAAGGTAGTCTTTCAGCATTTTTTAGAGTAGCCTCCGTATCCTCTAGGCAAACAGCCTCTGTGCAAACAGCCCCTCTGCTCACACCCCCTCCGTCAAGTGCAGAGAAAGTCAGACAGAGTGAGAGAGAACGAGAAAAGCAAACAATCAAGCACCGCGCGGGAAGCACATCGTATATCATTGAGGAGTTTTAGTTAATACGTAACACATGCTCTGATTGGGTAGGTTCTAAGCCCCGCCAATAGCGTCCAATGTATGAAATCAACTGGGCAAAAAACTGAGGAAGCATGTACAGTACTTTAAATTAAAAGACCCATGTCTGCAGAAATCCGCGAACCAACGAAAAATCTGTGATATATATTTAGATGTGCTTACATTTAAAATCCGCGATGGAGTGAAGCCACGAAAGTCGAATCGCGATATAGCGAGGGATCACTGTAATACCAGCGATGACACTGTGCTTTATGCCTCAGAGGATGCAAGAACTCTTGCATTCTTAGTAACACTTAGCTTATTTTCACGTAGACTCTAGTATTAGGATTTATGTTCTGGTATTGTTCTTTTTTCTGGTTTTCTGTGGTGGCGATCTGAACCACCACCACCTGATCAAGGCACCATGCAGACCCTATATTGATGGACTGAAGGCCAGATGTCTACATGACCATCATCATCTAATTCTTCCATGTGAAGCCTGAAAACTATGAGGACTGATTGAGATCATTTATGTTAGGTTGAATGCGCAGTGGGGGCTGGGTCGTCTCATGGCCTCAGAACTCCGGCAGATTTTTTTTCTCCAGACCTCTGGAGTTTTTTTTTTGTTTGTTTTTTCTGTCCTCCTGGCCATCAGACCTTATTTATTTCTCTGTTACTTAGTATTGCCTAATCTTATTTTTATATTTTTCTTTTTTTTTTCTTCACCTTGTAAAGCACTTTGAGCTACATAATTTGTATGAAAATGTGCTATATAAATAAATGCTATTTTTGTTCTTGTTACAGTCCTTTTCTGAATTGCACTTTCAATATTATTTTACCATTTGAATCCTCGTTACTTGTTTTTGTTTGACTGTTGAGATTGATGTTGGTAACAAATGCAACTGCTGCTAGTGTAGTGGTCAGCAGTCAAGAGCACTTATTGACTGGGTAGGGCCTGCTACCTGCAGTGTAACACAATAAATATGTCTATTATGTCTGTATGCCTCCCCCATCTCAGTGTCCTTTACATTTTCACATAGGCACACGTCAATCGATAAGAAAGCATCATCATTCTCATGGCATAATACAGTATGCTATGTACTTTTCAGAATCTCTCTACTTATGTTTTCAAGGTTCTTTTTCTCTACAACTTCTCACTCTTTAGGCACTCTTAAATCTTCTCACTGCCTTTCTTACTAACACTGCTTTTCTTTAACTTCTGTATTACTACATGAGGCCACAGCTGGAATACTGAGAGTCTCCCTATCTGTATGCTTGGAACATTAGAACATTAGAAAAACATTTGACAAGAACAATCTTTCCAGCCCAACATGGCTTGCCAATCCAATCAGCCTAATTCTTTCAAAACAGCATCAAATCAGGTTTTGAATGTCCCTAATGTCCTGCTGTCCACCACACTACTTGGTAAATTATTCCATGTATCTATAGTTCTCTGTGTGAAGAAATACTTCCAAATGTTTGTGTGAAATTTGCCCTTACAAGTTTCACCTGTGACCCCATGTTCTTTGTTACTCATTTTAAGGTAGTGGTATCAATCCACTGTACTAATTCTTTTCATAATGTTATAAACTTCAAACATGTCACCTCTTAATCTCTGTTTCCTTAAACCAAAAATGTTCATCTCTTTTAACAACTCATACCCTGCAGTCCTGGAATCAGCCTAGTCACTCATCCTTAGATTTTTTTCTAGTGCTTCAGTGTCCAGTGAGACCAAAATGACATGCCCTACTCCATGTGAGGCCTCACTAGTGCATTATAAAGCTTAAACATAATTTCCTTTCACTTGTACACATGGTGCTATATAACCTAACATTCTGTTGGTTTACTTAATGGCTTCTGAACACTGTTTGGAGTTTGATAAAAACATTAGAACATTAGAACTATGTAGATAAGAACAGGCCATTCAGCCCAACAAAGCTCGCTGGCCACTGTTCATCCGGGGGCTTGAAGTGGAGAGGGTGAGCAGCATTAAATACCTGGGCGTCTACATCAGTGAGGAACTCACTTGGACACTTAACACCACACAGCTGGTCAAGAGGGCTCAACAGTGGCTGTACTTTCTGAGGAGGCTGAGGAAGTTTGGTATGTTGACTAAGATCCCCGGCAACTTTTACAGCTGCATTGTTGAGAGCATCTTGAACAGCTGCATCACTGTGTGGTACGGCAACACTACTGCTATGGACCGCAAACGCCTGCAGAGAGTGGTAAAGACTGCTGAGAAGATCACCAGGACCCCACTGCCCTTTTTTACAGAGCATCTACAACTGCAGAGTCCGCAGGAGAACTGCCTTGATCCTCAGGGATCCCAAACCAACACGAATTGTTCACACTTCTACCCTCAGGTAGGAGGTATAGAAGTATGAAATGCAGGACTTCCAGGTTAAAGAACTCTCTTTCCCAAGGCCATTAGACTCCTAAATAACTGACTGGAGTTTATAAGCATGGTTTACCTCATTCTATCTACCTCACACAACTGTATTTGACTTGTCCCTCATACACCTACCTGCACAATTACACTTTATACTCTGTTACTTATTATCTATGTTTATCTTTATACGTTGGTTTTGTCATTTGGTGTGGACAGCAAAGAAAGAATTTCATTGTACAGGGAAACATGTTTCCTTACTGTGCACATGACAATAAACTTTGAACTTGAACTTGCAACCTGACTGCCTTTACAGCCACCATTGCTTGACACTTCTGTCAAAAATAACCAATGAAACTCTGAATCTGCAGTTGTATAGTTTTATTTTATTCCAGCAGAATGCCCTGACAAACTTGCAAAGGGTCACACCTCCAGATATTGCAATCCAGGGCATCCCTAAGGTGCACTATGAGGTTATGATCAGGCCAAGGCAGCAACTGCAAACCAATATTCATTTTTCAAAATAGTTGTGACCACAGCAGCTGTAAGAGACCTGGCTGTAGGATTCAAAGACTAGGAAATGTGAACAAAAGGCCTCTGACAGGTCGCCTTGCTCTAAAGTCAGCATTATGGACCTGTGCATCACGTTTTTGTCACTAACGCAGGCATTATGTCTGGCAGCTGTTTCAGCAACAATAGGGGTAGAAGATCTGAAACAGTTTCACAGATGTACTAGACTGATGTGTCAGTCCTGCTCTGTTGTGGACACTCAAAAGTGACCACATAACAGACAACTATCTTCCTTGCTGGTTTGCCGAATCCTTGTCTGCAGTCAGTACACAGTACACAACTTAATTCATAGTGTCTGACACACAATATACCTCCATACTCTTCAGTATGCCAATGACCCTTCTCCTTTGCTTGTGGTGACTTTTAAGGCATTGCAGTATGCATAGAAACTAAGTATGGCTTTACTTTTGCTCTCAAATAAGCTTTGAATTCAAATCTTCTTAAGGGGGACTTGATTAGGTACCACTGAATTTGGATCTAACAAGGTTTTGTGTGTTTGGCAAGCTGCAGTGACTCACTTCACAACTTGGATTGTTTGTCAGAGGTGCTAAAACAAATTGACAACTGTTTTTGTGAAAATAAAGAGGCAATAACATTTTCTCACTCACAATATGCTGTGTTTATTTATTGTAGAAAAAAAAATGCACAACATATACTGTTTTCTATATATATACATTTATGTATTTTTACTTCTCCCCGTGTCTGCGTAGGTTTCCTCCGGATGCTCCGGTTTACTCCCACAGTCCAAACACATGCAGGTTAGGTGCATTGGCGATTCTAAATTGTCCCTAGTGTGTGCTTGGTGTGTGAGTGTGTGTGTGTGCGCCCTGCGTTGGGCTGGCATCCTACCCAGGGTTTGTTTCCTGCCTTGCACCCTGTGTTAGCTGGGATTGGCTCCAGCGGACCCCCGTGACCCTGTAGTTAGGATATAGAGGGCTGGATAATGGATGGATGGATGGATTTATTGTTACGGATGGCCAGGCCCCTTTCCTGGCTGGGAGACTGTTGTAGTGGAAGGACTTGGGGAGCAGATGTACACAAGGCACTACCTCCCTTGGAGCACTAGATGGCAGCCCCCCAGGTTGCAGCGGCACCCTGGATCCCCGCAGGGCTCTATGGGAGTTAGAGTCTGGCACAGCCCTGTTGGGTTCCATGGCAGTCACTGAGGGAGCTGCAGAGCCCAACTCCCAGGTTTAAGTTAAAAGGAGCAGCCTGCCTTCCTTCAAGGGGCCAGAGTTGGGAGGAAGATGAATGAAGCTTGCCAGAAGAGGAGTGAAGGCGGAAGGACTGAGATAAAGAGAAAGAAGAAAAGAAAGTGCTCTTTTATTGTACTGTGTGCTGGGACTGTATGGTGGTGGTTAGTGGTAGGACAATTAGGAAACATTTCTCCTGTAAATAAAAATGTGTTGTGCTTGAACTTGTGCCTGGAGTCTATTTGTGTCAGGACTGTGTGGTTGGTGCGCCCCCTCATGGCCACAGTATACAGTATATGTATGAACTGTCCTGTCTCCCTTCCTGTTTATCCCATACACAACACACATTCAGCACAACGGCAGTGCTTGTCATCTATAAAATAATTCAGATGATTTCTCCATCCTAGGCTGCATTAATAATGAAGGCAAGTCAGAATGCAGGAAGCTTGTGGAGGACTTTGTCTTGTGGTGCAAAGACAACAACCCACAACTCAAAAATCAGCAAGACAAAAGAGCTGGTGGTGGACTTCAGGCGTGCCAAGAAGCCTCTGAGACCAGTCACCATTCGGGGGAGTATATGTAAGTGGTGCAAAGCTACAAGTACCAGGGGGTCCATATAAATAACAAACTGGACTGGTCTGGCAACACAGTGGCACTGTACTAGGGGGTACTGGACGGTCTCATGGTCTGGAATCTCTGCAGATTTAATTTTTTTTATCCAGCCATCTGGAGTTTTTTTGTTTTTTCTGTCCACCCTGGCCATCGGACCTTACTCTTATTCTATGTTAATCAATGTTGACTTATTTTATTTTCTAACTGTATCTTTTATTCTTCTATTCTTCATTATGTAAAGCACTTTGAGCTACATTTTCTTTGTATGAAAATGTGCTATATAAATAAATGTTGTTGTTGTTGTTGTTGTTGGTGTTACTAGAAGATCCAGAGCAGAATGGACTTCCTGAGGTGATTCAGGTCTTTTGATGTGTGCAAAACTTATCAGGAAAGTCAGCTCCACCACAGTGTGAACCCCAGACACACTGGAAACTGTTGTGGAGAAGAGGATGGAATGAATGATGGATGGATGGATGAAAAATCACCTTCACCCCCTACAGGAGGCATTCTCTTAGAGCACTTTTAGCTACAAGCTCAGTCTACCATGGTGGGGTAAAAAGTACCTCTGGGGGTCTTTCTGCTCATTGCTATTAGGCAATTCAATGCTTCCTCCCAATATATGTTGTGAATGTTAAATTCATTTTGAAATATCTCCACAAAATACATTTATTTTTATTGATTGATTGATTAATTGGTCTGTGATTGATTCCTGTGATTTCTTGTTTTTTATGTTTCTGCTGCTGTATGCATCTCAGTTATCCCAGGGGATTAACAAAGTTTTTCTAATCTAATCTAATCTAATCTAATCTAATCTAATCTAATCTAATATATACACACAAAACTAAAAACATTAGATATAATACAAAATGCATATATGCAACATTGTAAATAGTATACAATAGATATTATGGTGCTGGTGAAAGTTTATAGACTCTTGCTTTAATTTTAGTCTTGGTCTTATTTTGACACTTGGGTACATAACCTCTGCCAGTCAAAACTTATGTCAGCAAAATAGGTGAAAAACATAACAAAGAAAATAATGTTTTATTTGCTCCTTCAGCCGTATGGTATAATTTGCCTCCTAGTGTTTGCTAGTAATTACTTCTTTAACGCATAGCTAAACCTACCACAACAGAAACATTGACAATATGCAAATGATAGTGCCTATCATTTAAAGGTATAGACATTAGTAATGAAAATTTGATAACAAGATTGCCGACTGAAACTGGTCTCCTAAGCTCTTTTCTGCAGTATATATGCTAGTTAAGTTAACGTGATTGCTGTACAAAATGTATCTTACAGTATAAATTGAATAACTGTGTGAAACACTGTCAGATAGAGAAAGCAAGACTCAGTTTAACAACCTCAGAATCAATGGGGCGCAAGAAGGCTCACATAGCTGTAATAGGATTTCTGTCAAAAATCATAATGAGTTGGATGCCTGCTCTTTCTAACAAATCAATTGAAACTATAAGAGGTCACAGAAATTATTCCAACAAGGATGAATGCTACCCAAACAAGATCAGAACATTCATTCTGAATCACTGCCATTTTTCCAATGGATAGATGATACTTGAAGAGGTCAAGAAAGGTGTATCACTTTCATTTAGCACATGCCAATTCAGATTTTTCTTCAGATCCAGGGACTTCCATCATATAGGAGGAGTTTTCTCTTTTTTGTACTGAGACCAAATTTAAAAAGCAACACTTTAAAAGTACCAGCTATACTCAGATTTGCATCAAATAAGATACATCAGATACAAAAAAACAGTTTTAAATATTCACTGCTCATTTGCTTATTTGTTTGAAAGAGGTAAAAATGTCATTGTGCTAGTAATTGCATCAACTAAATGATTATTACTAAACTTTGCTCTTCAGTAATGGATGTTGGGTCGTCATGCCACCCTTGTGTGGTCAGTTTCAATTTGGTCAGAAACAGGCACACCAGTAGCCAGCTGGGGGTTATTTTGTAGGGCTTTAGCAGTTTACCACCTGTTCCTCTTTGCATAAAGGAGGAGATACCGGTCCGCTGCTGAGTTGATGCCTTTCTACGGCTTTGTCTAGCTCTCCTTGTGTAATGGCTCATCTCCTAGTATCTCCTTCATGCTTTTGAGACTGTCTTGGGAGATGCCACAAACCTTCTTGTGATGGCATATATGGATGTGCTATCCTGGCGGAGCTGGGCTACCTGTGCAACTTGAAAGGTACCGCCTCATGCTACCAGTAGTGACAAGGACACTAACAAAATGCAAAACAGTTAGGAAGGATGAGGAAAGAGCAATTGTGCATGGCTGCAACCTGCAAAAGCATTCCTTTTTTGGGGGTTGTATTGCTATTGCCTCTCTGGTGCACTTATTGTTACTTTCATTTGCACCAAAGCAGGTGAAGTTGATTCACAATTGCTTATGCTTCCTTACCAGACAGACTGATATCCCAGAAGATGAATTAACTTGGTATTAGACTGTGATGATTAACTGCCCCCTTAATTTCTTTGAACAGCATATACAGTGGAACCTCGGTTCACGAACGTATCTGAACACGTACAAATCTGGTTACGACCAAAAAGTTCAGCAAACTTTTGCATCTGTTCACGACCACACACTCGGTTGACGAAACAAGCCAGTTTCCCTTCTGGTTCGTACACGTCAATGATTTCTGCATGTGTTCAGTTTCTCCCTGTACTATACATTGTTCTCGGTGCATCACACAGAGGGACTCTCCCTGAAAACTGTAACCTCCTCTCAACCCAGCTTCCTCCTGTGGTATAGCGGGTCAGAACAGATGGTTGCAGGAGAATGCAGGAAGCAGGAGGAGAAAGCCGGTGCAGGAGAGAGAGAGACAGCAAGCGAGCACACGAGAGAGAGAGCACGATAGTGAGAGAGCACGAGAGCGAGAGACAGCGAGCGAGTGCACAAGAGACAGAGAGCAAGCAAGCGCACGAGAGAGAGAGAGCGAGTGAGCAAGCGCACGAGAGAGAGACAGCGAGGGAGAGCAAGAGAGAGCGAGCGAGCGTGAGAGAGAGAACGAGCGAGCGAGCGTGAGAGAGAGAGAAAGAGCCTGCGCAGGCTCGCATGCAGCTGAGAGCAAATGAGCTGCTGAGCAGGGAGCCTGGGTGTTTGTCTCAGTGCTATTCAATATTTTTACATTTAGTTTATTATTACACTGTGCATTCTATGGTATAATTAACTATTTTTATGCTTAAAAATCTTTAAAGAAAATATATTTACATGCAGTTCATACAGTCTGGAATGGATTAATTGTATTTACATACAATCCTATGGGGGGAATTACTTCGGGTCACGACCAAATCGGGTGACCTGAGGTTCCACTGTATATATAAGAGAGAAGTGAAGGTCTGTGATATGGTTTGCATGTATGTAGATAGAAATCCACAAAGGGAGAAAATGAGTCACACAACTTAAAACAGTCTTTTACCCTGAACGTTTGATACCTGCCAGGTATCTTCATTAGAGGGAAAAGGTTAGACATAAAGGAATCAAGACAAGATATAGCAAATGAAGAAGGGGAGGGGGTTAGGTGGGTGTAAGGGTGGGGATAAGTAAGGTGGGGTTCAGTGGATATTAGTCTTAAAGTCTTTTTTATTATTTGGACGTTCTTCTTTTTAAACCTGCATGTACTGGGTTCATGTCCAAGTGTCTATTAATGGTGTTTTCATTTGATAACAAAGATTCAGACATCTCTCTGGCACTCTTAGTATTTGCATTGAATTTTGTTTGTGCTGTGTTTTAGTTAAAGGTGTACCCGGGAGACATGGTATGTGTATGTTGTCACACACGTGCAATTAGGAGGCAGCTAAAGGGCTTGAGTAACTGTAATATTACATGAGGCCAGGGGGTGGCGAAGTGTGCTGACTATCTCTCTCAGTCTCTTACAGACCATTCCCACTAAATCCCGCCAGATTCCAGTGCCTCTGATGACATCACTTCCAGAGCATTGGATGACGCCACTTCTGGTCCCGAAGATGTCACGTCTGGTTCTGGCATAGATGACATAATTTCTTCTGCTAGCCCTTAAAACCACCATCTTACCTCCGCATATTCAGTTCTATTTTGGACTCAGTCTTGTAAACAACTCACTCTTTACAAACCTTTTGCAGTCCGGATCTTTGGCTACCCCAAACTTTTGTTATTGTCTGGAGTCTTTTGTGACAGTAGCATAGCCGGCAGGATGATGTTTACCCAGAAGAAAATGGGACAGGACCTTAAAACTACCCAGGTGTGAAAGTATCAGGTTAAGTTTCCGGATGGGCAGTTAGTCTGGGGGTCAGGTCTAACTCAGAACAGGCTTCACTCCCTATATATAAACCCAGGCCTATCTATAACCACAGGGAGAGTATGGAGGAGACTTACAGACATGGGCTGATTCCTGGGGAAGAAGCGAAGGGGGCTCATTATGTTCTCTCGAGAAGTTCTGGGGAGAATTTCACAGCATGGAGTAGCACATTGAGCTCCTCAAGAGAACAAAGCCAGCCTCACAATCTGCAATAGCAGAACGGTCCTCTAGTAGACTCCGTGGGAATTACGTTCCACAAAACCAGTCCCTTTCATATACTCCGGAGCCTGTTTTAAAGTTTCCAGGCTGCCAGACGTGCAACCTGCCCAGGGATGAGGTGGAATGCAGGTAGACGGGAAGGTACGGTTTATGTGCACATACCAACCCCCTGACGCTATCTCATATGGGAAATGTAGTCATTAATGGATTTAAGGTTGAGGCACCCTTTTATTCAGGCAGCAACATCTCCATTACTGAGTGGCGATATGTACTACCATGACAGTGGATAAAGCTAAAGACCAGTATTAAATGTATACACGGGGAAGTCCGAAAATACAAAACCGCCCTATGTTTCATTAGTCAGGGAAGATCGCTGAGAAAACCCTTCCACGCCTTTTCTGGTGATTCTGGTCTGAAAATAAATGCGGTATACTTTTGACTACTCCTAAAAAAAAATTAGGCCTTGTTACAGATGGGGATGACCTGACTCACGATGCCTCCACACCGTGTAACCAGCCGGCAGAAACAGTTACAGAAACCCAAGAAGAGAGTGGGGAGATTCCTGGACTGTCACAGGCAGATGCATTATCAATGCACGCCTCGACGAACCGGGATGATTCTCCACCCCTTGAGGTCAATTCAGAGAAACACCGGCTTCTTTCAAACAGGAGCAATGGAATGAGGACTCCCTAAAGTTTGCGAAAAATGCAGTCGTGCTTATAAATGGCCAATACACTCATCCATCCATGCCGCAGGATCCTTACTTTGTAATTGAAAAGAACCTATTATATCGAGTAACATGAGGGGGAGGTGAGAAAGATGTTGTTAATCACACAAACCTACTGGTGGCAGGTCTGTGAATTAGCACACGCTTACCTCCTAGGAGGCCATTTGGGCACCGAGAAAAGGCTACAGTGATTTAAGCTCCGATTTTATTGGCTGGGAATTAATGAGGAGGTTCGTCATTCTTGTGTATCTTGTCCAGAGTGCCAATTACGGCAAATTCCTAGGAGAAAGCAAGGAATGATGGCTGCCCCAAACCTTTGTGATTGTCTAGAGTCTTTTGTGAAATTGTCTATATGTCGAAGATTGTGGGTTCTTCCTTCTCACAGCATTGCAGTGTTCTTGTGTACAGTACATGTTGTGAGTGTTTTGGATGTTTGTTCCACGTATACTGCTGGGCCTACACTGTGTGGTACACTGCATACTGTGCGTCTCTACTGCAGATTTCTTGCTCTTGTCATTAAAAACAACTGTCTGCAGAATGTTTCCCGGTTTATGTGCTACTTTAATGGCTGATCTGGAGAGGATGCATGCTGTAGCCTCTGATACATCACAGTAATAAGGAGGACTATACCAGTTAAAATGGGAGATCAGGTTGGTGCCAAATGTTTGCTGAGGTCTGAGAAGTCTCCTGCGTAAGCATTGCTTGATAAATGTTTTGGAGTAGTTGTTTGATGCAAATTGATGGAATAGATTATGTCTTTGATTCTTTTTAGTTTCTTTTGTATTACAGTGTTTATATATCCTTTTGAATAATGTCTTAACACAATTCTTTTTGTGAGATAAGGGGTGATTGTCCGCATAACATTCTTAGCAATGCATACTTGCAATCAAAGTGGCATCATTATCTCTTTTAATACAGATGTCCTGGAAGTTGATGCATCCATTCTTTTCTTTTTCCATGGCGAACTGAATTGCAGGGAATACTGGGTTGTTGTGGCTGTGAAATTAATTTAGCTGGTTAGTTCTTAATATGATGCATGTATCAGCAATGTAGCGTATCCAAAGTTTAGGTCTGAACTGAGTTAGAGCAAAGCTAACCAAATAGATGGTCGAACCAAAACACTAAACAAAAATGTAAAGTAAAAAAATAACATTGTAAAAAAGTACTAGAAACAGCTTATTTTCTCTGTCCCAAACAAGTCTAATTCTTCAAGGTTATTATTTTGTTTTTTTTCAGAAATTGATTAAAAACTGGAATAACAGGTTGCTTACATGCCATTCTCTTATATGGGACAAGCATGATAACAAGGCATGATCTCCACTGGCTATAGAACAAAATGCCACTGCCCATGAGAACCGGTGATTCCCAAAATGTCATAGAGATCACCATAAGAATGACAAAAGTATTAATGTGAAAAAGGTCAGAAATCTTCCAGAATTAAACACCTAAGGGGATATAATGACTTTTCATCATAGCAGGGACATCCTTTTTGTGTTAGGATTTGCACAATTTTAATTTTTCAGGTTTCAGAAACTTTTTCCATTGTTTTGATTAAACATTTTTCTTAAATTTAATCAGTCAGTGTCTCCTTTGTTAATATATGCTGTGTTCAGATAACCAGATAGGACAGAAAATCCAACATGCCAACCAAGGTGGATGCTTGAGAAAATAAACCTCTAGAGGTCCCAAAGGCCAATAGACATCTGGGCTCTCTATATTATGACAAATGTCTACAAATAAGGAAAAGTCCAACAAGATTGATTGTTGTGGATGTCAGGCCTGGTGCGTGGGGTGAGGTGACAAGAAGATCAACTCAGGCGGCACATTGGCATTTTGACAAAAGATCTTTTCTTTTTTTAAGATTATGAGATAACAACACAAAAAATGAGTTATATACTTACAATTTCTATACTCCATTTTAAGAAATATTTTCATTTTAAAAATATATAAGAAACTGCAATTTGTACCAGTTTGCAGCACTGCAAGCTCCCCAGCATTATAACAGCGTATTTCATGGCAACATGACAGCAACTGATACTGGTGTTCATTTTCCTGATTTTCCTATATCATACTGTGTAAGTATTAATTTCTTAAATGTTATTACGTTGTCAGTCACAGATACACTATGTGTTAAATGTGTCTTGCATTTGCATTAAGTTGTTTAGTTAGAAAAGGCAGATGATCTTTAGCTTACATGATAGAGTTTTAAAACTGATAGAGTATTTTGAAAAGTTTTGATTTCCTTCAGCATTTAATTTCACAATTGCAAAACTCAAAAAAATATTTTTGGCTCAAATATTAACAGGGACAAACACATGCATTTGTATTGTTTTTAATGACTACTTTATTGATTTTAAGATAATCCTTTTTCTACATTTTTCCAAAAATAATATTAGTTAAAGGATTTTGCCCATTGTTCCAATGATTTACTACATTGTGAGAACACTTTGCTAGTCTTGACAGCCAGGAAGATCAAAATCTTACATTTCTTTGTTGTCCACAATTTGGATTCACTAACAAATAACCTTTGTGTTGTCTTTATTATTTTTGATTTGTTAGTTACTGGTCTTGAGTTTTCTTTGGTTCTGATTTATTTTTGGGACACAACTTACCACTCTGTTCTTTGAACTCAATTATGCCTATAGGTCCTCATCTTTGTTTTTGAAATTTAGTTGCAACCCCTCCTTGAATTCTGATCCGTCTGTGCCAACTCCTGTTTCCAATCTCTCTTTCAAAGCTGCTATCACCTTATGCAAGCAGTATTCCTATATTCTTAACTTTTTGATGTGCAAATAAAAATGATCAAGTTTTACTATAGAACTTTTTGGAACAATCAGTATCTAGATTTTCTGTTTTTTACTGTGTCTAATTTAAAGATATTCCTTCTCATTTATTCTGCAGTACTGGCAAAACACTCACTCAGGGAGTTGAGAGCCTCAGGGTCATCTGGCACTATAGATAGTTGTTCTTGTGTGTCATCTGTATAATTTTGGTAATTTACCTTAAATATAGAAATGGTTTGGCCTAATTAGAGCATGCAGAGTGAGATAAATACACGGCCTAGGATATACCCCTGAGGCACACCATAGCTAATATCATACTTTTTTGAAGTAGTTACCAAGACTTATTAAGAATTTTTTCCCTGTTATATGAGACTGAAAAAAATAAATGTAAGCACCACCAGAAAGGAAAGGCCAACCAACATCCCAAAGCAGACACACACTCTGTATATTATTTGATAGATTTTGTAGAGGCTTTTGTTTTAGAAACCTTTAATTTGCACCCAGGCTTTCAAAAAAGATACTGGCTTGTAGGGACCCTGAACTGGATAAGCTGGTTAGAAAATGGATGCATAAGTTGATGTTTTTTTATTAGGGCATCAGTTGTTCTAGAGGAATATTTTGGAAGCCCATGCAGATTACTCAGAGATGATATATACCAGCAATGAATCAACCCCACAGTCCAGGTTATAAAATGGCAAAGCAATCCTTTACACTTCTTTGTTAAAATATGAAGCAAAATTAAATATAAAACTATTCATTTAATTGAAAACAGAATATAACTTATTGGTATTTCAGAAACTTTTACAATAATGCTAACAATCACTGTCACTCCATTTATTAAAATTTTTAAATGTATATTTATTTCAAATCCAGAGTTTTAGATATGCAACAGTTGTACGAAGATTCATCACCACTGCCTAAATGTTTATGACTATGAACATTATGATAAATTACATCACATTATGATCAATGAAACATTTTGTTTTTGTAATCACTGAAATGATCAAGATTGATAGCATGCACACAGTATGAATGCTCTCAAATATTAGAGTGAAGTTAAGCATTAACCAGACATTTCTTTTCTTACCAGAGAATAAAGAACTATTTTACATTAAAATGTAAATAAATTATTCAATTCCATTAATTTTTCTATAGTGCTCTTGACTAAGTACTAGCTCAGAGCATTTATACAGTTTTCCAACTGTGCAATTATAGAAATAATTAAGGGAATACTTCACCCAAAAAAGACATTTTTGTAAATGTTACTTACACCATGTAGTCTGTAATGATGGCTGAGAAAAATGTTTAATCTCATGTTTTTGTGGAGAACTTAAATACTGAATATTCCAACTCAACAAGGATGATAGGTGAACAATGCTATACAGTGCCAAACAATGTGAAAAAAGTCCAAACATTCTCACGTAAATCGTGTCATATAATACACATGTCCGATATCTATTTGTATGGGCAATTTGTGCAAAATAGGTCAAAATGTGTGCATTTTTGCAAAAATATCATTAACAGTTACTTCCTGAAAAGGCAACATTGAATGTAAACAGACGAGACATCATACCCACAGTGCAGTGCAAAAGAATTAATGCTGCAAGTAACTGCTATCACATCACTACAACATCAAGAATTACATAGTTTGCATCCATGACCGCTTGTATGTTAATATTGTGATATCACTTGCAGTCGCATATACCTGTTAATCCACACTTGGGGCTATGTGTCAGGGGTCACTGTGGTGGAGCATGCCCAACACTCAGACAGGGAGCTGAACCCCTGATATTTGTTAAACCAAAATGGACTGCTCAAACTTCAGCACACATGTAGCCCTACAGTATTCCTAGTCTCCTCTTCACATCTGCTCTGGGCAGCAGAGTTCCTCGTCGCCTCACCTCACCATATTGTATCACCAAGAGGTGTTCCTCACAGCCAAAAGAATCCTATTATTTGTAAAAGGAGAAACTATTTTAGATAATGTTGTAATATGTGTAGTAAAGGATAACATCTAAATTGTGTACTGATTCAGTAAAAACTAATATTTTGATCTCCTGTGGTATAAAGTGATAAAACTTTGTTGGGGTCTGCATCAGTCTCATTAATCAAGAGCATTTCTGTTTTTTTCTGTATTCAAAGACAAGTAGCTATTTTGTAGGCTTTCCAGAACAGAGTTGGAATGTTTGCCTATTAGTTGGCTACAACTGTCCTTCAGAACCTCTGCTAAGAGAAGTTGTGTCTGGTAAGTAAAATCAGCCCTTTGCCCAGAGAAAAGACCTAGACTGGACTGTAGTTGGCTGTAGTGATCCAGGTATTGACTATGGCGATTCTATCAAAGTAAGTCATTAGGTCATTGTGAGGCAAGTGAAGGCCAGGGGCCTCATGTATAACGCCATGCGTAGAACTCGCACTATAACATTGCATAAGCACAAAAGCCGAAATGTGCTTATGCACAGAAAAATACAGGTGCAGGAATCTGTGCGTACTCCAACTTCCATGTTCTTCTGCTACATAAATCCCAATCAGCATGAAAAGTAACACTCGTGCACGCGCTTTATGTAACGCCCCAACTCCTTCCAGAATTACACCTCTTTGAATATGCAAATCAATATAAATCGCCCTTAAGCTCAGCCTTCTGTGAAAAGACAATGGGAAAAGCACAGGGGAAAATATAAGAATTTTAGCGAATACTAAGTGGAGGCAAAGGAAAAACATACTATTTGTTCAAATAAACTGTGGTATAATCAACAAAAGGAAGTTGATGGAGTGACATAGCGTGTTGGAGAAACTTGAAAACTCACGTTCACAAAATCGCACACTGCCGGAAATAAAAAAGAAGTCACATATCAAAGTTGCCGTGAAAAGCCGAGTTGTAGTCCACTGTCTGAGTGTCATATGAAAGCTTATTAGGGTACAGATAAAAAAAAGGCACACTGTGGGGAAAAAGCACGAAATGTCAACTTCAATCTCGACATTTTCACTTTAATCACATAGTTTATTTTGTCATTAAAGTAGAACATCATAAACTTCATCTTAAAATCATTTAATTAACCAGTTTCTCAAATCACATCGTAATTAAAGTAGCACGTTAAATGCTTTGTTTTGTATTTGATCTTCTATGAGCTTTATGTGTGTAAATCACTACTTGCTTCTTAAACCGGCTCTCTTCCTCCAACTGGACACAGAATCCATTACATTCGTGATATTACAGCTCTCTGAATAACTACAATACTGAGATGTATACGTGATATCATTTTCATGATGATAGGAGTTAAAGCACGTTATTAAACATGTGTTTCACTTTGATGAAATAATTTATTGCAGCAGTACTCAGGGGCGGCTCTAGGCTTGTGGTGGCACTGGGCAGAGGAAGAATCGGTGGCTCCTTTGCCCGCCAGTGTCAGTAAGGCAGCTTATGCACGGTGGATGGCCACGTCCGTTGCAGACACTGCATAGCTGCCTCGTGCTCATGACACAAGCATTTAACTTTTGCCGAAATTTGTCGCTGCGTTTTTAGCTGTGTTATTTTCTCTTTCTGTTTTATATTCAATATATATTGGCGTAGCCGTCACTGCAGTCAGTGCTTTTCTTTCCCCAAGTAACCAATCGCCATACAATCAGCTCTGTAATAGAAGTTAAGCCATCTGTAAGCTTAGCGCCGATTCTTCAAAACGTTTAAGGAACATTGAAATATCTTCATAGTACATGTTTAATTATTCTATCCTTAACGACATTCCCAATGAAGAATATAGATTATTTAAATGAAGTTAAAGTTTTATCTGTATAATTTAATAAACATATTTTGCTGCATTTCACCTTAAAAATGATGTCATCATCATATGTAAATACGCTTTATAAAGTTGCTCAGGTTGTGCGATATTATAACTGTAGTGCAAGTTTACAGTGGGGTGATTGTACTTATAAGTACAAACAGTTCTACAAGGTGCAATTGATTGAGTGCATTTAAAGTTCTTGGGATGAAACTGTTTCTGAACCGCGAGGTCTGTACAGGAATGGCTTTAAACGTTTTGCAGTGGCTGAGACAGCGTGTCCATGAAACTGTATACCGATAATTCTCTTTCCGATCAGCTGCTGCTGTGATTCACACTCAGATACAGTGATATAAATACTCCGAGTGGTGCAGTGAGAGTAATATGGAAAAAGATGATCCGCTGTGGCAACTCCTAACGGGAGGAGCTGAAAGAAGAAGAAGGAGAAGGAGAAGTGAGAGTAATAACACTAAAGCAGTTATGGTATTTGGAATACTATGGCTGTTCCCTGGACCATTATATTGTTACAAGTTAATTACAATCAGATGCGTTACACTAATAAACAATATGCGGTTAGTTTCAGTGTATTTATAAAGCCGCGTCAGGAAAATAATGAGTAACCACACAGGAACAGTACCATTGCTTTGACGCTGGGTGCCGCCAGTCTGCAAAACCGAGCGGAGAACTTGCGTACGACAAGGCATGAGGTACTGTGGAAAAGTGCGTGGCTTTACGCCAAGTGTAGGCTTTATACATCGCGATTTGAAGGTGGAAAAGTTCTTACGCAACATTTCTGTGCGCACGCACCGTTTATACATGAGGCCCCAGGTCTTCAATGCTCTATCAGCCTTACAAGTAAAGTAAACTACATTTGTCAAAGACAAAAGGAAGTCATACTACATCATCATGGTGCTTAAATCTGATTTCAATGAGAGAGAAGAAGAGGATAACCAAATGTCAAAACAGGATCTTTGATTTCTGTCAAGAGTAAAGGAACACCAATCTTAAACACAATGGACATTACAAGAAGTTGCTGCTGTTTAATGAAGAAAGATCCAACTTGCCTGAGAACAAAAGATTTGTTGTTCATCATCTCAAGTACCTGAAGAGCAGGGTTAAGCAGGACAAGCAGTACAATAAGGATGGCACAGCCTTCATTGACAAGACTACAATACGTGGGGAAGAAGAAAGCAACAAAAACTTAGTATGGTACATTCCACACTATTGGGTTCATCACCTATAAATAGGTGTGGGCAAAAGTAGGTTTACAGTTGTAAGTACACAGAGTGTATTCTTGTATTATTATTTATTGATTAATTAGTGTATTATATGCTTGTATTATTTATCTTCTTCTAATTATTATTGTTATTATCATGTTGACTATACGAATGAGTAAATAATGAAGGCCAGAAATTTGAGCACTTACACGATGGTACCTAAGTGCTAAGTGTTTGTCACATTCTTTTGAGTTAATAAAATTAATACAGCCATTGAGTTTATAAAGCTATTGTAATAATCATCACCTGCATGTCTTTTTCCATACAAACAACTGTAAGACCACTTTTGCACACCCCCAAATATTTATAAAAGTATATATAACAAAAAGCAAATATAACAAAAAGTGTCTACTTTGATGATTCAAAAATATGAACAAAATTTTGTACCAGTACTTCACATAGTCTGTTCCAGCTCTGCTTTAAGATAGACACAGGATTTTTAAGTAATTAACAGAAGTTGGGACACCTGTGCAAATTGTTTGCTTCAACTTGCAAGGCTTAATTTACTTTAATTGCTTCAAAACATCTGTAGGTTGTAATCTATTAATTGTTCCCTGAAGAAGACCAATTTGTAATATTCTGAAATTTCCTTTTTTTCTATTTTTGCTAACATAAGCTTTAAATTTTAGCTCCTGTCAGTTTACTGCTCACATTTTCACAATTTTAGACCATTCATTGCATCTTAACTGATTAACTTTGAAGAACAACTGGAAAAACTGAGGTGTCCAAAAATTTTCTGACTGGTAGTGTATATTGTGAGAACCCATTAGCCCCCAACCAACACTCTACAATCTCTCAACTTCAACACTGAAACTCTGTTAAAACAGGCAGGAATTAGTTGTCTGCTGCTGGTTCAACTGCAAGTTCACAGGCTCACTGTGTAACGTTTCTGTCGGGTGATGGTTGATGTGAGAACATTTAAAACTGGCCACTGACATGGCCGTGTTCTCACTTTCTGTAGTCTCTGTTCTAGAATGAACGTGCTTGATAAAGGAGGCTATCTGTTCTTTTACTCTGAAGAAGATAGCTAATGTAGGATGACCAACAACATCACTGACTGCTTGCTGTGTTTTTGTGTGCTGAAGTGACAGCTCCCATTTGAATAAATGCTGAGACTGTTCCTGTCTTCACTACAATAAGGCTGATTTTCTTGGAAATCTGGACTCGCCTCCTTCTCTCTTGTGCAAGTTGGTGACCAACACATCATATATACACACACAAGTCTTATAGTAAAGTCTGTTATCTTAAAATAATACTTCTCTAAGTAATTCAAATGCTTCAACATGAATATTTATTAAGATGGAGTTCCACTAGAAAAACTGCCTCTGTGCTAAAAAGTCATATGTCAGGAATGACATGCTGTCTCTTGTTTCGAATATCATTTATGGTGGTGAAATCCTGCAAATTAATTATACAATCCTTGAATAAAGCCCTGTCATGCACTTGTAACTTTTGAATTACTCATTCTATTTTAAGAATACCTGTGGATAAATACATTAAAAAAATTGTCCTCCCCAATGAAATGCTGTCTGCAGATTTAAGGATAGCAACTGAGGCCAACTGGATTGGACAATGTATTGTTTTTGGTCTGTAGTTATTTTAACAATAACAAAGAGGAATTAAAAAAAAACACATGCCTGGTAAAATAACTTGAATTAAATGACAAAATCCACTGAATACAAACACAAACAACTTTGTAGCACATTAATTCAAAGATGCACTGATATTTATTTATGTCAGAAACTGCAGGGAATAAACATAGAAAAAATTTAATTATAAAGAATTGTAAGTAAGATATATGTATGCTAGAATTTTTTTTATATAAATTAAAAGTATAGAGAATGTACTCTGTTGTCAGACAGGATTAGTTTTACACAAGGAGGTGTGGTAAAGTATTTATTACCAATGGACCACTGTAATGATAGTCCTCTGGGAATTATGTCAGTAAGTTTTTACAAACTGCATGTAAAGATTACAGAGCCATTTAACTTCTATAAAAAGTCCACAAAACACAACCCCACATTAAACTTGTCCTGCATGAATTACCTGTCAGTAAAAGTCTGTTAATATCCTATGAAAAAAGCATTTCCCATGGATTTTACAATTTGTTCTTGAATAAATTGAGGCTGTTGAAAAATTTATCCGTGCTCTATGGAACCCAAATTCAACCACTTCCTAACTAATTCCACCTATCTCTGCAATTTTTCAATACATGATTTACTCTGTACAAGTCCATGGTAAAATTACTGATGTTTTGTGGAAACAGTGACTATATAGACATACATTTTGAAAGGTTATCCAATCAGAATAGGTCTTAAGAATGCCCTGTATACTTTAATAGTTTCAAATTAAATATCATACAGATTTAGAAAAAAACTCCTTAATTTAACTCTGTATAGATATAAGCAAGTTTAGTGCTTCTAACCCATTTTATTTATATAAGAGCATGTGAAGGTAATTTGCTGGGTGTGGGCTGATAGCTGGAATTGAGAATTTTGTTGGTTCTGCTGTACTCCCTCATGTGTTTGTCTGTTACTGTACTGCTATAGATCACATGTCTTATCTGTGCAGCCCTGGATGAGTGAGGAAGCACATTTCAGAACTTCTTTATAAGCTGGTTAGCACAGTGAGTTACTTAAAAATGTAAGTGAAACTTGAAAGGATTCACAACTTTAGCAATGTTTTGTAAGAAAAGCAATTTCTTCTCTTAACCAAAGAGTCTCCTGCATTCATCAACTGCATTGCCTAAAGTTGGTATCACCCTAGTGGTTTTAATTATATCACAGTGGGTTGCTAGTCATACAGTTAGGCTCATGTGTGAGAGCTGTCAGCCAATGACCATGCCAGTAGAACTGTAATGTATACAATGTCCACAAGTAGTGGAGGACAGGAATGGCTGCAAGAAGCAAGATGTTTTAAATTGAACAAATGCTGGAGAGACACACTTTGGAGACAACACCTATGCCAGTTAATTAAAAAAAGAAATGTTATACCTGGTAATCACTTGTACAGAATCAAAGCTAGCTATGGAAGTTCACATTGATTATATGCTGAAATTAGGTTGTTGGAAGATGGTTCCTGGAGGTTGTGCGACATTTTAAAAAGCTGGCACCATGCATACCCTTTTAATCAAAGGTTGGGTTTCTGAAAAAAAAAGCATTGAGTCAATTCATATAGTGAGTTTTTAATTTTACTGTTTTTTTTTTCTGCCCTTTGATTATGGTTAACATCTTGAAGTTCTTGGCTCTGGTTATATGGACCCTTTTTGGTTTATGATTTACCACTCTATTTTCTTACCATCATTCTGGCTACATATATTGAGCATTGTTATTTAATTGTTCTTTTCCCAGTCCTCTGTGATCATTATGACTTCTCTGTGTCACCGCCTGATTCCATTTTCTCTCCAAAATACTGTTGCCAGGCTTGAAAGATTAGCTAACACTAAAGATCCTTGAGTCAAGGCAATAATTAGAAGTCAAAGACAAAATGAAAGTCACAATCCAGAACAAAATCCTAATGTTATATTCTGCTTGAAAAATAGGCTAAATAATACAAGAGATTCTTAAAACTATTTTTATCCACTGTGGGATAATGCACAGTGCGATTTCCGACATATTTATATCAACGCTATGGTGACATCATGGACAAAAGAGATCACATGCCAAATTCCATACAACTTCATGTAAATAAAGAAATATATGATGGTAAAACACAACTTTGTTAATTCCATTTCATTTCTGAAATGCAAAACATGAATATGGATCCTTACATGTCAAAACTCCAAAATGGGCAAAATTACCTGTATAACAATACAGACATGCTCTCCAACAAGAAGCTGGTTTATGTTGTGTAGCATGCAGCCATTTTAAAATACTTCAATTGATCTCAATTGTTTAAACATTGTAGGGTAAGACGTTACTGATAAGGTTCACGCGTAAGAGCTTGTCTATGATTAAGGTTCCAGCAAATTTGTGACAGGTACAGAGTGTACAGCACCCCAAGGAGAGAATGTATGACTGAACCCTTCTATAGTTTCTGAAGGAATAATTGGTTTTACAACACAAGACTCTATTAGGGAGAACAGTTCAAGTCCAACAGGTCCTTCTTTGTGACCTTAGTTTAGCTACATCAAGTGTATCTCTCCTGTCACGCCCTCTACGCCTTGTAGCCTGTTTTTTTTAGAGAATGTACAGTTCTGACAGGTTAGAAATGCCTTTTCCTTAACAGATGTGAATGCACTGAGAAAAGAGATTGTCCCACTATCTGTGTCACACTCTTCTAGTGACTTTATTGGGTGTTGCTGCCTGTGGCTGCTTTCTGGTCCAAGCCTAAGAAGGATAAAACAGGCAAGCTTTGAACAATAAGTAGTTTATTTTTTATTGGCTTGGGCTTTCTCTGTGCTCCCAACCCAGCCGTCACGAGCAAACCGATACAAGATCATTAAAGCATATAGAAAACTGCTGGCATTCTGAGTGGGAGGCAGTGACAACTGATTTCCATACAAACATGACAACTCCATTGTACTACTTGGCCATACAAAATTCAGACCTACCAAAGCACAAGTCAGGTATTGTATCATGGATATAATGTTTTATAATCTTTTTATTGAGTGACCAACCAGAGAGTTTACAAATTTAGTTTATCATCTGAAAAGTGCATTGTACAGAAAGCAACAGCACTCCAGATTGAACAACAAAAGGCTGTAAATCATTCACATTTAGGTGAAGTACTTTGAATGCAGATTGAGTTTGGCAGAGAAATGCATGAATATCTGTCTGAATAGAGTGCATTTAAAATGTATAGATAGGGAATTCTTTTAAGAGTTTCTGTGGACCCAGATGCACTTAACTTTATTCAACAATATAAATGCAGTTTTGGTTTATAGAAAATGTTCACTAGGGCAGATAAAGAATCAGTAATAAGATGATTTCTGAAAAGTTATACTTTTTTAGATGTTAGAAGAAATTTTATTTTGAAAACTATGGGTCAAGCAATTATAAGGGCATTGAACTCAGGATATCTTTCTATGAAAATACAGACTATTTCTATAGAAATAATAGGAGTTTTTTTTTTGTAAAAAATGCACATTTCTCCTACTTCTACTACTAATACAGCTGCTATATCAATTGGATATTTACAATTGGATAAACAGTTTTAAAATAAAAAAAATTATTTGTGCCCAATTTGCTTTTTACAGAAGCCCTTTAAATAAATAAATCCATAAATAGGTAGATAAGTAAGTAAGTAAATAAATAAATACACACACACAGACACACTTTGGTCTAAACATGCACCAGAATGACCATAAAGCAAGAAAATTAAAAACTTCTGACTTGGCTGTCACAGTGAGGCATTATGCAGGCATATTGCTGTTGGTATAAAGGAGACCCAGTAGTGTTTCTTGACACACTTCTGCTGAATAATTTGTTGGCTGAGTCCTCAGTGTTAGTGTGTCATAGAGGGGATGTGCAGCATTGCTAACAATGATGCTCAGTTTTGTTTTACTCCTGTCCATCCCCTCTATGTCCAGGGGCTCCAGAGCGCATCCTATATCTGAGTTTGTCATTTTAATCAGCTTGTTAATTCGGTGGGTCTCTCTTGAAGTGATGTTCCCAGTCCTGCATATCATAGCATTGAAAGTCATATTGGCCATCACAGAGTTATAGAAGATTGAAGGATGTCACTTCTCACATTAAACTTCTTATATGGTTCCTCTGTATTCCAACCTGTCATTGATGTGAACACCCAAGTACTTGTTAGAGTGGACCACCTCTACATCCACTCCTTAGTGACCAGACATAGAGGCTCTTTAGTGAGATGAAAGTCAATAACCAGTTTCTTGGTTTTGCTGATGTTAAGATGTAGACAATCCTCTTTGTACAAAGAAACAAAAGAAAGTTCTCCACTTGAGTACTATACTCTGACTCTTCCCTTTTATCAGTACACCCAACAAGTGCAGAATCATCTGAGAGTTTCAGCAAGTGACATGACCTGGAGTTATATTTGTACTTAAAAGTATACAGAGTAATGAGAAAAGGAGACAGACCTGTTCCTTGTGGTGCTCCAGTTTTGCTTACATCTGTATCAGAAACACAGTTCTTGAGGCTCATAAACTGCAGTTGGCCTGACAGACAACCCATTATCCAAGACACCATAGGCTCATCCATCTGAATATTTGTGAGTTTACCACTTAACAGGGATAAACTGGTACTGAAGGAGCTGGAGAAATAAAAAAAAAATCCTCACAGAGGTGCCAGCTTTGTCCAGGTGAGAATAAGCCTTGTGGAGCAGATTGATAATCGCATCATCAACACCAATCTTTGTCTGATAGGCAAATTGCAGTGGATCAAGGTGGTCTACCACAAGTGGTCTCATACAGTCCAGGACCAGTCCCTTAAAGGTCTTCATGATGTGAGACATAAATGCTACTGGGCTGTAGTTATTGGGTGAAGAGGCACCTGCCTTCTTTGGAATATCTGACTCAATACCACTGCAAATCTTCAGAAGGACAACAAGTAGTGAGAACATGTAAGCCATCCCAAGATGAATTGTATTCTATTAATCACAGTTTGCCTGCTTTGGTGTGCTGTCTTAGCACTATGATTAGACAAGAAGAGCATGAAATAGATAACAGAATTTAGGGACTTACTGTTATACTCTCTTAAAAATAATGTTTTTTAATGGAATTTTATGGTTCTTCACTATGTTATGTGGTTCCTTGTAGAACCACCACTCACTAAATACAGAGCAATCACATAAAAGATACAGATTTGTTCAAATATATCAAAATCAAAGTAGAAGCAAATTAATATAAATGAAAAACAACAATATCTGTCCATCAGTTAATTGTGAAACCACTGCTAGATTGTAGAAAAGAAGTCAGACAAGTTAGACATAGTTAGAGTCCTGGATACCTCGGCCTACAAGCCGCCCCCCACCTACTGGCATTTCCACAGTTGAGTCAGTACTCGGCTGACCAATGTGATGAAAGGTTGCTTCTACCCGGTGATTCTAGTGCTGCTTTATCTGGGATGTCTTTTCCATATGTTGTTGGATATCAACTAACTTCCAACACTTGAATAAAGATAAAACACAATTGCTTCTTGTAGGATCTCCAGCTCAACTGAAAAAAAAAACTTAATTCATTCTCCCTGATTCTCATCTCTTGCAAACTCTTACCTCTAGCCTTTTTTGGACTGATTTTTCACAACACTCTTAGTTTAAAAACCAAATTTCTGGTTTTGCCAGGACAGTTTGTAAACCTTTTAAAGAATACCACTTACCCTCCTGATTCAGAAATGCTCTGACATGCCCTTATCATCTTTTGACTGGATTACTGCAATTCATTTTAATTGCGACTGAATGCTATTGTCAGAACTTGGCGCAGACCTAATACAATTAGTACATCTCCCTTAATCTACAGTACAGTGACTGCTTGGATGATATTGGATGATGTTCGACACTCTCCTTCTGACTTACAAGGCTTTTAATTTTGAGAACCCTAGAATGTTTGTCATCATTACTTGCAACTTGTAAACTTTTTTTGAATGTTCATTTGGCATTGTGATACTACTCTCTGGAACTTCCACTAGGCCCGCTTGTGTAGCTCCATAAGTAGAATTATTCAAGTATAGCTTAAATATTTGCTTCTTCTTGCTTTTGCTTTTAAATCAACTTAACCATAATTGTACTTTTTTGGACTTATTCTGAACTAAGCTCTTAGTTTAAAAAACACATTTCTGGTTTTGCCAAGATGTCTTGTAAACCTTGCATTGAATTCAACGCCATGACAAAATATTAAAAGATAAGTCTCTTTTTCCTAGCAATGCTGAAGGTGGCCTAGCAGTAAGCATTGTGACATTATCTGATAGTCTTCTAATGCTGAAAATATTGTTCTCCTTACTAGATAAAATATTTTAGAATGTAAGCATGGGTGTTATATTAGGGAAGTTTGGCAAATTCTTTATATAAAACTAATAACTTGTAAATAGAAAAATAATTGTGTTAAAGGAATTCCATATTTACAAGAGAGCTAATCAAAAGGTGCAAGCATACAGTGTTATCAACCTAAAATGTATGAAGGTTGTAGTGCTTGGTATCTTCCACACACATGATATTCTATATGGTGTTCCACAAGGCTCTATCCTGGTTCCACTGCTCTTCTCAATCTACATGCTTCCGTTAGGTCAGATTATCTCAGGTTACAACGTGAGCTACCACAGCTATGCTGATGACACACAGCTGTACTTATCAATAGCACCTGATGACACCGACTCTCTCGATTCACTAACACAATGTCTTACTGGTATTTCTGAATGGATGAATAGTAATTTTCTCAAACTAAATAAAGAGAAAACTGAAATTTGGCAGAAGATTGGCAATAATGGATTCAATGAGGTTATCAGAAATAAACTTGATGCATTAGGATTAAAAGTTAAGATGGAAGTAAAAAACTTAGAGGTAACTGTTAACTGTAACCTGAATTTTAAATCGCATATTCATCAGACCACTAGGACAGCATTTTTTCACTTAAGAAACATAGCTAAAGTTAGACCTCTTATATCATTGAAAGATGCTGAGAAATTAATTCACGCTTTTGTTTTCAGTCGACTAGATTACTGTAACGCACTCCTCTCAGGACTACCCAAAAAAGACATAAATCATTTGCAATGAGTGCAGAATGCAGCTGCTAGAATCCTAACTAGGAAAAGAAAATCCGAACACATTTCTCCAGTTTTGATGTCACTACACTGGTTACCTGTGTCTTTCAGAATTGACTTTAAAATTCTGCTTATGGTTTATAAAGCCTTAAATAATCTCGCCCCATCTTATATATCGGAATGTCTGACACCCTATATCCCAAATCGTAACCTTAGATCCTCAAATGAGTGTCTCCTTACAATTCCAAAAGCTAAACTTAAAAGAAGTGGTGAGACAGCCTTCTGCTGTTATGCACCTAAAATCTGGAATAACCTGCCAATAGGAATTCGCCAGGCTAATACAGTAGAGCACTTTAAAACACTGCTGAAAACATATTACTTTAACACGGCCTTCTCATAACTTCACTTTAACTTAATCCTGATACTCTGTATGTTCAATTCATCATAATAACTATTCATAGTGGCTCTAAAATCCATACTAACCCCTACTCTCTCTTCTGTGTCTTTTTCCTGTTTCTTTGTGGTGGCCGCCTGCGCCACCACCACCTACTCAAAGCATCATGATGCTCCAACATTGATGGACTGAAAGTCAAAGTCTATGTGACGATCATCATCAGATCCTTCTGTGGGAACCCTGGCTGCGAACAGGACTGTTTCGTTTGTGTTGGGTAGATTGCCCAGAGGGGACTGGGCGGTGTCATGGTCTGGCATCCCTGCAGATTTTATTTTTCTTCTCCAGCCGTCTGGAGTTTTTTTTTGTTTTTTCTGTCCACTCTGGCCATTGGACCTTACTTATTCTATGTTAATTAATGTTGACTTATTTTATTTTCTTACTGTGTCTTTTATTTTTCTATTCTTCATTTTGTAAAGCAGTTTGAGCTACATTTTTTTTTGTATGAAAATGTGCTATATAAAATAAATAAATAAATGTTGTTCCAAGACTTAAATGCTGTTTAGTTGAGGGAGGGTTCAAATGCAAAGTTATCCTGTAAAGATGGTTGTGCCCTTTATTAGAAGTGTTTTCTACATTGATCCCATATTTTGGTCTACCCCTGGTTCTTGAAGTCTTTCACCATCTCTTTGGTTTTGTAGACCTTAAAGGAGAAAACATCAGAAGGGAAATCTCTCCTCTAAATGCCATCTCATCTTTGTCAGTGACTAGGCCTTCAAAGGGGCTGTCATCAGTGGATATATTGAGGTACTGATTCTGTCATCTCAGGTTGTTCATCTACCCCACTGTACTATTCTGGTGAGCTTATAATAGTTCCATTAAAAAAGTACTCTGTTTGTTTTTTATATTGAAAAGCATTGTTATTTGGGCCTATTTTATATAGAACAAAGATTTATTGAAAATTCAAATAATATATTTCTGGTTTTTGCACTGTTTGTGTAAATAATGACATTCAGCACATAGTACCAAAAGAAACTATTTGCTGAGCACAATTTTAACTATTTATTGTTACACCTATGAAAAGTTAACATGACTGTTGCAAAACTGTCTGGAACTCCTGGTGTCCTTCACACTCCAGTGTTCTATCAACTGTGTAACATGTTGTCTTCATGGGAGTGCTTTTAATAAAAGCAAGAAAAATACTCTTCCATACTCATGTAAAATTTGTATTGCTGAATGGGCCTGTAAGACAAAACAAGTGTATACTTAAAATTCCAAAACTGATCAGGGTTTGGCTTTTTATTTGTATTGTGTTGTATTGGACATTTTATCAGTCTTACTGATTTGGCTGTAAGGAGTGTAGGGTGCAGAAGATGTGTGTTGTAAATTGTCTTGTCCATTACATATTCAGAGATCACAGAATGTAATTGAGTGCATCAGGTTTTTGTGGAGTAAGTAGATGCCATGGGTGTTGTGATATAAACTTACAAATTATGAGATTGTTGTGCCAACTGGTTTCATGGCATCTGTTAGTTTCCAAAGCCCATGCCCTGAATTCTGATCATTGTAGCTATGAATGTGGGCTGGTTGTCATGTCTCACACCTCTTTAGTTATTCTCTCTCTATTTTCCCTTTGTGTGCACTCTCTTATCCCTGTTCACCGCTGATCTATGCTGTTAGATGACACTCTGGTGGATCGAACACAAGTGGTATCAATAATGGAGGTGGGTAGTTGAACTTGCCAACATGGATGTAGTGGTATTCTAAAAAACCAAGGTAAGGGTCCCTCTGGTCTATCCATCCATCCATCCATTGTCTAACCCGCTGAATCCGAATACAAGGTCACGGGGATTTACACAAATTCCTCAGAAAAATCATTTTTGCTTGGGAAACAAGGTCTTATAGAATGGGGATACTTCCAGTCATTATTAAATAATGTACCAATCCTATTCCCTAATTATATCAAGTTAAGTACTTATTGATATATAGAGATATTCATTGTTGTTTGGGGCAAGTTCTTATCAATTTGTTTACCACAACTATGTACGAGGTGTTACAAAGCCATCAAAACACCTCTGCTAGTAGTCTATCATGATAATATGGTCTGCATTATTTTAGGTCTGTAGATCTGTTGCTAGACCTGCAATGGCTAATTTGGGATACTAACCATGGACTGTTTGAGTTTGAGGGTTTGTGCATTCTAAATATGCTCGCAAAATGCAGATAAAAACATTCCACCCTATGCTTTCTTCTTATCCATTTTGATTCCCAGGTAACAGGCATGGTTGAAGGATTCAAAATGTTTTCAACTTTTGAACTTTACTTTTGACAACTGACCTTTTATGTCAAGCTTTTCTTACCCTCATAATAAACTTTTCCCTTCTCTTTTGGTAATTTTTCAGATATGTGAGCAGAGTATCCATTTCAGTTTATGTCTGTTTTCTTCTTTATCTGACCATGACTTCCTAGGTAGAATCTATAACACATCTGAGCCTGGACGAAAAATGTAAATTAAAAAGTTACATGTGAGGTGTGAAAAATGACAATGATGCAAATGCTACATGACAAAGTAAGTTAATGATACATGAATATGAGTGATATTTGATTAAAAAACTTTGATCCATGAGTTCTGATTTTTAGCAGTTGCAAGTGTTATGCAATTTTAAAATGAAATGCAAATTGATTAATGGCTCTTAAAGCAAGTGAGAAGTGAGAAGGAAATAAGGTGATGACTGATAAATGACATGCAGCAATGCTGATATCTAATGGCTGAAGAAGTAAGAAAAGACTATGTCATACCAGGCACGTTTTTAATATTAAATAGACCCAGTGAAGGGTAATTTGTCAAGAAATCCTACATTAGCAATTTTACAATCTGCTTCCAGACTTTAAGATTTCAAGGCAATAAAATATCCTCATCAAATACCTAGAGGTCAGAGTGAACGTCTTTTTTTCTGGCTAGCTTTCTTCTCTGGACAAACAGATTCTTTATTCTTAGGCTTTGTCAACACACCCCACAACCCAGAATTCTCTAATGTTGAAAACAGTTTCAAATACTATCCATAGGGCTGTTGCACCTTTAAAGGAAAACGGCACTCAAAAATATTTTTTAATATGATATTTACCCTATGTGGCTTGTAAGGATGGCCAAACAAAAACTTTCAATCTCATGTTTTCATGGAGTGTGGATAGAATAAGCTTCCTGATAGAATGGGAGTTTAACGTATACTGGACTACACAAACAATATAAAAACATTAAAGAAAAAAATCTCATGTTTATTGTATTGCATATTCCATGCATCAAATCATCCATTCATATGATCATAATGGACAAACATATGCAATTCTGCTCAAGCATTGCTAAATAACTAGTTCTGTAAAGTCATAGCAGTACATGCAGGGAAAACACGTTCACATGAGACTGAGCTCATGTCTTTGCACTGATGATGTGACATGTTTCAGTATATATGAGTAATGGTCACAATTTGAAATATCCTGTGGTATTTGAAAAAATACAACTTTTTGAAGCAGGTCCAAGTGCTAAATTTGTGCTATTGGTTATGACTTCATTTTGCTCCTGACGTCTGATATTTGGCTTTCCCTTTTCTTTTTGGTTTATGATTCCATTGTTGATCACATGGTTCAGACTCTTTGCTTTGCCTGGCAATGTCTGAGTCTTTGTTGACCATCACCTGGTTGGCTAATTTATTAAAGCAGCAAAAACAGCCTCAAAACCTTTCTGAAAGCCAAAGTTTAGTTTACTATAATAAAATCCTTCTGATGCTTTCTTTAATGGGTCTCCTTGTCAAATACAGAGTGCTATACCTAAAGTAAATCAGTGAATGACCACTCCGATCTCAACATCTGAAACATCTACACTGCTTTCAAATATGCATCAGGGAAACTGACTTGTAAAATAGCACATGCTTTTTCAGATTGTTTAATGCTGTTTAGACAACTATAGCAGTAATAATGTGTCATGATTTTATGTTTTATATGTGTGATTGTTGATTTTGCACTTATTTTCTACTTTCATTTTTGATTATGAGATTATAACTAATTAAAAAAAGGACAGAATAAATTAGACAATCATAGGTAAAGGAAAAGTGGATGCAATGTCTAAGAAAGTACAGAAAGGTATGTTGAAATGGTAATGACATGTGATGAGGAGAGACAATGAATATGTGGGCAAAAGAGTGATGGGAATAGCAGTACAGGAGAAACAAGAGAGGCCAAAGTGTAGGTGGATAGATAAAGTAAAAGAAGATCTGAAGGAAGAGGGCTTGACTGGAGACAAGGTACAGGACTGACAAGTACAACAACCCCACATAGAAGTGGGAAAAGATAAGGAGGAAGAAAAAGAAATGTTTATTTTTTTATTTTTGTGCCACTGTGTTTGTTTCCATGGCCACCACCACCATGAACCATTTCAATTGTTTTGCTGTTAGCAGTGGTGCCATATTTGTTATACACTGTAACACGTCAAGTCAACAATGTGGTGGTACATAATTAAAGAAATCTTGCATGTAGTAGCGCGTTAAAAAATATATTAGAAAGTCAAGATTTTTCAAAAGTTTTAGCTTTGATTTGGGTTTATGCATTGGGCTTTGGTGTTTTGGTTTAAATTATTTTCTATTTTTGACTGTGGTCTGCTCACAGTTCACATATTTTGTCTTTCATTTCTGTTCCAGTTTTCTGTGCCTTTTCACCTGCCAAAGTTTGTTCTGTGTTAGGGGAAATTAATGTTGGTAAAATTCTTCATTTAAGTTTTAGACATAATTCACAGTCCTTTTAAATTCTTGTGTCTGTTACACAAGTTAATTAGTGTATCTTTATAGATTATAATTCCCAAAAATACACTTGACATTCACATTTTTCTAAATGTCATAAACATTGTTCTCCCACAGATATCGCATAATCATTATATTCTGAAAAATATTATTAAGACGAGCATGAATTACCTACATGCCAGGTATTCATATTATCCAGGGGCAGTAATACACAGATTCGATATAAAGCAGACTAACATTCTCTGTCAAATTAAATTAAATGTATTTCACAGACCTAAAGTAGTAAAAGTCTAATTGTTAAGCCTGTTCAAATAATCAATATATTTTCCTTTATAATTAGTTTATTTAAAGCTCTGTAACAGATACAAGGTATTCAAATCCATTTGTCTATAAATAAAAACCTCATTCCAGCAGAACATTTCTAAATCACACTTGGTACTCACCACTGTAATAATGTTCAAAATGCAACCCTTTTTTCAGCTCATAATTATTATTGTTGTGTTAATACCAAAACTAGTTTTTGTCAAGAATGTTCCATTAAAAGTATACTGTGTGATGTGTGTATTGTGAAGAATGGCCAGCCAACACCCCCAGGCCGCTAGATGGAGTCCTCCCTGCAACATGGAGGTTCCCTGAATTCCAGCAGGGCATCATGGACAATGGAGTTTGGTTTCACTGCCCTGCTGAATACTGTGGGGGCCTCCAGGGGACGCTGCAGGGAGGCATGGGTGTTTTTATTATAGCCCGGAAGTACTCCCTAGCCACGGGGACAAAAGAAATGAAGTACTTCCGGGCTGAAGAAAAGAAGAGTTCTCATCTGACCCGGAAGTGCAATGGAATCACATGGACTGAAGGACAGAAGCACTTCCGGGTCAAGCACTACTTAAAGAACGATGGGAAACCCAGCAGACTGAGCCGGAGTTGGGAGGGAGTGTGAGAGAGCTGCTGGGTGGAGAGGAGGATTTATTATTGATTTATTGTAATTATTATTGAATATTGTGCATCGTGGAGGTGCTTGGTGCACATTATTCAAGAAATTAAATTTATTTCTTATAATTTTACCTGGTGTCTGAACGTGTTGTCTGCGGATTTGGGGTAGTGACAGCACCCTCTACTGTCACAGTATATATACACTGAAATGAAAAATATATAACCTGCAACTAGCATAACAATGAAGTACAGAGTAAAGCTTACCCACTCACTTTTCTCATTGCATTAAGAAAGAATTCTGTAAAGTTACAACTATTGTGATGAGAACTTAGACTATCCTTCATTTTCAACACATTATTGGAGCAAGACTCAAGTTGAATTGACTAGTCTGAACAGAAAAGAAAAGAATACCAAAAGAGGTGCATTTGTAGGGGGCTAATGCTGCAGAGAGGGGATGTGAAAAAAACAAAACAAGTAACTCAACTGATTTGAAAGGAAAAATGGCTGGATATGTGCTGAAAATGGACACTTTTTAAAAGAAGTCATGTTACTAAGTTTTATAGGAGCTAAAACCTAGAACTTTTTTTGTAGTTTAATGGCATAAACAAAACCAGCAAGGGAAACATTCAACTAAATTATAGAAATGCTGCAGAATCACTTAAACCCTACACTGTTATTGTAGAGCGATTTTGCCTTCATAAACGCAATCCAACAAAGATGAAAAGCATAACTGAGTATGTAGCACAACTGAGAAGGCTGATGGAACACTGTGAGTTTGGTGTTTTTTGTTTGCATAATAAAAATGTACAAAATCAATTCTTGATACAGTGTAAGAGTGGGTGTTGAGAGTCCGTTACTCTCCTTACCAGAATTCAGAGTCGGTTCTTTTTGGCATGCGGGCGACCTCGGTAGCGTAGCAGATTGAGTCTTCGATGTGTGGAAAGGCACAAAGAGATGGCCACCCCATTTTGTGAACTATTTGCCAATTATATTTATTTCTTTAATAATACAACAGTGGAGAAACGGCACTGAGCTACATCAATTAACTTTCCTGACATGAACTCCTGCTTACATTACTCCTTTACCTCAGAAGAAATGTCCTAATTTCAATAACATTTTTCAGAAATACAGTAAATGCAACAACAATGTAGGTCAACCACTATCAGACCTCACCTAAACAATAATTAAACAGTAATCATTAACTAAAGGCAGATTTCCCCATAAAATGAGAGGGGTGTTCTAATAAAGTCCAAAACATCAACAAGTAATGCTTGCACATAAACTGTGTGCAGATTTAGGATAAGACCAGAGAGCATTTAGCTCTAATCAAAACAGTACCAACAATAATACAACTTAATATAACACAAAGTTCTTAAATTTTGCAGGCATGTTTCTCTGATGTGGAGGCAAGTCATTAACATAAGGAGAAGAAGCTGATGATCCTGGGCGACCTAAACTTATGTCATTTCTGGATGAACTGGGTGGTGGATTGGGTCTGTTGTAGAGGAAGTACAGCTCTGGCTTGCAACAGTAGGATCAGGCAATTGTGCTTGTGATTGAAACTGTGTAGGAACTGAAGGTACAGCTGGTGGTACAGGACTTGGAATAAGACCTGATAAGTTGTTTAAAGGTGCAGGTGAAACAAAGTTTGGGTGATAATGAGAAACCTCATGATGAGGTTTTGTAATATATGGCTTCAGTCGATTGTAATGAATAACTTTTGGTTTAGTCTGGGGTTTTGACAAATCTTGGAGCTTAAAGATGACAGGAGGGTCGTTTTCAGATGATTGTAGAGGACAAAGAATCTCATAAGGGCCAATCCAACGTGGGGCTAATTTGTTTTGACAATGTGATGGGTTATCCATCAGTACTAGGTCTTCAGTCCTATACAGTGTGTACTTTACATGGCGATTGTAGTACAGCTGCTGCTGTTGTTGCACTTTATTCCTAAATGCAGTTGCAGATCTGTAGGCATGTGTCAGTCTTGCTTTCAATGAGGCTGCATATGCTGCAGGGGTGCCAGCCGTTGCAGTGGTGGAATAGCCATATTTTGTTGTGAATTATATTAAGTGGAACTCTGGGCTCCTGCCCATGAGCCAAAAAGAAAGGTGTGAAACCTGTGCAGGCATGAGTTGTTGTGTTATATGCCAATGCCACTTGAGGTAAATGATTGTCCCATTCTTGACCTAAGTCAAATAGATATTTAGCCAGTTCCTTCTTTAAGGTACGGTTATAACGTTCCAGTGCTCCATCACATTGTGCATGATAGGGGGAAGTGCGGAGCTTGTCAATTGATAACAAGTTGCAAAGGTGTTTTATGAGGTCTGACTCATATTGACGACCTTGATCTGAGTGCAGAACTTCAGAAATTCCATGTTGTGGGAAAAATTGTTCAAAAATACAACATGCAACTGAGACAGCAGCCTGATCCCTTAATGGGTACAAGTTGAGAAATTTAGTATAAAGATCCATCAGCACTAACACATAATGGTGGCCTTTCGTGGAAACTGGCAGCTCTGTTATATCTGCAGCAACAATCTGAAAAGGCCATTCAGGTGAAATAGAAACCAAAGGAGCCCGTGGGTGAGGTACAGGGGTCCACCTGGACTGACAAGCAGCACATTGTTGCCAGCAATTAGCAATGTCCGAAGACATATAAGGCCAGTAAAAGGGCTGTGTTGCTCTGTCTATCGTTTTGGCCAATGCATTATAGCCAGCTGTTGGGTGTCCATTAACATAATGGAGTACTTGGGAAATCAGTGAGGTAGGAATAATAATTTGTTTCGGTGTCCCTTCTCCAACCAAGAGAGAACAGCTGTAAGATCAGGATCCTTCTGTTGCTGTTCAGCAATGTTCCAATCCCCTTGTATATACACAAGACTAGTGGTTGAAACTTCCCATGATGTATAACTATGAGAAGCAGTGAGCTGAAGTTGAGTGAGTGTTGAAGCAACATCAGTCTGGGTTGAAGCTGTTGCAGTTTGAGTACTTGACATGACAGGTAATGATGACAGAGCAACCTGGGAAGGGTCAGGTGGGCACTTAGACAGGGCATCAGCATTAAGATGTTTAGCTCCATCACAATGGATAACATGCCAGTCATAAAAGTCTAACTCGACAGACCATTGTGCCCTTCTTCCTGTGGGGTCTTGATCTAAAGGAAGCTTTTTAAGACCAACCAGGTTTTTATGGTCTGTGATGATGGTGAAAGGATGGAAAGCTAAGTAATAGCGGAAGGGACGGACTAACCAAACACTAGCAAAGAGCTCATGGTCAGATGTTTACCACTTTCTCTCTGAAGCTGAGAGCAAATGACTAGAATATACTATTACATGCTCTTTACCATTAATGTGTTGTGCTAAAACAGATCCAATAGCATGGAGAGAGGCATCAGTGCATAGAAAAAAAGGAATTGACAGGTTGGGAAATGCCATGACTGGTGGGGATATTAAAGCCTGATTTAGTATACGAAAGGCTTCATCTGTCCAGACGAATGACACACCTTTGTGGCTCAGCGGTGTGGGCAAACTGTTTAATGAATTGTCTATAATAGGAACAAAGGCCAAGAAAGACTGTGACCTGAGTAGGTGATTGTGGGACAGGCCATGATGTGACCTTGTCTGTGTTTGTAGCATCTGGCTGAATGCCTTCACTCGAAATGTGGTGGCCTAAAAATGGGACAGAAGAGTGTAGCAGACTGAGACTTCAATCTGTGGAAAGGCACAAAGAGATGGCCACCACAGTTTGTGGACTATTTGCCAATTATATTTATTTCTTTAATAATACAACAGTGGAGATACAGCACTGAGCTACACAAGAACAATTCTCTTTTTTTCTCTCTCTCCCTACTTCACCCACCAAATTTCTCCTCCCTTAAATAATCCATCAATTAACTTTATTGAAATTTCCTGACATGAACTCCTGCTTACAAAGTGTGGATTAATTATGCCCCATGCAATAGAAGCTGCTGTGTCGATGAAGACATCTGCTAAGGATACAAAGAGTATAATCTTTGTGAACTCTGTGTGTCCATGACAAATATCAATATGGGCTTTGAGACTCTTTTAAAGGTGTTCTGATTGGCAGACAAAGTTGAGGTATTCTTAAAGATGGTCAATGTCCTGTGTTCCCTTTAATTTGATCCCTGTAATGTCTGCTTGGTACTCACTCTTGACACTACATTTGGTGAAACAATAAGATGTAACTTATATAGACCATAACGTGTTCTCTGTTTAAAAAAAAAGTCACTGTTAAGGTGATTTTTTTTTTTAATGTTAATGTCACTTGTGTATTTGTTTAGTAGAAATATAAACTTATATTGGAAAAAATCTCAAAATCTAATAAATGTCATGAATACTTTATTACTATTCTAAAGTAGTACAAGGTTTTTCATATAAAATTTGATGATTTACTATTCATTTGCATTTCTCTTATTGAGTGTGCTGCTCAGTGAAGAAGCTGGAGGCAACACAGACACATTGCAGGTTTGCGTAGGCGTGTGCATTGGTTGCCATTGAATTAGTACTTAATTTTAGGAAGGAAAGGAAATTTAAAAAATGTGACTCACTAGAAATAAATACTTTAAAGAGCAAATGTTTTCAAAAAGAAAATTTTCATCTTGTTTTTTCTGCACTTGGAAACCAATGATCTTTTTTTTTTAAACTTTTTTTGTAAAAATCTTCAAAAAATGTAACCAGTAGAGTTGACAGACACATCCTTCTGTGCCACTTCACCATATTTTTTTTATATATTTGTGTTTTCTGCAATATGTTCTTCATTACCAGTATATATAACGTTATGATTGTGTTATGTATTGTATATTGTGTTGTTAATTGCATTTACACTGTTATGTGTACGGATGTAACACCCAGGGAAATTCCTATTAACTATATTGGCCAGCAATAAAGTTCAAGTTCAAGTTTCAAAACTATAGCCAAAATATAAATATTTACATATCTCTCTATTATATAAAAAAATCTTTTGATGTAACAGGACTTTTTAGGAGACTAGACTTTTTGGAAAAGATTTTTTCAAGTCCCACGAGATGAGAATATTGCCATGATATGTTTAAAAGTCACACCCTGCTAGCAACCATTTTCAAACAAGACCAGGGTACTCACATCTCTAAGTCTTGTGATTGCTTTTGTCAGTCACACTTTCTGCGCTCTCAGCTCTTATAAATTTTACGTTTTCCTCACTTTAAGTTCCCAATTAAAGAAGATGTATTATGTTCAAATTTTATTGAAGAATTTCTCACAAAGGGTTACCAACAGAAAAAATGAGTACACGGGCAATCCTAGCACCTGGAAACAAGGAAGTCAAAAGAATTTACGCCAATACTGTTGATCGGTAACATGGTAAAATGTGTATCAGTAGACTATGCTGAAACAGTTGGTGGTGATCTTGCGGAAGATGAAAACAACTTACAATATCTACAAGCGTTAACGCTGTCTGGTCTTCCACCGTACGAATTACTGTTGTAAGAAGGATGTATCCCAGAAAGGTAATGTAGTATATCTTCCGCAGATAACATTAGACAATCTAGATCTGCCATTTGTATTAAAACGTTAACAGTTTCCAATTAGAATAGCTTTTGCAAAGACGATTAACAAATCTCAGAGCCAAACATTCAAAAAAGTCATTTGATTTAATAGAGAGAAATAAACAAAATTCAATCATGGGCAGTTATATGTCGCATGGATGCAAATGTAACACTTCACATGAAAATTTAAATCTGTTTAAATTGTACATCCACATACCCATACACGAGCAGAAGAACTGCAAAGAGTCTAGCGCATAGCACTGGCCAGGGGGTTGTCGAGCGAAGCAAGCAGGGGGCAAAGCCCCCTAGTATATACAGTGCATCCAGATAGTATTCACAGTGCATCACTTTTTCCACATTTTGTTATGTTACAGCCTTATTCCAAAATGGATTAAATTCATTTTTTTCCTCAGAATTCTACACACAACACCCCATAATGACGTGAAAAAAGTTTACTTGAGGTTTTTACAAATTTATTAAAATAAAAAAACTGAGAAATCACATGTACATAAGTATTCACAGCCTTTGCTCAATGCTTTGTCGATGCACCTTTGGCAGCAATTACAGTTTCAAGTCTTTTTGAATATGGTGCCACAAGCTTGGCAAACCTATCCTTGGCCAGTTTCGCCCATTCCTCTTTGCAGCACCTCTCAAGCTCCATCAGGTTGGATGGGAAGCGTCGGTGCACAGCCATTTTAAGATCTCTCCAGAGATGTTTAATCGGATTCAAGTCTGGGCTCTGGCTGGGCCACTCAAGGACATTCACAGAATTTTCCTGTAGCCACTCCTTTGATATCTTGGCTGTATGCTTAGGGTCGTTGTCCTACTGAAAGATGAACCGTCACCCCAGTCTGAGGTCAAGAGCGCTCTGGAGCAGGTTTTCACCCAGGATGTCTCTGTACATTTCTGCAGTTATCTTTCCCTTTATCCTGACTAGTCTCCCAGTTCCTGCCTCTGAAAAACATCCCCACAGCATGATGCTGCCACCACCATGCTTCACTGTAGGGATGGTATTGGCCTGGTGATGAGCGGTGGATTGGATTCTTGGTCACCTCCCTGACTAAGGCCCTTCTGCCCCAATCGCTCAGTTTAGATGGCCAGCCTGCTATAGGAAGAGTCCTGGTGGTTTCAAACTTCTTCCACTTACGGATGATGGAGGCCACTGTGCTCATTTGGACCTTCAAAGCAGTAGAAATTTTTCTGTAACCTTCCCCAAATTTGTGCCTCGAGACAATCCTGTCTCAGAGGTCTACAGACAATTCCTTTGACTTCATGCTTGGTTTGTGCTCTGACATGAACTGTCAACTGTGGGACAGGTGTGTGCCTTTTCAAATCATCCAATCAATCAGTCATCCAACCAATCCAATCAACTGAATTTACCGCAGGTGGACTCCAGTTAAGCTGCAGAAACATTTCAAGGATGATCAGGGGAAACAGGATGCACCTGAGCTCAATTTTGAGCTTCATGGCAAAGGCTGTAAATACTTATGTACATGTGCTTTCTCAGTTTTTTTATTTTTAATAAATTTGCAAAAACCTTAAGTAAACTTTTTTCACGTTGTCATTATGGGGTGTTGTGTGTGGAATTCTGAGGAAAAAAAATTAATTTAATCCATTTTGGAATAAGGCTGTAACATAACAAAATGTTGCACTGTACAATGTTTAAAAACGTGCTGTATTTCAGCAGTTGGTTAGTAAAAGTTATTTTTTCCCCAGAGTTTACCATTTCAAACTATATTCTAATGATAACTAAAGCAATCCCTTAAATTTTGTGCGCATAAGAAAGCCACCCATAGCTTGATTAGGCTTCTAATGTGTTTATCAAACATTGTTACACTGTTTAATTTTTTTTTATTCAAATCATTATGCTGCTTCTGGGATATTGATATTTTTTTGTTTTATGTCACAAGTAAATTGGGCTAACACCCTATATTTGTATTCGATTAGATTAGATTAGATTCACTTTATTGTCATTACACATGTATAAATACAGGGCAAAGAGATTCAGTTTAGCATCTAATCAGAAGTGCAAAGAGCAGAAGTACAATAAAAATAATATGTGCATATTATGTACAGTTAAATACGATATTTACAGTTAAATGCGATATATACAGTTAAATACGATATGTACAGTTAAGAGCACAGTGAAGATGGGAATAGATATATAGATATATATAAATAGATATTACAAATGTTCTAAATGCGGATGGCAAATATACATATTTTACAATATACATTTATGTACCTATACATGTATTTGTATGTACTATAATACTATAAGTACTATATATATATATATATATATATATATATATATACATACATACAGATGTACAACATACAGGTGTGTTATGTATGTGCAGTAATAATATAAGTACTATTATATATATACACAGATGTACAATATACAGACCGTATACAGACAGTATACAACCATACACATTATTTTTTTCACACTATTAATAAAAAAAGCCCTATCAGCATAATTAATGACCAAATAATAATTTATTAGTAAAAGGATAGACATTCTAGGGATAAACGGGAATAAGGTTATTCAAAAGATCATCATTTACAATGATCAAAAATCACTTACTCAGGTGGTCAGCTGTTCTCCTTTGACCTATAATAAGTAAGCACGCTTTTTTGAAGAAAGACTTTGTTAATGGTAAAGCAAAATGCTTCAATACACATTAACAGACTGATAAGATCAAGAGGAAACATGATACTTAAACAGGTGAACACATCCCTTAAGACTGCCACATCCATGTGGTGCGAATCCTCGAGGGTAATCCTGCTAGCAGAATCCTCATTGTTGAAGATCTGAGTGGCTGGATAAGGCCAAGGGGATGCCCACGTAACACCTGGCTACGGCAGATAGATGGTCATTTCCAGAGGGTGAGACTGGACCGTGTGTTTGCCTTGGGGGCTGCCAACCAGGATCCCAAGCTGTTTCATCGTGTGGTGGGTGCGGAAACACACTGTACCAGTGCATGCTCCCCAACCTGACCTGACCTGACCTATGACTCCCTGCCAGCCTGTCCCATTCCAGTCTCCATTCCTCATAGCACCAAAGACACGACAGCCAAACTCTTTTTGTTTCTGGCAACTGTAGAAACCTGTGCAACTGAAACAGGAGTATGCTACTCTTTGTGCTTTCTCTTTCTTTTTCTTTGTCTTGCCTAATTAGTTATTAAGATTAGATTGTCCACGGGAACCCCCAACATTCTTTTACATGTTCTGTTTTCTTTCTCTCCATTGCTGTACTTTGATATCCTTTCCACAAAAATCATTAATAGGAGCATAAATAAGATGCATTCTTGTCTGGGTGTAACACATACTTTCGATGGACTGAGCTTAAAGTTAAATATGCCAACACAAATCTCACTTCATATGTCCAGAGACTAAATGGCATACAGCTACTGTCCTGGACCCTATACTCTTTGATGTCATACAAAATAACATGAGATACACGATCTTCCATGATTACAACTCACATACAACCAGAATTGCTGAATTTCCATGACTAAATGTATCTTTATTATTCTTGGAGAGAAAACTAACTACACTATAATTTTTTTCTTGATTAAGCATAGCAGAGTCTTCCATTTTGTTTTATGAGCATTTTTCATTTAATTAGTTCTGCAAGTATATTAAAATTTTAATCCAGTTATATTGCCTTTGAAGCTTGCACCTTTTTTGTCATACAACACTGAATCCACAGTGGCTATCATTCATCTGTTTTGACACAGATCAATAGAAAAACACTCTAATGTCAAAGTGAAAACAGATTTAGCTGTTTTGACATGGATCAACAGAAAAAGACTTTAATATCAAAGTGAAAACAGATTTCTGCAAAGTCTCAATATTATATAACAATAAAATGTGAAAATCTCCAAGGAGTGAAAATCTTTTTATGGACAATGTATCTTGGATATCACAACATAAAGCGAATATAACAATACATCATAATTGTAGTTTGAATAGGAACTTAAAGTCTGATGTTATATACAACAAATACTTGCTATTTCTAGTATACTGTTTTTAATTCAGATTTTTTCTGCAGTTGTTGCCTTTCCTCCTAGAGTATCAAAACAGGCAAAAATTAATTAAAAAAAATAATAGATTCTCCGACAATTCAAATTGATACCTCGTTAAAAGGCAGTAGCCCACAACCTCTAAAATTAAGAAACACAATAAACTCTTTTGCCCTGTCAGAACATATTTTTACTTCAAAATACGTAAACCAAAAATTTATAATAGAATAAGATAGCCAACAGCTCCTAGATTAATCAGCACATATGAGAACATTAGCTATAACAGCTTTGAGAGACTGTTTAGGAAAGGCTGGTTTGTACTAGCATAGTAATCCTTTAATAACAACTGCTATAAAGAGGAGACAAATCAATGTAAAAGCGTTGGGACACCACCCTGGTGAAACCCTTAAAACTGGAAGAAGACAACAAGGAAAAACATGCAACAAGTTGCAGATAACATCCTTTCAGATGGGAGTTCAGAATTGAACTGCTTCAATATGGCTGAACTTCCAGTCATACGAGTTCCAGGCAAGAAGGGGTGGGTCCAGGAGGGTGGACAACAGCTGAATGACTGTCAGTCTTCTAGAAGTGAGAAGGTTTTAGAACACAATGCCAAATCCTGGCTCAGCGGGTAATTACTATTACCAGAGCCATTAAGCTGTCTCCCATGTGCACATGCCTCTTTTACATTTTTTTATGTCTGTGCTTATGTGGTGCATTTAAATTGTCCCTTTAATTAAGTTTATCTAATCTAATCTAATTTTCAGTTACCATATAAAAGTGACTCTACTGCTTACCTCAGCAAGCATCCTCTTTCTGGGACCCATTTTGATTATTTTTATAGTACGTCATTCCATTATCAGCCAACTCACCCTTTCATCTGTATGCTCTATTAACAAAATTAATTATTGCATTAAGAAGCTCTCTGTAATTGAATTCAACTACTGAGTATCATTGTGTGGTGTACAAATTTACCACCTCAGACAGTTGTCAGAAAATGTGTTTGCATACAATATCACCATTGAATAATGGAGGCAAAATCATAGTTTGCAGGCAAAGATTAATGCAGATGCACCTACAGAGGATGTGAAGTAGAAAGGAACAACCAATGAAACATCAGGAAGATGTCACGGGGGTCTGCTGGAGCCAATCCAAGCCAACACAGGGCGCAAGGCAGGAAACAAACCCCGGGCAGGGCACCAGCCCACTGCAGACTAATGAAACACTTAAAGAAAATACTTGTAATTTAATCAGATAATAAATAATGCAAAGTGAAAGAATGTAATTGATAGCAAAGCCTAAAGACTACTGCAGATAATATGACCAAGGACAGATAATTTGCCATAAGGAATAAATTTATACCTGGGCATGGTACCATAGAACTGATGATGTGTTATCATAAGCATTTTGTTAAGTTCTTCTATATTTTCCATAACACAACGTTCTATCATAACCATATTCAAATTAAAATATAAAATGATCTAATAATTGACATGCCCGGTATTTAAGTCAAATGAGTTTTACTAATACCCAATGGGGTCTACCGACAGTAGGAAAAGCTCCCAAGCATGAAAGTAAAGTTTCTGCCTGGATAGCATCCAATTGAGACTATGAATATTTGGCTGCTGACCCATAAACCTGACATCCATAATCGAAAATTGATCTTATATCAAATGATAAATATTTATAACTAGTTACAGTATATATGTGCTTCAGCTGTTGCCTGTCAGAAATCTCGTCATATTTAGTACATTTTTACTTTACATCTCAATATACTGTACTTAATGTATGTTTCCAGTCTTAATAACTGTTGAGCCAAAAATTCCTACAGTAATAACTCTTTTAAGTCATATTTTATAAAAATAAATTGTCACTGACTCTTTTTTCATGTTAGAGAAAATAATTATCTTACTTTTAAAAGCAGACTGGACAGTACATAAAAAAGTACAGGGTGGGCCATTTATATGGATACACCTTAATAAAATGGGAATGGTTGGTGATATTAACTTCCTGTTTGTGGCACATTAGTATATGTGAGGGGGGAAACTTTTCAAGATGGGTGGTGACCATGGTGGCCATTTTGGATCCAACTTTTGTTTTTTCAATAGGAAGAGGGTCATGTGACACATCAAACGTATTGGGAATTTCACAAGAAAAACAATGGTGTGCTTGGTTTTAATGTAACTTTATTCTTTCATGAGTTATTTACAAGTTTCTGACCACTTATAAAATGTGTTCAATGTGCTGCCCATTGTGTTGGATTGTCAGTGCAACCCTGTTCTCCCACTCTTCACACATTGATAGCAACACCACAGGAGAAATGCTAGCACAGGCTTCCAGTATCCGTAGTTTCAGGTGCTGCACATCTCGTATCATCACAGCATAGACAATTGCCTTCAGATGACCCCAAAGATAAAAGTCTAAGGGGGTCAGATCGGGAGACCTTGGGGGCCATTCAACTGGCCCACGACGATCAATCCACTTTCCAGGAAACTGTTCATCTAGGAATGCTCGGACCTGACACCCATAATGTGGTGGTGCACCATCTTGCTGGAAAAACTCAGGGAACGTGCCAGCTTCAGTGCATAAAGAGGGAAACACATCATCATGTAGCAATTTCGCATATCCAGTGGCCTTGAGGTTTCCATTGATGAAGAATGGCCCCACTATCTTTGTACCCCATATACCACACCATACCATCAATTTTTTTGTTCCAACAGTCTTGGAGGGCTCTATCCAATGTGGGTTAGTGTCAGACCAATAGCAGTGGTTTTGTTTGTTAACTTCACCATTCACATAAAAAGAAAATCTTCTGCGTAAACTGAGGGTCCTGTTCCAATTTTTGTTTTGCCCATTCTGCAAATTCAGTGTGCCGATCTGGGTCATCCTTGTTGAGATGCTGCAGTAGCTGGAGTTTGTAAGGGTGCCATTTGTGAGTAGCTAATATCCGCCGAAGGGATGTTCGACTAATGCCACTCTCCAGTGACATGCTCCGAGTGCTACGCTGTGGGCTCTTGCTGAATGAAGCTAGGACAGCCACTGATGTTTCTTCATTAGTGACAGTTTTCATGCGTCCACATTTTGGCAAATCCAACACTGAACCAGTTTCACGAAACTTAGCAAGTAGTTTGCTAACTGTAGCATGGGAGATGGATGGTCTCGTAGGGTGTCTTGCATTGAAATCTGCTGCAATGACCCGGTTAATGCGTTCACCAGACATCAACACAATTTCTATCCGCTCCTCACGTGTTAACCTCTGCGACATGTCAATGGCTGTAAACAAAGAGAAACTTGTAAATAACACATGAAAGAATAAATTTACATTAAAACCAAGCACACCATTGTTTTTCTTGTGAAATTCCCAATAAGTTTGATGTGTCACATGACCCTCTTCCTATTGAAAAAACAAAAGTTGGATCCAAAATGGCCGACTTCAAAATGGCCACCATGGTCACCACCCATCTTGAAAAGTTTCCCCCCTGACATATACTAATGTGCCACAAACAGGAAGTTAATATCACCAACCATTTCCATTTTATTAAGGTGTATCCATATAAATTTGTTTTTGAAAAAGGTGTTTTGTATCCTGCTTGTTGTATTTTTCCGACTGTGTTCATTCTACCAAATTACTTCTTCATGCAAAAAATGTACAATAATCAAATATGAATTACGAACATGATCCTTACCTATTGCAGTTGCACGTAGAATTATGGAGTAGTATTACTCCCACTTACTCATTTTTTTATGTTGTTCTCTGTTGCTTTGCATCTTCTAATCATTCATTTATATATTACTAGCCATTCCCCACAGCTCCACTCGTGTAGTAGTGAAACAGGGCAGACTTTAAAAATCATTCATCATCATCACAGGTATCGCCAGTGGAGGCAAGGTCCACTCCAAATGTGGCCAGAGGTAGAGCAATTCGAATGGAGGCTGGCACATGAGTGAGGAGGGCCCTGCCCAGCTCCCCACTCCTGATGTCACGCTTGCACCTCCCCTCGGCCCACAGCCATTGTCTTGTATTAGCGCGAATAAATCGCTTCTCCAAGTCAACTATGATATTTAGCGCAATGAGAGCAGTCACAAAATCAACTAGAATGTTCAAGCAAATTATAGAAAAATACCCGATCTAAATCCGTTAAGTAGTTCTCTCGTGAAAAGCGGACAGTTATACAGACAGACAGACAGGCATTGGATTTTATATATAGAGAGATAACTTGCTTTGTAAGTCATCTTGGATAAAGGCATCTACTAAATAAATAAATTAAAAATGATTATTTTTATTTTAATAATTATTCCACATACTGTAAATGTTCAAACAGGTTTGACATTATTATGTTATGTTATATATTTTGCCATTCCAATACATCCTTGAGGAAACACTCCAATTGTCCACGTCTTTTCCAAACAGCAAATATGGGGAAAATTTGTTATTATTTCCATCATATTTTCTAATGGCACCTTAGCCACTGTCCTTAAAAAAGGTTTTGCCATTAGTTCAAATGCATAATACACACAGTAAAATGGTCATTGTTATGAAACAATTAAGTATTATGGTTATTGTTAATTAACTAAAGAGATTTTGTTGTAGGAAGTCCTGCAACAAGAAGTAAAATCAAGTCGATGCATCAATTAGGTTGTAGTGTAATAAGAGCAACTTCATATGCTGCATTTTTTAAAATAAAGAGTTTTGGCTCCCTGTCCCTTGGGTCCTTCTTTGTAATACTCTGTCTTAAATCCTAGAACCCAATTAACTGCATTGCCCATTATCTTCTAATCTGAAGGTGAGATAGCCAATAAATCAGAGCAGCCTTCTTTGTATTAGCCAGCACTTCTGTGATGCAGTCTCACTGATGGCATTTGACAGTTGTTTCATTTAATCAGAATTCTTGCTCCTTTTTCATTATCAGGTACATCAAGTACATCAAAATTTTCGCACAAAGTTGAGATGTGCAGTGTGTGTGCCATTGTTCTGTAGACACACACTCAGCAAGCTGTGCTGAATGGAATTTAGATTTGTAAACTTATCTGCTTAGCATTTTGGAGGCATACTGAAAAGAATTAGAAACACCACAATTAATTTAAATCAATGCAATTATTTTACTTTCGGACATTATTTCGTAATTAATTTTTGAGAGGTGGTAAAAACAACCTGGTGTATTTTATAGCAGTCTCAAGTCTGACAGATTAGTATAGCCTGTTGTAAGTTATCAGTTTCTTAAAGCACTATTATCAAGAAATGTTTAAAACAAACTGCTTTTCTTACTGAATTTATATATTGTAGCAAACTGCAGATGATGTGTATATAAAAAAGCAGTCAATCCTTTGCACAAGAGCTACATAAGCTTTGAAAAATGCAATATTAAGCTAATAGAGCTAAATTATTTTTTTAGTGATAAAACATTAATTGAAAGGAAACAGCAACCAACAAACAACAAAATGAAACATAGGCAACAACTAACATTTAAAAAAATAAAACAATAAAAAAACACAATAAGGTAAAAGAACTACTCATCACCACCACCTGTAAAGACAAATTTCAGAAATATAAAACTAATGATGCACAAGAAAACCAATCACAGAAATGCAACTAATGCAGAAAGCCAAAAGGCCTTTGAGATGAACACATTGACTGCGCGACCATTTATTGCCTATACGCTGAAGTATATGTCTATGCATAAATGATAAATAATAAAAAAATCATAAAAAAGTAATGGAATAAGAAAAGGTATTGGTAGTAGAACAGTATAAAAGAAAATTAATTGTTTTATTAATTTCTCATTCCATGGACTGAGACATTGGTGCATATCGATCTGCAAATAAAGAGTTTTCTGTATTCTGATCTGGTCTCTGTGAATGACTTCTTGAAAATGGAGGAAAGTTTTTTCTGCAAGATCACACTGCCACTCTGAATAAAAATAGAGGAATTTGGTAGGATGAAAAATAAATATATTAGTACTTTGCTATCATGAACAACTGTGAAAAGGTTTCCTTCAATTTTAAGTGATGCCATTGTTTTTTTTTTTTATAATACATAAAACTTGCTATTCATGGATTACTCCTACACCTTTTGCTAGGTCTAGCAAAAACTGGAAGCTATGATAGGGTCTTGAGTCAACTGCCTGACATCACATAGCAGGATGTAATGTTTTGAGGTTCATGTTTTTATGCAAATGATCAGGACACCATACTTAGTCATCATTAAACCACATTCAGAGGAAATGCCAACATCTATCATACTGTAAGAAAAATAGTAGAAAATGTTCTTAAAAAGAAGTCATGTCAGGTTTGTGACTAAAGAAATGGTTCTGTGCTCACTGTGACTGTGTAATATACATATCTCAACAAAACAGACAAATGAATAGGAGCCAGCATAAAGCAAGCTAAAGAAAAAAGTAAAACTTAACTGTAATTCACAAAACAGGCAGAGGTCAAAAACACAAGACACAAGAAAAAAAATATCAAAATCATTAAAATGAGAGCAAATGTTCAAATACTAGGAAAGAGACTGAAAATATTAAAATCTAATTAATAAAGGAATAAATACAATTGAAATAATTTGTTTTACTTTAAAATTAGCTGTTTGACATAGACGTGTATTAATAATTGAATTTTGGATAATAGTTAATTCAAACAAATTCACATTGACTTGAGTTTGGGTAAACACAGAATTGTTCAGAAACTTTATCACACTCACTGAAGTCAATTAGAACGGAAGAACTGAGTTAGTTTTGAGTAAATTATGATGGTGCAATTTTCTTTAAAGTGTCCCTGACAGCTAGGGAAACCACTGCCAACTATGTTGGACCAGTTATTATGGCCATAGATGTGACCTGAGCTGTGAGGCAGAAGTCCTAACCACTGTGCCTCCCTGAGGTAAAATTAATAGCATTAAATATCTGAACTATAAAATTAATTGGAGACAGGAAACATGAATTCACTAAGTCCCCTCATCTTCCAGATCTGATAACAGGTACTCACTGATCTCAAACTAGAAAGTACAGTTTGTTTTTTTTACCCTTGATGTTTTTGCTTGTTTACTGTCACTGCCACCAAACAAGTGCAACATGTGAGTTCTTCACCTCTTCCTGTATGCATCAGCTGCACAGCACTCTGGGTATATAATATTAAAGGGGTAGGCTCATTATTGTATACAGGCAACATACAAGTCCATGCAAAGAGAGATTACCTTTAAGATACGAATGAACCAAAATATTTCAGGTTTCCTTCTGCATTATATTTTGTGCTTAATTGTATCAGCAACTTTCCTGCCAATTTTTAGCCCAATACTAGGATCAGCGTTATATACTTTTGGGGGCTGTCCCGTCTAACATCGCCTGCTTTAGCTATGTGATGTCACGCTGGCCTTATAAAGCATCATGAAGCCCTGAAAAATAAAATTTGGCTAAGCTGTCACAACAAACAATGTTCAGCAAACAAGGCCAACACAGCCAAAAATGCATTGGTGAATTTCGATGATCAACACTACTCTTCAGCAGACTCTAGTTCTCCCATTCACCTTGTGCAGCTTCCAAACTGTGCATAATGCTCACAACTGGATGTAGCAATACTCTTTTTACATCAGATTCAATACTATAAAAAAACTCTAATTCTTGCTCTGATTGCTTTTGCATTTAATTTTTGCAAGGCAAGACCTCCTAAGGATTCTTGCTCTTAATTTACATTTTATTTATTGGCCGACGACTGTCAGTCTCTGTAGTTTTTTTTTCACCGTTTTAGTGATATCGCCATGTCATTTTTTTTATGTGTTTCCAGCTCATGCATTATGGAGGGCTTTGTACAAATCATGTACAATAAGTGTATGCACAGGCACACATTGCCTGATGGGTAAGCTCTCATACATCATTATAAAACATGGCCAAGTGCTATAATGACCCTCAGGATTTTAAACTTAAAAGTTTAAAGAAATAAACATGAAACAAATATAAAAACTTGATCCAAATGAAAACTTTGTGAAGAAAGGTTTCTGGTATTGATCTTTGTTTCATTTTCACTTTGTGTTTTGTTTTGCCTTTCTAACATCGATGATCAATCCTGCCGTCTTGTGTACAAACACTTAATGCTGTCCTTGACTGCGCTTTTTGGATTCTCCACAGTTCATTAATGCAAAAATAAACTTCTGCCACTCAGTTTTCAATCAATAGGATTCCAGTCCAATCAACATGAACCGTATCAGAATCATTTTTTACTTGGATGAGCAGAACACCTTGGAGACCTTTATATCTTGACACAGCATTGTTTTGGTAATTTTAGGTTTTTAAAATATGTCTTTTCTTTTTAAACTTTGTTATTATTCTTATCTACTGAAGCTGTAAGTACAGATTCTCCTAGGTTTTAGATAAATTAATATCTGGTACAGAATAGGTTAAGCTGCTTTATTTTCGTAGTTTAGTTTAGAGACTTTTATATAAATAAAAATCAATTACATACTGGGGCTTTAATACAAAATAATAAGATGGTCAAATTAAGTTTAATTTTTCTATTTTACTTCAAAGCAGTACAATAATAATATAATAAGGGCATGGCATGGTCATGATAGACTGTCATTCTATTATAAACTTTGCTATCTCTGTTCTCTATGAAAGCCCACAGCAATGGGCATCTTCTGTCTCCAGGGACATCGAGAGTTCTAACCAAAATGGATTAAGGCAAATGAGGGCACACAATAACAAGTAATGTTCAAAAGTGCACAGTGTTTTTATGTAAAAGCAACAGTGCCCAATACAAGGTATGGTGTAAAAAAAATCCTTAAAAACAGTACCATTGTGAGGAAGATAAAATCAATAAATGAGTCCAATAAATAAGTTAAAATCAAGGATTAAATTCCAGAACTGAATCTGCCCTTTTCTCTTGTTTCCAGCATTTCTCTCTGTCTGTCCCATCTCACCCTGCATGTTTACCAGGGATGAGACATTGTCTGCCATTCTGGGTCGACTCCATGCTCCCTGTTTGCTTCCAGGAGCCTCTTGAACCCAGAACCATCGATAGTCATTAACCAAGATGAGCCAGGCAAATGAGAGCACACACATTCAGCAAAAGGTTGGTGTAAAAATGTGAAGTGCTTTTATTAAAATCGTCAAATTAATAATCTGTAAAAAACAGTGAATAGTCCAGAGCTAAAATCAGTATGAAACAGTAACCAGGTCCTTAATTTTCCTCCTTTCTGCCCACATAAGCCCAATGCATCTCCCTCTCTGTCTTCCCACCTCACCCATAGCTCGCTCAGCCAGTGAAGACTCCTGCAGCCATGGTCTTCCTCACCGACTCCCATCTTGCCTGCCTCCATCGGCGTCTGCCAGACTGCGTGTTATCAGTTGTCTTCCATCTCTCACACATTGCAGCTCTAGGATCTCTGAGGAGAACTTCACCATCACTGAACCCACTCCTCTGCAAAATCAGCGGGGATGATCTGCCCCTAAAGCACTGATCCTTCGCTATTCCTTGGAGCAAACAATCGCTCTGCCTCTCTCTCCCTGGCTCTGCTCAGGCACCCAATACTGTTCACTCACGTTCTTCTCAGCTGATCTCATTCCCCCCTCGGCTGTTCAGGCTCCTTTACATCTTGCCCTATTGGGTGCAGGTGTGGTCCCCCATCTACTCAGATGTGTGAATGAGGCAGTTAACTAATCCACTCGCATTTGCATATGAATATGCAATCAGTCAATCACCCCAATCAAACCTAGAGTAGCAGCGGTATTAGCACACCCATATCCACTCAGCGACTGTAGGTTCCAGGAGCCAATTATTTATGTAAAATCACTCTTCATCACAAACCTAATATCAAACAGAGCAAAGGGTCTAAACACCCATATAAATGAGAGATTTCAGTTTTTTATATTTATCAGATCTGCAAACCTTTCTGAAAACATGTATTCACTTTGTTATTATGGGTTGTTGAGTATAGATAGTTCAGCAAAAATGGCAAATGTATCAATTCTATCAATTTTAAATTAAATCTACAACATAATAAAGTATGCAAAGTGTGAAAGGCTCTGAAAACATTCTGAATCCACTGTATATGTGTATAGTCTTTTATAATATTTTTTCTTAATGAATTGCTTTGTAGAAATGATGGATTTGTTCATTAAATAAACACTGAAAATACAATTTGCAAAATAACAAAAAAATATGCAGCCTTAAGAAATCAGCTAGGATTTCCAAACTTAACATTACAAAGGTGGATTATTATACACAGAGGAAGTCAAATGAATAAATCCCTCTGTAACTCAGAGAGAAAAATCAGTAATTGAAAATACACTCAAATAAAGTAAGAGTTTCCCTGGGGCATTTAGGAGACATAAAAATACATTTAAATACTTTTAAGTCATTTGGTTTTTATTAAAAGATTCATACTATTGTAGCTTGTGGACTACAATGGCACCAGAAACTTTATTGATTGAAATAAGTTCAGTGCAGCTTAGTTCTGATAAAATATGTATGAAAATCATTGACAGAAATAGATTTTCAACAATTGATTTCCTTATTTTTTAAAGAATTTGCATCCTCAGAAAAATATCAGTTATGTTAAAACTTTTTTTTCCTTAATTATTACCTCAGCCTGAGTCTAAGCACCATAATCTGATGCTTGATCCATAGCTAAGTAAGGTTGGGTACATTGTTCTATTCCACTAGGGCCCTCAACACTGAGGTTGCACAGGGAAGTGTGCTGAGCTCCAAACTCTATTCACAAATTACTTATGACCACTTACCTATCCACAGGATAAATATAATTTTCAAATGTGTGGATGATACCACCATACTAGGATAAATCTCCAATAAGTACAAAATTTTGACCAAATGGTGTTGAGAAAACAATTTGTCACTCAATTTACTAAAAATAAAATAGATAACAATTGATTTCAGGAAGAGAGTAAACATCCACATTACAGATGACCTCTCCTAGTTCCTAAATAACATATACCTTGTGAAGAATGCCCAACAATGCCATTTTTTTCAAAGTTTCTTCCTGAATAAGCCAATCTACCCCAGCAGGTTATGATCACGTTTTATTGTAGTACTATAGAGAGCACCCAAACTTACAACAGTAAAGTATGCTATATTGGTTGTACTGTAGATGGCTGGAAAGAACTGCAAAGAATATTAATGGCAGCACAATACATCATCTGTGACAAACTCCTAGATCTGGAGAAGATCTATTGCAGTCAATTCTACAAGAGCTTCCTGGATATCATTAGTGATCTGTTCCACCCAGGTCACTGCATGTTTGATCTCTTGCTTTTTGACAAACGCTGCAGAGTCATACACGCATGCACTATAACACTTAAAAACAGCTTCTTTCCTACAGAAGATAAAATGCTGTCCTGAAACCTAATAGACGGACATGCAAAATAACTACATTTATGAATTAATATGCGCAATAACCCTCTTGATTGCAATCCTGCTCATTTTGTTCTCTTTCTTTTTATATGCCTGCCTATTCATATACTTACAGTTTTGTTAATTTATAGAATATATATATTTATAGTAGTGTCTTATTTATGATACCTGTTATTACTGCACAGCGTTTCACATCTGTGGTTTGTTTGTGTGTACACGTATTAAGTATTGTGACTTTATGTGTATAAGGCATTATTGGTTAGAATGCAGTCAAAATGATGCAGCTTTGTGAACAGTTACAATAAAGACTATCTATCTATCTAAGATCAATTATGTTCAGTCATGGGTTGGTCCTGTGCCACAGTGTTTCATCCTCATACCTTAAAGCTCCAGCAGATAAAGTTCAGAGATCTCTCCTCTGTCCATCTGTCTGTCTGTGAGGAGTTTGGACACTTCTCCATTTGAATGTGTTTTTTTTTTTTTTGCAAGTCCATTACAGGGTCCTGCTCTCTAAAACTTTATAAAAGAGCGAGCAGGTTTGAAATGAAACAATGAATGGATGAATATTCTGACATGTTCAAGTTAAACATATATGACAACATTAAGTTCAAAAGGATTTGGCTTCTAAATATGTTAGATACATATTGGCAAATATAATATAACATGTTTAACTCATTTAGGTTTAACATATCTATTGGTTAATCTAATAGTTTGGTTTACTCTTGGTTCCTCATTGGCTGATTGTGGCTTTAATTATCAATTAATATGCTGCAGACTTCAGTGATTTCAGAATGATGCTTCAACAGAGGCCACTAGTATAATTACTACTGGAACTTTAGGATTTTGTTTAGGACTTAATAATTTCAATAAGGGTTCACTGGACATTTCAAAAGTTGTTTTCCTCTTTACATGACAACTGTAAGCAATAATGTTATATGTTATATAATATTAATGCAAAAAAGTGCAAAAAATATAAAAGGATCACAAAAATAAAATGTAAACATATGCTGTTTATATTCATACATGACACTATGTAATTTGTTTCATGCATTAATCTATTATTTGGTGTTTAATTGTTGATATTAGTTTGTATTCAGTGTTACTAATTTCATCTTTTTTTGTGCTGTTATTCATTTTGTACCTGTTTGAATATTTGTGAAGCACTTTGAGCATAGGAAAGGAGTATATAAATGAAATACCTCCTCATTATTATTATTATTATCCATCCATCAACCCATCCACTATCCAACCCGCTATATCCTAACTACAGGGTCATGGGGGTTTGCTGGAGCCAATATTATTATTATTATTATTATTATTATTATTATTATATCAGAAAAAAAAATCTCTTGCCATTTCTTTATAAAACATAGGAATGTGTGACCAATCAAATAACCTGTGATGTTAATGGGATACGAAGAAAACCACAAGCTCCCAAACATGAGTTAAGCTACAGCTTAGGAAATGCCCCTGACTCAGGTCAGTCCTAACCACTGGTCGGGCATCCAAAGTATTTTTCCCTCTGATGATCATGACTGGAGCCCTACAGATATTTCCATGTTTGCCATATCAGATTTGTAAATTCTCAACTTCTGTACAAACTATTTTTCTGGAACCAATCTCAAACTTCTTTGTTATTTTTTGCTGTTGCTCTCTTCATCAACTGATGCTCTCTCCCATTACAGAAATATGTATCACCATTTCTGGATGATCTGTGTAAATGTAGGATGGCAGCAAATGTGAGGTAAGAAATGTTAAACACTTAACTAAAACAGAACATTTTTTCATAAGTTATAGTAATAACAACAAAATGTTGATGTGAAGTGTATAATGTGTGAAGACTGAAGTCCAAACATCAAATAAACACTTTCACAAAAGGTATAGCGAAACAAGTGTGCTTTTATTCAAGAATAAATCCAATGAAAAAGAAATTGTTCAATTTACAGCATGTGTAAAGTAATGGCACTTGTAAAAATTGGCATTTTCTTTATTCAGTTTTATTCTCTCGGTCAGGTTCACGCTCTCCCTAATCTGACAGCTAGTTTTCATATGAAGACTTGGTGTAATGAAACAAGTGTGCTTTTATGTTTGATTTACTCTTTTTGTCATGTTTATGTCTACAGTTTGCAACAGCAGGGCAGGGTCGATAGAAAGTCCTGAATAATTGTGGTTGGATCTTGTAAATGTAGTCAAGTAGAATTAAATACAAAAGTATGAAAAAATTTTGCTGTTAGATTCTTGTACATGTCACACTTACAAATATGAATTAATCTTTTTAACTAGCTGGTAAAGTCTTCAAACTGCATAACATGCTACTGTTGTAGCAATATTGCCAAATACTAAAAAAACTAAATCAATATTCAATCTGTATCTTTGGCAAGCTGTGGATAAACTGTATTCCAACATAGATGTTCTCAAAAACTTTCTTAAAACTTCTTGGTTTAAATTCTTGGCCACAAGCCTAATCTTTTTATTGACTCTGACCTTTGTTTCACACGTTGCCTCCAGCAGTCTGCCTCAAAACGACTATTTGTGGCAGAACAATAACTGGGTAAATCTATCTCGTATAGCGCTTCTAAAAATAGTCAATGATATAACTCACACAATCCTGTTATGCTTTTCAAATAATTTCACAATGTAAGGCTGATGTTACTACAATTGTTTCTTGATTTTGTTTTTTTATTATATGACCTCTTTTATCATCTCTGTTTGTTCTGTTGAACTTTTTCTGCATTTAAATCTTTGTTTTGTAAAGATTCTTCTCGTATGTCAATCCAAACCAAGGTTTCACAGTTCCTCCTTCTGTTGGAATCCAATGGGATATTTTAAGACATTTCAGTTATTTTGAAGCTTGCATCTCTTTTGACCCTGTGAGGCCTAAGATTAGACCCATGTGAATAGGGGTTTAACCCATTTGGTGTGAGGCCTAATCCAGGCAGGTGTAGGAGGCCTGGCCTGACTTGTGAAAGTTTTTGCAGGCCTCACACCCATTTTGCTTCCATGGAATCTCCAGTTCATGAACGGCTGCCTATCTGGTGACATGTTAAAATGTTAGTTTTTTTAAATTGTGAAATGTCATATTTTAAACACATTTAAGTTTAAAAAAGAAAAACAATAATACTGGATTTTGGAGTAGATATCTTTTGTTTTAATTTTACAATTTAGATTATTAACAATGCAAGTTACATGATATTTATATTCATTAATTACTTCCACGTCCCATTCCAGAACTATAAGTGGTGAACATGCAGATTTCTGCCTTTGATTGTCAAATATATTTATGTCGTTTTTTGATATTAAGTCAAAGAGTATTATTATTACACTCAATATTATCATTAACTCGCTCAGTAGTCCATTTGATTAAAGTAATGGATTTCATTCTCCCAAGATCCATCCATCCATCCAGTTTCCAACCTGCTGAATCCGAACACAGGGTCACTGGGGTCTGCTGGAGCCAATCCCAGCCAACACAGGGCACAAGGCAGGAACCAATCCTGGGCAGGGTGCCAACCCACCGCAGTTCTCCCAAGATATGCATCCTATTAGCATACCCTCATTGGTGTATTTCATAAAAGAATGTTTTTTCTCACGTCACTGGTATATAGTGTAAATAGTAAATGAGACAGAACACAATCTTGATGATCTGTGGTATTGAATGAGTTACCTTTGAAAAAACATTCTGTTGTCTAATTATATGTGAATAACTTAAAAGAAACGGCTTACTCCATAACATAATATATGCAATTACATTCAAAATTAGAATTTTGTGAATCAGTGTGTGAGGCTGGATAGTGCTCTGACATAGGAGTCAGGCTTATCAAGAAGGAACAGGTATTACTGTATGTAAGATAGTCATCAGTGAATCCATTAAACTATTACAACAACTTTATTCAAAAATGGCCCTTCAACCAAATAAGACTGCCAATCATATTAATCTAGATTCTCCAAAATAATTTGATTAAGGCCTCTAAGGTCATATTCTGTACAACATTATTATCCAAAATATATACAGTAGCTCCAGTGTCAAATGTAAAGGTTAAAAAGGTGTGAGAGCAACATTTAGAATGGATATTAGGAAAGCTAAATCCCAATGACCAAAATACAGTATATTCTTTGATTATTTTAGTAGAAAAAGAATTGTGAAAGAGGAGCTGAAGTGTATTAGGAACAGAAAGTATGATCTAAAATACAGTATGTACAGGCAGGGAAACTGTGAAAACAATAATTGTGTAAATATCATAATAGCTTTTTTTTTTTAACTTGAAAGCTTTCTTTGTCAAAAATGGTATTGGTATTTTTGAAATTGGCCTTGTCTGGCCTCTGACTTCTAAAACATTCTCACAACATTTTTATAAGTGACAGGACTGACCCTCATTCACCAGGTATGTTCTTAGATCCAGATTCTCCAATACTCTATAATGTGCACTAAACGTGGCTGTTCCCATTCTACAGAGACAAAGGTAATTATATATATAAATAGTTTCCATCTTTCAAGAAAGGTTTTGCTGATGTTTTTTAAACAATATTTATTTTATGTGGACCAAGTTAGATAAGGTGGTCCTGGACAAAGAGATTATGACTAATATGGAAGTATGGAGCACGTTCTGGATAAGCAGGGGTTCCCTTTTTAGCAAAACTTATTCTGTTTGATTATGTAAGGTTGTCAATTCTAAACATCTAAAACTCCTTGAAATAAAATCCATAACTACCAGTATGTTCAGCTTAGTGGAAAGAAAGTCCACCAGCAGTCTCAGTCTCTAAATATGTATTACTGTTGAAAGGTCAGAGTAAGCAAGGTATAAATTTGGGGGGGTAACTGTACAGTATATGTTAATTAAAACAAAGCAGACTAGCTTTTACAAACAGAAAGAACAAAAAAAGTAGTAAAGAGAGAGGGGGCTCCAGTCAGAAGATCCTGTTTAATAGATTGAGCATCAAGGTAGGTTTTCAGCAGGAAATGGGTTTCTGAGCACCTAATACAACTGAGTCCTCACTCCTAGAGGTCTGCTGGTCAACTGACAATCATGTCTGGAGTCAAATGGATTTAATTCTTCCTGGCTGGAAGGGACCATGCCATAGATGAAGTGGATGCGATGGCTACCTTCTTCCAGTTGGTGTTCCTCCATTCTAGTGAGAGAAACAGAAACCAGTTTTAAGTGACTGCATGGATAACTTTTCTATTTCATGACTTGCTTTCCTTTGTAGTCTAAACTCAGTCTTGGTATAAGACCTACTCTACATGTTTGCCACTGTTGATTTGTTAACATTTTGTTCATTCATGACTCAAGACTTGCTGTCTGTATAATTGAGTTTATATAACTAAGCCCACCACTTAAACATACTAGGTTAATTTTTTTTATACAATCTTTGCTCCAGGATAGGCTCCTGTGTTTGGAGAAAAGGGGACGAAGAATCTTAAACTAATGCTCTTGTTGCACAGCGTAATTTGACTAATTTTTCTCTTAGATAGTAAGCTGGTAAACACCTGTAGCCATTGATAAGAAGTCTTTAAAGTGATGTATGCATTTTTCAGACTTGTTAATACTTTGTTTTCTGCCTTGGAAATCATAGTTGGTTGATGAAGCATAATGAATAATCTATGCAAATTATTAATAGGAATTTCATTAGATGCTTGTATTTTATATGTCTACAATCATGGCAAACATCAAATATGGACAAATGTCTTTAGACAAAGAAGGCCTACATTCATTTCATTGTTTTTCATCTGACAATGTTGTGTTGCAGGACTCACATAAAACTCAAATAAGGTTTCATTTTCAAAAAACAGGCAGGAAACACAAAGGCAGGCCTCACTATCACAAGGTAATCTTTCAAACTCAAGAAGCAGGCTTATGACCTGCACAGATGAAAAGGGGCCAAAGGGCAACTGTGAAACCTCTGACACAAAAGAATAAAAACAAGTTTACCAGGAAATCAAAAAACAGGCTAATTTAAACCATCTGCCCCAAGAGAGGAAACCCAAAAAGAACCAAAGCCAAATCCTAAAAATCAAATCCTTGCCCAAAAAGGAGTGACATTTCCAAAAATCATAAAATGAAAACAAGAACTTTCAATTTTAAAAGATCAACGCTGCAGTGTCAGGGTGCGTCGTGCCCTTTGGAACAAATAGTAGAATTAGCATATATAACAAAGGCATCAAGATATTGGTTAAGGATGTGGACTTCAAACCCTGAGTTGTGGGTTCAGCTACTACTACTGACACTGAGCGACCATGAGCAAGGCACTTCATCTGCCAGTGCTCCAATCGGAAAAACAAAAGAATTGAAACCAACTGTATCTCAAATGTTCTAAGTCACTATGGATAAAGTAAAAATCAAAAATAAGTAATTTACTTGCAAATACGATGCTATTGTTTTTTCTGACCATACACCTATGATCTTGGAGCTAAAATTACTAAGCCCTATGCACTCACCCCGCAGATGGCACCTCAACCCGCTTCTATTAGCTGATGAGAATTGTACTGAATTTATATCCAAACAAATCAAATTCTTTCTAGAGACAAATACATCCCCCGAGATCTCTGCAGGAATACTCTGGGAAACTCTTAAGGCCTTCTTAAGAGAACAGATTATCTCATATCTTTCCCACAGAAATAAATCCGAGTCCAAGAAAGTAGCAGAGATAAAAAGCGAAATTACTAAAATAGATGAAGAACACGCCAGACTACCAAACGAGACTCTACATAGGAGGAGGCAGGCTCTACATTCAGAATTAAACCTCTTGACAACTAAAGAAACTGAACAACTAATTTACAAATCCAGACATCATTACTATGAACATGGGGAGAAAGCTAATAAGCTTTTAGCTCAACAAATTCACAAGCAAGAAGTGTGCAACGCAATCTTGGTAATCACTAACACGAACGGAGATAAAATCATCGAACACAAAAATATAATGCACACTTTCAGAGACTACTATAAATCCCTATATACTACTGAGTTTAAAGAAGACAATACACAATCTAATGCATTTCTGGATACATTACAGATACCACAAATAGACGCTTCTAGTGTGGAGGAACTTGATAAACCTCTGGCATTATCAGAATTACTAGATGCTATAAAGTCACTCCAAGGTGGGAAAGCAGCAGGCCCTGATGGTTACCCTGCAGAATTTTACAAGAAATTCTCCGCTCAGCTAGCTCCCCTCCTATTAGCAACATTTACAGAAGCCAGAGATAACCAATCTCTTCCACAAACCTTTTGCCAAGCACTAATCACTGTCTTTCCAAAACAAAATAAGGACTTATTACAATGTGCATCATACAGACCAATTTCACTTCTGAATAACGACGTTAAAATACTCTCTAAAATCTTAGCTAGAAGGATGGAGAAAGTGCTCCCCGGTAATATCACAAGACCAAACTGGATTTATTAGGGGCCGCACTTATCTTCAAATCTTCGACGCCTGTTTAATGTAATATACTCACCAACTAAATCAAACACCCCAGAAATATTATTATCATTGGATGCAGAAAAGCATTCGACATGATTGAATGGAAATACCTTTTACTATATTGGAGAAGTTTGGGTTTGGCCCAAACATTTGTGCATGGATTAAATTACTGTATACTAACCCAGAAGCTTCAGTTTGCATCAACAACATTTGCTCAGACTACTTTAAACTAGAATGTGCCCCTTGCCACCGCTGCTGCTTGCGATTGCCATTAAACTACTGGCAATACATTGTCGAAATACTGATCAGATAAAGGGGATTAGCAGAGAAGGACTGGAACAGAAAATCTCATTATATGCAGATGACATGGTACTGTATATATCGACCCAGAAAATTCTGTGCCTGCAGTCTTAGCAGCACTCACAGAATTTCAAAAGATCTCTGGTCTCAGAATTAATCTGAATAAAAGTGTACTCTTTCCAGTGAATTCTCAAGCATATAATATTAGATTAGATACCCTACCTTTTATCATTGCAGAACAGTTTAAATACCTAGGGTAAACATCACAAGTAAACATAAAGCTTTTATCAACAAAATTTTCGTCTGCATGTAAAAAATTAAACAAGACTTGCATAGATGGTCAACCCTTCATCTCACACTAGCTGGAAGAATTAACACTGTTAAGATGAATATTCTTCCTAAGCTCCTTTTTATTTCAAAACATCCCAATATACATTAATAAATCATTTTTAAGCAATTAGATTCAACAATAACCTCATTTATTTGGAATTCAAAACATCCACGCATCAAAAGAGCGACCCTACAAAGACAAAAGGCAGAAGGCGGCATGGCTCTACCTAACTTCCAGTTTTATTACTGGGCAGCAAATATACAGGCGATAAGAACCTGGACACAAATAGAAGAACATACACAGGCTTGGACCGCAATAGAAGTAAAATCCTGCAGTACTTCTTTGTATTCCTTGCTCTGTGCTCCAATAAACACACGCTATCGGCAATACACTAATAACCCAATTGTGCTCCACTCACTTAGAATCTGGAACCAATGTAGAAAGCATTTTAAGACGGAGAAGCTTGGCACTGCAAGAGAACCACCTCTTTCAACCTTCACAAACATATGCAGTTTTAATATCTGGAAAAATTTGGAATTAACTTGCTTAGAGATCTTTATATAGACAACGTCTTTGCATCCTATGAACAATTACATTCCAAATTTAACATTCCAGCTACACATTTCTTTCACTATCTTCAAATCAGGAACTTTGTTAAACAGAACCTTCCAGATTTTCCTCATCTTGCACCCTCATCCATGCTGGAAAAATATTGCTCAATCTCAAGGACTTAGACTCCATCTCTACAATATATAAAATCATTTTACAATCCCTCCTTTCAAAGATCCAAGAGGACACTGGGAAAAGATCTCTCAATTAATATATCAGAAAAGGAGTGGAAAGTAGCAATGCAGAGAATTCACTCGAGCTCCATATGCGCAAAGCATACAATTATACAACTCAAAATTATATATCGAGCACATCTGTCTCGACTAAAACTCTCCAAAATGTTTCCAGGGCATGATCCAACCTGCGAACGTTGCAACCAAGTCCCAGCCTCACTAGGTCACATGTTCTGGGCCTGCACCAAATTAACATTATTCTGGACAAAATTTTTAATTACCTTCAGACAGCCTTGGACTCACAATCCCTCCTAACCCATTAACAGCTGTGTTTGGGGTTCTTCCAGATGGGTTTAAAGTGGAGAAAGACAAACAAATTGTGATTGCATTCACTACACTTTTGGCACGCAGACTTATTCTGATAAACTGGAAGAACCCAAACTCTCCTCTTTTAAGTCAGTGGGAAACCGATGTGTTATATTATTTAAAGTTGGAAAAATCAAATACTCAGTTAGAGGATCTGTACAGACTTTTTCAAAACATGGCAGGATCTAATCAGTAATATTTTAAAATAAGTTCATAAAGCACAGAGAATTTATTAATTTAGGTATGTTTACAAGCCTTAAATTTAACACTGTTTGGCTTGCTCTCTCTCTCAGGCGTAGGAATCAATCTGTTCTTAACTTAATTTTTTCTTTGTAAAAACTTGATTGCTTTATATGGATTGTAATAAAATTAATAATAAAAAAAAAAAGTAATTTACAAACCTAAACACAAAATATGAAAACAGTAAATAAGAGGGGTTAAGAAAAGAAAAATATACAAAAAATAAAAAATTTAACAAAAGAAAAAAGAAACAAAACCCTAGTTAAACCATAACAGACAAAAATAATTACAATTCTTCTCATATAATACAAACTTGAAAAGATTAATTTATATAGTTTTGCTGTTAACTGAATGACATTGCTTTGCATATCAGATTGTTAGGTTATATAGTATCTTACAAGGCTTCTTACAATACAAATATTGAGATTACAATTTTAGATAAAGAAGATACTTTTCTATCAAAAAAAGAGATTTCATAATTTAGTTTCAATTAAATAACGTGTGGTACATTTTTAAAACAACTTACTAATAGGTACACTTGCAAGTTCACTTGAAAATTGGATATATGCTAAAATAGGTTTTGGACAAGTATTTTTGGAAATATGATTTCCAGATAATTATATATAATGTTCAGTACATAGAACATACAGTGTCATTACTCCATTAGTATAATTATGGTGTAATTATTGGACCTGTAATTCTAAATCTTGCTTCAGTAAATTGCACTAGGATATGACAGGAAAAGTTTAGAAAATTAGCATTTACATTATTTCAAGAACCACATTTAATCTAAATGTAACTACTTTTGGATACTATAATTGCAGCATAATTAACATACCTGTATTCTGAAAGTTTCCTTTTGGAAGTTGCACCAGACAGAGCCAGGAGAGCAGTGAAGGGTTGTAAGAATGCATTCCATTGCATATTTATTTCTACTAGCAGAGTATACATAATACATCCTGAATGGCAATTGTATCACTATTTAACATAAATCTATGTGTTTGGTAAAAGGCATATTATTATAAAGCTAATATAGATAAATGGAGATGTTTTAAAGAAAAAAAAAACATTTCATTAAAGTAATTTATTTGGAAACAACACTTTCAATAATTTATACATATTTGTTAGGTCACAAGTGTTCTCTGTTAGTTGATTTTTATGAGGTTACTCCTGTGTAAAGCCCTTTTTTGCCGAAAGGGTTCAGCATAATGTGCTGCTTGGCTGGGCCTCATACATTTTCTTTATCTGGACTTGTTTTTAAATCTGGAAGCCGCATTCTTAACAAATTATATATTCTTCTAATAATGGCCTGCATTGATATAATAGCTATTGCTATTTTCTAACGGCAAAATAAATAATGGCTAAAAAGACCAGTGGACTTCTGTCCGAATGTTACAGAAAGCATGTAAATGCCAGGTTGTTAGTATCCAGTAAATTGCCTGTTTGTTATTGCCTTTAAAATTTGTTCTCAATATGCAAACTAAAGACCTGTAAAAACAAAGTTTTACAATTTAAAAACGTCATCTAGCAGCTATATGGAAATATCCCTTACCCTTACTACAAAAAAGAACAGAAATGGGAAATTTTAATATTAATCAAGAATTAACATGGTTAAGCATACAGAGTTTAATAAAGCATTGAACAAAGTCTGATAATTTAATTGTAGTTGTTTTCTTATATTGTGAAATTGTTATTTTTTTATTTTTATTTTTTATATATTTTATTAAGATTATTAAGATAGGCAATACAGAAGTTTTCCAAGGTGCTGTTGTAGGCACGCAGACTCTTAAAAATGAGTGGTGTCTGGAGAAACTTAAAAAGTGTAGGCTCCATTGGTATGACTGCATACATTATATAGTATATTGTATACATAGATACTCATGGACTACTGGGAGCATCCACTCTGTACTATCAAGGTACAGTAAAGAGAACTACATCAGTGTCTGGGGAAGCACAGTTGCTAACAGCCACTCTTCTCTGATCCACGACCACAGGATGAAAACCAGGAGAACTGCTGATGTCACTTCTGACGTTGCCCCTGAGGTCCTACATCTTCCAGCCTGCAGACTATACTACAGGTCAAAAGTTTTAGAACACCTCAGTTTTTCTTTAAATTTAACCAGTTGAAATGCAATGAATGACCTAAAATGGTATAAAAGTAAACAGTAAACTTCCAGTGGTTTAAGTTTAAAATTTAGGTTAGCAAAAACTGAAAAAAGAGAAATTTCAGAATATTACAAATGGTCCTTTTTCAGGGAACAAGTAATAGGTTACTGTACAACCTACAGATGCTCTGCAGCAATTAAAGTAAATTGAGCCTTGCAAGTTGAAGCAAACAATTTGCACAGGTGTCCCAACTTCTATTTATTACTTAAAAACCCTATGTCTGTCTTAAAGCAGAGTTGGAACAGACTGTGTGAAGTACTAGTCCTTGGACAATATTACACTGTAGAAAGTTATAAATTCCAGTGATATGGCAAGAAAAGGGAGTTAACAAATGAAATGAGGGAGAACAGTATTAGATGTGTAGGCCTTACATTTAGAGAAACTGCAAAAAAATAAATAAATAATCAAATTGTCAGTGAGTATAGTGGTGTCCTACACAATCCCAAGGCAATTGGAAACTGGAAGAAAATCTGATATGAAGAGATCTTGCAAACCCAAAGTCACAACCCAATCAGAAGGCAAGTTTCTGAGGGTCACCAGCTTGAGTTGTAGGCGCCTCACAGCACAACAGCTTCAAGTCTGCTATAAAGACAGCTTAATACGGCCTTGAAATGCCAGCTGCCAGACTGGAAGAATATAGAGGGATAGGAGTGCATTTAAAAATAGCAATCCACTTTGCCCAGTGCAGCTTCTCAGACACTTCAGAAAAGTGCAAGTATAAGCGATACAGCAGTGGTTCTGCATCAGTAGCATAAGAGGAAACCACAGTGCAAATTGAAGCGGTTTTAATGCAGCAGAGGTGATGGAATACAAACTCTGAGGTTTCAGTTGCAGGTTCACACAATTTCCATTCACATGTGAGACAAATTTGAAGTGTGAGCAGTAAAAAAACACATGGAATCAGTACACTGCCTATCAAATTTGGACCACTTTAGTATTTTTTGTACTAGACTCAATATACTCACATGCAACCTGAATGTGGCTTGAGTTTGAATGGTTCACACCTCACACATTAATAGTTTACTTCAATGCCATCTGGCAAAAAAAAGTATCACAGCAGTTATGTCGACCTTGTAACAACTTCTCCTCAGCACTTTGGTGCACTCAAACACATGCTTCTAAATTAACAATGGTTAAGTGCTTCTCTACACTAGCTGCATTATTTTACTAGCCTCTGTATAGCACTAGCTACTTTATGTACCACTTAAGTACAACTTTACTGATGATGACGTATATATGTATTGTAAGGGCCATGAATGACAGATGGGTATGCCAGCAGGACTGGAAAATTACTTCTTGCCTGGCTGGAGCTATAAAAAGGATTGGCCAGTGGAAGCTGAATGCAAGTAGCAGTTCCATCCCCCATATGACAGGTGGTAGTGGACACACACAGGGTGTCACACATGTGCGATTAGGAGGCAGTCAAAGAGCCTAAAGGTGAGTGAAACATCGCGAGATAGAGGGTTGTCACGTGGTACTTACCTAAATCTCTTTTGCCCGACAGAAAACTGGAAGAAAAATAACTCCTCCACTTCCGGATTCCAAAATGGCTGCGACGACGTCACTTCCGGTTCCACCATGATGACGCTCACTTCCCGCTCCATCAATTCACATCACCTCCGTCCCATCCCGATGACGTCAATTCCGGTTCCTGTTTCAAGACGTCACTTACTGCCAACCATTTCCTGTCCCATAATCCTTCCCTCTATAAAGTCGCCATTTTTTCTCAAGAAAATTGTTCATTTGTTTTATTTAAGACTGTGAATCGTGTTTTCTTTGATTGTCTGGACGACAATATATGGGGACGGTCCCCAAAACTTTTTTCTTTGTGGAAATATTATTCTTTTCAAAAGAAACCTTATTACAAGGGATACATGGGAGCTGGAGTCTGAAAGTACAGCCCTGTGTGTCATTAGAGGGCACTGATGGGGGAGGACCTCTGTGGTTTCCACATAACCCAGAAGTGCTTGTAAGAGGACACACTATGACACCAGAAGCATTTCCAGGTTCAGCTTAAAAGCCCACAACCTCACCTAAGAGAATCAGAGTCAGGAGGACCACTGCCACCTGTCATATGGGGGATAGAACTACCTCCAGCTTCCATTGGTATATTCTTTACATACCTCAGGCTAGTCAAGAAGTCATTTTCCCATCTAGCCTAGTGTCCTTCATGACATTTGCAGTATACATCTACATGTATGCTGCTACTGATTTTGACTATCCCATACAACGATAACTACATGTTTATTATAATTTATCCTTAGATTGTTTTGCATATGTATTATGTTGTATCAGACTGCCTCATTGCAGTTTTTGTGTACTGCAATCTAGTACAGATTTTTATTTGTTGTCACACAAACACATCTGAGGATCTCCTCACCAGCTCATTTGAGGTATGTGATAATCTGCTTGGGCGAGGGGGGTGCTGCTGCTAACAGGTTCTTCTCCTTTTCTCCACACAGCTCCAAGAAACTGCCCAATGAGGGCACTTATCCCCAACCCTTCCGGTCTGCACGATATAAAAAACCTGGCTGAAGGTGACGTCTTTTACTAGCTGAGCAGACCGCTGGACTGAGCTCCTGTAAGGGACCCTATTTTGTGATGGTATACGAGACCATCTTTTTTCCTTTGCTCAGAGAGAGCTATATATTGCACCAGACAGGGATCTTTCTGCTTTAAAAGAACTGTATTAAATGGTACAACCTGGTTGGTGTCCCATTTTTTTTTCATTGATGAGATCTGTCATTACTACAACCATCCACATTTGTATATTTGCACTATGTGTAGTCCTGGACAAACATCACCTTTCTTGTAAACAACACCAAGGTATAAGAGAAATGCCATCATGCTCCACTGTATACTTTAGTATGGATAGGCTGACAATAATGTTTACTTGATTTGAGCTGCTTGTTGTTAAAATGGAAATTCCACAGGTGCATGAAATCACAGAAAAAAATAAATAATACAAGAAATAAGCAGAGTTGTATTTTGGCTATGATAATTCAAGATCATAGACTGAAAAATGTGAGAATGAGAAATTTACTGTTTCAATGCCATAGAAAAGGTTAAACCCCTTTCTATATTTTCTCAAACTAAAAAAAGAAAAACAATAACAAAAACCAGTGGTAGATTTAAAATTTATGAAAGGCTTCAGGAATATTTTGGTATTAAATGAAATGTTACGACATTTCAAACATGAATCCTCAACTTTATTCCTGTTTTCATACATACCTTTTCATCTAGATAATGATTTATGATTTTAGTTGAAGTGTTTGATTTATAAGACAGTGCGTCTGCATAAAATCAGAAATACTCCTTCATGTGTGATTAACTTTCGTAAAAAAAATATAATAATGTGTTCTACTGTCATACCATTTGTACAATAGGATTTAGTCATCCTTAATTCACTTTGCCCTTCATTTGAATTTTCTTCTTCTTGAGAACTTAATTAATTCTGAATGGTTTCTTTTAAAGCTTATAATTAATAAAGAGCTGACAGAGCTGAAAACAGTGCTCCCCAAACTAGTGCTGTCCAATACAGAAAACTGGTTGTCTTGGCGCATGTTTATTTAATATATACTATGGAATACCGGGGCTCGTACAGCCACCCTAACCGTACACAGACAGGCAGAGACACAAATTGCCACACAACATGGGTTTATTTACAGCCAGGAAGCGTTCATTCTTTGCTCCCCAAAGTACAATACAGTACATCCTGCACCATAACAGTCTTTTCTTCAGCTGCCATTTCCTAGTCCTCCCACCTCCACTACTCTCTCGCAAGCTTCATCCTTTTTTCCACCTCTGGCTCCTCGAATGGAATGAGGCAGCTACTTTTGTGATGGCCCTGGGAGTGTTCCAGGTGGCTCATTAATCGGATCTGGAATCACTCCCATGTGTGGTGAGAGCCCAATATAGGGCTCTGCAGCTCCCCCTGACAGCCCCCATGGAATCCAACAGGTCTTGCCAAACTCCAGCTCCCAGCATGCCCTGTGGGAATCTATGGTGTCACAGCCGGCCAGGAGAGTTGCCGGCTAGCATCCCGGGGAAAGTATTGCGCAGCCGATGCTCTCTACCTGATACTTCCACGCAGCTGCCGTCCTGATCAGGTAATGGCCATGGCCGCCTGTCAAAATACGTATATATTATCTTTTGATATATATGTATATATATGTATATATGAATATATATAGTACTGTATATAAAATGCAGATATAGTCGGTAAAAAAGAAAAGTACAGTACATCCAATTCAGATGTATGAATTTACACATTCTTGATATACAAAGAAGAATTATTTAGTTATCATTACAACCCAAAATGTGATGAATGTAATCTTGTAAAATGTTAAAACATTTTTAAAGTTCATTTTCAATTTTCAGGTAGATAACCTTTCACCATATTTTATCTACTATTTTCTTTTCATTTTCCATCCATTCATTTTTCAAAGCCATTTTACCCATCATAAGCTCATGCAGACCCCGAGTCTACAGCTGCAGGACTGGCTACAAGAATCGATTTAAAGTTAATAGTTAACTGAACATTCAATGGGAGACAGAATGGGAAACAGAATCTGGTGTCAGGTTATTAGCCATTTATATACCTTTATTTATAGTTTTTTTAATTTTTGTCATTTGTATTCAATATAGTTGTCGCAATGTGACGTCATAGAGATGCTAAGGTAGTGAATATGTGATGTTAGGGTAATGGTAAAGTGGTCCTGATGGCTATTTTGAGGGTCTGGATGATGCGAAGTTTCCTTTATCTATATCACATTCCCAAGGGTGACCAGCACAGTTACTGTACCTTAAACAGGTTTCAAGCTGACCTAACACCATATTAAATACATGAGACTTTATAATTCTTAGACATCCTACGGCACTCGAGTTAATCAGTATATAAAAATGTTTCTTAAGGGCACTTCCATTGTTAAATCACTCTGCCCTGTACAAGTAATTCTCCTACTCGGGCAGAATTTCAGAGTATGATGTTTGTACCGAAGAGTCTACACTTTAGCTTAAAGTAAAACTTTGTTAATGTAAAACATATCCCCTAAAGACACTAAAAAACAAGACATTTAAGTATGGTTAAACTGTCAGTTCTTAGGACCTTTCAGGTGAAACCACGCTCTGCTCTTTTCAGATTTAATTAACTTAATGATTTGAAGCAAACTTTTTTTTCTGTGCCTCTGCTTTTGCAAATTTTTCATCTGCAGTTTTGAATACATTTAGTTTGTTAAGTGCTATAGAGTTCTTCATTTTTAGAGCATTGTGGTGTTTTTATTGTCATTTAGGAGCTAGTTTAAATAAGCAGGTGCCCATGCTGACTGTGTGAGGAGAGCTGGAAAAGCAGGCTCTTGTGAAACTTAGTTTTGCTTTTCAGCTTTATTTTTCATAGTCGCTATAGAGCCTATTAGAACTTTATAAACCAAATGCTGTTTTAATAATTACCCCTTATCATTCGGGGTCATTTTTGCTAAATCGCTTGTAATTCGACCTCTCCAAATTAGAATCATTGCTGTTATTGAACTATCTGGAATATAAACACATGTTTGGTCTCTTTGTAAAGGTAACATTCTCTAGTTTCACCCTTAGTAGTCAGAATCACTGTAGGTGTGACTGATCAAAAGTTATGCACATTAGAACTCACAAAAAAAACGAATTTGTTTGTTCTCGCCTAAGTTTTTTTTATGAAAATAAAGGAAAATAAAGCTGCAGTAGGTAGGTGGGGACAGAAACACACTATGTACGAACAGAATAACTTGTTGACTACTCAAATTTCAAATTTGAAAAGAATACCTGTAAAAATGACATTTTTTACACCAGTTTTTATGTGGGCATGCCCTGGGGCTTTTTAGAGGGACCATTATCCACATTTTGGAACATATGGAAAAAGTGTAATAACTTTTGAATGCTTCAACCCACATATATCAATAAGGGCTCTACTGAAAGCTTACACCTAAAGGAATCTATATCTACACACAGTGTCACTCTATTAGTTATGGAAATTCATGTTCCATAATAAAACAATAAAAAATACACATTTCTATGTAAAAATAGTCAATACAATTTATGGGCCAAAAATATATTTATATTTTTCATTTTTTACTTTTTTTTTTTATAAAATGCACACAAACTATACATATTTCTTTTACAAACTGTTACAACACAGCTCAGCGTTTTTCCATGTGCCACTTGATGGCAGCAATCACTAGCAAGCAGAAAGCACATTATACAGCCCGTGTGCCGGTTGAATACTTTTGCAACGCGTACATGCATCTATTATTTAATCGAGCGTTTATTTACGTTTAAACTTCTACTTTTATTCATATTTAAACTGCGAAAAAACTTGGCGAAATCACAATAAACAACCACGCACCAACTCTGCAGACTGGCACAAATGCCACCTTCACGCAGCTCCGATCGTTTTATTTACAAGTTAGTATAGCAAGTTACATATCAAAATGCTCGGCTGCTCATTGGCTGTAAGTTTTGAGTGTCAGTCACAGTGTCCAATCAAACTGGTAGATTCTACCAGAGTTCAGAGCTATACGTCACCCTGCAAGCTTTCTGTGACACTGGTTGGCTATACGAGGTGCCAGTCAACCCCAGACCCGTCGTAATTGGCCAACTTAGGTGTCTTTCGAAAGCTAACACTTCCGTGTTTCATGCGGTAGCATGGTTATCGCCGACAGAAACAAATTACGTCTAATATGAGCAATATACGTGAAAAAAAATTACTTAGGTGGTCTCAAGTTATGAAACGTTTTCTGGAGTTTTTGTCCCTTTGAGAATATATCGTGTGTTTTGGATCTAAATCGTTTTACTGGATTATATTCGCTGGAGCCTTACGGACACAATGGGATCAATACTGCTCGGAAATATTGAT